>NW_027205270.1:12252500-12907038 GCF_024711535.1 Dipodomys merriami
GGAATTTTAAAGCCTTTTATTGATGTATTCTAAAAACATGGCTGAACATTTGGCATACCATTTTTTTCTGTGAATAGCTAAACTTACCTATGTCACTAAACTGCCTGGACAAAAAGTGCCCAAGGAGAAGGGCAATATTGAGACCAGCATGTGGGGGAGAGGGGAGGTGCAGAATCTCCCTGCTTTTCTGCATGACTGATGGCTCTAAAAGGGGACTCGGTGGCCTGTATTCTGTGGAGAGGGCAGCTCAGTCCACCTGGATCCTGAGACACCATCATCTAGTTCATTTTCCCTGTTCTGCTCTTGAAAGCCCTCACCATTCTGAACACCAGAGTTCAGCCCCCTGCCTCCTAGACACTGAGACCAAAACTCTCAGTCCTTTTAGTGTGGTACTAGACCCTATTCTGTTTCAAGGACTTCCCTTAATCCACTCAGACAGCCTACTCTTTTGCTCTTTTTTTTACTTATTGTTATATCTTCAAGTTTATTCCATGTCTATGTACATGTAAGTACACATTCAGAGAAAGTGCTTTAGAAGGATGTACGTTGGAACATATGTCAAACATAGTGATCACCACTAAGAAGACTTTAGCTTTTGAGATGGAAAGGTTTCCTGAGGAAAAGAAACTCTGACTTCATATTTTTTTTCTTTTTTATAAGAACGGATACATGTATAATGTATGCAAGTAATGATAACTATATTTTTACAGGATTTCTTCTTTTTTAATTTTTATTTTTTTATTGTGAAAATACTGTACAGAGGGGTTACAATTATATTTCTTATCAAGCATTGTAGCCTCCTCCTTTGTTTCCCCTTTCCATCCCTTCCCATCCTCCTCCCCCACCCAATCCTCCCCGCCCCCCCCCACCAAAGTTGTAAAGTTCGTTTTCGACATAACGACTTGTACTTATCATTGTTGCAATGGGTCCACCTGTATCCCTATTTAAATGATTTGTTTTTCCCCTTCCCCTCCACAAATTATACCAACATCAAATACAGTGAAAGCAGGGGTTATACTGTGGGGGAGGGACATACAAAGCAACAAAGAAATAATCTTATAAATGTGTTAGAAACAATTGCATGAAAGAAAAAAACATTTGAATCCATATCTTAGGGTTCATTTCCCTAACATCACCTTATCTGACCTTTTCTGTTTGACTCAGACATATACTAAATATTGCAAATAAGGGAAACCATGGGACCTATGTTTCTTTGGGCCTGGCTTACTTCACTTAATATAATTTTTTCCAAGCCTTTCCATTTCCTAACAAATGGGGCAATTTCATTCTTTCTGATGGAGGCATAGAATTCCATTGTGTATATGTACCACATTTTCTTGATCCATTCATCTACTGAGGGGCATCTGGGTTGGTTCCATATCTTAGCTATAGTAAATAATGCTGCATACTTTAAAGCTTAAAAGGGGTGTTTCATAAAAGTGGTGGGGTTTTTTCAATCTTCCACATCAATATAAAAAAGAATAATGTAGGCAGCATTTTTCAGCTTGGCTCAAGCTAATTAGAGAGAGAGATCAAATGTTAGAGAGCCAGAAGCAAGTTTCTTTAGAGTTAGTAAAGGCTGTCATAATGAAGGCAGGCACAGATCTCTGAAACATAGGACTAAGAATCAGAGCTAACAGTAGAAGAGACTAATTAAACATTCAGATTTGGCTAGTGGCATGACTATTTAGCTTAATAGCTCTCTAAATAAGAACAATTACAAACATAGAAAGAGACATAAAAATAACTTTAGGTCACTGACAAAGGGTAATTCAGGTCTCCCAACTTTGGTTCTAGTGATGTGGTGCGACTTGAAAAACCTGACTTGGAAGAACAAAGAATTCAGCTCATTGTAAGGATCAACAGTGACAAAAACCAGTTGAAAGCTATTGAAGATAAAATTCTGAGAATGCTCTTTCAGTCTGAAGGAAATATTCTAGACAATGAGGAACTTATTGATACCCTCCAAGAATCAAAGGCAAGTGGAATCATTTCTTCTTACTCCTGATTGCAGCTTATACTCCCTTCAACTTGCAAGTTTCTTATTTTAAAACAAGTCCTATATTCTCTAAGCACTGCTAAAGCCAGACTGTAGTTACCAAACCCAGCTGAAATATAAGAGTTCCAGTGTTTTCTGGCAAAAAAAAGAAAAAGAAGAAGAGACTGCTCCACTTTCCCAATTTTGCATTATCAAAGCCTCAGGCTTCCCAGGGAATAAGGAAATATTTGTTATTGGGCCTCCATGACCCAACTAGTGCCATATTGACTTCCCTTTTCTATTTCCATGAAAGCTTTGGCTGTGTCCAGGATTAAAGATTTCCCCCAACTCTACTATTTATTTCCCCTTGGTGCCTAAATACAGGGAGAGTTTGAGTCTTCTGATTCCTAGACACAACTTCTATATTAAATCCTTCCCCTCCTTTTCTATTGGGTAGAGTCAACAGATTAGATTTAAACCCTTCAGTGTGGCAGGTAGCTGCTAAGCAAATGTAGCCATTGACCACTCAGGACCTGGCTTCTGAACTAAGATGTGCTGCTAGTATAAAATAACACACAAGGGGCTGGGAAGGTGGCTCAGTGGTAGAGCGCTTGTCTTGCATGCATGAAGTCCTGGGTTCGATTCCTCAGCACCACATAAGCAGAGGGGGAAAAAAGCCGGAAGTGGTGCTGTGGCTCAAGTGGTAGAGCACTAACCTTGAGCTAAAGAGCTGAGGGACAGCGCCCAGGCCCAGAGTTCAGGCCCCATGACCGGACCCAAAAAAAAAAAGGCCTCAGTATTTTCTGAAACAGACCCCTGAGAATTTATTGTATGTTTATGCAGATCACTTCTGGTGCCATTAAAATCAGGCTGAAAGAAGCAGAAGCCACTGAGCAGATGATCAATGTGGCCAGGGAGAAGTATCGCCCAGTAGCCACTCAAGGCTCTGTGATGTACTTTGTCATTGCAAGCCTTTCAGAAATAGATCCTATGTATCAGTATTCATTAAAATACTTTAAACAGGTAAGTGCAATGGTGGTGGTAGTGGTGGTGGTGGTGAGATCCATCTTTGTGGCTTCCCTATAAATCCTGTTGAAGCATTCCTGCTACAGAACAGCCATGAGATCAAATTAGTTATCGGGTAGAGCTTTCCTGGAGGGCAGAGGCATGCTTCAAGTATGGCCTCATCAGGAATGATGGTGCACACCTGCAATCTCAGCCACTGGAGAGACAGAGGTAGGAGGATCAAGGTGGAAGGCCAGCCTGGGAAGTTAACATGAGACCCTATCTCTCCCCCATCCCACCCTACCCCCCCCCAAAAAAAAATCTGAGAAGCAAATGGACTGGAAGCATGATTAATACAAGCATAAGAACCTGGGTTCAATCCTCAATATCGAAGAAGAGCGATCATTATGTCTCCTAAAGATTCCAGTACCCAGTATGCACAGCACACTGGAGAGAAAGAGAAGAAAGCTGCTTTGCAAGCCACATTTTCTCTTGGTTTCCTCAACTAATTTGTGTGTTGTCCTTCTTGCCTGTCTGTCTTTTGTTCTATGAGTCACGAGTCACAGCTCTCCTCCACTTATCTATACTTTCTCTGCAGTGGTCCCATTTCCTTTCTGCTGTTAGTTTTGTCTGTGTTAGTTACTAACAGCACCAACTCCAACCAAGCTCACTTCTCATGTCTTTTATTTTTTTTCCCAGAATGTTTATACAACAGTCTTTCTCCTCTTTCCCACTGGCTTTAAGAAAAACCTCTGCTGGCATCAATGGCTCACACCCGTAATCCTAGTACTCAGGAGGCTGAGATCTGAGGCTTGTGGTTTGAAGCCAGATAAAAGTCCATGAGACTTTTATCTCCAATAAGCTATCCAGAAAAAAAAAGTCAGAAATAAAGAAGTTTAGGACAGTGCCTAGACTCTGAGGTCAAGCTCCAAGATCAGTACAAAAAAAAAAAAAAAAAGGATAGAAAGAAGGAAGGAAAAAGGAAAAGGAAATACTTTCCTTTGTTCCTCCCATGATTGTGAGACTCTCTGGCTTTATTTCTGTCTCTTTACCTTATCTTATACTCACAGCTGAGTTTGTTCGAATCTCTGGCGAACAGGGTATTTTCACTCCTTGTTGACTTAGCAGCAGGACACCTGAGCTGGCTTTAATAAGATATGTATTCAAATGTTTTTTTTTCTTTCATGCAATTGTTTCTAACACATTTATAAGATTATTTCTTTGTTGCATTGTATGTCCCTCACCCAAAGTATAATCCCTGCTTTCACTGTATTTGATGTGGGTATAATTTGTGGAGGGGAAGGGGAAAAACAAATTGTTTAAATAGGGATACAGGTGGACCCATTGCAACAATGAGATGTACAAGACGTTATGTCGAAAACGAACTTCACAACTTTGGTGTGGGGGAGGGGGTAGAGGGGGGAGAGAGCCCGGAGAGGATTAGGGGGGCCGCTGGGGGAGGATGGGAAGGGATGGGAAGGATAAACAAAGGAGGAGGCTACAATGCTTGATAAGAAGTGTACTCATTATCTTGCCCATTGTAACCCCTCTGTACAGTATTTTCACAATAAAATATAAATTAATTTAAAAAAATAAAATGCAATCCTCCCAATCTCAGCCTCCAGAACAGCTAGGATTCCAAGTGTAAGTCTCTGACATAGACAAAACACATTTCTTGATCTACGTTTGTCCTCAGTTGGCTGCCAGCTTCCAGTCTGTTTTGATCTCCCAGGAGGAGCCTATCTCGATCCTAGGAGTTGGGCAGATAGCCCCAGAGTTTCTTCTCACCTTTATCCCTCAGGCTGTAACATCAAACCATGGATTGCCTTTGATCCATGGGGCATAAGGACCACCTCAGGCTGTGGCACATGACTCGTCTTCCCCTGGTTGAACTTGGCAGTAGTCTCTGCTATATGATCCCCTTACCCTGTAACTTCTGGGCAGACCTGTGTGTTCAGGCTCTCCTCAGCTTCCCCACACAGCTGGGGCCTCAGGAATTTGGGGATCTGCCTTAGATGGTACTTGGAAGTTTCAGGAAATGGGTAGGCCTAACATGACCTTCCCATTTCTAATCAATCCACACCATCTCAGCTGCCTTTCCAGTGCCCTTATAAGATGGGACACCATTAGGGGAGAAACTGCTCTCAAGGTTATTTTTTTAAGTCAGCTTTTCTTATTTCAAGACAAATTCTAGCATATTTTTTTCCACTTCCTGAGAATGACCTTAGGAAAACACTAAGGAAAATGCAAGACCTTACCTGGTCTTTAACAGCTCTCTTCCTAAAGGAAGAAGTTATCAACTATAAACCGACAATGTGAGAAAAAAAAATGGTCCTGTAAGCTCATCTCCATTTTTCAGAGTTTCTTCTATCAAGTGACACATTTTGAACATTGTCCAGAGTTTGGCATTAGTCTATTTCTGGTAAACGGAAGAGGGAACATAAGTATCACTTGTGTCGACTTGGAATGAGTTCTAGATTGTTCTCATAGGACAGTGTTCACCTTCTGTGCCGCAATCTTGCTTGCTGAATGTGGAGGTAGGGAGGAAGAGAAGGAACAGGGATTTTTTTTTCCTTCACAGAGAATAATTTAATTCACAGATATTGTTCTCTCTTTCTCACAGTTATTCAATACAACCATTGAAACCTCAATGAAGTCAGATGACCTACATCAGCGACTGAACACACTCCTGGAGCAAACTCTCCTGACTGCCTACATCAATGTTTCCAGGGGGCTGTTTGAACAGCATAAGCTCATCTACAGCTTTATGCTCTGTGTGGACATCATGCGTCAGCACGGATCAGTAACCGAAGCCGAATGGAATTTCTTCCTGCGTGGTTCTTCAGGGATGGAAAAGGTAACTGTTCCTCATTCAGAGGGAAGAGGTGGTTCCAGGTAGAGAAGCAGCTTCCCACGCTCCATGGAGACTGTGGCAGCTGCAGGTTGTAAGTTTGGCTGTGTGGCTCATTGGAGAGGGAGCTGCAGAAAGGAAAGCCCAGGTTATAGTGCAGCCCAGCCTCCAGCCAACAGTATCCTCACCTGCATGACTAACCTGTGAGCCAGAGGGTATAAACATGCAAAGTTGACCACCTGACAAATATGAAGCATGTTTTTGTATAGCTAATCAGAGAAGCTAAAGAACTTTCCAGAACACACTAATGTATGACAAGAGTCTGATTCTAAGGTATTTGTTGTTGTTGTTGTTGTTCCTTTGTTTGTTTGTTTTGGGGGAGAGGGGTTATGGAGCTTGAACTCTGGGCCTGGGCACTGTCCCTTAGCTCTCCAGCTCAAGGCCAGTGCTCTACCATTTGAGCCACAGCGCCATTTCTGGTTTTCTGGTGGTTTACTGGAGAGAAGCGTTTCCCAGCCTTTCCTGCCTGTGCTGGCTTTGAACTGCGATCCTCAGATTTCACCCTCCCTGAGTAGCTAGGATTACAGGCGTGAGTCACCAGCACCCGGCTTGATTCTAAGGTTCTAAAGCCCTTGTCCATTCCAGTATGAGCTGCTACTTTTTATGAGCAGCATATTTTGAAAAGTTTAAAATATGCTTTCAACACCATCAGTTTGAAATGTGTTTTAAATACCATCATGGATGTAAAATGTGTTTAAAATACCCATCAGTCTCAAAATTTAAAAATACCCAACAACCATCTTCAAAAATTTTTTTTCTGAAGTTTTTGTTTTGGTTTTGGATATATCAACGTTTATTCAGTATTTCCATGACCAAAGAGATATAATCCATGAGACAGCATGATTAACACTAGTAAAAGACTATGCAAGCCGGGCGCTGGTGGCTCACCCCTGTAAACCTAGTTACTCAGGAGGCTGAGATCTGAGGATTACAGTTCAAAGCCAGCCTGGGCAGAAAAGTCCCTGAGACTCTTTTCTCCAATTAACAAATAGAAAACTGGAAGTGGTGCTGTGGCTCAAGCGGTAGAGCGCTTGCCTTGAGCTGAAGAGCTAAGGGACAGCGCCCAGGCCCAGAGTTCAAGCCCCTCGACCAAAAAAAAAAAGACTATGCAGGCACTCTACCTCTTGAGCTATACCTCCAGCACCCATTGCGTTGGTTATCTTTTATATAGGATCTAAAATGGACTGTGGTAATAGCTGCACATAGAAGGGATTTGTGTGTGTACCCAGCTCTATAACTGTTAATATACTTACAGTCATTGGATTATATATGTGTTTGTTGTCTAAAGTTTTGAACCCAGGGCCTCATACTTTTTAAGCAAGGGGTAACTTGAACTACACCCAAGCCCTTTTGCTTTGATTATTTGTGAAAATGGTAGTTGTGTTTTGGTTAAGTCAGCCTGGACCACAGTCCTATTTATACTTCTACAAACTAGGGTGACAGGTGCATATTACTGCACCTATCTTTTTTATATTGGTGGTGGTCATGGTGTTGTTGACATGGAGTCTTGAAAATTTTTCACCTGGCTGGCCTCAAACTGTAATTCTCCTGATCTCTACCTCCTAAGAAGTTAGGAATATAAATGTGAGCCACTAGGCCTACCTGGATTGTATACTGTGAATAGGTCAGTTGTAAGATATGAGATTTGTTTTTGTTTTTTTGTTGTTTCTTTTGTTTTGTTTTGTTTTGTGTCAGTCATGAGGCTTAAACTCTGGGCCTGGGTGCTGTCCATCAGCTCTTCAGCTCAATGCTAGCACTCTACCACTTGAGCCACAGTGCCACTTCCGGTTTTCTGGTGGTTTGTTGGCGATAAGAGTCTCATGAACTTTCCTGCCCAGGCTGGCTTTGAACTCTGATCCTGAGATCTCAGTCTCCTTTGTAGCTAGGATTATAGGCATGAGCCACCGGCACCAGCAGGATGTGCTATTTGTATCTAATGAATCTGTTTTGAATTGTAGTATAGATCATGAGGCAAATATTCTGGGAATTTTCAAAGAATTGCCCTTAGTCTATAATCACAGCTATGTCTCACTATTTTTTTTCTTTTTTTTTTTTTGGTCTGTCAATTGTGGGGTTTGAACTCAGGGCCTGGGCACTGTCCTTGAGCCTCTCGTGCTCATGGCTAGCACTTTACCAATTAAGCCACAGCACCACTTCCAGGTTTAGAGATAAGAGTCTCACAGGAACTTTTCTGCCAGATCTGGCTTCGAACCATGATCCTCAGATTTTAGCCTCCTGTGTAGCTAGGATTATAGGCATGAGCCACCAGCGCTCAGCTTATTTCTCACTCTTATAAAATTATTTACCATATATGTATGTAATCTTGCCAGGTGGCATACTAGAGACTTCTAAATATATCTATAGTAATTAAATATGTGCTGTCTCAGCTGAGATGACTTGCCCTTGTCTCAGTACTGATGTGCTCCATTCCTCAGCCTCTCCTTCCTTCTAGAGAACTCTAGTTCCACAGACTGATGTGAGATGCTGTGCCAGAGTCTGGAAGAGAGCTTTGGTCTCTGTGCATGTCAGACCGAGAAGACAACCTTGGCCTTCTTATGGCATTATGGTTCATAATTCAATTATATTTCATCAACCGTCCTCTGTGCAGAGGTCCACCAGAGGAGAGACTCAATACCCTTCTATAGCACCATGTCTTATTACTTGTCCTAGGAAAAAAAATTTTAATGAGTTATTACAGCTTGATTGCTCCCTTAAACAAGGTGAAAGAGCATTTTGTGGCTGCCTTTATGAACTGTTACTTATTTAGCTTTTGCCTTCTTTCAGGAGCGCCCACCTAAACCGGAAGTTCCCTGGCTACTTCCTGCCACATGGTTTGCATGCTGGGACTTGGAAGAATCCTTTCCAGTTTTTCAAGGCCTTACAAGAGATTTACTATTATTTCCCATTTCCATAGTCATAGGTAATATGACAAAAAGTACCTGATGTACAGGGGTTGTGTATAAGCTCTAGAATCCTGACTTTTGTGTCTCCTTCAATCTCATCTGCAATGACAATGTGTTTCACCACAAAGTTTCTTCATTTCTCATATTTAAGAAATTGAGGATTGATTATTTTCACAATTTCTTGAGTTCAGTGCTTGGTCCATGAATTATATATAGTTGGTGTTACCCAGGTTTGAACTCAAGGCCTCACATTTGCTCAGCTAGCCCTTTACCACTGGAGGTATGCCTCCAGTCTTGCTTTATTTGCTGGGGTTTTGTTGTATGTATACCTGTCATGGGGCTTAAACTCAGGGCCTGGACATTTTCCCTGAGCTTTTGTGCTCAAGGCTAGCATTCTACCATTTGAGCCACAGCTCCACATCTGGATTTATTTCGCTAGTTAATTGGAGATAAGAATCTCATGGGTTTTCCTGGCTGGACTGACTTCAAACAGCAATCCTAGAATCTCAGCTTCCCGAGTAGCTAGGAATACAAGTATGACCCACCAGTTCCTGGCTGCTAGTTATTTTTACGAGATGGAGCATCTCAGACTTTTCTGACTCTACTGGCTTTGAACCATGATCCTCTACATCTCAACCCCCTGACTAGCCAGGTTTACAGTCATGAGCCACTGGAACCCAGCAACTCTTATTACTGGCACTCAGTAACTGTTATAACAGTTACTTTATGTCCATTTTTTAAACTTTTTATTGGCATAAATTAATTTCTGACTGACAAACAGGGCACATTGTGATTTATTTACAAATTGTATATAACATAGAGTTCACCTCCAGTGCTACTGTAGTTGCATTCCATATATTTTAAAGATCTTGAAGGATAACTTATATGACAAGTACACAAATTAGAAGAACTACCTGATGAACCTTCACAAGCCTAACACTTACATGCCACCATCCAAATGAAGAGACAGCCCCTTGGCACCCCTCATCTGCCTCTACAGTTAGGGCTCCCTTTTCCATTTGAAAGCGTGTAGAATTTGGGGGCCCATCTCTTTTATTATTCATAATTAGTGTTTTGAATGAAATTGCTTCTGCCACTATTTAGAGCTTTTTTTTTGTAACCCATGCAAGTTCAGGAAAATGTTCCACATGTGTCATTTATTGCATGCAAGTTTCCATGCATGACATTTAACTGCAACTTGCTAATTATCCTATTAATGTTTATACTTTTTCTGTCAGATTTTAAGAGAATGTAATAAGGAATACCACTTTGATTGACCATTTGTCCTTATAAATTTGGAACACTTGCCATTATATCTTACAAAATTATGCTGTTATACACAGATGGATGTAGGTAGATTATCTCCCTAGCAAATTTTTCCTTTTTAAATAATATTTCTCTTTCTGCTTCATCAATATTTTTACCTTAAAATATATTTTCTAATGTTAGTACTATTATAAAAATTTCATTAGTGGTCACCATCTCTATATTTAATCTATTCTCTATTTCCAGTCCTTTTGTATCCTAATTGTGGCTTTGGTATCTTCAGTATGATCTTAGGGTTTTGAGGCAGGAGAGTCCTTGTTGTTTAACAGGCAGTTTTTTTTTTTTTTTTGAGATGAAAATGTGAGCTTTATTACTTATTTTTTTTTTAATTGTATTTTATTTTATTTGAGAACATACTGTACAGGGGGGCTACAATTACATGGGCAGGATAATGCATACATTTCTTACCAAGCATTGCAGCCTCCTCCTTTGTTTACCCTTCACTTCCCTTCCCCGCCTCCCCCCTCCCCCCACCCAATTTTACCCCCCTCCCCCCACCCAATTATACCCCCCTCCCCCCCCCCACACCGACATTGTAAAGCTGGTTTTGACATGACATTTTGTACTTCTCATTGTTGCAACAGGTCCACCTGAATCCTTAAACGACTTGTTTGTCCCCATCTCCTCCACATGTTATACTGACATCAAATATAGTGAAAGCGGGGGTTACACTGTGGGGGAGGGACATACAAAGCAACAAAGAAATAATCTTATAAATGTGTTAGAAACACATGCATGAAAGAAACGAAAACATTAAAATACATATTTAAGGGTTCATTTTCCTAACATCACATTATCTGACCTTTTCCGCTTGACTCATACCTATACTAGATATTGCAAATAAGGGAAACCATGGGACCTATGCTTCTTTGGGCCTGGCTTACTTCACTTAATATAATTTTTTCCAAACCTTTCCATTTCCTAACAAATGGGGAAATGTCATTCTTTCTGATGGAGGCATAGAATTCCATTGTGTATATATACCACATTTTCTTGATCCATTCATCTACTGAGGGGCATCTGGGTTGGTTCCATATCTTAGCTATGGTAAATAATGCTGCAATAAACATAGTTGTGCTGGTAGCTTTAGTGTGGTCTTGTTTGTAAACATTTGGGTAAATGCCCAAAAGTGGGATTGCTGGATCATAGGGGAGATCTATGTGAAGTCTTCTGAGGAACCTCCATACTGCTTTCCAAAGTGGTTGAACAAGTTTACATTCCCACCAACAATGAAGTAAGGTTCCTTTCTGTCCACATCCCCTCCAGCATCTGTTGTTGTTAGAGTTCTTGATTTTTGCTGTTCTAACTGGAGTGAGGTGATATCTCAATGTTGTTTTGATTTGCATTTCTTTTATGGCTAGGGATGTTGAACATTTCTTCATGTGTCTATTGGCCATCCTTGTTTCTTCTTCAGAGAAGCTTCTCTTTAAGTCTTTCGCCCACTTATTTATTGGGCAGTTGATTCTTTGAGGATTTGTTGTTGGGTGGTTTAATTTTTTGAGTTCCAAGTATATTTTAGATATGAGACCCTTGTCCGTTGTATGGCTAGTAAAGATCTTCTCCCAATCGGTGGGCTTTCTATTGATCTTGCCAGCTATGTCATTTGCCCTGCAGAAGCTCTGCAATCTTATGCAATCCCATTTGTCCAACCTTTCTTTGATTTGTTGTGCTTCCGGGTCTCTATTCAGAAAATTTCGACCTGAGCCAAGGAGACCTAGGGTTTCTCCTATTCCATCCTGTAATGTTTTCAGAGTGTCTGCTTTGAGTTCAAGGTCTTTGATCCATTTGGAGTTGATTCTGGTACAGGGTGATATATAAGGATCTAGCTTTAGTTTTCTACATGTAGTTAACCAATTTTGCCAGCACCATTTACTGAAGAGGCTGTCTTTCTTCCATTCTATTGTTTTAGCTTCCTTATCGAAGATTAGATGGCTATAGGTCTGTAGGTTCATTTCTGGGTTTTCAATTCTATTCCATTGGTCCTGAGGTCTTAACAGGCAGTTTTTAATCCAAGATATTTATTACAATTATTGGTCTCCTATTTTTCTCAATAGGGGAGGGTTTTATTCCCTGGAAAACACAATGTCTGCAGATGTTTTTGTTTGCCACAGCTGGAATGCTGCTGGTTGTATCTGGTGGGTAGAATCCCAGGATGCTACTAAGCATCCAACAAAGCTCAGACCAACCTCCACAATTAATAACTACTTGGTCCATAACATCAATATTAATGACATTGAGAATCTCTGTTCTCTTCGGACTTGCTTCCATTATCTTCTCTATGAAGATTGGAGAAGAGGGTAGCTTTTTCTTTTTGGACTTCTTTCTTGACTTCAAGTGGATGAGTCAGACCCTTTTTACTCACATTCACATACACACTCACACACACACAGATGCACACTCACACTCTCACATTCACTAATACACATGCACTCACATTCACTAACATACTTGCATTCACACAAACATACCACTCATACACAGTCACACACAAATTAAATTGAAATTCAAGTTATATTTATTATATTTTTCTTAATAAATTACTCCTTGCCAGGTACCAGTGGTTCACACCTATAATCCTAGTTACTCAGGAAAGCTGAGATCTGAGGATTGTGGTTCCAAACCAGCCCAGGCAGGAAAATCTGTGAAACTCTTATCTCCAATTAACCAGCAAAAAGCCAGAAATGGAATTGTGACTCAAGTAGTATAGCACTAGCCTTGAACAAAAAAAAAATCTAAGGGACAGCACTTAGGTCCTGAGTTCAAGCCCTAGTACTGGCATAATAAATAAATAAATAAATAAATAAATAAATAAATAAATAAATACACTAGTGCGACAGTGATCGTGTAATAAATGAGAACCTCCAGGGAAGTTTTGGAGAGTCGGTTGCTTTGGTTTTATTTTAATTTACAATGAGTATTTCAGCTACCTCATCCTCAAAGGAAGTCAACCCCTTCAATTAAAGATGGCATGATGAGGTTGGCCCTGAATCATACTGTGGATCAAAAATCTTGCAAAGATTGTGAGGACACAGTCATCATGGCACCAAATTTTTTTATGTCATCGAGCTCTTCAGTTGCTATTATCAGGCTATGAGAGCATAGACAGAAAGAAAAAGGGGTTTTCAGCCTGAAAATTCAAGCCATCTCTTTCATCTGCTGTTCATCAATGGAAAACACACTGGCTATGTCTGCTCTCAGTGAGGCTTAACGCACACAGTATACCTAGGCCAACAGAAACCAGTGCTAACCCATACTATATGTATGATATAAACATTGTAGGACCAAGGAGAATTCTGTCATTTAGGATACAAGTTCATTGCTTATATTCTATCTTGGTGGGGGAGGAGATATTTCATTGTATTCTGTTTATTGGGCATAACGTATAGATGTCAGTTTATTTGTCTGTTGTTTTGTCATTCAAATTACACATGCAGGAATTTTCAGTCCTTCTGTCATAGGCTGGTGATTGTGCACCATTTCTCACCACTATTATGTCTTGCCTGCTTTCTCTTTTACCTCCAACAGTGATTATATGATGTATTCTTATGTTATTATCTGACACATTTATTGTGTTATGTTTATGTTGTGTTATGTTTTTATTATGACACTCTTTAGTACTAGGGATTGACCTTGGGGCCTTACACTTGCTGTGTAAGCATTCTACACCTTGAGTAATATACCCTGCCATTCTGCTTTGTTTTTTCTTTATGGTGCTAGGCTTGAACTTGGGACCTTGTGCCCTTACTCAACTTTTTTTCTCATGGCTAGTGCTCTACAACTTGAGCTGCACCTCTGTTTCCAGGTTTTTGTTGGTTAATTGAAGATAAAAGTCTCTTAGATTTATCTGCTGGGACGGACTTCTTACCAGGATAGTCAAATCTCAGCTTCCTTTGCAGCTAGAATTACAGACATGAGCCACCAACACACAGCTTTTTAAATTTATTTTTCAAATTGAGTCTAATGCTTTTCTCAAGACTGGCCTTGGACTATATTTCTTCTCCCTCTCCCTCCTGAGTAGCTAGGATTAGAGGCATGAACCACAACACCTGGTCTGTTTTTTTTTTTGTTTTGTTTTGTTTTGTTTTGGGTCCAGTTGTGGGGCCTGAACTCTGGGCTTGGGCGCTGTCCCTCAGCTCTTCAGCTCAAGGCTAGCGCTCTACCACTTGAGCCACAGCGCCACTTCTGGCTTTTTCTTTTTGCTTATGTGGTGCTGAGGAATCGAACCCAGGGCTTCATGCATGCAAGGCAAGCGTTCTACCACTGAGCCACCTTCCCAGTCCCTACCTGGCCTGTTTTTGCAATAGGTCACTCTAACTTTTGTCCAGGCTAATCTCTAATTGAGATCCTTCTTTCTCTGCTTTTTAATTAATATAACTTGACTTACACTTTCTCATTCAATGATTTGCCTTGAATTCTAATTTATCCAACTTATCACTTCAATTTTTTTCTCACATTTGCTTGGCATAATGCATCCCTATTTTTTAGCCTCTCTATTGTTTTAGTTTTTGTTTGCTGTTGGGCTTTTTTATGTGTATGATCTCATTTAAATGCTTTATTTTTAACTAGTTTGAATAGGGTAAGATTAATGCATTTACACTTTGGGTTATAACTTCTAATAAGAGCTGGGTGCTGGTGGCTCATACCTGTAATCCTAGCTACTCAGAAGGCTGAGATCTGATGATCACAGTTTGAAGCCAGCCCTGGCAGAAAAGTATATGAGACTATTATCTCCAACTAACCACAAAAAAACAGAAGTGGAACTGTGGCTCAAGTTGTAGAGCAATAGAGTATGTAGAGTATGAACGCTAAAGTATGAACACACTTAGATCCAGATTTCAACCCTAGGACTGGCCAAAAAAAAAAAACTTATTGTAAATATAGAGGGTTTTATATTATTATCTTTAAGTAGTTGAACAAAGGAGCTACCACTCAACAAAGCAGCTTATGAATATAATGCATCTTGATTAATGTCACTTATCCCTCCCAACTCATCCCTTCCCTTATTTTTCTTAATTTTGTAGGATATACATTGAATTCTTGACTGCATTCCCCTCCCTTCTCTTCATTTGTCAATCCCTCTCCCCTTGACCTCACCCCTGCTCTTACCACTGTTTCTTGGTGTTTATCTTGCTGACCTTTGATTTCACCTTTTTAAAGAATTGTGCCAGAAGTGGCGCTGTGGCTCAAGTGGTAGGGCACTCGCCTTGACCTGAAGAGCTGAGGGACAGCACCCAGGCCCAGAGTTCAGGCCCCATGACCGACAAAAAAAAAAAAAGTACAGAAATAATTGCACCATTTGAGATCTCCCCTGACTCTACCATATTTCAGTTAATACCTTTGTATGCACCTGCATACCACCCAAGGTATTTACTTATATGCTTATAAATGAATTCTAGCTTCCACATATGAGAAAAACATACCACTTTTGTCTCTCTGGACCTGACCTACTTCACTTAAAATAATTTTTTTCCAAATCTTTCCATTTCTTTGCAAATGATACAATATTGTTCTTTCTAATGAATGAATAAAATTTTGCTACACACACACACACACACACACACACACACACACACACACACACACACACACACACACACACACACACACATATATACATTACATTTTCTTGATCCATTTGCCCATTGAGGGGCACCTGAGCTGGTTCCATGCCTTGGCTATGATGAACAGTGCTGCAGTGAACATGGTTGTGTGGGGGCTTTTACTGTACCCAGGTTTATAATCTTTTGGACAAATGCCCGTAAGTGGAATTGCTTGATCATAAGGTAGTTATATGTTTAGTTTTGAGAAACTTCCACACTGCTTTCCAGAGTGGTTGAACAAGTTTACATTCCCTCCAAGAGGGGCTTTTTTAAAATGAACACACATGTACTTATTTAATTTAAGAATGAAGACAACTCAAGTTAAAGCATGTCTTAAAATTGCCTTTCAGGAAATTTTGAGGCTTATATTAACCCACAGTTTGGGGAAAGCCATCTTGAAATGAATGTAGAAGAGGAAAATGAAGCAACTGGGACATCTTGGATTTCAGAACTGAGCTCTTTCCACAAGCTAATTCTCATTAAGTGTTGTAGAGAGGAAAAGGTAGGCTATTTTTCAATTAAAAGACAGTATCGTGGTTATTAGATATTATAATTAAATCTAGCTGACCAAATATCATTATTGCATTTATCTGAGCCTAAATGGCCAAGTTTGGTAAATGACACTAAGAACATAAAGTCTGTACTAGAACATAACACTTTAAAGGGAGAATCATGAAGGAACTTACAACATCTGTGAAAATGGGACAGGGCTTGTCAAACTTGCCTTTAGCTGGGACTTCACAACAGTGAGGAGGGAGCACTTGAACAGCTCAGTCCAGGCTTCCTCCAACCTCCAGAAAGGAGGAATGACTAGCAGCCAGTTTCTTCTCTGTTGAGGGGAGAGGACAAGGTAATCAGAATCCCAAGGGTGAGATCTCACTTAGAGCAACAAATGCAAGGCTTTCCCAACTTGGGAGATTCCAGTTGTATAAATGGAACTTTAAGTCTTTGGTGTTAATTGTTGACTATTTATTTAAGCAAAATAGTCTGTAGAAGAAAAATTCCCCACCACATCTTCATTAATGCTTTGCACTATTGCTTGTGAAAACATTGCTGTCACAGAAATGAGGTAACCACGAGTTACCCAAATATGTTAAAGATGCCACTTAAAGCCAAGTGTGGTGGCTGACACAAGTTCCAAGGTGCTCAGGAGAGTCAGATACGAGGATTATGGTTTGAGGCCACTATAGTACTATGTGCCTGTCATCTGAGCTATTTGAGAGGCTGAGATTGGAAGGATTGTAGTCCAAAGCCCATCCTAGCCAGAAAGTGAGGGCCTATCCCAAAAATAACCAGAGCAAAAAGGGCTGAAGGTATAATTCAAGTGATACCAAGGTTGAAGCCCTGAGTTCAAACACAAGTAGCACCCAAAAAATGCCACTATTGAAGATATAAATATAAAGAGAAGGTTATGAAGTCAGCCTTACTGAAGCATAATTTATGTGCACCTAATTCACCCATTTAAGATGCTGGTTTGAATGGCTTCTGGTGTCTTCACAGAGTGTTGAAGAGGAACAGAAAGTCACTATTCCCAAATACTTAAGCTTATCTTCTCTCACCATAAAAATACAAAATCACTCCCTTCTGGATAGGGGTTCCTGGGCACAGAGAACTAGTGTTTCTCAATGGTGAATTCATATTCCATCAGCATATTGATACCAAAAAAAAAAAATGTTACGCAGTCACTGGTGGCTCATGCCTATAATCCGAACTACTCCTGAGACTGAGATCTAAGGATTGTAACTCAAAGCTAGCTCAGACAGAAAAGTGTGAGATTCTTATCTCCAATCAGCCACCTAAAAACCAGAAGTAGAGCAGTGGCGAAGCTAGAGTACCAGCCTTGAGTGAAAAAGCCAAGGGAAAGCAGGAAAGCCTAAGGTCAAGCCCCAGTACTGGCACAAAAAAACAAATGAAATATTCCTCCAAATATGCTCTCAGGGCCTAAGCCAAAGACTATATGAAAGATCAAGCAACAAAACTAGAAAGAGGTCTATGAACATTACAGAGTCACATACACCAGAATTAAAAAACTAAAAAATGGTTTCTAGAGATCTTGGTATGAGAAGAAAAAAAGAAATGACCAACCCTTCAGGACTGGAGGGGTAGCTTAGTTAGTAGAGTGCCAGCCAGTGAGCAAAGTATGAGATACTGAGTTTAAATCCAGGTGTCAGAGGAAAATGAAAAGAGATGTGGGTGCAGAGAGATCACGTAGATCTCTATACATTATAAAGAGAAATGTGTCCTACTTTCAAGAGAAACTGTCTGAATTCAAATGCATTTTGTGAGTGTTACCATGTGGGCATTTACATAGCAGCCCTACAAACAAATTACTGGTTTTGAGTATTGACATGCTTTGTAAATCCAGGAGCACCTTCTAGCAAATGTGAAAAGAAAATGAACAGTTAATAATACAAATCTTTTAGATAAAAATAATAATGAAATGAATGTCAGAGAAGCCAAATGAGTGTACACTTAGTTTCACAACTAGCCCCTTGAGATGTTCCTTCTGGACCATAACACCTTCCTAGTTAGCATCTAAATGGGCAAGCACCTTTCCCAGCTGGCCACAGGGGGAATCATCCAAGGCCATGGCCCTAGGCCAGATTGAGATGCCCTTTACATCATCACATAGACTTTGTATCATCTAACATCATCAGAAGAATGAGCATAAGAAGAGTGTACGCTGGGTGCCAGTGGCTCATGCCTGTAATCCTAGCTACTCAGGAAGCTGAGATCTGAAGATCAAGGTTCAAAGCCGACCTGGGCAGGAAGTCTGTGAGTCTCTTATCTCCAATTAACCACTAGAAAACTGGAAGTGGCGCTGTGGCTCAAGTAGTAGAGTGCTAGGCTTGAGCAAAAGAGCTCAGGGAGAGAGCCCCAGGCCCTGAGTTACAGCCCCATGACCAACAAAAGAAAAAGAAAAAGAAAATATGTGTGTGTGTGTGTATATATATATATATATATATATATATATATATATACATATATATATATATGTATATGTATATATGTATATGTATATAAAAGTACCCACAGTTTTGGTTACATACTGGAGGTCTCAGAATGTGATCTCAGTGAGTGAGCAGGAACAAATCGATGAGGGACCATCCTCTTTTTTTTTTTCAAAAGCTGAAGGCAACTTTATTGACAGTTTGTCTTTTCTTCTAGTTAGTAGCTTCATACAGATCCCTGTAAAGCCCACACCCATACCACAGAAGGCGGTCCAGGCCAGTAAGAGTAACTTGAGTGAGAAGCTTTTCCTGGCAACTCTGCCGCACCATTGATAACCCTCCAAAGTGGGGTACTTGAGATCTTGTCTGGGGGTTACTAGGCTTATGACTCAGTTGGGGGAAGAACTTCATACATGTGCAACCTTTCAACTGAAGAGAAGTCCATGCTGATGTGCATGGACAAGAATGGCAGAACAACAGTTCATCATGAGAACCCTGGCTATCAGTAGATAAGCGTGTGCATGTCCATCAATGTATGTCTTTAGGAAGAAGGCCACCCAGTCAAGAAAGAATAAGTACAGAAATCCAGGTACTACCCTCTGAGGAGTCAAAGAAGACAATTGCAGAGGATCCTTATCTAACAAACGAGTTTTAATATTTTTTTTTCTTTCCAACTTTCAGGTTGTTTTTGCTCTTACAGACTTTGTGATAGAAAATCTTGGGAAACAGTTTGTAGAGACTCCACCCGTGGACCTGGCCACTCTGTATCAGGACATGTCAAGCTCCACACCCTTGGTGTTTATCCTAAGCACAGGCTCTGATCCCATGGGTGCATTTCAGAGGTTCGCCCGTGAAAGCGGATATTCTGATCGGTAAGGTTACACTGTGGGCTTTTCATAACCCATGTGAAATCTTCTCCATTGTCCTTTGGTGTGGGGATGGGGAGATAATGTCTTAGTCTTTCCCCAGAGCAGCATGAACTATTCTACTTAGATATCCCTTTCTAAATATAGTTAGCACTTATGCTAAAATTGGGAGGGGGACCCACAGAGCTTTTAATGTTCTATTATTAATCCAGTTTTCTCATAAGGGCCTCCAGCACTGATGAGCTCCTGCATGAAGTGGCTGTTCTAGCCTGCTCCCTGGGGTGATCATTATAAGGGAGTGATAGATCCCACATCCTCCTTTGAAAGTCATGTTCTGTGTTAGTCTCTGCCAAGGAACAGAACTAATAGGAAGTGTATATGTGTGTGTATCTGTATATGCACATATGTATTACATATAGAGACTTATTATAAATAATGCAGTTATGGACTGTGAGAAGTTTGTATTCAGTAGTAAGAAAGCGGGGTATCAGAAGAGCGGATGATATGTAATTCCAGTCTGAGTCAAAAGTCTGAGAGGTTGGGCAGTTACAAGACTAGCAGGCTTGAGACACAGAAAGAACCAATATCACCATCTGGAGTCTAGAAAAGACCATTGCCCCAACTCAGTATTCAGACCAGCTGTGTTACCCTCCTATTCAGCCCTGCTGAATATTGGAGACAAGGCCCAAGACAAACACAGAGCTCTCACACAATTCTGTTAGGATTTTCATTGTGACAGTCACCTCTGGAAAGAAGAAAGGAGATAGGGATGGAAAGGGACAGAGAGGAAACATCACTGGGAGATCAGCGAAACTTCTCAACCACAGCTGTTCGGCTGTGATTATTCATAGAGCTGTATAAGAAAACTATTTGCAAGCCAGGTGCAAATGGCTCACACCAGTTATCATTGCTACTCAGGAGGCTGAGATCTAAGAATTGAGTCTCAAAGCCAACCCAGGCAGGAAAGTCTATGAAACTCTTATCTCCAATTAACTGCCCAAAAGAAGTCTGAAATGGAGCTGTGGCTCAAGTGGTAGAGTGCTAGACTTGAGCAAAAACGCTGAGGAACAGCACTCAAGCCCTGAGTTCAACCCCCAGGACTTTCACAAGGAAGGAAGGAAGGAAGGAAGGAAGGAAGGAAGGAAGGAAGGAAGGAAGGAAGGAAGGAAGGAAGGAAGGAAGGAAGGAAGGAAGGAAGGAAGGAAGGAAGGAAGGAAGGAAGGAAGGAAGGAAGGAAGGAAGGAAGGAAGGAAGGAAGGAAGGAAGGAAGGAAGGAAGGAAGGAAGGAAGGAAGGAAGGAAGGGAAAGAAAAAGAAAAGAAGGAAGGAAGGAAGGAAGGAAGGAAGAGAGAAAGAGAGAAAGAGAGAGAGAAAGAAAAGAAAGAAAAAGAAGAAAGAAAGAAGAAAGAGAAAGGAAGGAAGGAAGGAAGGAAGGGAGAGAGAGAGAAAACTATTTGCACACCTATCAGAATTAAGACCAGAAATGTATACATATTATAAGCAAACCATTTCACACCATATTTAATGTCTTTTAAAATGCCAATACTTGGGGCTGGGAAGGTGGCTCAGTGGTAGAGTACTTGCCTTGCATGCATGAGGTCCTGGGTTCAATTCCTCAGCACCACATAAGCAGAAAAAGCCAGAAGTAGTGCTGTGGCTCAAGTGGTAGAACGCTAGGCTTGAGCTGAAGAGCTGAGGGACAGCGCCCAGGCCCAGAATTCAGGCCCCACAACCAACAAAAAATAAAATAAAATAAAAAATAAAATACCAATACTTGGGCTGGGAATGTGGCTCAGTGGTAGAGTGCTTGCCTAGCATTCATGAAGCCCGGGGTTCAATTCCTTAGTAGCACATAAACAGAAAAAGCCAGAAGTGGTGCAGTGGCTCAAGTGGAAGAGTCCTAGCCTTGAGCAAAAGAAGCTCAGAGACAGTGCCCAGACCCTGAGTTCAAGCCCCAGGACTGAGAATAAATAAATAAATACCAATATTTGTATTACTTTAAAAAAAATCAATCCTTTGTTGTTCTCATTGGATTCAGAGTGCAGTCAATTTCACTGGGACAAGGACAAGGACCCATTGCTGAGAAAATGATCAAGGATGCTATGAAAGCAGGAAACTGGGTGTTTTTGCAGAACTGCCATCTTGCTGTTTCTTGGATGCTGGCAATGGAAGAGCTCATCAAAACCTTCACAGACCCAAGTACGTGAGCCCATAGCCCAGCTTAGTGTAGTTTTGCTTGTAGTACTCAATCCTTATTGTAGTTCCCTACTATAGCTATTTACTACAGCCTGGAAATCACCTTACTCAGTGCTACCTTGCTAGGGGAGTTACCTCATTCACAGGGCAGCCAGCCTGCACTGCTCACCAACACCTTCCCCCAAATAGCCCCCGATCCTAGTCCACTCCCAGCCTTCACCCTTGCCAACCAGAATTTCTGTCTGCTCTGCCCACCCTTTTGCAGCAAAGAAAATATAATCTGTACTCAATGGAAATGAAACTTCTATGAAAAAACAGGGATCTCTAATGATAGAATTTTGATTAAGAAATCAAATCTCTAGGAAAAGCATCAAGCTTCGTGAACAGAAAAAAAACATTAGCCAGGGATCCAAGGATGAACACCAGCTGAACTTGTAGGTTTGAGGTTAGCAAACTGGAAGCAATATGAAATAAAATACATTTATGTAGTAAACTGAAAAGGCAAAGGGAAAGAGGAAGGAAGGAAGGAAGCAAGGAAGCAAGGAAGCAAGGAAGCAAGGAAGCAAGGAAGCAAGGAAGGAAGGAGAAGGAGAGAGGGAGGGAGGAAAGAAGGGAGGGAGGGAGGGAGGGAAATAGTAAAATAAAAGACAAAGCCCTCTGGACTTGAAGAGCTAAGACTGAATAGAGCTTCACCCATTACTTCTTGACTGTGTGCCACATGTCTTTTTCTGCTCCTCAGTTTCCCCTGCTATAAAATTACTGCAGACCATCCTTCCCCAAAATCCTGTCCTGAGTTCTCTCCTTGCTCTGAATTTCCACATGTCTATGAAAATTGCAGTGCTTTGAGACTGAGGCTATGAGTGTAGCTCAGCAATAGACTAAGTGCTTAGCATGCTCAAAGCTCTTGGTTAATAAGGCTCTTGTTATCATTATTATTATTATTATTATTATTATTATTATTATTATTAACAAAAAAGATGTTTTATGATATTTCAGTTGTAACTGGATAAGTATGAACAAGTACTTTTCCAAATCTACTCTTTTTCTTTCTTTTTGGTTAGTACAATCACTGGCCTATAAGATTTCAATCATAGCTTATTTCTACGAGTAATTTTTACGCATAAGCAACCTTAGTACTGGTCTAGAACTGTACTAGAACTAATTTAAAATGTTGGCTATTTAATAATGTGGCTCGGGAGTTTACCAAACCAAGAGCCATCAATTCAGCTTTGAATTGCACTAGTGCAATGGGTATTTCAGAATCTGTTATATACCATGCCCTGTTCTGGGTACTTAGAGTATGCCTGTGAATGAAACCAACCTCATGGAGCTTGCATTCTAGTGGAAGGAAACCGTCAACGAGTAAGCCACTAAAGGCATGATCACATGTGCTTGTACTTTGGGAAATATTTTAAAAGCAAGTAAAATGAAGAAGGTGAGAAAGATCGGAATGGGCTGAGAGTATAGAGGAAGGAGGATCGTTTGAAATGGTGTGATCTGTGTGGACTTCCTTGAGAAGGTGATGTTTGGCCCAGACAGAAAGACAATGAGAGAATCTGAGAGAATATTCCAGGCATAGGGGAATGGCCTGTGCACAGACAACAGACGAGCCAGACTGGCATGTGTGAAAAACAGCATAATGTGCTTTTAAAATGATGGCAAGAGCCTTCTGCAGGAGACGCGACTGTGCATGGGGAGCTCTGTCCGGGCTGCTCACCACTGTTAAAGACACTGGAAAAACACCTGTGGAGCCGGAGGTGGCGATTCACCGGATTCGGATCACCCTCACCAGCCGCAACGTGAAGTCTCTGGAGAAGGTCTGTGCTGACCTGATCCGAGGCACCAAGGAGAAGAATCTCAAAGTAAAAGGAGCAGTGTGCATGCCTACCAAGACTTTGAGAAAAAAAAAAAAAACCCTTGTGGTGAAGGTTCTAAGACATGGGATCCACAAGCGACTCATTGATTAACACGTCCTTCCAAGATTGTCAAGCAGCTAACTTCCATCAGTATTGAGCCAGGAGTCGAGGTTGAGGTCACCATTGCAGATGCCTAAGGCATTTAACTTACTGTTAAAAAAAAAATGATGGCAACAGTTCATTTCCCAACATTCCTTTGGCCTCCTGAACCTACAGTGGAGCTTTGTTCCTCATGCTGTTCTCTAACCATAGCTCAGAAAAGAAGCATCCTGACTTGCCAGTTCTGTTCATCAGTCTCTCCTTATCCCTGCCCTGGTCCCTTTGCAACTTCTCTACTAAGGGGCTCCCTCTCTTCTCCCACGGGGCTTTCTGCACATTTGTATACAGTTTGCCTTAAAGTGAACAGCTTAGGGGAAAAATAACTCACAAGCTAACAATAAATATCCTCAGTTATGGAAGTGGCACAAGTGATAGTGGCTCAAGTGATAGAGCACTAGCCTTGAGCAAAAAGAAGCTCAGGGATCTGGGAAGGTGGCTCCGTGGTAGAGCACTTGCCTTGCATGCATGAGGCCCTGGGTTCGATTTCTCAGCACCACATAAGCAGAAAAAATTAAAAAGCCGGAAGTGGCGCTGTAGCTCAAGTGGTAGAGTGCTAGCCTTGAGCTGAGGAGCTGAGGGACAGCGCCCAGGCCCAGAGTTCAGGCCCCACAACCAGACCCCCCCCCAAAAAAAGAAGAAGCTCAGGGACAGTGCCCAGCCTCAGAGTTCAAGCCCCGGGACCGGCAAAAATAAATAAATAAATAAAATTAGCCTGCGTTGAAAAGGCCTTACATCTCATCAGGTATTAAAAAATTCATGGGTCCCTAATTTCTTTACCCAAATGTGCTAGCTTGTCGACTGCCAGATCCCCCTGCTGTGAAATTTCTAGAACTCCTCCACTCCCATCTTAAGATGGTTTGGTTTACAGCTTACTTGAGGCAAATCAATTAAGTCTTTAAACAGAGTTCACAGCATTTTTTTCTTTCCTAAAATAATTATTTCTTATAGAAAAGTGCTACTACAAGCTACAAGAACATGTTTCTTCCTTTTTTTCTTTATTTTAAATAGAGGCTGTTATCAAGGATACTTTCCGACTATTTCTAAGCTCCATGCCTAGTAGTACATTTCCTGTTACAGTTCTTCAGAATTCTGTCAAGGTAAGGCATTGCATATGGTTGGAATGCGAAATGATTGATCCCAGAATGTTTGCCAAGGGGACTGAGAAAAGCACAGATCCTGCACAGAGCCATGTTCTGGTCTGTGTGGCCAAGTAGAAAGCAAAAGATTCCTGAAGTCAGTGCTATCCATGCATGCCCTGGTGTTATTGGTCATTCAACTTCTCTAGTTCTTTCCTCTACAATAAAATGTTTAGCAGAGAAATGCTAAAAAGAATATCTCAGCATTGGATGGACAGAAAGGAACGCAGGGGGTGTTACTGCTTGAATTCAGTGTAGGAAGTTTCCATTATGTGGGATACTTACCAGTAGGGGTTACAAGAGGTACTTCTTCCCTCCCTGCCCACATCAAGAGACATCATGCAGGAGATACAGTGCAGGACAATGCTATACTTTAAGGTGACTATAAAATCCAATGACAAAAGCCTGGATATGCCATGCGACTCACATGTAGAAAACTGCACAGCAAATAGAAGTGACTTGAGGTTTCCAAGCAGGTGATTCAAGCATTATAGGTCTGAAGATCCCACCAAGTCCTGTGCTCCCTGGACTATGATTGAGTAAAACTCAGATACATGCCAACAATGCCTCCATAGGAATTAATTATCTACAGCCTCTCTGGGCATTTTTCAGAATTAATGCAACTCTGTGACCTCTCGCCCTCTCTGCTTTCTGAAATGCAGGTAACCAATGAGCCTCCAAAAGGCTTACGTGCAAATATCAGGCGAGCATTTACTGAAATGACATCTTCATTTTTTGAAGAAAATATACTTGGAAGAAAATGGAGACAAATAGTATTTGGCATTTGCTTCTTCCATGCAATTATTCAGGTATATTCAGTTCTGCTTTTTAGTACCAACAAGGAAGTATAATATTAAATAAGTAAATGATTAAAAATTAATTTAAAAAAAACTTGCAAGTGGTATTGTGAAACTCGGAGGGTGTTGTTTTGGTTTTGAACCCAAGTTGTTTTAACTCAACCACCAATCTCTGTATTCCCCATGCCTCGGTCTCTCACAACTTTGACTCCCACCTCTATTCTGTCCTGTCTATAGAACACGATCTCCTGGGTGAATGGAAAAAGTCCAATTTAACAAACACCAAATCTACCTCTTCTACCTCTTGTTTCCCCTCCAGAATCTCTTTCTAAAATTAGTGGTCCCATCTTCTCAATTACCTACAATCAAAAACTCAGGATTTTTTTTGGGGGGTGGGGGGGGTCGGTCATGGGGCCTGAACTCTGGGCCTGAGTGTTGTCCCTCAGCTCTTCAGCTCAAGGCGAGTGCTCTACCACTTGAACCATAGCACCACTTCCAGTTTTCTAGTGCTTTATTGGAGATGAGAGGTTCACAGACTCTCCTTCCGCCGGCTGGCTTTGAACTGTGATTCTCAGATCTCAGCCTCCTGAGTAGCTAGAATTACAGGTGTGAGCAACCAGTGCGTCAATAAAAGCTTTTGTCTACCCAAAATTAATGTTATTTTTTATTTCTAACTATTTTCATTTCCTATTCTAGGAGAGAAAGAAGTTTGGCCCCCTTGGTTGGAATATCTGCTATGAATTTAATGACAGTGACAGAGAATGTGCTTTACTGAATCTCAACCTTTACTGTCAAGAAGGAAAGATTCCCTGGGATGCACTAATTTACATTACTGGTCAGTAATTTATATTACTGGCCAGGACATCCAGCTGGGTATCTAAAAGTTGGGGATTTATGCTTACCTGACCCCTGGGAGGAGAGTGTCCTCCCAGCATGTGACTTCTCACATGCCCTATGTGAATTTCAGATGGTGGAAACATCATGAGAATATTTACATATAGAAAAGTGGGCTAATGTTTTTGATGATGATGGTGGTGGTGGTGGTGGTGATGTCAATGATAGGGAAAGCTTATATAACTCTTGCTATCTGCCAGTCCATATATTAAGCACTTCCCAAAATTGAACCCTAACAACTACCCTGACAATGTCAATATGCCATGAAATACTTCCAGGCACACAACACATGGAGAGGCATTAAAGCAATGATTGGAATTTCCCAAGGAGTTAATATTCACATTAGATACCAGTCCAGAGTGGTTCTTTCCCACTCATAATTTGGGGTGGGGGTTCGGTGGAACATTCTGAAAATAGCTTCTCTGTGGAGAGACCTCATCCGGATCACCTCAATTCCCCAGACATAATCTCTGTGAGACAAGGTCACTCTTTCACTTTGGCTCTGTCCCCCTATACAGCTTAGTAGCAATAATTTATACAGTGTGTAGAAGGCTAACATATCTATCTATAAATATTGCATTCTGTTTTATTCATGGGCCCCAAAGAGAAGCACCATTTGAAGAAAAGTATATATGTTCTGGAATTGTGTAGCCAATGACAGAATAACACTCAAAATCAATATGCTGAAGCAAAAGGACAAGAAGGACAGCCAGGCGCCGTGGCTCACACTTGTAATCCTAGCTCCTCAGGAGGCTGAGATCTGAGGATCACGGTTCAAAGCCAGCCCAGACAGGAAAGTCTGTGAGATTCTTATCTCCAGTTAACTACCAGAAAACCAGAAGTGGCCCTGTGGCTCAAGTGGTAGAGTTGTTGCCTTGAGCTGAAGAGCTCAGGGACAGCACCCAGGCCCAGAGTTCAAGCCCCACGACCAACCAAAAAATAAATAAATAAATAATAAATAAATAAAGGACAAGAAGGATAAATGTGCCTATGGAGATCAGGGGCTTCTGTTGCTGTTTTTTGGCAACAGTAAAATTATTAGACTAGAGTAGGTAAACTAAGGTTTTCTTCGTCTACTTTTTAAAAATCAGCTTTCATCATCTTGGAGGTGGGGCAGATCAGAAGGGAGGTCTGGTGCACTCTTTCTGGCTTCAGTACAAAATAAATTTGTGCCCAAATAACATGTTAGAATTGGGGTATGCTTATCAATTGAAAATGCCAGTGGTAATGTATTTGAGCATACAAACTCCTTTTCAGGTGAAATCACCTATGGTGGTAGAGTAACAGACACCTGGGATCAAAGATGCCTTCGTACTGTCTTGAAAAGGTTTTTTTCTCCTGAAACATTATATTCGGATTATAAATACTCTGATTCAGGTGAGTGACTTTTCAAGCCTCTGAAAAAGACATCTCCCAAGAAGCCACTGGTAGCATCTTGCAGTTTTCCATCCGGACACCCTCTGTGACCAGTCTTCACAACTCAGTCCCTGCCCCCACACTCAACACCTACAGTGCTGGTTGGAGAGCAAAGCTACCTATTACCCAAGTATTTTTTATTAAAGTTGATTGTATTGTGTCTAAATATGTTTTAAAGAAGCCATATTATAGTATCTCTTGGGAAACTTCCACGATAGCAAATTGAATTAAAACCAAATTTATGAATTGGTAACAGCTCATTATGAATAGACCTGAATGTTGATACCTGGAGAGGGAGTGATGTGATTAGTATAGAATAAGCTCAACAAATCTCCCACCATTGAATTTCAAGAAGCTAGACTCACATGTCCTTTCACCATTAGGCAAAACTAAGTGAGCACAGATTTCAATATATTGCAAATGCAGCTTTTAGTTTGAAGAATTTGGAGAGGACTATTATTCATCTAGCATGAAAAAAGTATATTCTAAATGAGCATAAATTTGGAGCCTTACCTTATTCATGGAACTGTAACCCCTCTGTACACTATTTTTTAAATAAAAATATTTTTAAAAAATTGTAGCCTTTTCAGGAGACACACCTTTCAGGAGTGTGTCACTGGATTCTCCGAATCCTTACACCTTCTAGGGGAGACAGCCTGAAAGCTTAGAGCACTAATATGATTAAGGCCTCAAGAAAAGGGAACAAAACTAGGCAGCACAATAAAAGCAGGAAGACTTAGAATAAGCAAAGACTCTTTTCAACTTGAGTCAGCCATCATCTGAACAAGACAGCGAAGAACCAAACCTGGCAGTTCCGAACCAGTCCATTTGAGATGTTTATCTTCTGTGTTGTTATAACAGGCATCTACTTTGCACCCCTGGCTGACAGCCTACAAGAGTTTAAGGACTACATTGAAAATCTGCCTTTGATAGATGACCCAGAAATTTTTGGAATGCATGAAAATGCCAACCTTGTTTTCCAGGTATGTGATCTTTCGAGTTAAAATAGGTATTTACGTCATGGATATGAATTCAAAACATCAGTCATCACCTCACTAGCTCCAGGGGCTGTAATACCCCTAATAAAAAGCAAATCATTGTCCCATCATACATTTAACAATAGTTCCGATTTGACCTGTTGCCTCTGATCCGTTGTAGGATCAGAAGGCCATGCATTTCCCCTGCACCAGCCTCTTCTACTTCCAAGCCTCTACTTAGTCCACTATCCACCTAAACAACACAGCATGAGGGTGTGAAGACCCACATATACTGTTTGTCCTGTCCTTTCCCCATGCTGAACATATTTATCTCATGTTATACAAAGTTTTAATAGCAGATTAAATGTCCTTGTGTTTTTTAAGAACTTTTCTCGTTTCTATATGTAAACTATACTGCTACAAATTGCATGCGAAGAATTTGAGTCTTCACTGTCTTTGTCTTAGTATAAAGAGACCAACACTTTGGTCAACACCATCCTTGAGATCCAGCCAAGGTCATCTTCTGGTGGAGAGGGGAAAAGCAATGATGAAATTGTCCAAGAACTTGTTGCTTCTATCCAGTCTAGAGTTCCAGGTAATGAATGATTTCTGGCATCTGTAGGTAATAGAAACTGAAGGAATAAGTCAGAGAAATAAGTGATAAGATCATATTCAAACTTTTCCTTTCCTTGACAAGTTCTTTTGACATGAACTCCTCTGTTTATAGAACTGAAGCCTATAGCACCTTAACATCCTAACTCCCAGAAGCAGTAGGAGCCACTTGGTTTCTTACCTACCTAATTTTAACCAGACTTCTCCTGAGTTTCACTTGGATTCATAATTCTAAAGTCTCTAGACCTGTGCTGTCCAAAACAGTAGCCAGTAGTCACATGGAGCTACATAAAATCAATTAAATTTCTGTCATATAATCAATGTGTACTAATAAAAGATATATTCATTTTAATTCCTAAAATTAAAATAAAATTCCTCTGCACACTATCCATATTTCCATGCCACTTTATTGATCAGCACAGGCAAAGAACATTTCTTATCATTTAAAGTTTTATGGATTCTATTGGATAGTCATGCTCTAGAATCCATTTCACTGTTTTTCTCTATTCAAGAGAAATGTCTAGACTACTTTAACCTTGTTTTCTGATAAGAAATTTTCCTGAAGAATCATAAGATATCCACTCTCACACTTTTCATAGACTAGCTATAGATCTAAATTTGTAGATATGTTGTCCATTATTGCAAGAAATGTCAATTAAGCTAGGCACCAGTGGCTCACATCTGTAATCCTAGCTACTCAGGAGGCTGAGATCTGAGGATCACGGTTCAAAGCTAGCCTGGGCAGGAAAGTCCATGAGACTCTTATCTCCAATAAGCCACTCAGAAAACTGGAAGTGGCGCTGTGGCTTAAATGGAAGAGTGCTAGTCTGGAGCTGAAGAGCTGAAGGACAGTGTTCAGGCCCAGAGTTGAAGCCCCATGAGGGACAAAAAAAAAAATGTCATATTAGTATGAAGAAAATTAAGGCAGATTAAAAAAAAACTGGCTAAATCCTGTCAATACTCTCCAGACCTCGAGTAAAACAGGCACTATGTGACCTCAGAAGAATTGAGCTTTAGTCGTCTCTGAGAAGCCATTTCATTCCTCCAGTAATGTCTACTTGGATAGAAAATTCTAAAGCAAATCCTGAGTGACTTATTTTAGGAAGCAATTTCTAATAGGTTTCTAATCGATTAAATTGATTCTAAGCAATTTTGAGTGTATAAAGTGCTTGGCTGGTGAAAAAGACAGGCATAGATGAATGGAGGGCTACAGGAAGAGTGAACTTGCTTCATGAAGTCCCATTGCTCCTCAGGAGGTTTTTCTTTCCAAGCTTCATAATATTTATGCTTTTACTATGAAATGTAGCTTCATCTGCTGAGACTGAGAGACAGAGATACAACTGGCTTAAGAAAAAGACCAAGGATTTGGAATTGCTCCTGAGGAGAATGATGGAGGGGAATGACAAAGGCATATGGACTTAAAGCTCTGTGGACCCAAGAGACTGTACTAACACATACTTCATCACCATTCAAGTGGTTAAGAAGAAATCTGACACATGCATTTTTGGAGCCACTGATTTACTCACACTTTCCTCAGATATGCAAGGAAAATGCATTTCTTTCCTTTTTTATAGCTCATGTGGTTCTTTACCCACCATTGAGTGCACTGTGTGGAGACAGAAGAGACCAGTTTTTCCATCCTGTTTAAATCCAGTCTCATAATTCAGCTAACTTTAAAAAGTAATCCTCAGTAACTTAGGATAAACACTGTCTCTTTGAACTTTCAATCTCCCACACCTTCCTGTCCTAGTCGCAATCAGTTCTACAGAAAAGAGCAAGTTGTTCACACCAATAGGGTAGAAGAGAAGACTCAGAGCTTCTAGGCCCTCTGGCTTCTGGAATGCCACCTGCTACTGAGGTCTTCAGGGCTCTGCCTCCCATTCAGCCAAAGCCTGGTGCATCTTCTCCAGGTCTACAGTTCTCCTCCTCACCCACTATGGAGACAGCTTTATCCAAATCCCTGTCTCATATCTATAGATATCACTAAGTCACATTGACCTTCCACATCATCCTTTTCTCTCTCATCCTCTTCCCTTTATTCCCTCAGTCACAGAAAAACGAAAATAGGGCCACTCTCCCTTGAGGCTATGTCCTTTTGTATTAGCATGGCCAGTTTCTCTTTAGCTTATGCAAGTAATCAAGAACCTACCCACCTATGTTCTGGAGCCAAAGACCACATAGCCCAAACTGTGACCAAAGATGAAAATACCCCTGGGAAGAAATGAAATGCTGGGTCAGTGTTTCTTCACACACACACACACACACACACACACACACACACACACACACACACACACACACACACACACACACACACACACACACACACAATTCTCCCTGATACATAAGGAAGTTCAGCTTGATTTCTGTGATTGCTTCTATATAAACACAGTTGAGTCACCAAAGAGCTCTAATAATAGAAAGTCTAATATTTCTAATAATAGAAAGCTTGTCACACGTAAGCTCTGTGCGTTCACATTAAATAATAAGGGAAGCTGGCTTGCGGGGGGGATGGGGAGGGTAATGTAAGGTTAAAGCCAAATGCAGAGTGATGAGGAGTGACCTCTGTGTATTTCAGAGATCCTGCAGATGGAGGGTGCTGTTGAAAGCCTTTTTGTCAAGGATCCTAAAGGACGCCTGAACTCCTTGACCACAGTTCTTGGCCAAGAAGTGGACCGGTTTAATAACCTGCTGAAGTTAATACATGTATGAGAGCTTAACTTCATCATTGCTTCTGGCTATCAAATCCTTGTAGAAAATAATATGAGTGTGCTGCAATTTTCCATTCTATTCATTTCAGATTTTCCATTTAGATATACTGCCAACTCTTAGATTCATCTAAGATTGAATTTACCCTCCTAACAAGTTCCCATTTCATGTTTCTAATAGTGACTGAGGGAATATGTGATATCAGAGTTACCATGGACTCACTAGAAACTGGTCAGTGACCTAAGCAGTTGAGAGTGAGCCAGGGCTCCTGGGGCTGTTCCTTATGTCTGTCTTTTGCCTTTAATTGCAACATCTGTCCAAGACTATGCAAATCAATATTTCTCAAAGGATGGGCCACAAAATACCTGCATTAAACTACTCTGTAGTGTGTGTTCAACATGTAAATTCCTAGATCCCACTCCAGAACAAGTGAATAGAATTTTTTTTGTCAGTATGGGGCTTGAACGCTGTCCCTCAGCTCAAGGCTAGCACTCTACCACTTGAGCCACTGCACCACTTCTGATTTTCTGAGTGGTTTATTGGAGATAAGAGTCTCATGGACTTTCCTGCCCAGGCTGGCTTTGAACCCTGATCCTCAGATCTCAGCCTCCTGAGTAGCTAGGATTACCAGCATGAGCCACCAGCTCCCAGCATATTGAATAGAATTTCTTAAGGACAGGGCTGGGAAGGTGGCTCAGTGGTAGAGTGCTTGCCTTGCATGCATGAGGACCTGGGTTCGATTCCCCAGCACCACATAAGCAAAAAGAAAAAAAGCCAGAAGTGGCGCTGTGGCTCAAGTGGTAGAGCGCTAGCCTTGAGCTGAAGAGCTGAGGGACAGCGCCCAGGCCCAGAGTTCAGGCCCCACGACCGGACCCAAAAAAAAAAAAAAGAATTTCTTAAGGACAGATTTGGGAGTATGAATTTTAAATGAACTCCCCAGCTGATTTCAATGCAACTGAAATGTGAAAACAACTGCTTTAATTTTTGTCCTGTGCTCCCAGATGCTGACTCTGGATTTCCTTGCCTTGATGATGGCAAAAGATTTCCTACTTACTCTGTCCACTAATTTGTTAACAGAAAAACAAAGACTACTAGAGATCAAATATTGAGCATAAGAGTAAATGTGTCACTGCTAAGCAGAGAACCAAATACCTGGTCTAAGGCCAGGGTAAAGTCTCCTGGGAAACTTGGTAGATCTTTCTAAAGCCAAAGACCATGTCTGTCACCTGTTGGAAAAGCAAAGTCTACAGATGTGCAGTTTGGCTGGCAATGATAGGTTTGTCAGATAAGTGGGCACTGAATCAGTTGAATATGTGAAGTCCTTACTTTAGGACCATAAATCTTCACTGGTAGGAATCAATATGAGCAGGCTGCCTGGCCAGATCAGGATTTCTCCCTTCTGCTTTGAATGGATTAGGGTACAAATGAAGCTTCTGTGATCAACACCCTCAATACTATCCAAAACAAGATAGTTATTCACTTTATCCTCCCCTCAGAGCTAGAGGAAGTCCTATCTAGGGCACACAGCTCATCAAGTTGGCTCTTCCAGCCCCAACAGATAGCATCTATTTTTGCATCTAATCTCACTACTCCAATTATTCTTTTTTGCCAATCAATGGGAAGGGGAAAAGAGAAGGCCCCAAACCAGAGCTTCCTTTGAAAAATGTGATCCAGAAGTTGCACATGTTATTTCTCATTGCATCTCATTCATCTCCATAGCAGAGAGGGTCATATGTTGTAAAAGAGTGTAAGGTCTGGCAAAGCAGACAGTATGAAAAGAGGCTGGAACCCTTCATGAGCATCGTCTACATTGTTAACTATATCTGGAAAGACCACCAATCTCTTTTGTTGTTTCAGATTTCTCTACAAACCCTAGATAAGGCCATTGCTGGGCTCGTGGTGATGTCTGAAGAAATGGAAAAGGTTTATAACAGTTTCCTCAACAACCAGGTCCCTTCTCTGTGGTCCAACACAGCCTATCCATCCTTAAAGCCACTGGCATCATGGGTCAAAGATCTTATTCTTAGAACTGCATTTCTGGATGTAAGAAACTTCATCTCTATGTGGTTTGATGAATACAGCCCTATGGATGGCTCTGAGGTTCCTAGGGAACTCTGCCTAACAACCTTTAAGGGATTAAGTCCAGAAAAAAAAAATAAGGAAATACCTAGAAATACCTAGAATGCAATCTCTTGAAAAGTCTTACACTGATTCTGATGTGGTTTTTCCATCGGTCTGTATTCCCACATTTCAACTTAATTCCAGGACATTCTTGGGATTTTACCTTTAGTGCATGGACTCTACTATGAGGTACAAATCAAAGCAACATGGGTCCACATAACACATGTGGATTTTTACTCTGCCCTTCTCCACTGGCTCTGTAGTAACCACGCTCCAGCTTTGCAGTCTAGCTGGTGGATGGGGAAGGAGAACTGGGCAGGCAAGAAAATGGGGCTGGTGACTGACTCGGGACTAGTTTAGATCCCACCCTCCAAAATATGACTTTGTTTGGTTCAGTTTGGCAAACTCTACTTCACATAAAGTACATGATGAAATAATGTTTCTCCTTCAGCTATGGCTCAGAAGAGGACAGCCAAAGTCCTTTTGGATCTCTGGTTTCTTCTTTCCTCAAGGATTTCTAACAGGTACAGGAGGGGCTGGGAAGGTGGCTCAGTGGTAGAGTGCTTGCCTTGCATGCATGAGGCCCTGGGTTTGATTCCCCAGCACCACATAAGCAAAAAAAAAAAAAAGAAAGAAAGAAAAATCCCACAAGAAAGGTGGTGTTTTGTTACTTGGGGTTTCTAGAAGCTGTGGAAATAGCATGACTGCGAAAGGCCTGTTAATAGGACCGCCAGGTCCTTGGGGAATCTGACTAGAGAGCCCAAAGCTAGCCAGACTTTAGGGCCTCTAAATGTTAATTATCCAGGCCCTTCATTTGTCTCTTAATACTTAACACATAATCCATATAAACCAAGCTGGGTAAAAACTCCCAAACTTCAGCCGGGTGCTAGTGGCTCATGCCTGTAATCCTAGCTACTCAGGAAGCTGAGATCTGAGGATCGCAGTTCAAAGACAGCCCAGGCAGGAAAGTCTGTGAGACTCTTATCTTCAATCACCAGAAAACCAGAAGTGGTGCTGTGGCTCAAGTGGTAGAGCACTCTCCTTGAGCTGAAGAGCCCAGGGACAGCGCCCAGGCCCAAAGTTCAAACCACAACCAACAACAACAACAAAAAAAAAACCACCCGAACTTCAACAGATCTTCCCCTGAAACAAACTCACTAGTTTGCCTTCTTCATGGAAGGGAAATACACTTGAGACTTGGCCCTCTTTCTCCTCTTCCCAACACTCAGAACCTGTGTGTTCCTTGGGTCCTCCCCTCCCCATATGACCCGCAGAGTTCCATTCTCTATAAAGTAGCTCAGCAAAGAGTGTTCTTTGTTGGAGGCTCTCTCATGCTCCAGTAACCTGATTGGAACGAGGGGTGCAGTGTGGGCAGGGGGGTGAGGAGGGGCCGCAGGGAGGGAGTTTACAGATCAAAGGATCGAGCTTTCCAGTTTTCATATTTTTTAGGAACTCTTCAAAACCATGCTCGGAAATACAATTTGCCTATAGATGAGCTGAGTTTCAAGTACCACGTGATTCCTGCCTACCGGGATCAGGCTGCAGTAATAGAGGCTGCCAAGATAGTGAAGTTTGGACAAGATTTGCCCATGGACCTGGAGGTACTGTCCACCTGACTCTTAAGGCAAAGAAGCTACCACTGCAGAATGCAGCCAGTCCCCCTTGCCCTCCCCTCCCTCTCTCCTTCCATTTCCAGGAACAGGAGGGGCCCAATGGTCACCATAAACCCAAGACAAGCTCTCCACTTAGTGCTAAGATTAGCAGTGACTGCCTAAATTTATAGAACTATTTTTCTGAGCATTGCTATTTTACTTCTTGAAGATATTTATAGTACCTTTTGTGTGTGTGTGTGTGCCTGTTCTGGGGCTTGAACTCGGAGCCTGGGAAACTGTCCCTGAGCTTTTGTGCACAAGGCTAGTACTCAAACCAGTTGAACCCCACTTCTACTTCCAGCTTTTTGATGGTTAATTGGAGATAGGAGTATCATGGACTTTCCTGCCTGGGCTGGCTTTAAGCTATAATCCTCAGATCTCAGCCTCTTGAGTAGCTAGGATTACAGGTCTGAGCCACCAATGCCTGGCTTATAGTAACTTTTCTCACCGTACAGTGGCAATATAACAAGGTATTAAAAATAAGAGTTCCAAGAAAGCCTAAGTTTGACTCATGACTCTCCCCGCCTTTTCAGCTCTATGCCCCACAGCAATTGCTAACATGCCTGCACTTCCATGCTCTTCTCTGTAAAGTGGGGTGAATGACAACCCCTTCAGTGGGGGACAGTATTAATGAATGGAATGTGCCATGTGGCCCACATACTGTACAAATAGTGAAGGGCTAGAATTCAATTTGCCTATGCATCTACTCCTGGCCTCCTAGGAGAACTGATACACTGACATATATTCTCCAACTGTACCACACTAATAGCAACACTCTTTGAAAGCAGTCTACCTGGTTTACTCCACTGGTGCATCGATTCTTATCCATCTCTGCACTAATGGTGTCAGCAGTGCGAATCCCCACACTTCCCTCTAAATCATAAATTCTGAGCTGGGGTCTGGAAGTGTTGGGGGAGGCAGGGTTTCTGACAGTGCTAGGGACTGAAATCAGGGCCTCACACTCGCTAGTCAAGTGCTCTTTCACTTGAGCCACACCCCCAGCCCTTTGGACTTCAGTGTATTTTCCAGAGTCTCATATATTTTACCCAGTCTTGAGCCTCAGTCCTCCAACCTCCATCTCCTGAGTAGCTGGGGTCACAGGTATGCCCCACCACACCAGGCTCAGAAGTTTATACTTTAGCAAGTCCTAAATGGAGTTTTTAAGCCCATAAAAGTTAGATAATCGCTGCTCTAAACGAGGAGTGATTCTCAACCTTGTTCAAATCACCTGATGAGCTCTTTTTAAAACTCCCAGTTCCAGGACATACCCTGATGACATCAAAATCTCTGCAAGATGTTATTTTTATAAGATCCCTGTGTGTGTAGTGTTCATGCAGGATTGAAGTCTGCCTTTGTCAGTCTCAGCTGTGCAGCTTAGCTGTGCTGAGACAGGATTGTAAAGAGGAATTTCTGTCTTAAGGCATTCCTCCACACGTGTATACCTTACAAATACCACCTTCTATACTAACTGCAAAATCAAAGACCTGGTCCACATTTCTTTTTCCAAGAAAGTCTTTACTAACCAATTAGTATAGTTGGAATAAGTGGCTTTTATTAAGCTTTCCTTAAAAATTCACAGTATTTGCATGTAAGGTTGTTGCTGGTGATTCTATCTCTAGCCACCCAACTCAGATCTAACCATTGCTTTGATTAGCAAAACAGACAAAGATTAGATTGACCTTATATTCTTCACTTGCCCTATGAAATACTATAATATCATCCATGCCCCCACAGGTCTTTAAAGAAATTCTTCACATCAAATATTTCCCAAGTAAGGAGGAAACAAATTTAGAGATGCGCTTCTCATTATTTTTGGAACTTTTTTTGGCTAAAAGGATGTCCCAGGCCCATGTCAAAAAAAATCACTGAGGCAGCAGGAAGACAAAACACCCCTCACATAAAAGCCCTCACCAAAGCCTTCTAAGATGCTGGCCCTCCTCTGTGTTTTTCCACACTCTATCACAAGGGATAACTGACAGAAGTTTACAAGTTCCATCAGGGCCTCTGCCACTGTACCCTACCCATCCTAAGTCTCAGCAGTGCCAACCTGGGCTCTCTGAGATGGGAGGGGACTCAGGTGGTCTTGCTGGCCCATCTATTGGCCCACTTAGTAAATGCCTGTTACAACTATGCAGAGTTACTGTCATCACATTTGCCCCCCTTTTAGCCAGTTATTAAAACGCTGGCTTGGCAAGTAGGTGTCAAGGTAATTTTTCAGACAAACTTACACAAGAATGTATACAGCAGCCCCCTAAACAGGAAGGCCACCCCACCTGGCTGCACATAAGAAACCGAACTTCAGGACACCAAAATAATCTATTCACTATAAAGTGCACTACATGTACCCTCACAGTGCTGAACCCTCTATCCACAGAGGCGGGCTCCTGTAGTTCTCCAAAGTGCCAGGCCCAAATTGGCCAAAGTGTTAGAGGAAGGATGACTAGGGTGCATCATGGAGACGTCTGATCACAGGACGAAAGGCCTGGCTAATCACAATGGATGATAATCCCAACCCTCTTATCCCATCCTCTTCCTAGGAGAAAGGGAGAAGTCATTACATCATGATATCAAATAGTTTGAAGCCCCTGAAAGAGTTTCCAGGGTCTCCTCTTTTAGGCATCCTCGTGGAGTGTGACAAGCCTGAGATTTGGTACCAAACTAAGAAGCAAGTTATCTACCTTGACGTGCCCCTTTCTGACCTGTAAGAACTGTAACTTCAGTGGTTTTAGAACCACCTGGAGAGGACCCAGGACATAGATGATGGCCTGCTCTTCTTCCCCTTTAAACTCTTGGGTACTTTTCAGCTGCCTTCTCCTGAGGATGGTGTTCTTGTCCATGGGATGTTCATGGATGCGTCCCGATGGGATGATAAAGACATGGTCATAGAAGACGCGTTGCCCGGACAGATGAATCCAATGCTGCCTGTGTTGCATTTTGAACCACAACAAAACTATGAGCCATCCCATATACTTTACCACTCCCCGCTGTATAAAACAGGGGCCCGCGCAGGAACACTCTCTACCACAGGTGAGGATGTTCTTACCATTAGTTCATACGATCACCAAGATACACGCCAATCAAAGCCAACTCACTCTGTGGTACAGCAAGGGAGTTTGGGAGCCAGCTTATACATTGTATCTGTTCTAATATTGAGTGTGGGTATTTTGAAGTTAGTGCCCAAGACTGGCACTAAATTAATTAATTTATCTGAATCCAAAAGAAAACTGGAACTAACGTCTCTTGAGGCAGCTAGGTCATAGAAGCCAGATGTCTCAACTCTCCATACCTGTCTCTCTGCTTGAGCCACAGTGTCACTTCTGGCTTTTTCTGTTTATGTGGGACTGAAGAATCAAACCCAGGGATTCATGCATGCTAGGCAAGCACTCTACCACTGAGCCACCTTCACAGCCCTGGAAGGTTATTCTTTTTTCTTTTTTTTTTTTTTTCCTTTTCTTTTCTTTTTGTCAGTCATGGGGCTTGAACTCTGGACCTGGGCACCATTCCTCAGCTCTTCAGCTCAAGGCTGGCACTCTACCACTGGCGCCACAGAGCATTTCCAGCTTTTTCTGCTTATGTGGTGCTGAGGAAACAAACCTAGGGCCTCATGCATGCAAGGCAATCACTCTTACCTCTGAGCCACCTTGCTAGCCCCCTGGAAGGTTATTCTTAAAGTAAGAACTCCTTTTCTACCCTGCCTCCTTTATTAGGCCATTCAACCAACTTCGTGGTGACAGTCCTCTTACCATCCAAGCTCCCCAGCGACTACTGGATTGCCAAGGGATCAGCTTTGCTCTGCCAGCTGAGTGAGTGAAGGAAAAGGTGCCAGCCAATCCAGACATCTTCCATGACCACTTAAATATGAGCAGAACAATGTTACTTTCATTTGACCTTTTTTGTTGTTGTTGTTAACCCAATGAACTGTTTTCTTTTATTCATTTGACTTAAAGGTAGTAAGTGTGAATTTTATTTCTCTTCTGACCTAAAATAAAGAGTTTGAGGGGGAGTTTTTTGTTGGAAATCCAGATTCTGATGTGGAGGTGGTGGGTTCTTTCTGTCCACTAAAACTTCCTAGGTCAAAGGGCACTAAGCATTGTCTTATTATTCCTCCCAGGACTCTTAGGACTGGTGTCTTTCCCTTGGTTTTCTTTTCCTCCCTAAATACTGCCAACTAAAGGGCCAGAGTTCCCCCTTGCAGCCCCAAGGACACACCAATCATACAAGGGCCTCACTGAGTATCCATCTAATGGCAGAGGCCTAAGGGAATATGGCCATGCTGAGGTCCTCCAGAGCCCCAAAGATCACATTTAAGCCTCTAGCTACTCCCCAGCAGGATAGATGAACAGGAAGGTTACTTGTGGATGCACCATCCAGCATGGCCCATGAAGGGACATTCCATAAAAAAAGGGGGCAGGAATATTTTAGCACACAAGGCTAACAAAGACACTCGAAATACACGCTCCAGAGGTACTGCCTGTCCAACACAATACAGTTCCAGCCAACTTTCAGTACTGGAACTCAGGACAGCCCTGCAGAAGGTCAGAGATAAGGACATTGAAGTTTACAAAGATGCAATAAGTTACGTGCACAGTCATCTTACCCAGCTAAGTGGGGATAAAGCCTAGACATGCAGGCTTTGAGAAGTAAGACCTGGTAAAAACTTCCTAGAGGAAGTGACACATGCACAGGATCCTAAAGGATGGGACTGGTCCAGGGAAAATAAGAGATTCCCAAATATGAGGAAGCAGGTAGACTGCAATTACTGAAAGGGTGGGGTAGCTACTACCCAAACATAACGTTCTTGAAAAAACTAAGGCAACCTTATCTAAAATGTGTCCTTTTCTTTCTTTCTTTCTTTCTTTTTTTTTTTTTTTTTTTGATCAGTTGTGGGGCTTGAACTCTGAGCTTCTTTTTTCTCAAGGCTAGTGCTCTACCACTTAAGCCACAGTACCACTTCAAGTTATTGAGTGGTTAACTGCAGATATGAGACTCATAGGGACTTTTCTGCCAGGGCTGGCTTCAAACCATAATCCTCAGATCTCAGCCTCCTGAGTAGCTAGGACTATAGATGTGAGCCACTGACACCTGGCATAAAATGTGTCCTTCTTAGAAGTCACAGCATAAGACCTGTCTTTTGTGGTCTTAGGAGCCATTATCAGGGATCCTAGGAGCACACAGACAGCACAGGGACTACTTAGAAAGGAGAAACAAGGCTTCTGGTTTTACTACTAAACATCTTGGAGAAAGGCCTCAGGCACCAAGGAATGGCTCTCAGTCTGTTTCTGACTAGGTATCCCCTAGAGAGGAACAAGAGTCTTTATTCCCAGTGGAAAAGTTTGGCAAAACTATTCCCTACCTTCCCCACAACACCTGCAGCCTGACCCAACTCTAATTAGAAACAGACTTCAGGACAGGGGGACAAAGCCATGACCTAGAAATAGTGGGGTGGAGGGAGGGGTTGGCTAAGACTGCCAAAGTCAGTCCAGGCAAACCAGAAGCCAACTGTCAGCATGTGCTGACTTAAGATGGCACCTAAGTAAGGACAAATATTTCTAAGTAAGGACACTTATTTCTTCAGAAATGAGGAAGGGGCAATTAAGAACACAAGATTATAGTTTTCACTGAGTACTCCAGATTTCACTCCAATTTTTTACCTTCACATATCTTCTCCAGATCCCAGGACAGATGCTTTGGTTAAATTTTAAAGCTCTTGGGCTGGGAATGTGGCTTAGTGGTAAAGTGCTTGCCTAGCATGAATGAAGCCCTGGGTTCGATTCCTCAGTACCACAAAAACAGAAGAAGCTGGAAGTGGTGCTGTGGTTCAACTGGAAGAATGCTAGCCTTGAGCAAAAGAAGCTCAGGGACAGTGCCCAGGCCTTGAGTTCCAGCTCCAGAATTGGGGTGGGGGGAGGGGGAAAGCTCTTGTGGTTTGAGGTGTTGATTTGTCTGCATTTTGCAATTAAACATTTGCTAGACACACATCTTTTTTTGTGTGTGTGTGTGTCCGGTCATGGGGCCTGAACTCTGGGCCTGGGCACTGTCCCTCAGCTCTTCAGCTCAAGGCTAGCGCTCTACCACTATGAGCCACAGCACCACTTCCGGCTTTTTGCTTTTTGCTTATGTGGTGCTGAGGAATTGAACCCAGGGCCTCGAGCATGCAAGGCAAGCGCTCTACCACTGACCTTCCCAGCCCTAGACACACATCTTTTAAACTGCCAAGGTTCCCTCTGCTCAACACCTCTTTCTCCCCAAAGACACAAGGAGAAAGCAGTAACCGGAAGGAAATGTGGTCCTAGAAGGAACCATCCAGTCTCTTCCAGGGACCCAGAGGCTGCAGGGCCTTTCTCCAGGGCTGCATCAGCATTAATGAACTGCTCTGAAAATCAGGCAGGCCCAGGTATCCATGTGCAACCCCCCCCCCCACCCAGCACAATCCTCATCCCAGAGCCCTCATCCAGCATAACCCTTTGTCCCAGCCACATTATCCCAACCCTGGATACCGAAGATACTTCAGGAGTCCAACAGGAATGGAAGGCAAAAATCCTCACTGGGCTCCTGCACTGGGTCACTTTACACCCATGCAAAGCCAAAACTGCACATCAGGACAAACCTCCAGCTACTTGCTAATGTTCAAGCAGGGGATGAGCCAGGGCAGGCACATGGGGCCTGCACCATCCATGCCTGAAGGGTAAGAGTTTGGCTAGTAACTTTGATAGAAAGCCATTTATTGAGGCTACTGGGATAAGCACAGGCCAAAAATGCCATAGGGTGCACAACCCAAATACAGAGCATGAGCCACCAGAAGGGAGAGTCCACGGACTCACAGACACCCATGCAAGGCTGTGTACATGGCAGAAAGTGAAATTTGCTTTTCAGAAGAGCTTATCAATGGACAAGATGGGAGAGGCACAACCCCCCTCCCTCTTTAATGCCAGTCCTGGGGCTTGAAATCAGGGCCTAGGCACTGTCCCTGAGCTTCTTTTGCTCAAGACTAGCTCTCTACCATTTGAGCCACAGTGCCACTTCTGGGGTTTTTGTTGTTGTTGTTGTTTATATGGTACTGAGAAATCGAACCCAGGGCTTCAAGCATGCTAGGCAAGCACTCTACCACTAAGCCACATTCTCAGCCCCACGTGTTGCTTTTTGATGGCTAACTGGAGATAAGAACCTGGAAGACTTTTCTGCTGGGACTGGCTTCATACCACAATCTTCAGATCTCTCTGTAGTTAAGGACTACAGGCATGAGCCTCAGCTCTTGATTGCTTGCATATTCCTCTGTTCTGTTAACGCACATAAGGAACCTCTTTGAGGTCCTAGAATACTTTATTGAGTGTAGAAGGTTGTTGGTGGCTCCAAAAAGAGGGAGGGAGGTGAGAGGGAGGGAGAGAGGGAGGGAAGAAGGAAGGAAGGAAGGAAGGAAGGAAGGAAGGAAGGAAGGAAGGAAGGAAGGAAGGAAGGAAGGGAGGAAAGGAGGCAGGGAGGGAGGCAGGGAGGGAGGCAGGGAGGGAGGGAGGGAGGGGGAAATAACCTATGGAGAGGCCTCGCGACAGATTCAAAAGAAGATACAGACCTCATTAAAAGCCACATATCCTATTGGCATGTTGATGTTGGATTTATCAAAAAACAACAACTATATCTATCTACCTACCTACCTACCTATCTGTCTATCTCTCTAGCTATATATGGTCATGTGAAGAGGTGAAGCCCTGCAACAAATATGCAGTCGCCACACGGTGGCAGCAAGAAGCCAGGCCTGGTGCGGTCCCATCCCCCTCGGCTCCTCCCGCCCCGGTAGAAGGCGTAGCCCCACCAAACCTCAGGGGAACACTGGTGAGGCTGCACGTGCTCAGAAAGGTTTCTATTAGGCCATCTTCTCAGTTGTCCATTATACATGGCCAGAGGTGGAAGAGGGCCGGCGATGTGATCAGGGGTCCTGGAAAGAGGACACACCCTCCTGGACCTCATCGTCCCGAGTCCCAGAGCGCTTAGGCAAGCCTGGAACCCCTCTACCCAGATCTAGGGATGTGCAGAGGTGAAAAGCACCGATTGATGAGTGCAAAAGTCAGCCCCCTCCGCGCTCGGAAGAGAAGGAGAGGACCACACACAATTCCAAGCGTAAGAAAATTGACCAAGGGAAGGAAACGTTCATCTGTTGGCCAGGGTCGCCCGTTGAAACTCCCCGCACGGGCTCCTGCAGGGCTAAGTGGACCCGGACAGATCGCTGGGTCGTACTCGCCTGTCTTTCCCTCACCCTCGCTGCAGTGATGCTAAAGCAGCTCCCCGTGCGCGGACGAGCGGCGGTCAGACAGTGGCCGCTCCCCGAAAGCGCACCGAGGTCCCCCTCCAAGGCCCCGCGGGAGGGTCCGGCTCCAGCTTACGAATCAGTCCTCCAAAACGCCAACGGCGCAGGCTGGCGAGACCCCCAGGTCCCCTCCGTGATGCCGCGGGGGCTAGCGGCAAGCCACGGTCTGGGCTTCCTGTCGCCTGCAGGGAGCAGTTTGAAGCCCGCTGGCCAGGGGGGACCCGAGTGCACGCACGGGCGCGCGAGCTAGGCGGCGCCACCCGGGTAAGGTAGAGCGGGCTCGGGGTCCGGGGGCGCGGCGCGGCGCGGCGCGGGGCGGGGCTGGCAGGACACCACGCCCCCGGGGGCAGGGCGGCCGCGCGCTGCGCGCCCCAGTGAGGGGCGTGAGCTCCCTGCGCTCCGCGCTGCGTGCGCCCTGAGGCTGCGCCCCTGGGCAGAGGCAATCTGGCCCAGGGACTCATCCTTCTCCACGCAGTTCTGCGACCCAGGACCAGAACGGGAGCACAGCGGTGGCCCGTTACCAGGTTCGCCTGAGTACCACGCACAGCACGCGGGGCTCCGGGTGCGTCCTGACCTTGGGCCCGGTGACTCTAGCCTGCCGCCTCTGGCCGTGGGCGGGGCCCTCTGCCGGTAGGACCTGGGCGATCCAGATGGCGGTGGTCACGTGGGTCAGGCCCCGCTCCCACGGTTTGTACCTCCACGCGGGAATCCCGGCTGCGTTTCTCCTGCCATAACCTTTCAGGAGCTCCTGCCACACCTCTTAAGCCAGCAACCAGGTCCCGCAGTGGCTTCTGCGCTCGGCCTGGAGTCATACCAGTTCCTGCCCTGAGTCCTGTGCTCATGCTGTGACCTTGATGGAAAGAAATGCACCTAACAAATAAAACGCCATTTGCAAAGGAAAGATTGTGTTTATTTGTGCTGGTCGGAGTTTTGAACTGAGGACCCAGGGTGCTGTCTCTGAGATTTTTTTTTTTTCTCCAGTCCTGGGGTTTGAATTCAGGGCCTGATCACTGTCCCTGAGCTTCTGCTCAAGGCTAGCACTCTACCACTTGAGTCACAGAGCCACTTCCAGCTTTTTCTGTTTATGTGGTACTGAGGAATAGAACCCAGGACTTCATGCATTCTAGGCCATCACTCTACCACTAAGCCACATTCCCAGCCCCTGTCCTTGAGATTTTTCACTCATGACTGACACTACCACTTGAGCCTCACCTCCACTTCTAGCTTTCTGTGAGATGATTGTAGATAAGAAGCATTAGAATTTGTCTGCCCCAGCTGGCTTCCAAAGGTGACCTCAGAGCTCAGCCTCCTGAGCAGCTAGGGTTACAGGCAAGAGCCAGGCAGGGAAAGATTTTTTGAAACAAAGGAAATCGCATGAAAGATTGGCTATAAAGGAATAGACAGTGTGTGCATCCACTTAAGATCCAGAATTACAAAAGGCCCCTCTCTCTTAAGTCCTCTCAAGGGATTGAGAGACTAATATTAAGGATGTTGGCATCGTACTTGGAGGATTGCTGCAAAGATCAAAGACATTTATGAAAATCACCTCCTTTGGGACACAGTGGGCCCCCAAAAGTATAGTTGCTTAGTCGGATGCTGGTGGTTCACCCCTGTAATTCTAGCTACTCAGGAGGCCAAAATCTAAGGATCCCAGCTAGGTAAGAAAGTCAGACTCTTATTCCCAATTAACCAACAAAAAAACTAGAAGTGGAGCTGTGGCTCAAAGTAGTAGAGAGCTACCTTGAGTAAAAAAAAGCTCAGGACCTTGAATTCAAGACCCATAACTGACAGAAGCAAAATGTAGTTGCTCCCTTTTGGCTCCAACACACACACACACACACACACACACACACACACACACACACACACAAAACTTTTCACAGCAATGACTCTTAAGAATGAACACAAATTATTAAAGTGTTTACATACTTCCTGCCCCACCTGCCATCCATCTTCCCTTAGAGCACCTTTACTACCTCCCTGTAGAGGCCAGGCTTAATGTTTGCAATAAGTTTTATTTTTGTTAAGAATTATTTATATGGGCAGTGGGGGAGATATTTTATTGTCTTAAGTGTTTTAAGTCACTGTACACTGTGGACAATTTCCCAGAAAGAAGAAAAGCAAGTAGGAAGGGGGCGGGGAGAGAAAGAGAGGGGAGGGGAAAGGAGAGTGGGGGTGGAGAGATGAAGGAGAGGGGAGGAGGAGGGGAGGGAAGGAGAGAGTTCAGGTGTGCCTGGTGGGGGAAGGGCATTTCTGAGTCAGGGAAACCTGTCTGCAGGATTCCTCTATTGTAAAAGACCATGTTTTTCAAGCTCCACTTCCACAAAGGTGTAGAGCTTTGATGTTTTTATGACATCCCTTTTTTCTTGTACTAAATTTGAGTAGGGATTTTCTTTCTGGAGGTGATTCCTGGCTAGTCTAGTAATGACTTGGTTTGGACTGGAGGACAATTGGGGCTCTACTAGGAGTAGCCGAAGGCAAAGTGATAACCTGGATTTTTGAGTGACAGTACTGCTACCTACTGGCAAGACCATTCTCCAGTTATAAGGTAGGGAAAGCCACAAGAAGTAAGAAGGAAGTGATTACCTATTATTACTAGGTTCTCTTTCCTGGACTCCACATGAATTCAGATGTGACTGAATTTATATTTTTCCTATTAAAGCCTTTAATTTTGTTTATCTTGATTTACATTTTCTTGATTTACTTCAGGTTGACTTTGCTATTCATTTTATATCTTCAGAGTCATTGACTTTAAACCTTCCTTCTTTTTTAATGGAAGTGTTTAAAGCTATACGTTTTTCTGAAAGTTCTGTAACTTTAAACTTTTCTCCTCTTTTTTTTTTTTTTTTTTTGCCAGGGCTGGGGCTTGAACTCAGGGCCTGGGCACTGTCCCTGAGCTCCTTTGGCTCAGGACTAGTATTCTATTACTTCAGCCACAGCACCACTTCTGACCTTTTCTGAGTAATTTTTTGTAGATAAGAGTCTCATGAGCTGGGCGCCAGTGGCTCATGCCTGTAATCTTAGCTATTCAGGAGGCTGAGCTCTGAGGATCGCAGTTCAAAGCCAGCCCAGGCAAGAAATGCCCTGAGACTCTTATCTCCAATAAACCACCAGAAAACTGCAAGCACTGTGGCTCAAGTGGTAGAGCACTAGCCTTGAGCAGAAGAGCTGAGAGACAGCGCCCAGGCCCAGGGTTCAAGCCCTATGACCAACCCAAAAAATAAAAAAAAAGTCTCATGGACTTTCCTGCCCAGGCTGGCTTCAATTCAAAATCCTTAGATCTCAGCCACCTGAGTAGCTAGGCTTATAGACATGAGCCACTGGTACCTGGCTTTCTTTTTCTAATATAAGTATTTAAAACTATAAATTTCCCTATAAGCTCTGCTTTTGCTGCATCTCACACACACACACACACACACACACACAAACTCATATACAAAACATGTTTTATTTTCATTAGTATCCATCTAATACTGGTGAATTTTTCTTTGACTATGGATTATTCAAATGTATAATATGCTAACTTCAGATTATGGAGTTTTAAAGCTCTTTTAATGTTATTATTTTTATTCTACTTCCATTAAAATCAGAGAACAGATTCTGCATGATTTCAATTATTTTAAACTTGGGAAGATAAGTGTTATATGTCTAATTCATAGACAACTCAATTCTGACCCCCTTTTTTTTTTGCCAGTCCTGGGCTTGAACTCCAGCCTGGACATTGTCCTGGAGCTTCTTTTGGAGATAAGAGTCAAGGCTAGCACTCTACCACTTGAGCCACCGTAGCACTTCTGGTTTTTTCTGTTTATGTGATATTGAGGAATCGAACCCAGGGCTTCATGCATGCTAGGCAAGTACTTTACCACTAAACCACATTCCCAACCCTTCAGACACCTTTTAAGTGTGCCTTCTTATATAGCCAGATCCATGGTCAAGTTTAATTTATTCTGTAAGACATTCAGGTCAAACATTAAGTAAAATCACATCTACTCTCCTCAGACATCCCCAAGTCTACCCTATCTAGTTCACAGGGACGCTATCTTCTGAAGACTCCTGGGTTGGAGACCTTCCTCCCTTTTCTTACCTGGTTAGGAAATATACCCATGGTGACTGACTTCTTTGCTGATTCACTATGTTTCTGCATTGTGAATTATTACTACAACACACTTCTGGCTGCCCACTTTAATAGCCTGCATGCTCTGAACCCTTTCTATGTTTTCTTTTTCCATCATGAACAACTGATTTCCATAGCAACCTTCCTTGTGTACACTCACTCTTCCATTCTTCTTTTGTGCCCCCCAGAAATGACCGCCTGAATGTACACAAACCTGTGGGGCTCACCGGGCACCAGTGGCTCACGCCTGTAATCCTAGCTACTCAGGAGGCTGAGATCTGAGGATCGCGGTTCAAAGCCAGCTGGGGCAGGAAAGACGGTGAGACTCCTATCTCCAATAAACCAGCAGAAAACTGGAATTGGCGCTGTAGCTCAAGTGGTAAAGTGCTCACTTTGAGCTGAAGAGCTGAGGGACAGCGCCCAGGCCCAGAGTTCAAGCCCCATGACAGACCAAAAAAAAAAAAAAAAACCTGTGGGGCTCAGCCCTTCAGAGCAGTCACCTGGGGAATCCATGCTATGAATGCCTCTTTGCCCTTTCCCAAAAAAAGTAGATTTACCCTGAAAACTAAAAGTCTCAAGAGCCTGCAAAGGAGGGCTGGGAATGTGGCTTAGTGGCAAAGTGCTTGCCTAGCATGCATGAAGCCCTGGGTTCAATTCCTCAGTACCACATAAACAGAAAAAGCCAGAAGTGGCACTGTGGCTTAAGTGGTAGAATGCTGGCCTTGTGCAAAAGAAACGCAAGGACAGTGCTTAGCCCCAGGACTGGCAAAAAAAAAAAAAAAGTATGCAGAGAACTAAAGGGAAGAAAAAAAAAAGTAAAATCCATTTACCACAGTACCAAAAAGATTAGATTATTTGAATATAAATTTAACTAAGAAAGTTAAACAACGAATAAAGAAACTTGAAGTTAAAAGTTAGCAAATTAAAAAATATCCAGAGGCCCATACCAGAAATAAACAACATCAATAAAATACAAAAAAATATATATATATCCAGAGGAAGCCAGGTTCACCTGTATAATCACACCTCAGCTACTCAGGGAGGCTGAGATCTGAGAAATGAAGTTTGAAGCCAGCAAAGGCAGAAAAGTCTGTGAGACTTACATTAACCACCAAAAGACTGGAAGCAGAACTGTGGCTCAAGTGCTAGAGCACAAAAGCTAAGAGATAGTGACCATGCTCTTATATTCCAGCCCCAGTACTGGTACACCACACACACACACACACACACACACACACACACACACACACACACACAGTACGCAGTATAGAAGGGTTTTTGTGGCATCAGCCATACTTATGTGCCTATATCCTGCCTTTCCCTGCCTGGCCTGGCTAACCTACAACCCTCCATGACCTGACTCAGTTGACATACTCTATAGATATCCCAAGGTGATGGAGACAGCCCAGGTATAGCAGGAAGAGTCTTGATGTTGTGTTTTTGTTTAATGTTGCCCTTGAGTGTGGAAGGATCTGTGACTTGCTTCTATTCCATGGAGGGTAGAGAAGGCAATGGGATGTACCATCATTACTTATACTAGAGTAGGTAATGACTGCATAAGCCTGTGTGCCTGCCTGGAAACAGCAGCTGCTCTGAGGCCTACAGCCAGAAGATGAGCTCTGCCAACAAGCCACATGAGTTTGGGAACAAATCCTTCCCTCTGTGAGCCTTTGAGAAAACCCAGGCCTGATCAAAACCCTGACTGCAGCCTAGGGAGACCAGACCCTAAGCCCAGGACCATGTATGCCCTCCTGCTCTTTAACAGAGATAACACTGGGCCCTAGTAGCTCATCCCTTTTAATCCTCGCTGCTCAGGAGCCTGGAATCTGAAGATTACCTTTCAAAGCCAGCTGCAGCAGGAAAGTCTGTCAGGCTCCTATCTCCAATCAACTACTCAAAGAAAAAAGCCAGAAGTGAGGCTTTGCTCAAGTGGTAGAGCACTACCCTTGAACAAAAGAAGCTCAAGGACAGCACCCAGGCACTAAGTTCAAAACCTAGGACCAGGAAAAAAAATTGAGATAAGCCAGACACCAGTGGCTCAGGAGACTGAAATCTGAAGTTCAAAGCCACCCCAAGTAGAAAAGTCCACCCGACTCTTATCTCCAATTAACCAGCAAAACATTGGCTATGGAGGTGGCATTCAAGTGGTAGAGCACTAGCTCTGAGTGAAAAAGGATGAGGCTTTGAGTTCAATTATCAGTACCAACATGTACCAACACACACACACACACACACACACACACAATCCAGCATCCCCCTATCCTGGCTAATGAATGACTCTCGCTTCTTTACTAATACTTACTTTAGCCTCCTTCCATTTCCCTACCTTATAAATGAGAAAGCTCTATTAAAATACTGTCTGGAGATTAACCACATCCTCCTGGAATCCACATGTTGAAACACTAACCTTCAGGGTCTCAGAATGTGACTATAAGTGGAAATGGGTCTCTAAAAAGCTAAGTGACTCAGTTCAAATGAGCCTATCAGAAGGCACAGTAACACAGTTTGACTGGAGTGCTCATAAGAAAGATACTAGAGAGATACTAGAGATACTAGAGAGATACTAGAAGCACACGGATCCTGCAAGATGATGGCCATTTTCAAACCAAAGCATGAGGCCAAGAGAAAGAGATCTGCCAACACCCTGATCTCAGACTTGGCCTCCAGAACTGTGAGAGCATTCTATTGTTTCCGCCTCCCAGTCTGGGGTGTTTTTTATGGCAGCTTGTGCTGACTAATACAGATACTCGCTTTCTGCCAGTGCCGCACCCACAGCAGAGCTCCACTTTTTCAACCTTCCCCAAAATCACCTGATGACACAAATCTAAATCCTACAACAAGTGTTCCTGGCACCTGTGGCCTGTGACACCCACCATTCTCCCCCACTATCAGGGAATCTGGACAGAAGACACAGGATCTGGTGAAGGGCATTGATGCCTGGATGTCTGCTTGGAATGACATTGATTAGTTCACAGGGTATTTTTCCTGTTTCTACTACCCTTGCACCAGGCTTGGGAGACCACGTTGTGTTGGCTGATGCTCATTTTCCTCTCATACTCCTCCTCTCCTGTCCTTCCCCTCCCCACATGCCACACTAGTGATGCTGTTCAGGGATTGCACAATTCCAGGTAGGGGTGTACAGTGATGGTGCTGATAGACATGACTCCTGGCCCTATGGAGATACCTATCCATGACTGCCATTCATGGTTGCATATAAATACCACCTGGAGAAGCCAGGTGCATTGGTGGATCACTCCTATAATCCTAGCTACTTAGGAGGCTGAAATCTAAAGATCTCAGTTTGAAGCCAGCCTGAGCAAACAAAGCCAAGAGATTTTCATCTCAACCTTCAAAAAGCCAGAAGTGGATGGGCCAGGAGCCAGTGGCTCACTCCTGTAATCCTAGCTACTCAGGAGGCTGAGATCTGGGGATCACGGTTCAAAGCCAGCCCTGGCAGGAAAAGTCCGTGAGACTCTTATCTCCAATAAACCACTCAGAAAACCAGAAATTGTTCTGTGGCTCAAGTGGTAGGGCACTAGCCTTGAGCTGAAGAGCTGAGGGACAGTGCCTAGGCCCAGAGTTCAAGCCCCACGACCGACAAAAAAAAAAAAAAAAAAGCCAGAAGTGGAGGTTTAGTTCAAATAGTAGATCACTAGCCTTGAGTGAAAAAGCTAAATAAGAGTTCAAGGCCCTGAGTTCAAGTTTCATTACTGTCTCACACAGACACACATATACTCACACACAGATCACTTAGCTTTTAAAACACCAAATTCAAGGTGAAGGGTGCTGGTACATATCTATAAATCCCAGCTATTTGGGAAGCAGAAATAGGAGAGCTGTTGTTCAAAGCCAGCAGAGGCAAAATAGTAATATCCTATCTCAAAAAAAAAAAAAATGTGGACATCTATGTCGGGTCTTCGTCCGTCCCACGAAAGACAGAGGGGTCCGAGGAAAGGTAAACTGCTTGCCCATTCCCCAGCCTCCATCAGCCCAGGAGACAATCAGACGCAGCAGGGAGTCAAGTCAAGCAGGAAGAAACTCATTTATTAACACAGAGCAGCCCTTTTTTTAAAGCAAAAAAGAGCGGGTGGCATGGCAGGGGAGGAAGAGGAACCAATCACTGTCAAGGTCACACCCTATCATGCACCTAAGCTTCCACGGGCTGGTTACGCACTGAACATAAAGCAAATCGGGCTCTGCCCACTCAACTCCCTCTCAGCGCCATCTTTGCTGCCCATGTGCTCTACACATCTATCCAAAATGTCACAAGCCAGGATACCCTAAAGACACTTGCACATACGTGTTCATTGCTGCACTATTCACAATGCCAAGTTGTGGAAACATCCCAGATACCCTACAATGAATGAGTGGATCCAAAAAATGTACCTATACACAATGGAATTTTACTCAGCCATTATAAAGAATAATATATCATTTACAGGGAAATGGGTGGATCTAGAACAAATTATGTTAAGTGAATCAAGCCAAGCCAAGCTCAGAAAGATAAAAGGCATAAGTTTTCACTCATATGCAGAAGCTAGATCTAAAATACTGGGACATAATAAATTACACAGGTCTCATGGGGTGCTGGTGGCTCATGCCCATAATCCTAGATACTCAGGAGGCTAAAATCTGAGGATTGCAGTTCAAAGCCAGCCCAGGCAGGAAAGTCTGTGAGACTCTTATCTCCCATTAACCACCAGAAAACCAGAAGTGGCGCTGTGGCTCAAGGGGTAGAGCACTCACCTCGAGCTAAAGAGCTCAGGAGTAGCATCTCGGCCCAGAGTTCAAGCCCCAAGACTGACAAAAGTAAATAAATAAATAAATCAAACAGGTCTCCAGGCTTCACACATAATGAAACCAAAGGAGAATACTCTTAGGAGAGGAACAGAAAGGTATGTGCGTCTGATCATGCAAAATAATATCAAAATGAACTCCAGGAAATGAAAACAAGAGTTTTTTTTTCTTTTGCTGGTTTTGTTTTCTTTCCCTTTTCTTCTGTTTGTTTGTTTACAGGTCTTTGGAGCTTAAGAGAAGGCACAGAATGGAGGGGCAAAGGGTGAACAAATCCAGTAGTGATACTCACTGGACACTATGTTGAAAATGAACTAGACAACTTGTGGGTGGAGATAGGAGGGAAAACCTGGGAGAGAGCAGGGAAAGGGGTGACATTGTCCAAAAAGAAATATACTCTTTACCTGATTTATGTAACTCTTGACCCTCTGTACATCACCTATATAATAACAATGTTTTTAATTAATTAAAATTTAAAAAATAATCTGGGGACTGAAGGTGGGGCTCAGCGGTAAAACCCCTGCCTAGCAATCTTGAGGACCTGGGTTCAAATCTCATTCCTGGAAAAAAAAATGTGATGGTACACATTTGTAATCACACTATGTGGAAAGTGGAAAAGCACATGACCCTGTCTGAAAAAGCAGCTAAAGCAAAAAGTATGGGGTCATAATTCAGGTGGCAGTTCACTTGCCTAGCAAGTGCAAGACCCTGAGTTCAAACTCCAATACCACACATACACACACACACACACACACACACACACACACACACACACACACACACACACACACACACAATTACTACCAAAGCCCAGGCTACTTCCTGGTTAGGTAACGAGAAATCTCTGGAGGGTATGACCCCAGCACCAGCATTTTAAAAGCTATCCTGGTTATTCTAATGTGAGTCCAGATTGGAGGGACAAAGAAAATTAGAAGATGTTAGAATTTATGGTAGCCCAGAACCAAGCTGTCATTCCAGGAGGATTTCCAGTGGAATATTATCCAAATACAACCCTAAAATTTAAGTGGGAATTAACCCAAGACCAGCATTTCAGAGAGAGGAAATTACATAGGTGAAGGCCTTGATGTGAGCTATGTTGACAGGATTCAGTAAGGGCAGGTAGGGGTGAGGAGAGGGGAGAGCAAAAGCCAGAGCTGAGGGCCCACAGCTGCAGAGGCACATCCCCCACAGCCTGAAGGGCTGCTGCAGAGTTCTGGCAGGCTTGCTAGCGGAGGATTGCACCATCAAACGCACACCGTAGAAAGCCTCTCAGGTTGGGGCCTCAGACTGGAAGGGAAGTCAGACAGACTGAAAGTAGAAGTGGTAAGATGAGTAGTTAATAGAGGTACTGGAGACCTGCTCTGGGCTCTGAAGGGACAGAGGAGAATTGGTGACCTTAGAGAGTTAACAGCCACTCTTCTCAATGGCTGATTGGATAGAACCTTGAGAAAAAGTTATCTTCCCAAAATTAGGCCTGCAGATCACACCCACTAGCCTCCACTCTGTAGCCCCAGCTAAGGGGCACACACACACAGAGCCTCCAATTTCATCAGCATCTCTGAGTCATGCACCATATAAGGACTTCAGAGAAAATAGGGGGAGGGCTGTCTCTCATTTCCTCCCTTCTCAAAAGCACCAACTCCCAGATCCCCAAACTCTTTCCCTCAGCACCTTCTGAAACCTCTTGATCACTCCTAGCTTTTCCAGATACCCTGTGAGCGCTGCCTGCCCAGGGCAGAGTGTCCCCCTGACAGTGTCCCCCTTGGGCCTGAATGTTGAAAAAGAAGTCAGAGGGACAGGGACCTGCCACTTATGAGCAATCATGTGGCCCTAGGCAAGTCACAGAATCTGCTGAACTTTAGTTTCCTCATCTGCGAAATGAGAATGGAAGAGTTTTTCTTGCACAGATATTGTAAAGATTAGACCAAATGTAATATATAAGGACTCAAGCAAAATAAATGTATTTGATGAAGCAAAGAACATCCATGAGATAACAAAGCTTCTAAATTTAAAAAGAGAAAGAAAAGGAAATCAGCTTCGTTAGAAAATCTGCAAAGGTAAGAGAAATACGATGAGAAAGAAGGAAGAGAAGCCAGGAAGGTTAGGAAAAAAGGAAAGAGAGGGGAAAAGTACTTAATAGTGACAGGAAAAACTGCTAATCAAATTAAACCAAATTAATTCCAAGGCCACCTATAATGCTGCTCTCCCAATAGTGTGAATGTAGCAGGGCTGTGTTAATGCAGCAGAGCTGTACAGTACCTTTTATTTTATTTATTTATTTGTTTTTTTTGTCGGTCGTGGGGCTTGAACCCTGGGCCTGGGCGCTGTCCCTCAGCTCTTCAGCTCAAGGCGAGCGCTCTACCACTTGAGCCACAGCGCCACTTCCTGTTTTTTCGTGGTTTATTGGAGATAGGAGTCTCACGGTCTCTCCTGCCCGGGCTGGCTTTGAACCGCAATCCTCAGATCTCAGCCTCCTGAGTAGCTAGGATTACAGGCGTGAGCCACCAGTGCCCGGCTGTACAGTACCTTTTAAAATGATTCAAATGGTAAATTATGCATTAGGAATATTTCACCACATTCAAAAAATAAAACAACTAGAAGCTGGGTACCAATGGTTCACACCTGTAATCCTAGCTACTCAGGAGGCTTAGATGTGAGAATCATAGTTCAAAGCCAGCTGGGGAAGGAAAGTCCATGAGACACTTGTCTCCAATAAACCACCAGAAAATTAGAAGTGGCACTCTGACTCAAAGTGGTAGAGCTCCTGTCTTGAGCTGAAGAGCGCAGACAGTGCCTAGCCCAACCAAATCCCCCTCCTCTCCAAAAAATCCTAGAGGTGTCTTTCACCTCTCATACTGGCAAAAAGGAAACCTAGACAACATCTAGTAGGAAAGTTAAAAGTTTTTAGTAAGGCTATTGGTAGCTCATACCTATTATTCTAGCTATGTTGGAAGCTGAGATCAGAAGGATTTTGGTTCAAGATAGCAAGGGCAAGAATCAAAACCCTATTTGAAAATATTAAGGTTTTAGTAAAAGTAGCTGGGTGCCAGTGGCTCATGCCTGTAATCCTAGCTACTTAGGAGGCTGAAATCTGAGGATCACAGTTCAAAGCCAGACTAGCCAGGAAAGCTCATGAGCCTCTTATCTCTAATTAACCACCAAAAAAGCCCAAAGTAGAGCTGTGGCTTAAATGCTGGAGTGCCAACCTTGAGCAAGAAAAAGAAGCTCAGGGACAGCACCCAGGCCTTGAGTTCAAGTCCCAGGACTAGCACAAAAAAGGGAGGGAGTCTAGTAGCTTGGTTCAAGTAATAGAGCAACTACTTAGCAAGTACTAGGCCCTGTGTTCAAACCTCAGTAACACAAATAAATAAAATGTGCATGCTCTTTGACCTAGAAATCCCAATATAAGAATCTATCCTAATAAAATATTGGTTCCTACGGCACCTATACACACAGGCTACAATTTAGGAGTTACTGCACTGTAGTAACTGCCTGGAGAGGGATGGAATAGGTATGGGTGAGATGTTGTAATTAGCTGGGGTGACAGGCATGCATCACTGTGCCCAGATTTTTTTTCATTTTTATTGTTATTTCAGAGGTGATATACAGCGGGGTTACAATCACATACATGAAGTAGTAAGTACATGTCCTTTTGTATAGCCTCATCCTCATTTTCTCCCATTCCCTCCCTCTCATCTCCACCCACAAGTTGCATAGCTCTCTTACATCCATGTCTAGTGAGGTCCACTTTTTCACCCTTTTTCCTTGGATTCTATGCTTGCCCCCTCCCCCAACCCTCTGTGCCCAGCCATTTTTTTTTTATTGAAAGAAAGTCTTTTTGCAGGGGCTGGCCTAAAATCTTGATCCTCTTCTGATCTCTGCCTCACATACCTATCGCTAAGATTACAGATATGAGCCAATGTGCTCATATCTGTAAGTAGCAAGCACTCCTTTTTATCAGTTCTTAAATTCTACTGATTTTAATTATTTATTTATTTATTTTTGCTAGTCCTGAGGCTTGAACTCAGGCACTGTCCCTGAATCTTTTTGTGCTCAAGACTAGTGCTCTACTATAGTGCCACTTCCAACTTTGTCTGAGTAGTTGGAGATAATAGTCTCATGAACTGGGGCTGGGAAGGTGGTTCAGTGGTAGAGTGCTTGCCTTGCATGCATGAGACCCTGAGTTCAATTCCTCAGCACCACATAAGCAGAAAAAGATGGAAGTGGTGCTGTGGCTCAAATGGTAGAGTGCTAGCCTTGAGCTGAAGAGCTGAGGGACAGCACCCAGGCCCTGAGTTCAGGCCCCACGACCAGCAAACAAACAAACAAACAAACAAACAAAGAATAGTCTCATGAACTTTCCTGTCCAGCTTGGGTTCAAACTGTGAACCTCAGAGATCAACTTCCTGAGGAGCTAGGATTACAGGCCTGAGCCACTGGTGCCCAACTAATTCTACTGATTTTTAAAAACTGGTGTGTGAGCCAGGTGCCAGTGGCTCACGCCTGTAATCCTAGCTACTCAGGAGGCTGAGATCTGAGGATCACGGTTTAAAGCCAGCCTGGGCAGAAAAGTCCGTGAGATTCTTATCTCCAACTAACCATCAAAAAACCAGAAGTGGCGCTGTGGCTCAACTGGCAGAGTACTCACCCTGAGCTGAATTGCTGAGGGACAGTGCCCAGGCCCAGAGTTCAAGTCCCATGACTGACAAAAAAAACAAAAAACTGGTTGTGTGTGTGTGTGTGTGTGTGTGTGTGTGTGTGTGTGTGTGTGTGTGTGTGTGTGTGTGTGTGTGTGTGCATGAGTGCATGCATTGGGGCTTACATCTTGAACCTAAGGCCTCAAATTCTTACTTGGTTTTTACACTTACAGTTGGCACTCTATACCTCTAGTTCAGCTTTTTGCTAGTTAATTGGAGATAGTCTCTGACTTTGGACAGGCGCATGCATGCACACAAACACGCATACACACACACACACACACAACAAGCTATCCCAGGTAGCTAGTGAAGCTTTCCAACATACTAAGTTACTTGAAGTCATTTAGGGTACCATGACAACCTATATGTACATTTGTAAATACAAAAATAAACATAATTGCTAAAGTCTGCAATAAAAGGGTCTCTGGCTTCAAACAGTGGTCTTCAAATCTCAGTCTCCTGAGTAGCTAAGATTATAGGCCTGAGCCGCCAGCATCCAGCTGAATCAAATCAGTTTCCTGAGCATGTGTTATGTATCCAGTCCTGTAGAAGTATTCATCCACTTTAGAACATAATCATCTACAGCCTCTTCCCAGTGGCAGCCCAGCTTTCCGCCAGGTGACTCAATGGCTACTTTTCTTGGTCATACACCCTGCAGGGATTCATGAAGTGAAGAGAGTTGCTGCTATAGGAAGCAACAAGAGATTATCACTCCTCTTTTTCTCTTGCTCTTCATCCTGGTTGGTTAGGAGCAGACCCCCACTCCACCCCACCCCCACCCAAATGCTGCAGCTGCTGACCAGAAGCAGAGTGGCGCTGACTGCAGCAACTCCTGCCACAGTCTCTGGGCTGGCTAGCTGTTCATGACCCCCATCTCGCCCCACCAACCTTTGGAATTCCACCCTAATATCTTTCAACTGATACTTTTATGGCTGGGCTGAGAGTGGGAGTGGTGGGGGAAAGAGCAGGATTCTCTCCCACTTCTTTTATTGATTTGTTCTTCAGATTTTACCCATTAGTCCTTGTTTCTTGGAGAGCAGATTGCTTTTGCCTGCTGCATGAACAGCAATCAGTAAGGACCTGATAATAGCGTGGGCTTTTGAATCTTGGGCGGGTATCTATCTATCTACCTGTAGGCAACAAGCCATTCTTACCTAGAGAGTCAGGAATCTGCTTTCCTTCTTGCCGTGGTCCCTAGGAAACTTCCTTGTAGCCCATAATTATCTGTCACCAAACGAACAGGGACATGTGCCCTGGAAAGGAAGATCTGTCTTCACAAAGAACAACATGGTTTACAGCCTCCCAGAAATGAAGTATCCATAAAACACCTGCATGTTTTCTTATATGTATACGTGTGTAAATGGAATGATGAAGTTTGTTGAGATTAGTTTGGGAAGGCAGAGGAAAGAGAAGTAAGAGAGAGTAATGGAGGGATGTGTGTGATGTTACATTGCATGCATATATGGACATGTTAAAACAAGACCACCCCTGTACAGCTAATTGTTAATACAAAATGTGGGAAAAGCCAGGTGCCAGTAGCTAACGCCTGTAATCCTAACTCCTCAGGAAGCTGAGATCTGAGGATCATAGTTTGAAGCTAGCCCAGGCAGAAATGTCCATGAGCCTCTTTTTTTTTTTTGTCGGTCATGGGGCTTGAACTCTGGGCCTGGGTGCTGTCCCTCAGCTCTTCAGCTCAAGGCGAGCACTCTACCGCTTGAGCTACAGCTCCACTTCCGGTTTTCTAGTGGTTTATTGGAGATAGGAGTCTCACGGTCTCTCCTGCCCGGGCTGGCTTTGAACCGCGATCCTCAGATCTCAGCCTCCTGAGTAGCTAGGATTACAGGTGTGAGCCACCAGTGCCTGGCTTCCATGAGCCTCTTAACTCCATTTAAACACCAAAAAGCTGGAAGTAGAGTTGTGATTCAAGTGGTAGAGAGCTCACCTGGAACTAAAAAGCTCAGGGACAGTGTCCAGGCCTTGAGTTCAAGCCCCAGGATCGGCATGCACACACACACACACACACACACACAGGGAAAATGTCTGCAACTTTTCCCAGTGCATGTGTAAAAGAGAGAGAGAGAGAGAGAGAGAGAAGGCATCTTACAGGAGCCACACAGTGCCCAACTTTGTCCAGAAAACAATTCCACCCAGAAGTGGGGATTATTTGTCCCAGATCACACGTGAACAGGTGCTGGAGTCAAGACCCTAACTTTAGAGCCCAAACTTTCACTCACTTCCCTCTCCAGCTGGCATTTTCTTTAAGAGGGAAAAGTACAAGACCTTTTCAAATGCATGCAAAAGAGGAGAGATGAGTACAATAAATCCAAACGTATGTATGTACATATCACCTAGCTTTTTTTTTTTTTTTGGGTCCGGTCATGGGGCCTGAACTCTGGGCCTGGGAGCTGTCCCTCAGCTCTTCAGCTCAAGGCTAGCGCTCTACCACTTGAGCCACAGTGCCACTTCCGGCTTCTTTCTTTTTGCTTATGTGGATGCGAGGCAAGCACTGTACCACTGAGCCACCTTCCCAGCCCTCACCTAGCTTTTGAAGGACACATTTATAGCTCCATGCCTGAGCTCCATGGGACACAGTTTGGGAATCACACACCTCAGTCACCATGAATGGCCCCAATAAATGTTGGCTAAAGTATGGAGGGTTATGTAAATTGGGCCCAGATTACGAAAGGAAGCATAGACAGCAGATAAGAGAGAGGTCAGAGGGATTGGGAAAGCTGGAGGAGGCAGGGAGAAACCCCTGCAGCAAGCCAGTTCCAATCTTAAGACAATCTCCCCCTAAATTCCCTGGGAGGCACCCTGTGTGGTAAGGGGCAAGTTTCCCCTCAAGGGAAGACTTGTCTCAGCAGGCCAGGAAAATCACCAGCAAAGAAGTCTCCAGGCGCCAGCCCCTGCAGCTCTAAGTTCAGAGAGCCAGCTGTTCCAAGGGCCATCTCCACCCATCTTGGGATAACTCTAGCTTCAGCAGTGCTGCTGAGCAGCAAATGAGACATTTCACTAGCACACACTGGGAGAAGAGATCAAAGGTGACAGTAAGATTCATATGTGGAGCCAAGCACCAGTGGTTCATGCCTAGCTACTCAGGAGGCTAAGCAAGATCTGAGGATCCCAGTATGAAGCCAACCCAGGCAGAATAGTCTGTGAGTTCGTATCTCCAATTAACTACTCAAAAGCCTGAAGTGGAGCTGTGGCTCAGCTGGTTAGAGTTCCAGCCTTGAAGGGAAAAGCTAAAGGACAGCAGGCCCAGGTCCTGAGTTCAAGCTCCATTCCCATTGACCCCCACCCCTCACACACCCCAGAAAAAGACATCCATAGGTGGAGAAATGCAGCTATTTGTCAGGAAGGCCTGGGCACCCTGAGCAGATAGGGCCTGGGTAAACTAGCCAAGGGTGACTGGATCACTTTCCGTCTAAAGCTTCACTGAGTCCTCCAGCAGAAACACTGTCACTGGGATCTTCCCTGACCCTCTGTCCTCCTAAGGAGGCCAAAGCTCCTGTAGCTTCATGATTGTCAGGGAGATAGGTTGCACTCAGCTCAAGTCCATGTCTCTCTGTCGGTGCTATGTCTTAGTGTCTGCTTTATCCACTGAGGTGAGGTCCAGTGGTCCCCAAGATATTGCGCCTACATAATGCATTCAGACACATCATCTCACTGATCTAGGCAGCTCAGTTAATATTTCAGTTCTTAGATGAGGAAATTGAACTTGTGAGAAAGGAACATCTGATGGTCAAGGCTATGGGCAGTGATGCCAGCCCTTAGATACAGGACTCCTGACCCCTGCTGCTTCCCAGTATCCATATATCTACATTTTCTCTAGGAAAGGGGATTTGTCTGAAAGCATGCATTTTACCAGAAGTGGGATATTAAAAAGTAACTTTTTATTCTGCTTGCCTCTTATAAATTACTACTCCTTGCTCAGTGAACTGAAAATTGTCTTTTCATAGGGGTAGATTGAGAAAAGGAGAGGGATGCCTAGAGCTATGGCTACAAGCTAAAAAAGGGAGGGGGGGTGGGGGCTGATGCTTGTCATTAAAAGAGTCAGAAAAAGAGCCTAAATTCTGAAAGGGGCAAATAAATACAAAGAAAAGTGATAAAGGTGGGTGCTAGTGACTCATAACAGTAATCCTAGCTACTTTGGAGACTGAGATCTAAGGATCATGGTTTGAAGCCATCCTGAGCAGAAAAGTCCATGAGACTCTTACCTTCAATTAACCACCAAAAAGCAGGAAGTAGAGCTGTGGCCCAAGTGGAATGGAGGTATAACTCAAGCCGCAGCCTTGAAAGGAAAAATAATTTTAAAAATACAAAATAATAAAATAAAATAATAATTTAAAAAAACACAAGCAATGTCAAAAAGCCCTGAGTTCAAGCCCCAGCTCTGGCATAAGAAGACAATTTGCATCTTCCTAAAGGACAGGATTCTGAAAGAGAGAAAATGCAAACTGAATAGAAGTCAGAAATGAAGATGAGTGAAAACTACCAAGAAGAATAAAGACATAGTGAAAGTGTGTCCTATAGTTGATTTCACAGGTTGTTACTGGTGTGTTTCTTTTGTTGTTGTTGTTTACTTTCTATGTTTTTGTTTTGTTTTGTTTGCCAGTCCTGGGTCTTGAACTCAGGGCCTGGAAACTGTCCTTGAAGATCTTATGCTCAAGGGTAGTGCTCTACCACTGAGCCACAGCGCCATTTCCGGTTTTTGAGTGGTTAATTGGAGATCAGAGTCTCACAGGGACTTTTCTGCCCTGGCTGGCTTTGAACTGCGATCCTCAGATCGCAGCCTCCTGAGTAGGATTACAGGTGTGAGCCACTGGCACCTGGCAACTTCTGGCTTTTTCTGAGTAGTTTTAGAGATGAGTCTCATGTACTTTCCTGCCCGGGGTGCCTTCCACCTGCAACCCTCTCAGATCTCAGCCTCCTTTGTTTTGACTCATTGTGTGGAAAGTAAACTCTCCTAGGCCCAGGAGGGTCTGTCATCTCACAAGTAACATGTAAGCCCTGGGCCAAGGCTTCCCTGCTCTGTGTCCTGGAAGCAAAGAATGGCTGCATCTCCAGACAAGGGAGTTTTGTGGGGAGCCCTCCCTGTCTGCAGCAGAGCTGTTGCAGCCTCTGTCTGGGGATTATTGGGGCTGGAAGTTCTTGCCTAGGAACTTTGTAATCAGAGCTTTTCTGTCTGTGATGAACAGAAGTGAACAGTATCCATTTTCCTGCCCCTTTCCCCCTCTTGCCATCTGTGGCTCCAGGAACTATCCCAAGAATTCTACTGGCTGCAGAAGTTACTCACCAATTTGGAATTAGGGTTGTACTGCAACAGCTGCATTTGACAGCTGAGGAACATTTTTGCTGTAGTAAATAGTTCCCGTTATTCTTGGATCTGTGTATGCACACCAGTCTGTATCTAACAGCCATGAAGTGACACAGATTGTTGGCATTCACAAGATGGGCAGTGAAGGTTAGGATGGCAAACTGTGTAGTTTAATAAAATTAGCAGATGAGTTGATTTACATCTACTGGAATTTTAACTAACTGTTTTATTTTTGCATACTTTGGGTTTCCACTTTTAGGTTAATAGTTATTTGAACTTTGCTTTATTTTATTTATTTAATTTTTGGCGGCACTAGGATTTGAACTCGGGGTCTTAAACTTACTAAACAAGTGCTCTACTTCTTGAACTATGCCTCCAGCCCTTTCTGATTTTAGGTAATTTTTCAGAGAGGGCATCACACTTTGTGCCCAGACCAGCCTAAGAAAGAGTCTCTGACCTATGCCTCCCATTTAGCTGGAATTACATAAATGAACTATCATACTCAGCTTATTTGTTGAGATGAGAGTCTTTCTAACTATTTGCCTAGGCTGGCCTTCAACCATGATCCTTCCAAATCTCTGCCTCTTGAGTAGAGGCAGAGATTACAATTACAAATGTTAGTTTTACTTGAAATCTAAGATAAGGTTAGTCTTCTGGAAGAAAACAACACAAAATTCATTTGGCTTTTCTTTATTAATATATTTTTATTTTCTTTAGGTTATTGTACAAAGGAGTTGTCATTTAACAGAACAGTTTACCAACACAGTGCCTCTTGATCAATGTCAGTCAGCCCTTCTAACATTCTCATCCACCGCTCCCCATTTTTTATATAATTGAATTGTATATATAGTATATATATAATTGAATTGAATTGTATTTTTAATAAAAAAATACACTTGATCTTAATTATTCATGAATTCTAGAGGTTTCTTTGTTTGCTTTGGTTTTGGGCTTGGTTTTAGATTTTCTTTGTGCCAGTAGACTTGAACTCTGAATTCACACTCTCTTGACTTGTTAATTCAAGACTGGTAACTCACTCTTTGACTTGAGCTACACCTCCACTTCTGGATTTTTGCTGGCTAATTAGAGATACAATTCTTACTGGTTTTCTGAGCAGGCTGGCTTTGAACTATGAGCCTCAGATCTCAGCCTCCTGAGGAGCTAGGATAACAGTTGTAAGCCACCAGAACCTGGCTCATATTTCTTAATCGAATTGTGTTAGAAATTGTATCTGATACACAGAAGGAGAGAATAGAACTGGTTTCACAGCATGTCAGCTTACTTTAGAACATAAATATTTTTACATACTGTTTTGTGAGTGTCTGTTTCTGTTCTTGCCCTGGACTCTGCCAATGCTGAGAAGGAGTTTGTAGCTACAGACCTTGGACACAATATAAGTGCAAATCGCCATGGTCTTGGTTAAGTAACACACCATACATCCATCTATGACAACTGCATGTTGTCTCTTTCAGCATCTCTGCATCACTCATAGGCCATAACACAGAAACTCAGAAAAATCTCAGTGGACTAAATGAAGAAATCACACATTTCCTCATTTCCCTACAGTTCCTCAGTTCCTGGCCCCAGGTTTTCCCTTTACCTCTTCATTGGCTAATTCCATAGCACAGACATAGAAATTTCACAACCTTAAGGAGTAAAATCTCCGTAAGGCCAGGAACTGAGGGCTCATACCTGTAATCCTAGATACTCAGGAGGCTGAGAACTAAGGATTGAGATACAAAGCCAGCCCAAGCAGACTACTCTAAGACTCACCTCCAAGTAACCAACAAAAAGCCACAAATAGAGCTATGGCTCAAGCGGTAGAGTACAAGCTTTGGCAGAAGTAGCTAAGGGTAGCCTTGAGGGAAAAAAAGCTCAGGGAGGGTGCCCAGGCCCTGAGTTCCTGAGTTCCTGAGTTCAAGCCCTGGCACACACACAAAAAACATATGTAGAGGTATGGGATTAGGGGAAGAGAGGGTACTCAAAATTGATGCTGGCAAGGATGGGAATAACAGAAAATGCAGAAAATGGAGATGTCAGAACAGACCAGGCACAGAAAGCTGAAGGTCTGAAGATGCTAAGTAAAGTGTGTGTATCTTTGATAACTGTGTACTTCTGGTGACTGTAAAGTTTGAAATCATCTTTTTTAATCATGTTATAAAAGTGAAGAATTTTGTTTTGCTTTTTTTTTTTTTTTTTTGGTCTGTCACGGGGTCTGTACTCACTGCTTAGGCACTGTCCTTGAACTCTTTTGCTCAAAGCTAGCATTCTACCACTTTGAGTCACAGTATCAGTTACAGTTTCCTGGTGATTAACTGGCTATACGAGTCTCACTGACTTTCCTGCCCGGGCTGGCTTTGAACCATGATCCTCAGCTCTCAACCTCCTGAGTAACTAGGATTACAGGCATGAGCCACCAGCGCCCATCTTGTTTTCCTTTTTTTTTTTTCCAGAACACAAAACACTTGTTTGGGGAAAAGGAGCATCTGTCACGAATAGAATGTTTCCAAAATGGGATCACTATGGAGGGGAACACCTTTCACCGCTAGTTTTGAGAGACTTCCAGTGGGAAGGATTCCCTAGTGCTGACACACAGCCTCCTTGTCACAAACACCTTGTGATGTGGAGAAACTCAAAATAGTTTTGTCCTCTTCCCTCTCCATCATCAGCATAGAGTTAACTCTCTTTAAACCAGTGAGACCTTGGCTAACGCTGCTTCCCAGTGTGCCAGCACTCTGGACTTTATAGTGGCATATTCAAGATGATGTTCCTTCAAATCGTAGTAGTGGATTTTCAGAATGATCATTCTGCCATTTTCATTTCATTTCCTGAGAGTTAGGGTTGGCTGGTGAAAAATTGTTTACCATGTTTAATGTGAAATGTCAACCTTCACTCTACATTTCCCCCATTCAGAGCTTCAAAAGAAGATGTCATTGGGCTTTAGAATGACTTTCTGATTTTGACCGTCCATCCAAGAAGGGAGTGTAAACGTTATTATCTACTGTTAGAAAAAAAAAGATTATCTGCCATGTCCTGCCTGAAATACCATGATTGTTTATGAAAAGTATCCTTAATAAAGCTGGATACTGTTTGGCTTGGGAATAAAAGAAGATAAAAAGAAACAGAGAAGGTCAGAGAAAGAGAGATTTCTTGTGGCGATACTTTTGTTTCATTTGAGAGTTCATGTCATGCTGGGTCACAAAGTGAAAAGCACTTTTTGGGGATGAGGGGGGTTCGCTGAGGTCAAAAGCACCTGGAAATCTACAATGTAGAGAGCAAGATGGGCTGACTCAGACACTGACAGGGAGCAGCAGATAGGCATGAAGGAGTTAAAACTGGTCCAATTCATTCAGACCGCTCCCACCTCACCATATGCCTGTCAAGCCTCCTACAAGTTTTATAATGATCTAAGAAATATGGGCCTGGTATTATTCACCATAGCTAAGATATGGAGCCAACCCAGATGCCCCTCAGTAGATGAATGGATCGAGAAAATGTGGCACATATACACAATAAGATATGGAGCCAACCCAGATGCCCCTCAGTAGATGAATGGATCGAGAAAATGTGGCACATATACACAATAGAATTCTATGCTTTCATCAGAAAGAATAATATTACTCCATTTGTAAGGAAATGGAAAGTCTTGGGGAAAATTATATTAAGTGAAGTAAGCCAAACCCAAAGAAAAGTAGGTTGCATGATTTCCCTCATTTGTAAGAACTAGAATATGTCTATGATAGTCTTAACAGGGGTTACTTAGTGGTCTAAGATCTGAGTATCATAGCTCCAAGAAAGCCCAAGAAGGAAAGCCCATGAGTCTCTTACCTCCAATTAACTAGCAAAAAGCCAAAAGTAGAGCTATGGCTTATGTGGTTTCAGAACACCAGACCAGCCTTGAGCAAAATAGCTAAGGGACAGCCAGATGCCAGTGGCTGATGCCTGTAATCCTAGCTACTCAGGAGGCTGCATCAAGATTCAAAATTAGCTTGGGCAAGAAAGTCCCTGAGACTCATATCTCTAATTGCAAACCAAAAAAAGCCAAAAGTGGAGCTGTGGCTCAAGTGGAAGAGCACTAGCCTTGAGAAAAAAAATAAAGCTCAGAGACAGTGCCCAGGCCCTGAGTTCGAGCTCCATGACCAACAAAAGAATTTTTTAAAAAAATAATCAAATTAAAAAAGAGAAAGATGTTTCTTTTGCAGTATGTCATGATCTATCTTTTCTCTCCATATTTTTTTCTTTTCCAATAGCACAGAAGTTAGAACTCATGACCCTGACTCACAAGGCAAAGGCTCTACCACTTGAGGCACATCCTCAGCTTTTTTTTCTTTTTGGTTGTCAGATAAGATCTCAAGCTAACTTTGACTTAGTTAGCCTCCATGAACCCTAACCCTCCTACTTCTACTCCCAAGTGTCTGGCATTTTCTTCACTGTGATAAAATATAAATAGCATAAAATCTCCCATTTTAATTAATCTTTTGGGGGGGCAGAGAGTACTGGGGGTTTGAACAAGGGCTTTATGCTTAGTAGGCAGGCACTCTACCACTTGCGCCATACCCTCAAGCCCTTTTTTGCTTTAGTTATTTTTTCAAATAGGGTTTCATGTGTATCTCCCAGGACCTGGGAGTCGCTGAGTTGACAGTTTTCATTGCTTGAAATGGGAGTCTCAAGATCTTTTTTCCCAAGCTGGCCTTTAACCTCTACCTTCCTGATCTCTGACTCTAAAGTAGCACGGCTCACAGCCGTGAGTCAGATGTGCCACTTGTGAGTGGCCTGTTCCATAACATGAAGCTCATTCTCACTCGGTGGGGCACCCATCACAATTTCTCACTTCTAGAACTTTTTCATCATCCCACACTGACATTCTAAACTCAAAAATCAGACCTCCCCTTTGGCTGAGGCCCTGCGTTGTTCAGGGTCTCTCATGAAGTTGCAGTTGACTTATTGCAAAGGTTGCATCAATCTGAAGACTCATCTGGGGCTAACTCATTCATGTGGTTTTTGATCAGCCGTATCTCCTCACCAGAGATTTTAGGGAGCTTTGTTGTGTGTTATTGTTGTTTTGGTTTTTTAGTGCTTCTGAGTGTTTGAACTTAGGACCTTTTGTTTGCGAGGCTGGTATGATATCACTATGCCATACCTCCAGCTCTATTTTTTTCACTAGCTATCTTCTAAAATAAAGTCTCATTTTCCCATCCAGGCATGTGTCTAGAGCCTCAGTTTATCTACCTTAGGCTTCCTATCATCACAGACCTGGGCCATGTCATTCAGCTTCCCCTCTGTGGAGATCAAGTCTCTTGAACATTTCTGTCTTGCTGTCCTGGCACTACAATCCTCTCCATCTCAGCCTGCCATGTAGCATGGGATGACAGGTATGTGATTCTAAAGTTTTGAGAAGAAGGTTTCACTAACTTTTTGCCCAGTCTGACCTCAACCCATGATCCTCCTGAGCTCAGTCTCCCAAGCAGCTAAGATTATAGATAGGAGCCACTAGCATCTGCTAAGTCTTCCTTTTTTCTTTTTCTTTTGTTGTAAGTCCTGGGGCTTGAACTTGGGGTGGGGGGGGACTGTCCCTGAGCTTCTTTTACTCAAGGCTAGCACTCTACTTCTTGAGCCACAGTGCCACTTCCAGCTTTTTCTGTTTTTGTGGTACTAAGGAATCAAACCCAAGGCTTCAGTCATGCTAGGCAAGCACTCTACCACTAAGCCACATTCCCAGCTCCAAATACTTCCATTCTTTACTACATGGGCCTCTTTAAATGGGCTGTTCACAACATGACAACTAACTGACTTGCCAAAATAACTTGGGCGTGGGGAGGGGGGGCAGGAATTCACCTCAGTGCCACTATACATAGGAAAGAAAGCTGGAGTCACTGAAAGTCATCTTGAAGGCAGATTACTACAGATAGAGACCTAGAAAAATACATACTTCTCCACTGTTTTCAGAACACCAGCCCAAACACAAAAGAAGCAACTGATGTAGGCTTCCATGCTGGGCATATATTAGAGAATGATGGAGAAGCACTGTGTCTTTTTCACTCAAGGCTACCACTTGAACCACACCCCTACATCTTGCTTTGTGTTGGTTAATTGGAACAGAGTCCTGTGCACTTTCCTGCCTGGGCTGAACTGAGATCCTCAGATCTTAGCTTCCTGGGTAGCCACAATTACAAATGTGAGCCACCAGCTCCCAGCTGCTCATTCCATTTTGATGAGGATGTCTGCACATTTGTCAATGTGTACTGATTGGCCAGTTACTCTGTGAGCACAAAGCTAAGGAAATATCATGGTAAACAAGACAGATGAGGTGTCTCATTTTTCAAGGCAGGGTATAGAAATGAGGACATGCAAATATAGAATGTTTGGATATATATTACGTAGAGGTGAATTCAGTGAAGGAACAGGAAACTTGGTGAAGAGATAGCAAATGACAGCAGTGTGACTCTACAAGAGTAGCCTATGATGGCTCTCTGAAGAAAAGGAAATTGCTGCAGCTTCCTAAAGGAAGCAGAAAAGTCATGGTGAATGGCTTCCTGTCACCGAAAGGAAATCTGGGCTGGGCTCTCTCTCTCTCTCTCTCTCTCTCTCTCTCTCTCTCTCTCTCTCTCTCTCTCACTACACAGCCACTGATCTCACCATCTGAGAGTCAACTTTGTATATCGTGAACCCTTGCACTGGTAATTTTTGTGTTAAGGCCAACAGGGCCCCACAGCTGTCCCTATTGGGTTCCTCACATATTTTGTTTATTCCTCTGCTCATTCTAGCTGGCTCTGACACTTTCAGAACTGCATCCCTTGTGATGTAATCAGTATTCAGTCTCCATCCTCATTCTAGTCCCTGATTAAAAATGTCAGACTGGACAAGGCTGAGAAATGAAGCCCCATGCAAATCTCCAAAGACCCACCAGGGCTGACGTCATCAAAGCACTCTCGGGTCCTTCTTATTAGTTCTATGCTTGCCAAAGCATTCTTTTCAACAAAGCCAGACATGTAATTGGAGATGAGTGATTCAGCTGTCTCTATACCATCTGTGAACCACATACAGTCTGTTCCAAGCAGCAAGATGGAATGCTGTCACATGTGAATGACATCCAGAATCATAAGTAAACACAAAGTGTGAGCGCCATTGGTTGAGTCATTCTATCTTCCACACTCAGCTACTTTGTCCACAAACATTTCTCTAACTATATATGTATATATATATATATGTATGTATATGTGTGTGTATATATATATATATATATATATATATATATATATATATATATATTTGGGGGGGGTCCGGTCATGGGGCCTGAACTCTGGGCCTCAGCGCTGTCCCTCAGCTCTTCAGCTCAAGGTTAGTACTCTACCACTTGAGCCACAGCGCCACTTCCGGCTTTTTTTTTCTGCATATGTGGTGCTGAGGAATCGAACCCAGGGCCTCGTGCATGCAAGGCAAGCGTTCTACCACTGAGCCACCTTCCCAGACCCATGTGTGTATATATATATATGTGTATATATATATATATACATACATATACATATACATATACATATATATGTTTATATGCATGTGTATATTATATAAGCATATATACACATTATGGAAGACATTTAGAAAAAAAATCTCCAAATAGGACCTGAGACCCTGGTACCACCCTATTATCATTCTTCTGTTTTATGCTATTCTGGTTATCTGTCCTATGTAACAAACTATGCTGAAACTCTGTAACTTCAAACAAGTGCAGGAACAGTTTGTCTCTTCTGAGATCTGAAGTATGTGACACGTGGCCTTCCCTTGCAGATGCTTGGTTTCTTCACAGCCTAAAGGCATCCTGTCTGAGAAACTATCTCCAGGCATGTGGTCTTTATGATCTGGCCACCACAAGGCACAAAGAATCACGGATGACACATTTTAGTCAATAAAACAAAGTCACTAAGACCAATCTCTATTTAAGAAATGGAGGGAGAAGTGTCAAAGAATATACAGATGTTTATAGTCACTGCTCAAGAGATTGGATGACACTAAATATCTGACCATGGTTCTTGAGCAACAAATGCCAAAGAGGCTGATCAGAGACAGGATCACAATGCTGCACTCAGAAGGAGACAGGAATGTCTACAGGTTTGCTTAAAACTCCTTTGTTTGGGAATGCTACATGCTTGCTCCAAATGTGTGTCTCCATGACTATATCTAGAACAATCAGATTCCTTTGTTTCCTAAGTAAACTTGGAATTAGAATTCACTATGGCCCAAACACAGACAATCAAATGTTTCTATGCTCAGGCCAAAGGTAGTGCCCAAGAAAGAATATCAAGATAATGGTTGGCACTACATATGAAAGCAATCAAGTACCAGTGAAACCCTCTCAAGAGTCACTGTCTCTGGATGTCTGAATACTGTCACCTCCAAATTTATCCGATACTTCAGAGACTGCTTCAAGCCCTCGTGATTTCTTTTTCTCCTGGGCATAGCCAGTCTACATTTCTTAGACTCGCTTACAGTTAGGCAAGATCATCTGACTAACTTCTAACAGAAGTAAAGGAGACTATATCTAAGTCCGGTCCTTGAAAATCTAATGTCACCATTTATCCTCTCCCCTCTCCTCATTCACGGAGAACCAAGCAGGGCAGAGCAGCAAGAGAGAAGAGGCCTGAGTGCTAGTGTCATTGCATGGAGAAGAGCTGCAGACCAGAAAATGGGCACAGTGTTGCAGCATCAGTAAAAAGTGAAATGTATTGCCTGATGAGGGTTTTAATTATCTTTAAAGGTCGTGTGGGTGTGTGTGTGTGTGTGTGTGTGCGCGCGCGCACGTGCCTTTAGGACCCTGAAGTCTAATTTTTCTTACATGATATGACAGGAATGGGAGTTTAGGACAGAAAAAAAAAAAAGAATGGGTGACCGGTTTTACCTGGAGGCTGTTAAATAATGGAACTTCATTATTTAAAGGTGTTGCACAGGCTGAAAACACACCTTTTCTAGGACAGATTTGAATGATCGCCTTACACCATTTCAGGGATGGACTCTTAAGCAAGATTTGCAGGCGTTCGGGTCTCTGTACCATCTTCAAGGTGAGCTCAAGGAGGAAAGCTGCCCCTGTGGATACAGTGTTCCCCGTGCCCTCCCGGGACACGGCGCTCCCGCCTCCGCCCTCACACACTGCCTGTAACAATGTTTAAGCAGCGCCAAGCCCGAGAACAGAGAGGGCTCTGGAGGACTAATGCCGGAGACGTGGGGCGACACGGGTGGGGTGTCTCCCGCGAGCAAGGACTGCTGCAGAGCGCGCATGCACACGCGCACACACGCACCCCCACACACTAGCCACAGACACACAATAAAACCACACACCCACCCACGCCCTTCCTCCCGCCTGAACAGCCGATTTTTGAGAAGGAGGGACAGGCAAGCCCAAAAGAAAGCCCGCAGCCCCGTGCCTGCCACCCCCACACCGGAACCCAGCTAGCTTGGGGGCGCGGGGCGGGAAGGGCGGCGCCCAGCCCGGGGGGAGGGGGGACGGGGGCAGCGGGCTGAGGGCGCGGCGCGGAGCTGCCCGCGCTGGCCCCGCCCCCTCGGTGCCGGCTCCGCCCCCGCTGCGCTGTGGGGGGGGGGGGGGAGGAGGGAAACGGGCGGGGCGCGGCGTATATAAGGCGAGGGGCGGGCGCCGCTCTTTTGTCTCTTGCTGCTGCAACGCGAGTGGGAGCACCAGACCTCGGGCTCGGAGCGAGAGGCCGCGGTGAGCGCCGCCCGGGGACGCGGGTGCGCGGGGTGGGGTTGGGGCTGGTGCGGCATGCCTGCGCGCGGTGGCCCCCCGAGCGGGCCGCGGGGCCGACCACGCCCTGGGGTGCGGGGGGCGGGTATGCGGGGTGCACCCCGGTCCTCGGCCTCGGGACGGCCGGGAACGCCCCAGCAAAGAGTGCCACGTCGAGAGGCGTTGGCGAAAAGCTCCGGGGCGCTGGCCACCGGCTCAGGGCCAACCGCCTCGCTTTGCCCCCCTAGAACTGTTGGAAGAAAATGGCAGACAAGCCCGACATGGGGGAAATCGCCAGCTTCGATAAGGCCAAGCTGAAGAAGACCGAGACACAGGAGAAGAACACCCTGCCGACCAAAGAGAGTGAGTGCGCCCCGGCTCCGGGTGCCGCGGGTCTCCGCCCTGCGCCCCACCCCGCCCTTCCCCGGCCAGCCTCGTCCTCCACCCCACCCCCACCCCACCGGGGTCCCGGGCCCCGGCGTCCCCAGACACTCTCTCCAGTCGCACAAAGCTCCCGGTGTCTCCCCAGCCCCCAGCCTTCGCGGGTGCCTCGCCCACACCGGGTTTGTGAGCTCCCCGGTGGGGTGGGGGGGTGGGGAGGAGGTGGCCAAAAGGCTTCATCCTCCAGTGCCTGCTTCCCGCTCTCTGCAGCCATTGAACAGGAAAAGCAGAGTGAGATTTCCTAAGAACCTAGAGGGTCCATCACCACCACCTCCCCGCCCCCCCACCCCCGTCATCTCGGAGACACCTCGTGATGTGGAGGAAGAGCCACCTGAAAAATGGACACGAGCCACCAGCCTGCACTGTGAACCCCGGGCACTCCGTGCCAATGCCATCGGCCTGTGGGTCTCTGAAGGGACACTACTCCCCGCCCTCCCCCCTCACCCCCCATCGGACTGCCAAATTCTCGGTTTGCCCTGGGATGTTATAGAAAATTATTTGTATGATTAATGAAAATAAAAACACACCTCGTGGCAAGGCTGGCGTGGTCTGGATCTCTTTTGAGTATGCGTGGGCAGTGCCACTGCAGCAGAGCCCCCACCCCCCCCCCCCGTCGGAGTTAGTTGTGCGGTAGAGGGGAGGGAAAGGAAGGGGGGTGGGGAGGGCAGAGGGGGAAATCACAGAACGGCTGTGGCAGTTTTTACCCGCCTCTCTCTGTTTCTTAGGTTCTAGTGACTTGGCTCTTGCTCTTAATGCAATTCCCCGTAAAAATTCAAGCCCCACTTTGTCTCCTTCCACTCACTGGCTGGGGGGAGGGGGGATGCAATCTCTAGAGAGTAAGATTTGTTATTGATAAGATTTTCCAGGCTCCGTTCTTTCACTTTTGATTCACACAAACGGTTTTAAAGTCTGGGCGGGTGCCGGGCGGGAGGGTAGGAGAGGGGGAGAGACTTGATCTGAAATGTTGGAAATGGGTTGAGGTTACAAAGCCCCCAAAATGCTTCTGGTGGTGAGTGTAGGGGGAAGGAGTCATAAAGACACAAAAAACAAAGGCAGGATCTAAGGAAACCACAGCAGGAACGGCAGAACTCCAAGCCACGGGGAGTTGGGGGGCGGGTGGGGGGTCGCCCAGCTTTTTGTCTCCACCCAGCTCAGAACCCTGCGTGGAAGCTTTAGCCATTAGAGTGCTGCGATCAGCAGGAAGGGTGGGAATGTGCTGGGGAGGCAGAGCCCCTAGCGGTCACACCCTCCGGACCCGGGGGAGGGGGGCCAGCCGGAGGCCCCTAGTGGAGGAGGAGCCTGAGGCTGCTGGGCTGGTGATTGAGGAGGGGTGGGGTTTTCTACCGGGAGAAAGGAGTAGAGGGAGGGGCATTGCCTAGTGATTTGCCCCACATTTTTGCTTGACCACGGTGGGTGAGGAGAGCTCCTTCAAGTGAGTATTGCAGTCCTTGTCCACAAGAAATTAGTGGGCCAGCAACCACGGAAGACCAGAGTGGGGAACACCTAGGCTGAGAGAGCCACAGCCTGTTTGATATAAAGGAGTGACCCCCTGATCTACTGAGACCAGCTAGGACCTGGACATATTACCTTCCCAAGTAAACAGGTGCAGGATTCTCATCCACTGATACTGTGATCCACTGCAGCCAGGGTGCGATAAACACTCAAGAACTGCACAGCCTCACCCCCTGTCTTGATCATGCTAACGCCAACTTGTTACCACAACCCCCTCCCCGCTCCTTACCGGAGATTCACAGGACCCAAGGATGGTGAACTTGTGGGTACTTCCGTGGTTCAGGGAAGGCAAGCATACTTCATTTCCCTTCCTGGGCCCAGTCTAGAATATTGTCTTAGTACAATGAGGGGAAGGAAATACTGCAATTAATGATGGAAGGCTATTACCCAAATGACAACTACATTGGTCAACCTTCTGTCACTACACAGGTCACTGCCTATACGATCACTAATAAAGGAAAATGCTTAGCTGGGCACAGGTGGCTCACACCTGTAATCCTAGCTACTCAAGAGGCTGACATCTGAGGAGCATTGTTCAAAGCCAACCCAGGCAGGAAAGTCTCTGAGACTCTTTATCTCCAATTAAGCACCAAAAAAAGATGGAAGTGGTGTGGCTCAAGCACTAGTTTTGAGCAAAAGAGCTCATGGACAGTGCCCAGGCCCTGAGTTCAAGCCCCAGGACTGGCGTGCGCACGCGCATGTATGCCTAAAGGCCTTCTACTTGATCCCATTTCACCACCTCTCAGTAGTACCACCCAAAGAACTAGGTTTTCACAGGAAATATAAGGGCCAGTTGGGATCCAAACTAAAGAAAGAACTGGGGTTGGGAATGTGGCTTAGTGGTAGGGGGCTTGCTTAGTATGTATGAAGTCCTGGATTCAATTCCTCAGTACCACATAAACAAAAAAGCCAGAAGTGGTGCTGTGGCTCAAGTAGTAGAGCAAAAGATGCCCAGACTCTTGAGTTCAAGCCCCAGGACTGGAAAGAAAGAACTGTAGATCACAACCAGCTAAAAGGTTTTGGATAGCCAGGTGCCGGTGGCTCCTGCCTGTAATCCTACCTACTCAGGAGGCTGAGGTCTGAGGATCACGGTTCAAAGCCATCCGGGGCAGGGTTATCTCCATTTAACCACCAGCAAAACGGAAGTGGTGCTGTGGCTCAAGTGGTAGAGCACTGGCCTTGAATTGAAGAGCACAGGGACAGCACCCAGGCCCAGAGTTCAAGCCCTATGAGTGACCCCCCCCCCAAAAAAAAGATTTTGTATATTGGATTAGCGCTTCTCTGAAAGTCAGAGGTTCTTTCTTGCTCTGTTTAAGTCAGCCAAGGGCTTTCTGGGCACCCATGCAGTGTTTATCCCTGCATTAAGACTGTGGAGGTTATAAAAGACATGTGCAACTAACCACAGGAAGTGCTCAAGAGAGACATAAGGAACACACCATGGGAACACAGACAAAGAAGTAAGCTGGGGCAGGGGCTGTTTACATTCTTTGAAGAGCAGGACTTGAGAGTGGGAGCAGAGCTTTCTCAACAGAAGTTGGGGCTTTACAGAACAGCAGAACATATTCAGTGAAAGGAAAAGGTAACAGTTCAGTGAAGATGGAAGCAGCCTCAAAATTAGCCTATAAAATACATTGGGTGTGTTTAGTCCTATAGATATTTAGAAACCACTTCACACATAAGAGGTAAGGCCAAGCTATCTGAGATATATGTCAGAGGATGTGGACCATGCTGTGGCAGACATAGATGGTCATCTACTCAACCATCACCACGACTACCATCTCTATAATCACCTCCAATGTCATCACCATCACTATCAATTCTACTATCTCACTATCATGGTCACCTCCACCTGCATCACCATTTCCACCATCATCACTACCCTATCTCCACCATCACCTCCACTATTACCACCACCTCCACCCTCAATACCATTACCTCCACCATCATCACAATCTCTACCATCATCACAACCCCCTCCCATCACCACTGTAGCCTACATCAGCATCACCACCTCCACTATCTCCATAATCATCACACCACCTCCACCATCATCCCCACCTGTACCAATCACATAATTATCACAACCTTTACCACTATTATCAGTACCACAACTACCATTTTCACCATCATCACCACCACCAATATCACCACCATCTTCACTACCACACATAACACTACTACTTCCATCACCACTAGAGCTACCAACAACACCTACACTTCATTCCCTCCTCCCTGCTTTGAAAAGCAGCCAATGGAAGACAATTCAGACACCTGGTAAGTTTCTAGAGACCCAACTTACCAAGGGATTCCACATTATAAAATTCATTATGCCATATTGTTGTCCTAATGATTCAGGGATATTATTGGCATTTCAAAGATAGACACCAGGAATGTTTGATGTCTTGCAATGACTGGTCTTATGATCTCAATGACTCTTTTAGAACTCTTTACTGTAGAATAACATACACATGAAAAATACACAGAGGTATAGAGTTTGATCAGTCTTCATAAACTGAATAAACTCTAGTACCTCCTTCCACTAATACACCTACGGTGTTTTTTTTTCCCTTTTGTACTGCTGGAGATTAAGGTCTTGTGCAGTATGCACAAGACCTTAGCACTCTGCACTGAGCTACATCCACAGCTCTCACCTGTGGTATGTTCTAACAGCATATTTGTCCTGTTTTTGAACCTTATACAAATAGACCCATCACATTTGTTCATGTAGATAAATTATGAATCTAGCAACAACTAATTTTCTTAGGCTCCATTTGCCAGAAATGTTCACTAACATGTACACAGAGGATTTTTTTTAATTCACAGTTTCACTAACAGTTGATCACCACTGACAGAAAAATCTGCCACTAGTAGCAACAGTTCTCTTGATTTGTGAATGGTTCCCTTCAACAATTCAGAATCTGCTGGACCATGGTATCACTATGTATAGGTGAAAACATATATGAAATGCAGACCGATTTTTATTTCATAGGTTTTTCTGTTGTTATTTTTGTTTTTTAGTACTAGGCATTGAATCCAAGGGCTCAAGCTTACTAGGCAGGTGTTTTACCACTTGATCTACATCCACCTCAAACCTTTTTTGTTGTTGTTGTTGTTGTTGTTTCAAATAGGAACTTGCTTGTTTCCCAGGCTGATCTGGACTGTGATCCTGCCTGGTGGCTGGATGACAGGCACATACAATCAGGGTCAGCTTTTGATTGGTTGAGAATAGAGTGTGGCAAACATATTTTATTTGGGCTAGCCTCTAACTTCAGTACTCCCAATGGCAGCCTCCTGAGTAGCTAAAATTAGGCATGAGTCACTCTGTCTAGGTTTTAGTTTTTTGTTTTTTGGGTTTTTGTTTTGTTTTGTTTTGGTACTGGGGCTTGAACTCAGGGCCTGGGCACTGTCCCTAAGCTCCTTTTACACAAGGCTAGTGCTCTACCATTTGAGCCACAACACCACTTCTGGCTTTTTCTGAATAGTTTTATTGGAGATGAGTCTCAGAGATTTTTCTGCCCAGGTTGTCTTCAAACTGAAATCATCAGATCTCAGCCTCCTGAGTAGCTAGGATTACAGGCCTGAGCTGCCAGTACCTGGCTCCATGGGTTTTTTGTTGTCATTATTGTTTTATTTTGCTTTTTCCAGTCCCGGGGCTTGAACTCAGAGCTTGGTCCCTGAGCTTTCGTTTGGTTTGGTTTGGTTTCGTTTTTTGTTTTGTTTTTTGGTCCCTGAGCTTTTTTTGCTCAAGGCTAGCACTCTATCATTTGAGTCACAGCACCACATCCGGCTTTTTCTGTTTACGTGGTACTGAGGAATGGATCCTAGGGCTTCATGCATGCTAGGCAAGCACTCCACCACTAAGCCACATTCCCAACCCTATGTTTTTTGTTTGTTTGTTTTTATTTTTGTCAGTCATGGGGCTTGCACTCTGGGCCTTGGCACTGTCCCTGAGCTCTCAGCTCAAGGCTGAGCCACAGAGCCACTTCCAGTTTTTCTGGTGGTTAATTGGAGTAAGAGTTTCATGGACTTTGCTGCCTGGGTTGGCTTTGAACCATGATCCTCAGATCTCAACCTCCTGAGTAACGAGGATTACAGGCATGAGCCATTGGCATGATGCTTGGCTTTTGTTTTGTAGTTGTTGTGTTTTTTGTTTTGTTTTGTTTTTGCCAGTCCTGGAGTTTGCACTCAGGTCCTGGGCACTGTCCTTGAGCCTCTTTGTGCTCAAGACTAACATTCTATCATTTGAGCCACAGCATCTATCACTTCTGGCTTTTTCTGTTTATGTGGTAATGAGGAATTGAACCCACGGCTTCAGGCATGCTAGGCAAGCATTCTATCACTAAACTACATTCCCATCCCTGTGTTTTTTTGTTTTTGTTTTTGTTTTTAATCTTCCCCCTGTAGTCCTCTACTCAATCTTGGCTGCCACAATCACGCAGACAGAAAGCGCGAGGACACTTTTTCTTGCATCTGTACTGGAAACCTTAGCAGCAGACAGTAACTGCCCTAGGTCTGTCAAATAGATGTATACCCTGTGTTGTTTTTTTGAGATAGAGTTTCAACGACTTTGCTCAGGCTGGCCTTGAACTAGAGGGCTTCTTGCCACATCCCAAGAGTAGCTGGTATTATCAGCATTAAAGCCAGACTGCTTTGTATATGTTAGTCCTTTACCATGCTGTACTAGTCAGATTTTGATAGGTTATGTAGCAATAACAAACAGACCCCTAAATCTCAACAGCTTGCCACAAGAGAAAAGTATAGTTTGTCCACATTACACAGGAGTTACTTCTCTGTTTCTGTTCCATGTATCTTTAGCATTTTGAGGGCCATGGTAGAAGAGCAGACCCTACTCAGGACATGCTATGTTTATGCAGGACAAAAGAAAAGAGAAAAGCAGTCATTCAATGGACTTTCAAGCTGCTCTGAGATATAGCATTCATATTACATTGAACAAAATAAATCATAAGGCAAGCCTGAAATCAATTGTGTGAGGTACTGTATGTCACAGCCCTTATGCCGAAATGAATAATTCTATTAAAGACACAGGAGGAAGTAACTGAAGTCCATAATGCAACCTACCATGCATATGATGATATACATATGATAATTTTTTTATGATTCATCTTTCTCTATTTTACCTTTATATTTCAGTTGGCTTGTATTGATTTATGGTTTTAAAGTGTGGGGTGGAGAGTCATATTACATTTGATTTCTATTTCAGAAAAAAAGGAGTGTTATAAAAGATCTAGTAGCCAAGCACTGGTGACTCATACCTACAATCCTAGCTTTCAAGAGGCTATGATTATGAGGATATGGTTCAAAGCCAGACAGAGAAGACAAATCCAATAAATTTTTATCTCTAACTATCCAACAAAAGGCTGGAACTGGAAGTGTGGCTCAAGTGATAAAGCACCAGCTATGAGCCAAGCAATGAGGTAAAAAAGCTGAGCAAAACTAGATGCCAATGGCTCACTCCTATAATCCTAGCTACTCAGGAAGCTGAGATCTTATAATTGTGGTTCAAAGCCAACCCAGGCTGGAAAAAAATCCATGCAATTCTTATCTCCACTACCAAAACAGCCAGAAGAAGAGCTGTAGCTCAAGTGGTAGAGCACTGGTCTTGAGAAGGAAAAAAAGTACAGAGACAGCAGTCAGGCCCTGAGTTCAATCCCCAAAACTGGCACCAAAAATATCTAATATATAATATGGTGTGTGTATATATATATATATATATGTACATATATATATATATATATATATATATATATATATATAAACTGTTAGATTGGAAAGCAGTAGTCTGAAGCAGTCAAATTCCATTACCTTGTCTGTGACTGACTTAAGAGAGGTATGTGCATAGCTACACAAGAGGCTGAGATATGAGGATCACAGCTCAAAGCCAGCCTAGGCAGTAAAGTCTGGGAGACTCTTACCTTCAATTAACTACCAAAAAGCCAGAAATAGAGCTGAGGCTCAAATGGTAAAATTCTAGCCTTGAGCACTAAAGCTCAAGGATAGCTCCCAGGCCCTGAGTTCAAGCCCCAGGACAGGCACTAAACACATACATACATACATACATACATACATACATACATACATACATACATACATACATACATACATACATAAATGTGTTCTAACAATGGTCAGCAAGAATGAGAGAGTCTCAAGGCAGAAATACTAATTAGAAGGAGAAGGTAAGAGGAATGAAGACTCAAATTAGGAAAAAGCATGGGAGGAGCAGCATGCTAGGAAATATCTAACAATTGGCCCTGTTCAGCCAAGTGGAAAAGAGCTCATTTGTAATATTTGCTGACTGTGTGTTTGTGTGTGTGTGTGTGTGTGTGTGTGCCAGAGGCTCATGTTCTTGCTCAGCCTTCTTGCTTACGACTGGCTAGCATTTGAGCCACACCTCCAGTCCAGCATTTTGCTCATTAATTGGAGATGGAGTCACATAAACTTCTCTGGCTTCAAACCTTGATCCTCCATATTTCAGGTACCTGAGTAGCTAAAATTACAGACAGGAACCACCAGTGCCCAGCTTTGCTGATTTTATTTTATTTTTTGCCCAGGTACACAAAGTACCATGTTTCTTTATAATAAGTCAAATTGATTTCTAAATGCTGTTAAATTTAAGGTAATAGAACGTTTAACCTCCATTACATTCAGTTTCCAAATAGCTTGCTCCCTGAAGCTATAGAAAAGGTAAAAGGCTTTGCTGGTTTTATGGTAGCAATATTGTGCCCATTTCAAGCTGCCAATGGTATCATAGCCAACAAAGTTAACTATTGGTTCCTGGAGAATTTGGTCCAACTGGCTCAAGAACAAGCACTGACTACAGGGACAGAAAGGCAGGAAGACAGAAAAGATTTTGCAGAGAAAGACTTCAGGTCTTATGGGCAATTACACAAATTGTAATCTTTGAGGGTGGGGATGGATGGGAGGCAAAAACTAGGAGAGAGTGAGGGAAGGGGTGACATTATCCAAAAAGAAATGTACTCATTATCTGACTTACGTAACAGTAACTCCTCTGTACATCACCCTTATAATAACAATAAAAATTTAAAATATTTTTCAAAAAAAGAAGTTGTAATCTAACTGACACAGAAACTACTGATGTGTGTGATTTCATTGTTCCACTCCAAGGTCTGGAGGAAGTCCAAAGCACCCTTTGACCAGGGCATTTCCCAGAAGTCACACAGGGAGTGCAGTACAGCTTGGAGATAAAAAATCTTCCAGGTTCCCAGAGAACTTTAGAAATTAACTTTATAGCCAGTATACTGTACCATGAGACAATAGTAACACAAGGCCATGCTTCCTAGTATCCTAGACCCAGTGTCCTAGAACCTGCAGCAAGCAAGCCCAGAACACCATGCTAATGAGAAAATGGGAAAAACAGAGGCTAAGTTGGTAAGAACCAGTAGCTAGTTAGAGCTGAACTGTAGGGGTTGTAATTATTCATTGCTCCTTGCTTTCTCCCTTTATTCCAGCATAGTATACCAAGCATCTGCTAATTCTTGTATTCTAGACTAGGTTAAGTACTCAAGAAAAGTGAAATAGAGTCTTCTGGAACTCTTTGTCTCTCAAGTAGAATGAACAGAAAACCTAGATTCAGGATGTGGAATCTTTTCTGTATCCTGATTTAAAATTAATAGGGCCCAGAGTTTTTTGGTTTCTTTCCTCCCCTGTGAAATTCAGAAAAAGCTTTAACACTCTGAGAGACTAGCCACATTTTTACTGTGGCTTCCTGTTGAGTCTGTCTTCGTCTGTATAAAGTAAAATTGGAGTGTTTCATAGACTTGCCTACTGGTTGGAAGATAAAACTCATACACACTATTAAAGTGTTTATGAACACCCATACCTTCTGGAATTTTTTCTTCTACATTGTAGAGAAATCCTGTTCTTTAGGAAGGCAATTTTGCCAAGAAAAACTTTCACTCTTATATTGATGCAGCCCCAAGACCTCCCTCTGAGTATCTGTGGCTCAAAGAAACTTCTTTTTTTTTCATTTTTTTTAATTGTGAAAATACTGTACAGAGGGGTTACAGTTACATGGGCAAGATAATGAGTACATTTCTTATCAAGCATTGTAGCCATCAAAGAAACTTCTTTGAATCTCTTTTTCATGTTCAAATGTTATCTTCTGCCAAGCTTTCTTATATTTTGTTTTCTGCTACTCAAATGTCCAGGTTATTTGATCTTGTTTGTTCTTAGGTATAATGCAATAAGGTGAAGCCAGGCGCCAGTGGCTCATGCCTGGAATCCTAGCTACTCAGGAGGCTGAGATCTGAGAATTGAGGTTTGAAGCCAGCCCAGGCAGGAAAGTCTGTGAGACTCATCTCTAATTAATCACCATAAAAGCTGGAGGTGGAACTGTGGCTTATGTGGTAGAGCAATAGCCTTGGGCAAAAAAGCTCAGGGACAGGAAGTGGTGCTGTGGCTCAAGTGGTAGAGCACTGGCCTTGGGCTAAAGAGCAGAGGGACAGCTCCCAGGCCCAGAGTTCAAGCCCCATGACTGACAAAAAAAAAAAAAAAAAATGCTCAGGGACAGTGCCCAGGTCCTGAGTTTAAACTCAGAACACACACACACACACACACACACACACACACACACACACACACACAAACACACACACACACACACACACACAGAGTCAATAAGGTGCATAATTGCCTCATGTAGTTTCCTTGGTTTGTAATCAAAAAAGGAAATAAAAATCCTTCCAATGCAGCTGGGCCACATATCCAACCCCAATAGATGCATTTTTTTCCCTCTCCTCTCCTTTCCTTTCCTCTTTTCTTTTTTCTTTTTTTCTTTCTTTCTTTCTTTTTTTTTTTTTTTTTTTTGGCCAGTTGTGGGGCTTGAACTCTGGGCCTAGGTGCTGTCCCTCAGCTCTTCAGCTCAAAGCTAGTACTCTACCACTTAAGACACAGCACCACTTCCAGTTTTTTGGTGGTTTATTGAAGATAAGAGTCTCACAAACTTTCCTTCCCGGGCTGTCTTTGAACTGTGATCCTCAGATCTCAGCCTCCTGAATAGCTAGGATTACAGGTATGAGCACTGGAGCCCAGCTTCTCTTCTCTTTTCTTTTTGGGTTCAAGATGAGGACTCAAGCTTGGTACCTGGCACTGTCGATCATTGGCTGGCTCTCTACCAACTAAGCCATGCATCCAATACCCCCCCCCAATAAATACCTTCTTTAAAAGAGAGAGTAAGCTACCCCTGATGGCTCACAACTGTAATCCTACATATTAAGAAGGCTGACCAAACAGTTCAAAGCCACATGGGCAGGAAAGTTCCTCAGGACTCCATCTCTAAAATAACTAGAAAAAGCTGGACTGGTGGCATGGTTCTAGTGATAAAGCATTAGCCCAGCAGCAAGCCAATTAAGCATAGTAGTCTGACTTCAAACCCTGGTACTGAATAAGTAAGATATAGGCATTACTCTCAGAATGCAACTCTTTAGAAGACCAGATGTTGACAAAGCTGACAATGAATCTGACTCATCATAAAATTCTTTTATCTTTGCCCTAATTTTGAAAAAATGAAAAGAAAACCCCTAGCAATGTGACTTAGGCTGTTGATGAAATATTTACTTTGGGAACAATCCATTAAAGCAACTAGGAAAGCAAAGCACAGGCACACAGTGACTTCTCAGAGCCTAAAGTGGGGCTGGGAAATACAATAATAGTAGCTGTCTTTTTTAGGGTCAAGAAAGAAAGCAGAAGGCAGGCTCTGATGATTCACACCTGTAATCCTAGCCCATCAGCAGGATGAGACCTGAGAATGGAGATTTGAAGCCAGCCTGGGCAGTAAAGTTCAGGAGACTCTTAATCTCCAATTAACTACAAAAAGCAAGACATGAAGCTGTGTCAGCCTCGAGTGAGAAAGCTGAGCAACGGCATTCATGCCTTGAATTCAAGCACCAGTACTGAGTTCAAGCCCCAAGATGGGCAGAGGGGGGTGGGGCATGGGGAAGAGAATCTACACAACTTGTGGGTGGGAACAGGAACAGGAAGGAAAAATGAAGAGAAAGTGAGGGAAGGGGTGACATTGTCCAAAAAGAAATGTACTCTTGGGGTGGGAATGTGGCTTAGTGGTAGAGTGCTTGCCTAGCATGCATGAAGCCCTGGGTTTGATTCCTCAGTACCACATGAACAGAAGCTGGAAGTGGTGCTTTGGCTCAAGTGGTAGAGTGCCAGCCTTGAGCAAAAGCAGCTCAGGAACAATGTCCAGGCCTTGAGTTCAAGCCCCAGGACTGGCAAAAGAAAAAAAAAAAAGAAATGTACTCTTTACCTTATTTATGTAACTGAAACCCTCTGTATATCACTTTTGTAATAACAATTGTAAAGATAAATAAAACAAAAATAAAGCTAAAAAAAAAAAGCTTACGGAAAGCCAGGCACTGGTGGCTTATGTTTGTAATATTAGCTACTCAGGAGGATGAAATCTGAGGATTAGGATTCAAAACCCGGAAAGGCTGTGAGACTCTTATCTCCAATGAACCACCAGAAACCAGAAGAAAATGCCAGAAGTGGCACTGTTGCTCAAAGTGACACAGCTCTAGTTTGGAGTGAAAAAGCTCTGGGACAGCACCAAGGCCCTGAGTTCAATTGCCATGACCAACCATAAAAGAGGTTACATGTAAAAATTTCTCAAAAAAACAAAAAGAAAGAAAGAAAAATTACATTTTGTTTGTTTTGCTTTTTGCCTTTTTTTTTTTTTGCCAGTCCTGGGGCTTGAACTCAGAGACTCGACACTGTCCCTGAGCTGCTTTTGTTCAAGGCTAGTGCTTTACCACTTGAGCCACAATGTCACTTCCAGCTTTTTTCTGTTATGTGATGCTGAGGAGTCGAACCTAGGACCTCATGCATATAAGGCAAGCACTCTACCACTGAGCACCTTCCCAGTTCACTTTTGGCATTTTCTCTTTTTTTTTGGGGGGGGGTGTCCGATTGTGGGCCTGAACTCTGGGCCTGGGCGCTGTCCTTCAGCTCTTCACCTAAAAGCTAGCGCTCTACTACTTGAGCCACAGCGCCACTTCCGGCTTTTTTTTTTTCTGCTTATGTGGTGCTGAGGAATCAAACCCAGGGCTTCATGCATGCTAGGCAAGCACTCTACCACTATGCCACATTCCCAGGTTGTTTTTTTTTTTTTGGTTTTTTTTTTGGGGGGGGGTCCAGTCGTGGGGCCTGAACTCTGGGCCTGGGCCCTGTCCCTCAGCTCTTCAGCTCAAGGCTAGCGCTCTACCACTTGAGCCACAGCACCACTTCTGGCTTTTTTTTCTTTTTGCTTATGTGGTGCTGAGGAATCGAACCCAGGGCCTCAGGCATGCAAGGCAAGCACTCTACCACTGAGCCACCTTCCCAGCCCCCACATTCCCAGTTTTTAAAATTACATTGTTTGAAATGTATTTCCCATTTTCTCCTCATCAGCATGGAGATTCTAAGCACGCTAAGCCTGGGTACCAGTCTATGCCAGGCTTGGTTTAGCCTACTGTGGGACACAGTAAGCAGGAATCCAGTTCCCACCCCATCCAGAGCTAGGAAATGACCCTAAGAATGCTGGGTCATAGGACAGAAAAATGGTTCTGAGCTTTAGACCTGAAAACTGCTATACTAGGCATAGGGAGCTACTCTTGGACATCCTTGTATGCAAAGGGAATAAGCTCTTATAAAATTTCTATTGCTGCCGGGTGCTGGTGGCTCATACCTGTAATCCTAGCTACTCAGGAGGCTGAGATCTGAGGATCATGATTCAAAACCAGCCTGGGCAGGAAAGGCCATGAGACTTTTATCTCCAATTAACCACCAGAAAACTGGAAATGGTGCTGTGGCTCAAGTGGTAGAGCTCTAGCCTTGAGCCAAAGAGCTCAGGGACAGTACCAAGGCCCAGAGTTCAAGCCCCATGACCAACCAACCAACCAACAAGCAAATAAATAAATTTCTATTGCTAGCCAGGTGCCAGTGGTTCATGCTTTGTAATCCCAGCTAATTAGGAGGCTGACAGCTAAGGATCCAAGTTCAAAAGTAGCCCAGGAAAGAAAGTCTGTGATATTCCTATCTCCAATTAACTACTAAAAAGCTGGAAGCAGAGCTGTGGCCCAAGTGGTAGAGCACCAGCCTTGAATGGAAAAAGTCAAATAAGAGTGTAAGGCCCTGAGATCAAGCCTCAGTACTGGCATGTAATAAAAGGCACTGCTGGGGCTGGGAAGGTGGCTCAGTGATAGAGTGCTTGCCTTACAGGCATGAGGCCCTTGGTTCGATTCCTCAGCACCACATAAACAGAAAAGGCCAGAAGTGGCACTGTGGCTCAAGTGGTAGAGCACTAGCCTTGAGCTGAAGAACTCAGGGACAACACCCAGGCCTAGAGTTCAAACCCCACAGCCAACAACAACAACAAAAAAGGCACTGCTTCATGGGGCTGGGAAGGTGGCTCAGTGGCAGAGCGCTTGCCTTGCATGCATGAAGCTTTGGGTTCGATTCCTCAGCACCACATAAGCAAAAAGAAAAAAGCTGGAAGTGGCACTGTGGCTCAACTGGTACAGTGCTAGTCTTGAGCTGAAGAGCTAAGGGACAGCGCTGAGGCCCAGAGTTCAGGCCCCATGACTGGACCCCACACCCCCAAAAAAAGGCATTGCTCTCTGGCCTGAACTTTAATTTGTTTGATGTTAACATCTTTACATATTAATCTTACCTTTCTGGAAAGTTCTCTCCCAGATGATCCTTTCCTGAAAAAGATATAGTTGAAAATAGCTTGGGCCTAATCTGAGAGTCTTTCACAAAGATTTTCTAAAAATTAATTTACAACCATAGTAGAAAAAAATCCTCTTTAGTCTAAGTTCTACTATCTTTTGTTTTGTTTTTGTCGGTAGTGGGGCTTGAACTCTAGGCTTGGGCATTGTCCCTCAGCTCTTCAGCTCAAGGCAAGCACTCTACCATTGAGCCACAGTGCCACTTCCAGTTTTCTAGTGGTTTATTGGAGGTAAGAGTCTCATGGAGTTTCCTACCCAGGCTAGCTTTGAACCACGATCCTCAGATCTCAGCCTCCTGAGTAGCTAGGATTACAGGCGTGAGCCACCGGCACCCAGCTTAATTTCTACTATCTTGAGTTATGCTCTTTAAAAATTCTTCCTTGTACTCAAGAGGCTGAGAACTACGGATTGCAGTCCAAGGCCAGCCTGAGTAGGAAAGTCTGTGAACTCTCATCTCCAATTAACCACTAGAAAACCGGAAGTGGTGCTGTGGTTCAAGTGGTAGAGCGCTAGCCTTGAGCTGAAGAGCTCAGGGACAGTGCCCAGGCCCAGAGCTCAAGCCCCAGACTGACCAAAAAGAAAAAAGAAAAAATGCTTTCTTGTAGCTGGGAATGTGACTTAGTGATAAAGTGCTTCCTAGCATGCATAAAGCCCTGGGTTCAATTCCTCAGTACCACATAAACAGAAAAAGCTGGAAGTGGTGCTGTGGTCAAGTGGTAGAGTGCTAGCCTTGAGCAAAAGCAGCTCAGGAAGTGCCTAGCCCTGATTTCAAACACCAGGACTGGGAAAAAAAAAAGTGCTTCTTGTACCAGGAACCAATGGCACACACCTGGGGCTGGGAAGGTGGCTCAGTTGTAGAGCACTTGCCTTGCATGCTCGAGGCCCTGGGTTCGATTCCTCAGCACCACATAAGAAAAAGGCCGGAAGTGGTGCTGTGGCTCAAGTGGTAGAGTGCTAGCCTTGAGCTGAAGAGCTTAGGGACAGCGCCCAGGCCCAGAGTTCAGGCCCCACGACCGGACCCAAAAAAAAAAACAAAAACAAAAACAAAAACCAATGGCACACACCTGTAATCCTAGCTACTCAGGAAACTAAGATCTGAGGATCAGTTTCAAAGCCAGCCTAGGTGGAAAAGTCTGTGAGACCTTTCTCCAATAACTACTAAAATGCAAGAAGTAAAGGGATAGATCACTAGCCTTAAGCACAAAAGCTCAGGAATAGTTTCCAGGCCCTGAGTTCAAGCCCCAGGATAGGAAAGAAAAAAAAAAAAAACAGCTAATGCTGGTGGCTCATATCCTAACTACAACCTTACCTACTCAGGAGGCTGAGATCTGAGGATCAAGGTTCAAAGCCAACTCAGACAAATCTAGTTAACCAGCAAAAAGCCAGAAGTAGAAATGTTATTCAAATGACAAAGTGTGAACCTTGAACAGAAAAAGCTAAATAAAACAATAAGACGAGCTGAGAATGTGGCTTAGTGGTAGACTGCTTGCCTAATATGCGTGAAGTCCTGGGTTCAATTCCTCAGCACCACATAAGCAGAAAAATCCAGAAGTTGTGCTGTGGCTCAAGAGGTAGAGTGCTAGCCTTGAGCTGAAGAGCTCAGGGACAGTGCCCAGGCCCTGGGTTCAAGAGAGAGGACTGACAAAAAACAAAAACAAAAAAACCCAATAAGGCCTTGAATTCAAGCCCCAGCACCCCCCCACCTTTCCCCACACACATATCAGCGATAATCCTTATGAATATCTGAATAACATAACACTCACATAAATCCTTATGAATAACTGAATAACATAACACACACACACACACACACACACACACACACACACACACACACACACACACACACACACACACACACAGAGTTGCCACTTAGAAGAGTGCCAGGCCCAGATGGTTTCACAGATGATTTCTTTCAAAGATGCAGGAAAACAATAACTTCAACTTCTCAAGATTTGTTTCAGTAACTTGGAAAGGCCATATGTCTCCTAGGATGGTTCATTTTAAGAATTGGCTAGTTTAAGAACACCTAGAGAACAAACAAAGCATTGTTTCTGGAGTGTCCAGAAAAGACTGCCCTGTGTTGGTGGCTTGAGGAAGATTTCTCCTCCTGCTCTAATCAACTGGCTGAGTCTCAGTAGAGCAAAAGAGCAGAGGAAAGATATATCCTCTTTATTTTCCTTTTTTTTGAGGGGGGGAGGGGTTATACTGGAGTTTGAACCAGTGAGGCAGGCTCTCTGCCAAATAAACTATGCCTCCATCTTTTTTTGTTATTGTTTGTATCTGTTCTGGGGTTTGAACTTGGGGCTTAAGCACTGTCCTTGAGCATTCTTGCTCAAGACTAGCACTCTACCACTTGAGCCACACTCCCCTTCTGGCTTTTTGGTGGTTAATTGAAAAAAAAAAGTTTCACAGACTTTTCTGCCAAGGCTGGCTTCAAATCAGGATCCTCAGGCCTCCCTCAGCCTCCTGTGTCATAGGATTACAGTTCTCTGTGTCTTGTCCCTTCCTCCCAGCGCCCCCTTTTGGGGTTAGTCCATATCATCTCTTCACCATCACTCTTTAGATTGATGAATTGGCCCAACTGGGATGCTGAAATCATTGACATTCCTTATGACCATGAACATACCTCTTCGCTGCTCATAAAAATACCATCATCCAGAGCAATTATGTCTATGTACCATAGTACACCATAACTATAGCCTTCATCGATCTTGTAAATAAAATAGGAACTTATAATAATGCCCTTGTGTGAGTGTGAATAAACTTGTTTCTAGAAATATTGTTGCTTATAGGTGGGATAAGCAGCATCCTTCCTAGTCACACATATCCCTAAGTGCTTCCCTTTTCTGCATCCCTTAGACCACCCCCATCCAGCCAGACTGATGCCCCTGGGCCCTTCTCTGTAGAAATTCTAGAGGTGCTGATGGAAACAAAACAAACAAATGTATCCATCCCAGCTCTCCTGGGAGGTACAGGAGCTAGCTGGCTACGCCTTCCCAGAGCTGGCTCTTCCCCATCAGTGCATAGGCTAGGGAAGATGCTGAGCCTTCCAGGACCCTTATCTTCCATTGTAACTGAGGTTGGCACTCTGCCTAGCCCACCAATATACAAGCCCAGTTCTGTCCCTACCTACCTACCCTCCAAGCCAGGACACAGGTAGACAATCCAAGCAAGTGAGATATGGAGCATAATTATTATATCCTAAGCATCATAAAAATGAAGACTCTGGGGCCAATTGCTTTCTTGTTTTGTGTCAGTACTAGGGTCTCATGTTCAACTTTGGCTTTTTTTTTGCTCAAGGCTGGCATTCTACTACTTGAGCCACAACTTCACTTCCAGTTTTTCCCTTCCTTCCTTCCTTCCTTCCTTCCTTCCTTCCTTCCTTCCTTCCTTCCTTCCTTCCTTCTTTCCTTCCTTCCTTCCTTCCTTCCTTTCTCAAAACCATGATCTCTGGATCTTAGCCTCCTGAGTAACTAGGTCTACAGGCATAAGCCACCAGCATACAGCTCAGGGACCTATTTCTTGATCTCATATTCCTCTCCCAGGGAGGAAGTTCGATTGCTGTAGGGCACAGAGGGCTGGACATTTCAGTTTACGGCAGATTTACAAGGCTCAGGAGGTCTAGCATCATTTGTAACAAGCCATTCTTTATAGCTAATAGAGCCACTAACATGCCCTTAATTGAGCTTCCTCATCAATTTGTTTCTGAATGCAGAGCCCCATCCTAAGACAGGAAGATCGCCATCTGGTGGCTGGCCATGGAAGTGGTCTAGAAAAGAGTGACTTCAGTGACTTGGTCACACTACTCTCTGCACAATCCCTGGAACACTAGGAGGTGTCAATCTCACAGACTCTAAGGGGAAAGGTGCCCCTTTGGAATTAGGCAGCCAGGTAGTTCTGCCTGTGCCAGCTTAGGTCCCCATAGCCAAGACCCATGTGTACTGGACCATCAATGAATATCCAGACCAGGAAAAGACAAAGAGCCTTGTGAACCAAGGACCTACATCCTCAACAAAGAATGTTGAAGGTCATGGCTGGGGGTTTGACTAAATATACATGGGAAGAGATGAGAGAAGGAAGAGGGATAGCAGTGGACAGGAAGAGGGATAGCAGTGGACAGGAAAGGACCCTGCAATGTAGCTTGGATATAATACTATGCCAGACATTTTAAAAGTAAGTAGCTTAAACTGAGTGCCAATGGCTCATGCCTATGATCCTAGCTACTCAGGGGGCTGAGATCTGAAGATTAGAGTTCAAAGCCAGCCCAGACAGGAAAGTTCCTGAGACTCTGATCTCCAATTAACCATCACAAAAAAAAAAAAAAAAAAACAGAAATGGAGCTGTGGCTCAAGTGGTAGAATGTTAGCCTTGAATATAAAAGTTCATAGACAGTACCAAAGCCCTGAGTTCAAGCCCCACAACTGACAGAAAAAAAAAGTAAGTAGTCTGAAGATGTGTACTTTTAAGCTAATGTGGTTTTTATTGTTATTTTAAAAGTGAGGTACAAAAGGGTTACAGTTACATAAGTCCGGTAAAGAGTACATTTCTTTTTGGACAATGTTTGAAACAATTTTGAATTTCAAAACATTCATAAAGAGCTTTCTCTGCCATTAGGCCCCACTTCACTGCAATCTGTAATTACCTACTAGCTGCACCCTCATAGACCGCTGAAGTATCTGCTTTTGTAGCCCTGCAAGGTTATTGGGTGGCCTAGAATGGTATGACTACCAGTAACAGGATTTGTGTGAGGCCAGTCTACATGCCTTCTCTCTGTGTCGTCATTATACAATGAACTCGTGTCTGACATCCCTCATGAAGCTTCTAGGTAGAGAATAGCAGTTAGCCTTCCTGTCCTCGCATGAACAAAAGCATAATTTGGGATGCCCTATTTCCAAGATGCCTAAGCCCAAGCGCAGGTCTCCAATTTTTGTGATTCTGTCCTCCCCAAAGAAACACTAAATGCTTTAGAGGGAGAATAGACATCATTTCTTATTCAAGGTTAGGAGACCAAGGAATTCAAACCACCAGGCTACAGGCAGCCATAGATGACTCCAGATACGGGAGTGAGAAAGGGGAAGGCGCTCCATCTGGTGGTCATTTTTGGGGTGGCAGTGTATAATTGAAAACCCATTTTGTACTTTGTTCCATGACCCTGAAGCAGGAAAAAAATTGGGAGAGTAGGGTAATAACTAGGGACCTCAGCAGACTACAAACAACTCAAAAAAAAATGCACTAGGTGCTAGTGGCTCATATCTGGAATCCTAGCTACTCAGGAGGCTGCAGTTCAAAGCCAGCCTGGGAAGGAAAGTCCATGAGACTCATCTCCAATTAACCGCCAGAAAGCTGGAAGTGGTGCTGTGACTCAAGTGGTAGAGCTCTCCCCTTGAGCTGAAGAGTGTAGGGACAGCACCCAAGGCCAGAGTTCAAGCCCCACAACTGACAAAAAAAAAAAAATGCTAAAGCCAGGAAGTGGTGTCTCATACCTGTAATTCTAGCTACTCAGGAGGCTGATATGTGAGGATCATGGTTCCAAGCTAGTCCAGGCAGGAAAATCCATGAAACTCTTAATTCCAATTAACTATTAAAACAGAAACAAACAAACAAATAAAAAAGCAGAAATGGAGCTGCAGCTCAAGTGGTAGATAGACTTGAACAAAAAAAACCTTAGGGACAGCACCTAAGCCCTCGGTTCAAGCCTCAGCACCAACACACACACACACACACACACACACACACACACACACACACACACACACACACACAATGCCAAAAGAAGTTTTTGTTTTTGTTTCTTTTTTGCTTAAAAAAATATTGTTGGAGCTGGGAATGTGGCTTAGTGGCAGAGTGCTTGTCTAGCATGCATGAAGCCATGGATTCAATTCCTCAGGACCACATAAACAGAGTGCTGTGGTTCAAATGGTAAAGTATTAGCCAAAGAAGCTCAGGGACAGTGCCCAGACCCTGAGTTCAAGCCTCAGGACTGGCAAAAATGATTGTTAAAATAAAGGTGATATACAGAGGGGTGATCATCACATAAGTCAGGTGATGAGTACATTTCTTTTTTGACAATGTCATCCCTTTCCTTCCCTCTCTCCGTTTCTCCCTCCCATTTCCACCCACAAATCATACAGTTCATTTTCAACATAGTGTCTAGGGAGTACCACTGCTGCATTTGTTTGTCCTATGTCCCTCCTTTCTATGCCCCTCCATTGCCCTCTCAAAAACAGATAAATGAAAACTTGACCAAAAGAAAAGACAAGAAAAAGAAGGAAAAAACCCAACTCTTTCATTTCCTTGAAGTTCTTTTAAAAGAAGAAAAATGATATAAATTAGAAACTCAAATCCACACACAAAAAACTAAGAGTGAGCTAAGGTTACAGGTTTATTCTTGTAACCCTAACTACTCAGGAGGCTGAAATCTTGAGGATCAGGGTTTGAAGCCAGCCCAGGCAGGAAAGGCCATGAGAATCTTCAATTAACCAAAAGAGGGGGGGGAAAAGCCAGAAGAGGAGCAGTGGCTCAAGTACTAGAGCACTATCCTCAAGCAAAAAAGCCTAAGTGAAATTACAAGGCCCCAAGTTCAAGCCTCAGTACTGGCACAGAAAAGAAAAGTTACTAAGAGTAGGAATGTGGCTCAGTGATGGAGTACTTTCCTAACATGTGGGAAACCCCTTGATTCTATCCCAGTACTGCAGGGGAGAAAAGAAACAAAGAAAAAATATTACAGAGAAGTAAGTACAGGTAAAATAAAATTATCATTTTTTATTCTTAGTCAAATAGTTGCAATGCAAAGTTATAAAGCAACAATGTATCTAGCAAATGGAGTATATGCATAGTGAAGTATGAAGTGAATGATTTTAATGTTATAAAGTATAACAAATAAAGAAATAAACTCACCATCCAGATTACAAAGATCAAAGATCAAAACTATCTGAGTCTTGTCTTCCAAAATCTAAAGATGGTTTAGGAGATTATTTAATCAGTTTTCCCTTTGGGATGTAGGAAAAATGTCTGTGAATGAGAAGAGAGAGGAGAGATAAAGAGAGGGAGAAGAGAGAGCAAGAGACAGAGAGACAGAGACAGAGAGAGACAGAGAGAGAGAATGAGAGGAAAAGAGGAAGAGAGGAAAAGGGAGAAGTAAAAAAAGAAGGATCCAAACTATGGAAGAAACAAGGGAGCCTGGCACCAGTGGTTCATGCCCATAATCCTAGTTACTCAGGAGGCTGAGATCTGAGGCTCACAGTTCAAAGCCAGCCCGGACAGGAAAGGCTGTGAGACTCATCTCCGAAGTGACCTGTGGCTCAAGTGGTAGAGTGCTCGCCTTGAGCTGAAGAGCACAGGGACAGTGCCCAAGCCTAGAGTTCAAGCCCCACAACCGACAAGAAAGAAAGAAAGAGAGAGGGGGGAAGAAGAAGAAGGAGGAGGAGGAGGAGAGGGAGGAGGGGGAGGGGGAGGAGGAGGGGGAGGGGGAGGAGGAAGAGGAGGAGGAGGAGGAGGAGGAGGAGGAGGAGGAGGAGGAAGAGGAGAAGGAGAAGGAGGAGAAGGAGAAGGAGAAGGAGAAGGAGAAGGAGAAGGAGAAGGAGAAGGAGAAGGAGAAGGAGAAGGAGAAGGAGAAGGAGAAGGAGAAGGAGAAGGAGAAGAAGAAGAAGAAGAAGAAGAAGAAGAAGAAGAAGAAGAAGAAGAAGAAGAAGAAGAAGAAGAAGAAGAAGAAGAAGAAGAAGAAATTTTCATGGACAACTAAGGACAAACGGATCCACAACTGAGGGCAAAGGAATCCACTCATCTTTGCTGGTAGAGCCTCATACACAGCAGAGTAGGAGCCCAAAAGAAAAAAGGCCTAGGAAAACTCAGGATCCTAGGCCAAGGAACAGCCAGATCTTACTTGTGCAAAAGCTGCTGAAGAAGAAACAGGCATGTGTGTTCTGTGACAGATGTTCTGCATCGAGCCACAAAACAGCCACAATTCCTGGGCCAATAGGACAATGTCTGCCTGAGGAGGCTCCAGTCACATAGGCACAAGCCAGGATGGATAGGACATCCAGATCTTCTCCACCTTTTTTTCAAATTAGACAAATCCTTTTTTTTTTTTCTTTTGCATCCAGTCCTGGGGCTTGAACTTAGGGCCTGGGAACTGACCTGTCCCATCCAGCTTACTCTTATTTTCTTTGGATTTGAGTTTCTAATTTATATCATTTTTCTTCTTCTTTTTTTTATTTTTATTTTTTATTTTGTCAGTCGTGAGGCCTGAACTTGGCCTGGGCGCTGTCCCTCAGCTCTTCAGCTCAAGGCTAGCGCCCTACCACTTGAGCCACAGCACCACTTCCAGCTTTTTCTGCTTATGTGGTACTGAGGAATCAAACCCAGGGCCTCATGCATACAAGGCAAGCACTTTACCACTGAGCCACTCCAGGAAATGGAAGAATTGGGTGTTGTTTTTTTTTCCTGTTTTTCTTTTCTTTTCTTTTGATCTTGTTTCCATTTATTTGTCTTTGGGAGGGTAAGGGAGGGGCACAGAAATGGAGGGACAAAGGATAAACAAATGCAGCAGTGGTACTCAATAGACACTATGTTGAAGATGAACTATACAACTTGTAAGTGGGGACCAGAAGGAAAAACTAGGAAAGAGGGAAGGGAAAGGGTGACATTGTCCAAAAAGAAAGGTACTCATCACCTGACTTATGTGATGGTCACCCCTCTGTATATCACCTTTATAATAACAATCTTTTTTTTTTTTTTTGCCAGTCCTGAGGCTTGAACTTAGGACCTGGGCACTGTCCCTGAGCTTCTTTTTGCTCAAGGCTAGCACTCTACCACTTGAACCACAGTGCCACTTCCAGCCTTTTCTGTGTATGTGGTACTGAAGAATTGAATCCATGGCTTCATGCATGATAGGCAAGCACTTTACCACTAAGCCACATTCCCAGCCCCCTAACTATTTACTGAGGAAACATTAGCTGAAACATAGGAATTCGGCTGGAGAGTGCTGTGCTTTTTAATACAAAGCATCTGTTTCTTGTAAAGCTGATTGTCTAAGCTAGGATTTGCTTGCACAGACAGCACAACCCTCCCAGCACCAGCCTCTGGAGTAGAGGAATCCTTTTCACTCACTGCTCTCTGGGTCCCATTGCTCACCAAATGGGTTTATCACTGTGTGTGTGTGTGTGTGCGCGCACGCGCGCGTGCGCATGTGTGTATGCATGTGTGCGCACATACATTAAACACCAGTACTAAGACTTGAATTCAGTCCCTTGAATATCTTGCTCAACTTTTTCACTCAAGGCTGATGCTCGACCACTTGAACTATGTCTCTACTTCCAGCATTTTGTTAATTAATTAGAGGTAAGAGTCTAAGGGACTTTCCTGCCTGAGCTGGCTTCAAAATATGATCCTTAGATCTCAGCCTCCTGAGTAGCTAGGTCTCCCTTACCTTCTCTCCTCCCCCCCCCCACTCTCTCTCTCTGGATTGAACTCAAGGCCCATACTTGCTAAGCAAGCACTTTACCATTTAAGCCAATTCATCATCCTTTTATGTACTGGTTATTACTGAGACAGGGTCTCACTCTCTGCCGAAGCCAGCCAGGGCTTCAATTCTCTTACTTTTGCTTCCTCCAGTCTCTAGGGGTGTCAGGCGCATACCAACCACCCCATTGCACCCAATAATCAGGTGAGATGGAGTCTAACAAGCTCCTTTTTGCAGGGCTACCTTCTAACACAACTCCTAAATCTCTACCAACCAAGTAGCTAGGATTACCTTTACATGCTTGAGCCATGGCACCCAGCTTGTTTTTTGTTTCTTTAACCACTTATAATATGTAAAGCATTCTTTTTGTTGGTGGTGGTGGTCATGGAGCTTGTACTCAGGACCTGGGCACTGTCCCTAAGCTTTTTTGTTCGAGGCTACCACTTTGAGCCACAGCTAATTCTGATTATCTTACAGTTACTTGGACATAAGAGTATCACAGACTTTCCTGCCCAGGTTGGCTTTGAACCGTGATCCTCAAATCTCAGCCTCTTGAATAGCTAAGATTACCAGCCTGAGCTACTAGTGCCCAGCAGTAAAAAGTATCTGTGTGTATTTGTGTGTGTGTGTGTGTGTGTGTGTGTGTGTGTGTGTGTGTGTGTGTGTGTGCTTGTGTCTGTGTGTGTACCTGTCCGGGATTTGAACTCAGGGTCTAGGACTGTCTTTGAGCTTTTTCACTCAAGGCTTGTACTCTACCACTTGAGCCACAGTTCTACCATTAGCTTTTTGAGTAGTTAATTGGAGATAAAAAGTTCATGGACTTTCCTGCTTGGGGTGACTTCAAAATGTGATCCTCAGGCCAGGTGCTGGTGGCTCATGCCTATAATCTTAGCTACTAAGGAGGCTGAGATCTGAAGACCACAGTTCAAAACCACTCTGGGCAGGAAAGTGAAAGTGGCACTGTGGCTCAAGAGGTAGAGCACTAGCCTTAAGCTGAAGAGCTCAGGCACAGCACTCAGGCCCAGAGTTCAAGCCCTACAACCAACCAAAAAAAAAATGTGATCCTCAGTTCTCAGCCTCCTGAGTAGCTAGGATTACAAGCATGAGCCACTGGTACCTGGCTCCCAAGTCTTTTTTGCTTTAGGATTTTTGTTGTTATTGTTGTTTGGGGTTTGGTGGTGGTGGTGGTGGTGGTAGTGGTGGTTAGAATCTCATGTATTTTGCCAGGGCTACTCGCAGACCAAAATTCTCTTACCTATACTTCCCAATAGTTTAAATCACAGAAATGTACTGTCACATCCAACTTGGTTGAGATGAAGTCTTCTCAACTTTTTATTTTGCCTGGTCTGACTTTGAACCACCATCATCCAATCTCTACCTCCCAAATAATTGAGATTACAGGTATGTGCTAATGTACCTAACCCTCAATTTTTCTCTCAAAAACAAATCAGTACAAATAAATAGAGTTCTGTAAGTATAAGTAAAATATACATTTAATTAAATATTCTTCTCAGGCGCTGATGGCTCATGCCTGTAATCCTAGCTACGCAGGAGGCGGAAATCTGAGGATCATGGTTTAAAGCCAGCCTGGGCAGGAAATTCTGTGAGACTCTTATCTCCAATAAACCACCAGAAAACCGGAAGTGGTGCTGTGACTCAAGTGGTAGAGCACTCGCCTTGAGGTGAAGAGCTGAGGGACAGCACCCAGGCCCAGAGTTCAAGCGCATAACCAAATAAATAAATAAATGTAAAATGAAATATTCTCCAATTAACCAACAAAAAAGCAGGACAGAGGACATGGTTCAAATGGTAGAAAGTTAATCATGAGCAGAAAAAGCCAAAATAGAGTACAAAGTCCTGAGTTCTAACACCAACACACACATAAAATATGCACAAATGCTCATAGAAACGTTATTCACAAAAACTAAAAATGTAAAACAAGGACAAGTATATAGTTCCATGGCAGATGACTGGTTTCTCACACACACAAAATGGAAACAATTTAAATATCCACTGATCAATTGGTAAAAAATGCATTATATATATATATGTATATATATATATATATATATATAATATTGTGTGTGTGTGCGTTCAATTAAACATTATTTGGCAGTAGAAAGGGAATGAAGTATTGATTTATGCTATGACATGGATAAATTTTAGAAATATGATGCTAAGTAAATGAACAAACACAAAAGGACACATTTTGCCCATAAAATAACCAGAAAAGGCAAATCTATGGTGACAGGAGTAGATTAATAAGAATCTAACCTAAGGCTGCGAAACATTTTATTAGGAGCAGGAACTGGAGTTGCTGCCAGTAGGCTTTCTTTTTGCAGGAGCATAAGAAAATGTTGTAAAGTCTATTGTTGTGATGATTGTACAACTTTATGCATATAGTAAGAGCCATGCATTGTACAATCTAAACAAAGTATGTGAATTTTGTCTTAATCAGGCTGCTACCAAAATAGTAAACTGAGAAAATAAATCTCTAATCAATAAAAAGCATTTGTGGGCTGGGAATGTGGTTTAGTGGTAGAATGCTTATCTAGCATCCATGAAGCCCTGGGTTTGATTCCTCAGTACCACATAAACAGAAAAAAAGCTGGCACTGTAGTTCAAATGGTAAAGTGTTAGCCTTGAGGAAAAGAAGCTCAGGGACTGTGCCCAAGCCCTGAGTTCAAGTCCCAGGACTGGCAAAAATAAAAAATAAAATAAAAACATTTGTGTGTATGCATGTATATGTATGTATATGCATGTATGTATGTAAGTGCTAGTACTAGGCTTGAACTTGAAGCCTAAGCATTGTCCCTGAGCTCTGTGTGTGTATGTGTGTGAGAGAGAAAGAGAGAGAGAGAGACAGACAGACAGACAGACAGACAGACAGACAGAGAGACAGACAGACAGACAAAGAGACAGATAGACAAAGAAAGAGACCAAGAGACAGAGAGAGAGACAGAAAGTACTGGGTTTGAACTCAGGGCCTGTCCTTCACCTTTTTTGCTCAAGGCTAGCACTCTACCACTTGAGCCATAGCTCCACTTCTGGCTTTTTTAGTAGTGTATTGGAGATAAGAGTCTCACAGACTTCCTGCCCTGGCTGGCTTCAAACCAAGATCCTCAGATCTCAGCCTCCTGAGTAGCTAGAATTATAGCGGTGAGCCACCAGCACCCAGCAAAAGCATACATTATTTTAAACAAGTTTTGAGCCAGGCACTGATATCTCTCCTATTCAGGAAGCTGAGATCTGAGGATCATGGTTCAAAGCCAGCCTGGGCAGGAAAGTCTGGGAAACTCATCTCCACTAAACCACCAGAAAACCAGAAGTGGAATTGTGGCTCAAGTGGTAGAGCACTAGCCTTGAGCTAAAGAGCTCATGGACAGCACCCAGGCCCAGAGTTCAAGCCCCACAACCAAAAAAAAAAAAAAAAGCTGAGGAGGAGGAGGAAGGAAGGAACGACAGACGGAAGGAACAAAGGAAGGAACGAACAAAGGAAGGGAGAAGGAGAAGGAGACGAGAGACATGAAGGATACTCAGGAGCCTTGACCTGAGGAAGTTCAAGGACAGTTTCCACATCCCGGAAGGCAAAGGCTGTGAGTAGAGAGGCTTTCTCAAGTGCTTGTGGGTACTGCTCAGACATTGGTGATGGGTAGACCTTTAGATAGAGGAGCTGGAGTTCCAGAAATGGGTGTGGCATAGAAATACAAATGTGGGCTTCACCTGTGGGAGAGTGCACTGAAAACCCTGATAACCAGATGAGGCCTGTGTGGACAAGACTTAGTACCAGTGAGAAATTGACAGAGCTCAGTGATAACATGCTTGAACCCTGTTTAATCCCTTACACCAAAGATTAAATAATTAAAGAAATAAACACATACTCAGCATGGAATCTCATGTGCCTCCTTCTCCCATGGAAAAAATATAGGCCAGGGGTAGCTTTTAGTACACCCACAACCACCACCACCACCACCACCACCACCACCACTACCACTGTCTCACCCTGGTAGTTACTCTCTGCCTGCCTGGCCCTTAAGATGCACCCTACCCCTCACTTAAGGTTTCCTAGGGAAATGGGGTGATGCCTCTTCAACCTTTCTTTTCTGAGAAAGAAAAATAGAATCATCTACTGGCTTCCTTTCACCTTTCAAAAATGATCTGCAATTTTTAGCTAAATTTAAAACATGAATCATAAAAGAAAAAGCTTGAGAAGAGGGAGCAGGGAACAAAAAAAACAACTACTCTCTGGAAGGAAAAGAATTGTAGATTCAGAAAGTGCCAGGGGTTGGCTTCCTGGAGCCCCCTGGTCTTGGCCTTGGCCTTGGATTTGTTAGGGAGGGGGCCATCTGTGAGGGTAGTAGAAGGTAGCTGGGCTGTGAAGTAATGGATGTGGGGATCTCACCCTTTTGGTGGTTGGCAGTTAGACTTTGGTTTCAGTTTAAAGCACGTGGCTTGAAAGGGGACTTTCCCTGCTGGAACAGGAAGGGCTGACTCCTGGCACAGCCTTGAGTAAGAAACATACTATGCATGCAACACAGAGAGGCTGAGCCATTTACATGATGGCTGACAGCTAGAACCAACTAGGAGACTGCCAAGTCTGAGACCTAAGACCCAGAGTTCAGGCACCATGACTGACCACACACACACACACACACACACACACACACACACACACACACACACACACACACACACACACACACACACACACACACACACACACACACACACACACACACACACACACACACACACACACACACACACACACACACACACACACACACACACACACACGGTTCAGGCAGGAAAGTCAATGAGACTCTTATCTTTATGTAACCACCAAAAAGCTGGAAGTGAAGCTGTCATTCAAATGGTAGAGCACTAGTGTTAAGCAAAATAGGTCAGAGACAGCACTCACACACACACACACACACACACACACACACACACACACACACACACACGGTTCAGGCAGGAAAGTCAATGAGACTCTTATCTTCATGTAACCACCAAAAAGCTGGAAGTGAAGCTGTCATTCAAATGATAGAGCACTAGTGTTAAGCAAAATAGGCCAGAGACAGCACTCAGACTCTTGAGTTCAAGTCCCAGGATCAACACAACGTAATAATAATAATAATAATAATAATAATAATTTTTCTATTATAATACAGCATATTAAAAAGCAGATCAGATGCATGGTTTTTTTTACTTAGAGTATTTGGGAGCATGTTCTAAATCAGTACACAGAGTTTTCTCCTTGTTCTCATGGTTGCATAAAGTTCCTTCATATGATTGCACTGTTTTCATTATTTGTGTTAAACACCAGGATTCTTTCTAAATTCAGTGATTAACAGTACAGATGCAGTGAAAAACCTGGTAAAATTATCCTTCCTCACATATGCAAGGAAAGAAAGAATCCTAGAAGAAATGAAATAGGGAAGAACAAAGTTCATGATGAAACAGGGAAGAACAAGGTTCTAGGCCAATTGGGGTGGGGATGGGGGTTGAGAAACTCCTTCCCAATAAGAGAAGCTGGGCATAGTAGTGTGCATCTGTCATCCCAGCTGTGGTGAGAAGTGTAAAATGGTAGATATCTTTTTTTCTTCCAGTCCTGGAGCTTGAACTCAAGGCCTGTCCCTGAGCCTCTCTGTGCTCAACACTAGTGCTCTACCACTTGAGCCACAGCACCACTTCTGGCTTTGTCTGAGTAGTTTATTGGAGATAAGAATCTCACAGACTTTCCTACCTGGGCTGGCTTTGAACCGTGATCCTCAGATATCAGCCTCCTGAGGAGCTAGGATTATAGATGTGAGTCACAGGTGCCTAGCAGGATCTCATTTTAAGTGCATGCCCAGGCAGGAAGCAAGATCCCATCTCAATAACATAGCCAGTGCAAAAATAGGCTAGAGGTATGGATCAGCAGTCTACTGTTGGCACTCTACTCTTTGAGCCACAGCTCCACTTCTGGCTTTTTGGTAGTTAATTGGAGATAAAAATCTTGTGAATCCCTTTTTTTGGGGGGGTCCAGTCATAGGGCCTGAACTCTGGGTCTGGGCGCTGTCCCTCAGCTCTTCAGCTCAAGGCTAGCGCTCTACCACTTGAGCCACAGCGCCACTTCCGGCTTTTTTCATTTTGCTTATGTGGTGCTGAGGAATCGAACCCAGGGCCTCAGGCATGCAAGGCAAGCACTCTCCACTGAGCCATCTTCCCAGCCCCAATCTTGTGAACCTTTACAATAAAAATATTTTTTTTTTTTATGGGCTGGGAAGGTGGCTCAGTGGTAGAGCGCTTGCCTTGCATACATGAGGCCCTGGGTTCGATTCCTCAGCACCACATAATCAGAAAAAAAAAGGCCGGAAGTAGCGCTGTGGCTCAAGTGGTAGAGCACTCACCTTGAGCTGAAGAGCTGAGGGACAGTGCCCAGGCTGAGTTCAGGCCCCACGACCGGACCCCCCCCAAAAAAAAAATATATATATATATTTATTTATATATATATATTTTTAAAGGCTTGTGAACATTTCTTCCTACACTAGTTTGAACTGTAGTCCTCAGATCTCAGCCTCCTAAGTAGCTAGGATTACAGGTGTAAGCCACCAGTGCCCAGTGGGGATATATTTCCCTGGAAAGATCAGTCTTTAATATCTGAAACAAAAAAGGCCTGTGTCTTGAAGGCATAAGGACATCTTGACTCAGCTGAAGTCCTCGTCCTTTGGGTTCACACTAACCTTCCATACCTTATTTTCTATCTCAGAATCCTGAGTGAAGTCTTTCCTAGGAGTTGCAATGTGCCAAGTGATGGGAATGTGTGAGCTCCACCTCAGGAGAGATTTCAGAGCATATTGAATACCTGGCCCTTATGCCCAGCTCTTCCCTGGACCCATCTCTCTTTCTCCAGCATAGCTTCCTGATCACAGAAATCATTCAGGGGCCAACAAACAACCTTCCTGGTCCCATCAGAGTGACTTGGGGACTGTTGCAGGCACTTAGAGATAACAGGCTTGCTCTCTTTTTTTTTGGCTTAAGTATTAAAGGAACAGGCTAGAGCTACTGCAGCTGTGTTTTGCCACTGCATGAAGAGAACCTCCTGAAAACAGAGCTGAGAGACAGGAAATGAAGCTGAATCATCAGGAGTAAAATCAAGGGCTGGATAGTGCTTACAACCCTAGATTTAGCCATGCTTCAAGTTAAGGCTTACCACACCCCCACCCCCACCCCAACACACACACCCAGTTTTCAGTTGTGTGAGTCAATAAATTTATTTTTTGTTTAAACCTATGCAGGCCATGCTTCCAGTCATACACAAGGAAGAGTCCTTGCCAAGTGTTCTCTGATCTTTCTGAGTAAAGAAAATGAGTTTTATGAGCTTTATTTCACAAAGTTGCCTGAGCTATAAGTCTGGACATGGGTAAGAGAAGAGACTTTGCTGGGCACCAGTGGCTCAGGCCTATAATCCAAGTGACTCAGGAGACTAAGATGTGAGGACTGTGGTTCAAAGCCAGCCCAGGCAGAAAAGACCATGAGACTCTTATTTCCAATAAACTACTCAAAAAAGAAAGCCAGAAGTAGAGCTGTGACAAAAAGTGGTAAAGTACTCAGCTCTGAGCAAAATAAGCTCAGAGACAGTGTCTAGGTCCTGAGTTCAAGCCCTAGGATTGGCACAAAGAGAGAGACAGAAACAGAGACAGGAAGGCAGAGACCTCTTGTAAAAACTGAGGGAAAAAAATTCTCTAGATTCATGGAAAAAAAAAAAAAAACAACATTCAGCCGGGCTCCAGTGACTCACGCCTGTAATCCTAGCTACTCAGGAGGCTGAGACCTGAGTATCACGGTTCAAAGCCAGCCTGGGCAGAAAAGTCTGTGAGACTCTCATCTCCAATAAACCACTAGAAAACCGGAAGTGGCGCTGTGGCTCAAGTGGTAGATAGAGCGCTTGCCTTGAGCTGAAGAGCTGAGGGATCAGCGCTCAAGCCCACAGTTCAAGCCCATAGCCAACAATAGCAAAAAAAAACCAAACCAACATTCATTAGGGGCAGTTCAGAAAGTAGCCTTCTGCAATACATTAAGATCTAAGAGATGAATAAACATGTGGAAGAGATTAGGGAGTTTTTTGTTTTTTGTTTCCCAATCCTGGGGCTTGAACTCAGGACTGTCCCTGAGGCTACTGCTCTACCACTTGAGCCACAGTGCCACTTCCAGCTTTTTCTGTTATGAGGTACTGAGGAATCGAACGCAGGGCTTTATGTATGCTAGGAAGCATTCTAATACTAACCTACATTCCCAGCCAACATTAGGGAATCGGTGTGTGTGTGTGTGTGTGTGTGTGTGTGTGTGTGTGTGTGTGTGTGTGTGTGTGTGTGTGTGTGTGTGTGTGTGTGTGTGTGTGTGTGTGTGTGTGTGTGTGTGTGTGTTGGGGCTTAGGGCTGTCCTTTAGCTTTTTCCCTCAAGGCTAGTGTTCTGAAACCATTTGAACTACAGCTCCATATAGGGTTTGGTGATTGCTAATTAATTGGAGATTAATCTAACAGAGATTCCTGCCCCAGGGGACTTGGCACCATAATCCTCAGAACTCAGTCTCCTGAGTAACTAGGATTTATGTGAGTGACATGCTCATAGTCAAAGAGCCCATCCAGGGTAGGGAGCAAGTAAGTTATCAGCAAAACACAGGGTAAGCTCATAAGCAGCCACCAGCCCAGAGGCTTGCTAATGTCACCCATCCATGGACCAGGTGGCCTACTGACCAGATGGCCTGATGACCAGAAGGTCTGATGACCATAGCAAATGAATATAGCCAAGGTCCTCAGGTCCCTTCCCTGGATCCATGGTAATGAAATGACATGGGCATAGCTAATGAACAAACCCCCAGGTGCTGGGAGAAGGCTGGATAAGCTAAACTAACCCTAAGGTGCACTAGGTGGCTCTGACATGCTTTAGGTCAATCCTAAGGTGACTGGGCAGTGGTCTTTTGTTGTTGTTGTTGTGAAGGTCCTGGGACTTGAACTTAGGGCCTGGGTACTGTTCCTGAGCTTCTTTTTGCTAAAGGCTAGCACTCTACCACTTGAGCCACATTACAAGGATAGTTGTCTTGATAGCTAGCAAGATAACCCTTAAGGTAGCCTGGATAAGACTCTGGGAAGAGACCATAAAAGCTCCATCTGAAGATAATCAAATCAGAGCACAGTTTCTCTTGGACCCCAAGCTTTGTACTCTAGCCTGAAGGCTCTTCTCCTGCCCTCCCAGGTCAGCCTCTCCTGCCAGCCTCCCCACTGCAGCAAAGTGCTCCCTCAGTGTGCAGGTGAACACACTCTCTTGGTCTTAGTTGGTCCTAGTCCCATCATTGTTGTCATTGCATGAACAACATAGACATTGCCATGTAAAGTGTGAATAGTAACTACTTGTTAGAATGTTATTTTTCAGTTGTTTATATATATATATATATATTTGGGTCCAGTCCTGGGGCCTGAACTCTGGGCCTGGGCACTGTCCCTCAGCTCTTTAGTTCAAGGCAAGTACTCTACCACTGAGCCACCTTCCCAGCCCCGAGTTGTTATATTATTGAAAAGCATTTTGCATTTGAATCTTTATTACATACCTTCTCAATAGGTAATCTTACACCCCAAGTGAACAAGCAGACAAGGCATGATCTATAGGTACAGGACTAAAATCTCCAATTTTTTTTTCTTTTTTTTTTTGGCCAGTCCTAGGGCCTGAACTCAGGTCCTGGGAGCTATACCTGAGCTTTTACGCTCTAGGCTAGCAAGAACTTCTGTGTGTGTGTGTGTGTGTGTGTGTGTGTGTGTGTGTGTGTGTGTGTGTGTGTGTGTGTGTGTGTGTGTGTGTGTGTGTGTGTGTGTGTGTGTGTGTGTGTGTGTGTGTGTGTGTGTGTGTGTGTGTGTGTGTGTGTGTGTGTGTTGGTAGTGAATTGGAAATAAGAGTCTCACAGTCTTTCCTGCCTCGGCTTAGCTTTGCACAGATCTCAGATCTCAGTCTCCTGAGTGGCTCGGATTACAAGAATGAGACACTAGTGAGGTTTTCTTGAGAAGCCTGGTGAGAGACTTGGCTGGAGGCCAGGCACCGGTGGCTCACACCTGTAATCCTAGCACTCAGAAGGCTAGGTCTGAGGATCACAGTTCAAAGCAACCCAGGCAGGAAAGTCCATGAGACTCTAATCTCCAATTAACCACCAAAAACCTGAAGTGGCACTGTGGCTCAAGTGGTAGAATGCTAGCCTTGAGCTGAAGAGCTCAGGGACAGCGCCCAGGCCCAGAGTTCAAGCCCTACCACCCCCCCCCCAAAAAAAGTGATTGTGAAGTTGTAAGGTTTTATGTGTTGGGGGGGGGTGGGCAGCAGCAGGCTGGGAATGTGGCTTAGTGGTAGAGTGCTTGTCTAGCATGCATGAAGCCCTGGGTTCCATTCCTCAGTACCACATAAACAGAAAAGGCCGGAAGTGGCACTGTGGCTCAAGTACTAGCCTTGAGCAAAAGCAGCTCAGAGACAGTGCTCAGGCCCCAAGACTGGCAAAAAAAAAAAAAAAAAAAAAAAGTCATCAAATGCAAAATGTTTTTCAATAATATAACGAAGTAAGGAGGCCAGGTCTGGCCCGCGCCATATTGGCCACATGGTGGATGGTAGGGTCTGGCATCCTGTCTTTATGCTGGGGGAAGAACCTCCTCACCCCCAACACCTGCCTTGCAGATAATGGGCGAGCTCCGGCTCGGACTCCTGGAGGCAGGGGCAGGCACTTGGCTGATAGGTTACTGAATCTGTTAGTCTAGTGGCTGGGACTGGGAATTTCCTGAGGATCTACCCCCTGCACTGATCCTATTTAGGCCCTGACCAGCCTAGCAGCTGGACTCCATGCCATGTGTGTCTCGTTATCTAGTACTGTGTCCTGTCTTCAGTCATCATGGAGTTCCAATTCAGCTCTCCATTGGAGCTGAATTGGCTTGTTGGTGTTGTTCTTATTTCTTTCCTCTTTAGCATGTTTCCTAGCTGTGTTATGTGTATTTGTGTCCCACAGGCCTCTGTAACAACTGGCAGCCTGCAGCCTGTTAATTGTAAAATAAAGACTCTATATTTTAAGATGTGACTTCTAGGATGATTCACCTTACAGTAACAATTCAAAAATAACATTCCAACAAGTAGTTACTATTCACACTTTACATGGCAATGTCTATGTTGTTCATGCAATGACAACAATGATGGGACTAGGACCAACTAAGACCAAGAGAGTGTGTTCACCTGCACACTGAGGGAGCACTTTGCTGCAGTGGGGAGGCTGGCAGGAGAGGCTGACCTGGGAGGGCAGGAGAAGAGCCTTCAGGCTAGAGTACAAAGCTTGGGGTCCAAGAGAAACTGTGCTCTGATTTGATTATCTTCAGATGGAGCTTTTATGATCTATTCCCAGAGTCTTATCCAGGCTACCTTAAGGGTTATCTTGCTAGCTATCAAGACAACTATCCTTGGGCTAGTAATGTGGCTCAGTGGTAGAGTGCGAGCCCAGCAAGTATGAAGCCCGGGGTTTGATTCCTCAGTACCACATTAACAGAAAAAAAAAAAAGCTGGAAGTAACGCTGTGGCTCAAGTGGTAGAGTGCTAACCTTTAGCAAAAAGAAGCTCAGAAACAGTGCCCAGACCCTGAATTCAAGCCCCAAGACTGGCAAAAAATAAAAATAAAAAAGTTTATATAGGTACATGCGCACGTGTGTGCTTGCACACACACACACACATTGAACACAAGGGCACCCTACCTGCTAGACAAGCACTCTGCCACTGAGCTACACCCAACTCACAGGCAATTTTTTCTGAAATAACCAATGAACTCCTGGTCCTAGGAAAGCTGGATCCTGGGGCCACAGTGTAAAGCTGAGGAATGCAGAACAGCAACACAGGAATTCAGAAGTAAGCCCTGGGCTAGCACAGTTGAGTGGTTCCAGGCTCCCTGGTGCTTCCTGGAATGCAGGTAGACCAGCAGGCCCTAGGATGAAGAGGCTGCTGGGAAGCAAATAGGAAGACCAGCAGGCTTTCCCCAAAGTATCTCTGAAGTGGTAGGCAGAAAGTAAATATGAGGCAGGACAGAGACTAGAGCTGTCTGGATAAAAGCAAATACTCTCAGAGAGGGCAGACATGTGCCTCAACTCCCCTAAGCTCCTGAGGCATAGCTCAGAGATAAAGTGCTTGCCTGAGTCCCTGGGTTTGAGCCTTAGCATTGCAAAACCACAAAATTCTCATGGCTTTTATGTCCCCTTCCCCAGAGAGTGCCCGTAGAAACATCACTACCGAAGCTGAGCTGCCATGGACTCTATCCCCTGTGCCTTGCCCTGGCTCAAGTTACAGAAAATAGCAGTAGAGCCAGCTCTTTCTGGGCCCAGAAGCTGTGCTAAGTGACTGTCATTATAGTTTTATCTTCTCCATTCTTTCTTCTTTAAGGGACTTTTTCTTTTTACTATGACTTATCAACCATAACGTCTGCAAAAGCAGTTGATTTAGACGAAATGACCAGCATGTGTGATAAGTAGTCCAGTGCAGATTACAAAGAAAGGCAAAGGCTGTTATTTTCTGCTCTTGAGAGGAAGCAAAACAGATGTTAATTGAACATTCTAGGACTGGAGCACTTGTATGTAAGTGGTTCTTTGACACTGTTTTAGGTTGTTTTTTTCCCAATATTTTTCTTGTTATTTAAAATACTGTTACTGTTACAGAGGATCACTGTTTCGTAAGTCAGATAATGAGTACATTTCTTTTTGGGCAATGTCACCCTTCACTCTCACACGTTGTTTTGTTTGCTTTTGTTTTTGTTTTTTGGTCCGGTCTTGGGGCCTGAACTCTGGGCCTGGATGCTGCCCCTCAGCTCTTCAGCTCAAGGCTAGCGCTCTACCACTTGAGCCACAGCGCCACTTCCGTTTTTTTTTTTTTCTTTTTTGCTTATGTGGTGCTGAGGAATCGAACCCAGGGCCTCAGGCATGCAAGGCAAGTGCTCTACCACTGAGCCACCTTCCCAGCCCTCTCACAAGTTGTTTAGTTCATTTTCAAGATAGTGTTGAGTGAATACCACTGTTGGATTTGTTCACTCTTTGTCTTTCCTTTTTTGTGCTTTACACTCCCAAAGACAGACAAACAAGACAAACAGAAAAAACAAACAAACAAAACCCTTTATTTTTCAAGGCAGCCCTCAGCCATGGTCCTCCTGCTACAGTCCTCCTCCCCCTGTCTAAATTGATGACAAGCTACTGCCACCATGTTCAGCTTATTGAGATGGGAGAGTCAATAAATTTTTGACCTGATTGGTGTCAAACTGTGATCTGCCCAGTCTCCATGTCCAAGTAGCTCAGAGGCCTCACCACTTTGAGGTTGTTGGACAGCATAACATACTTAACCCTGACATAGAAGAGTATGGAGGTATGGAGGTTGGGACTAGCTTTACAGAAAAACTGGGGCAGAAATTAGAGCAATTAGAGCACTGGAGACCAGAAAAAAAAGACATTCCAGAAAGGGGATTGGGGTTGAGAGTTACAGAGCTAGCTATGCAAGCCACTAGCCAATCTAGTGACCTGTTGTACCTGGAGAGAGGGAGTGGAAAGGAAGTGCAGAGGAAGATAGGGCCAGAGTGTGGTGAGTCTTGAACACTACACTAGCACTAGGTACCACTGTTCACAACTATAATCTTAGCTACCCAGGAAGCTGAGATCTGAGGATCAAGGTACAAAGCCAGCCGGGGTGGGAATGCCCATGAGACTTATATCCAATTAACTACCAAAAAAGCAAGAAGTGGAGCTATGGCTCAAGCAGTATCAAAAAAGCTCAGGGACAGTGACAAGGCCCTAAGGTCAAACCCCAGGATTTGGTGTGTGATCACACACACACACACACACACAAACTACACTAATAGGTTGCAGAAAAAGAGGAGTCAACAAGGTTTTCTGAGTAGAGTGATAGTCCAATGGTATTTGTATATTAGAGAAACATCTGACCACATAGTAGAACAGAATGGGAGAGGAATATCAGTAACCTAGAGAGGCCAGTTAAGTACAGCCAGAGGTAGTGGCTCAACCCTGCAATCGTAGCTACTCAGAAGGCAAATATCTGGAGGATCATGATTCCACGCTATCTGGGGCAGAAAAGTCCTTATAATTCCATCTCCAAAATAACCAACAAATAGCTGCGTTAGAGGCATGTCTCTAGTGTAGTGAACCAGCTGAGCAAGTCCAAGGTCTTGTGTTCAAGCCCCAGTACCAGTCCCTCTCCACTACCTGCAAAAAAAAACAAAACAAAACACAAGAATAAAGTGATAAAGGCCTAAATTACAGGTTGACAAGCTTCTCCTGCAGGGTAAACTGGAAAACACTTAACGCTTTGCATACCATATGGTCTTCGTTATAACTCGTTAACTATGCTGTGTTATTACTGAAGGGCAGGGCTGTGTTCTAATATAACTTAATTTACAAAAAAAAAGTTGGTGGGGGGCTGGGAGAGTGCTTGATACCATTCAGGAAGCCCTGGGTTCTATTCCTTAGCACCACATAAACAGAAAAAGCTGGAAGTAGTGCCGTGGCTCAAGTGGTAGAGTGCTAGCCTTGAGCAAAAAGCTCAGGGACAGTGCCTATGAGTTCAAGCCCCAGGACTGGCAAAAAAAAAAAAAAAAAAAAAAAAAAAAAAGTTGGTAAGGACCACATTTGGCTCATAAATTGTAGTTTCCCTACCCATAATCTAGCTATCATTTATTGAGGGCTATCATGCAGAACCATGTATTTTACAGTTTTTATTCCTGATTCTGACAGCAACCTACTGGGAGGTATTACTGACTCTATTTTATATATAAGGAAAATGAGGCTGAGAGAAGTTGGATAATTTTCTTAGGATCACACAAAGGGTGTGGCAAAGCTGGGATTCAAACTCAATTCTAAGTGCTGAGCTCATCATTCATCATACTGTTACTACTTGTACCTGTAGTTTCAAAAGGATGAAATGGGAAATACATAGGATTCTGAGTCTGAGTCTAAGAGAATTTCACTTATATATCCATTCATTCATTCCTTATATGTGTGTGTGAGTGTATTTAAAATTTTTTTTTGCCTTGAACTCAGGGCCTGGGCACTGTCCCTGAACTGTTTTGCTCAAGGCTAGCACTCTACCACTTGAGCCATAGAGCTACTTCAGGGTTTTTCTGTTTATGTGGTACTGAGGAACTGAACTCAGGGCTTCATGCATGTTAGACAAGCACTCTACCACTAAGCCACATTCCCGGCCCATATCTATAACATATACAAAGTACTAAAGAATACAAGTAAAATGAGTTATGATTCCTGTCCTTGAATGGCTCAGGAGACCAGATCTGATGATCACAATTCAAAGCCAGCTCAGTCAGGAAAAATCCATGAGTCCCTGGTCCATTAATCTGCAAAAAGCAGGAAGTGGAGCTGTAACTCAAGTGATAAGATTAGCAATTTTGAGTGAAAAAGCCAAGCAAGAGTGTGAGGTGTCAATTCAAGCCATAGTATTAGTGCAAGCATGCATGCATGCACACACACACATATCTGTAACTAGATGTAGAAGACAAAGAGAATATGATTTATTAATGAGATCAAGAAATCACAACACTTAAGTTGTTTTCATCCTGCTTCACTCCTTCCTCTCAACATCCAGAGAGCACTCTCTGATCCTTAGGGATCAGACACCTGATATTTTTACCCATGCAGTCTTAGGCATAAGCAAATGACTGTGAAACAATTAAAGCCCACATTTGAGGGTCCTTTGACTCCTAAACCAGGGCTTTCAAGGCCCATTGTTCAAAACTTGCCTTTCTTCCTTAAGAGTCTCATTTCCAAATGCATAAGCCTTGGGCTCCCAAAACCCCTGGAATAAATGTTTCTCAGGTTCCAATTTGATAGAGGCACTTTTAAAGGAATTACCGAGCCTGGGTGGCTCAAGTCTGTAATCCTAGCCACTCAGAAGGATCAAAGTTTAAGCCAGCATGGGCAGACAAGTCCATGAAACTATTTTCTCTAATTTACCACCAAAAGCCAGAAGTGGAGCAGTGGTTCAGGTGGTAGAACACTAGAGCTAAACAGCAAAAGGGAAGGAGCCTAGACCTTGAGTTCCACCCCCAGAGCCAGCACAAGACAAACAAAAACCCAACAAAAGAGATTACCACTGCAGGATTTCCCTCAGGAAAACTAAGGACATGCAACTAACTTCGAAGTCCCATACTTAGTCATAGGAACAGCCAATACTACATCTATTGAGTCTTCTCTCCTCCACTTACAATCACCAGCTAGTTACCTGTCCTCCTCCTTTAACCTAACAGCTCCAGGCTCTGTGCTATCAGCTAACATAAACTCTTTGAAATTCCAGTTGCTCAGAAATCCAAGGCTCCAAGAATCCTTCTACCACCTCCCAGTAGACCGTTTAGGTAGACCGTTCAGGTGTCTTATGCCTATAATCCTAGCTACTCAGGAGGCTGAAATCTGAGGATCAAAGTTTGAAGCCAGCCCAGGCAGGCAAGTCTATAAGATTCTTATGTCCAATTAGTTTCCCAAAAGCTAGAAGGGGAGCTGTGGCTCAAATGGTAGAACCCTAGCCTGGAGCCAACCCCCCCCCAAAAAAAACAAGATACATGCAACCCTAATGAGGTCAGGGGTTTGACTGGGAGATACTGAAGACAGGCTACTGGCTTTGGCATTTTGTCCCAGAGCCGAGATGTCTTATCAGCTTTGTATTCTGTATCTAGGGAAGATTTCTGTGTGAGCTGTATGTGATTCAAATTAGAACATTATTAATGCAAGTACAGGAAGGCTAACTGGCAGAATAATTAGCTATGGTCCTTTTACTCAAGGGAACTATACCCAACCTGGCAAAACTACAAAGCATACTGAATTACAGGTTGAAAATCTGATGAGTAAGAAAATTTGTGACAACTTAAGATACAGATACAGGACCTGTTTGGTTCATTGTCACAACTCAAAGATGGGGCTCTATAAAGGCTGATAAAAAGAACAGGAAGCCGGTTGACAGTGTCTCATGCCTATAATCCTAGCTACTCAAGAGGCTGAGATCTGAGGATCACAGTTAGAAGCTAGCCAGGGCAGGAAAAGTCTGTGACTCTTATCTCCGATAAACTACTCAGGAAAAGCCAGAAGTGGCACTGTGGCTCAGTAGAGTGCTAGTCTTAAGCACAAAGAGGCTCAAGGATAGCACCTAGGCCCCAACTTAAAGCTGCAGGACCGGCAAAAAAAAAAAAAAAGGAACCAACTGTTCTAAGTGGAAATTAAGTCTTTCTCCTAAAATGAGTCTGCATTTCTTTTAACTAGTTCTCTAGTTCAGCAGTCCAGCCTGGCACTGGTAGCTCACACCTGTTTTTTGTTGTTTTTTTTGTCCGTCATGAGCTTGAATTCACTAGCCCTGAATTCTTTTTTTTTTTTTTTGTTGGTCGTGGGGCTTGAACTCTGGGCCTGGGCGCTGTCCCTCAGCTCTTCAGCTCAAGGCGAGCGCTCTACCACTTGAGCTACAGCGCCACTTCCGGTTTTCTGGTGGTTTATTGGAGATAGGAGTCTCACGGTCTCTCCTGCCCGGGCTGGCTTTGAACCGTGATCCTCAGATCTCAGCCTCCTGAGTAGCTAGGATTACAGGCGTGAGCCACCAGCGCCCGGCTTAGCCCTGAATTCTTATGTTCAAGGCTAGTGATTTGAGCCACAGTGCCACTTCTGGTTTTCTGCAGTTAATTGGGAGATAGTTTCATGGACTTTCCTGCCCACACTGGTTCTGAATAACTATCCTCAGATCTCAGCCTCCTGAGTAGCTAGGATTATTGGTGTGAGCCACCAGCACCCGGTTTGTCACACCGGTAATTCTTGCTAGTAGGAGGCAGAGATTGGGAAGATGGAGATTTTAGTTGCTGGTGGTCATGGGGCTTGAACTCTAGACCTGGGAGCTGTCCTTGAGCTCTTCAACTCAATGCTAGCGCTCTACCACTTGAGCCACAGTACCAGTTCCAGTCTTTTGTTTATGTGGTGCTGAGGAATTCAACAGGGCCTCAGGGCCTCATGCATGCAGGGCAAGCACTTTACCATTGAGCCACCTTCCCAACCCCAGAAGACCGAGATTTAATGCCAGGCCTGGAAAAAAAATTTTTGTAAGACCTCATCTCAACCAAAAGTTAGGCACTGTGATGTGTTCCTGCCATTCTAGATAGGGCAGTAAATATAAATAGGATTGTGGTCTAGGCCCACTAAGACATAAAAGCAAGACCCTATCTCTAATTGTATTATTTTTTACTTAGGAGGGAGGGAGGGAGGGAAAAGAGGGAAGATAGAAGGGAGATAGGGAGAGGAGAAAGGAGGAAGGAGGGGAAGAAGGAAGGCAAGGCAAGAAGGAAGAAATGGAAGGAGGGAAGGGAGAGGGAAAAAGGAAGACCCCCATCTCAAAAATAATGCAGGGATGGGAATGTGGCTTAGTGGTAGAGCGCTTGCCTAGCATGCATGAAGCCCTGGGTTTGATTCCTCAGTACCACATAAACAGAAAAGGCAAGAAGTGGCACTGTGTCTCAAGCGGTACAGTGCTAGCCTTGCAGCTCAGGGACAGTGCCCAAGCCCTGAGTTCAAGTCCCAGAACTGGAAAAAAAAAAAAGGCTTATGAACTTTTCTACCTGGGTTGGCTTTGAACTGTGATCCTCAGCCTTCTGAGTAACTAGGTTTACAAGCATGATCCTCAGCCTGCTCAGTAACTAGGTTTACAAGCATGAGCCACCAGCACCTGGCTGTCTCCCCACACCTGTTTCCTTCTCTTTTCTTGTGTGTGTCTGTCCTGGGGTTAGAACAGAGGGCCAGGATGCTCTCCATGAGATTTTTGTTGTTGTTCAAGGCTATACTTTGCTATTTGAGCCACAGATCCACATCCAGCTTTTTGCTGAATAATTAGAGATGTCTCATGGACTTTCCTGCCTGAGCTGGCTTTGAACTGTGATCCTTAGATCTCAGCCTTTTGTCGGTCGTGGGGCTTGAACTCTGGGCTTCGGCGCTGTCCCTGCGCTCTTCAGCTCAAGGCAAGTGCTCTACTGCTTGAGCCACAGCGCCACTTCCGGTTTTCTAGTGGTTTATTGGAGATCAGAGTCTCTCGGACTTTTCTGCCAGGGCTGGCTTTGAACAGTGATCCTCAGATCTCAGCCTCCTGAGTAGCTAGGATTACAGGCATGAGCCACTGGCATCCGGCTCCTTCCCCCACCCGACCCCCACTCTCCACCCCTCCCCTGCCCAGTCCTGAGGTATGAACTCTGGGCCTAGGTACTGTCCCCAGTTTCTTTGGCTCAAGGTTAGTGCACTACCACTTGAGCCACAGTGCTATGTCTGGCTTTTTTTTTTTTTTCTCTTTTTGCTAGTCCTGGGGCTTGAACACAGGGCTTGGGCACTGTCCCTGAGCTTCTTTGCTCAAGACTAGCATTCTACCAGTTGAGACATAATACCAGATCTGGCTTTTTCTGTTTGTGAAAAATCAAACCCAGGGCTTCATGCATACTAGGTAAGCACTCTACCACTAAGCCAATATTCCCAGTCCACTTCTGGCTTTTTTGAGTAGTTTGTTGAAGACACAAGCCTCACAGAGTTTCCTGCCGGGGCTGTCTTTGAACTGTGACCCTTGGATCTCAGCCTCCTGAGTAGCTAGGATTGTAAGGATAAGCCCCCAGTGCCAAGTTTCATTTTCTTTTGGCTAAGGATGTTGAACATTTCTTCCTATTGTACTTTGTACAAATCATTTGTACTTCTGCTTTTATTTTGGCTATTTATTAATTGGACTATTTTTTTTTTTGGTATTTCAGTTTTTGAGGGGTTTTTTTTTTGGCCATTCCTGGGCTTGAACTCAGGGCTTGGGCACTGTCCCTGAGCTTCTTTTTGTTCAAGGCTAGCACTCTACCATTTTCAGCTTTTTCTGTTTATGTGGTACTAGGAATCGAACCCCCGGCTTCATGCATACTAGGCAAGCACTCTACCACTAAGCCACATTCCCAGCCCATAGTTTTTGAGTTTTTAATATACTCTGGATATTAAACCTTAGTCTGATGTATAGCTTACAATGGCTTTCTACAATTCTGTAAGTTTGTTCCCTCTAGTAATTATTTCCTTTCCTGAGCAGAAGCTTTTTAATTATGTAATTTCTCATTTGTTAGGTTTTGCTATTATTTCCTGATATATTGGAATCTTATTCAGAAAGTCATTGCCTATACATGTATCTTCAAGTGTTTTCTCTATGTTTTGCTCTAGCAGTTTCAAAGTTTCAGGTCTTACATTAAGATCTTTGATCTTGGGAGGGGGGTTGGTTGTGTACCAGTCCTAGTGCTTGAACTCAGGGCCCAGGTGCTGTTCCTGAGTTGTTGTTTTTTTAACTCAAGACTAGAGCTCTACCATTTGGGCCACAGCTCTACTGGCTTTTTAGGTGGTTGACAGGAGATAAGAATCTCAGAGCCAGTTGCCAATGGCTCACGCCTATAATCGTAGCTACTCAGGAGTCTGAGATCTGAGAATTTCAGTTCAAAGCCAGCCCAATCAGGAAAGTCTGTGAGACTCTTATCTCCAATTAACTACCAGAAAACTAAGTGGCACTGTTGCTCAAGTGGTAGAGTGCTAGCCTTGAGTTGAATCGTTAAGGGACAGCACATAGGCCCAAAGTTCAAGCTCCATAACCAACAACAACAAAAAAAATCTCAGAATTTCCAGGTACTGGTGGCTCACACCTGTAATCCTAGCTACTGAGGAGGCTGAGATTTGAGGACTGCAGTTCAAAGCCAGCCTGGGCAGAAAAGTCCCTATGAGACTCCTACCTCATTGATGATTATATATCTGCTTAGTTTTTTTTTCTTTTATATCCTTCTGGTAGGTTATGTATCTAGAAATCTATCCATCGTTCTTAAATCTTCTAATTTACACAAATATAAAATTACAAAATATTCCCATTTTCTTTTTTTTTAATTTTTTTGGGGGGGTTCCAGTCATGGGGCCTGTACTCTGGGTCGGGCACTGTCCCTCAGCACTTCAGCTCAAGGCTAACGCTCTACCACTTGAGCCACAGCACCACTTCCGGCTTTTTTCTTTTTTCTTTTTTGTCGGTCGTGGGGCTTGAACTCTGGGCCTGGGCGCTGTCCCTCAGCTCTTCAGCTCAAGGTGAGCGCTCTACCACTTGAGCTACAGCGCCACTTCCGGTTTTCTGGTGGTTTATTGGAGACAGGAGTCTCACGGTCTCTTCTGCCCGGGCTGGCTTTGAACCGCGATCCTCAGATCTCAGCCTCCTGAGTAGCTAGGATTACAGGCGTGAGCCACCAGTGCCCGGCTAAGATTTGCTGACTTCTTTCTTTTTTCTTATGTGGTGCTGAGGAATCGAACCCAGGGCCTCAGGCATGCAAGGCAAGCGCTCTACCACTGAGCCACCTTCCCAGACCGAATATTCCCATTTTCTTAATTCAGGACTTTTCTTTCTTTATGTTACTGTGCCTAACGGTAGTCAAATTTATCTTTTCCCAAAGCCACTTCCATTGATCCTTTGTGTTGTTCTCCACTCTCAACTATACCTTGTGAGATTCTGATCTGATTGAGCTAGGAATGTTCAGGCACTTTGAATGCTTATCAAACAAGTCTTTAAACTGTTATTAATTGTTCAAAGGGGCCACAATTCCACAAACCAGGTTATGAGTACAATGCTTTTTGGATAATGTCATCCCTTCCTTTGTTCTCTCCCATTTTCTCCCTTTAACAAAGCCTACATGTGATTTTTATTTTTGTCAGTCTTGAGGCTTGAACTCAGGGACTGAGCTCTGTCCCTGAGCTTCTTTTGCTCATGGCTAGTGATCTACCACTTGAGCCACAGTGCCACTTCTGTCTTTTTCTGTTTATGTGTTACAGAGGAATTGAACCCAGGGCTTCATGCATGCTAGGCAAGCAGTCTACCACTAAGCCACATGATTTTTTTTTTGGGGGGGGGGTTCAGCTGTGGTGCTTGAACTCTGGGCCTGGGTGCTGTCCCTCAGCTCTTCAACACACACAAACACACACACACACAAATACACACACACACAAATACACACACACACAAATACACACACACACAAATACACACACACACAAATACACACACACACAAATACACACACACACACACACACACACCCCAACCCACTACACCTCATCAGCACGTGCGCACGCACACACACACGCGCGCACACACACACACACACACACACGCACACACCCCAACCCACTACACCTCATCAGCTTTCTGGCTTTCTCTTCCAGATCTATTCTCTAAGTCTCTAAACATGCTGGTATTTTTCCCTTTCCAAAGCCAGAATTGTTCCTTTTCTTTACTCTAGGCCCTTCCACTTACCACCTAGTTCCCACTTATGTCTCTGCCAAGCTTGTTTATACACACACACAAAACTCCTGAAACCAGTATAGGATCACTATAGGAAATTTCAAGACCAAGAGGAAAAAAGTCCTTCATATCTCCTTTAAAAACTCTCAAAACGCTGGGCACCGGTGGTTCACGTCTGTAATCCTAGCTACTCAGGAGGCTGAGATCTGAGAATCGTGGTTCAAAGCCAGCCCGGGCAGGAAAGACCGTGAGACTCCTATCTCCAACAAACCACTAGAAAACCGGAAGTGGCGCTGTAGCTCAATTGGTAGAGCGCTTGCCTTGAGCTGAAGAGCTGAGGGACAGCGCCTAGGCCCAGAGTTCAAGCCCCATGACCAAAAAAAAAAAAAAAAAAATCTCAAAATATAGTAATAAAAACAAAAGCTTTCAAAACACTTTTTTTCAATTAATTTTGTCACTAGAATGAAAACACCTTGAGGATTGGGAATGTGGCTTAGTGGTAGAGTGCTTGCCTAGCATGCATGAATCCCTGGGTTCAATTCCTCAGAACCGCATAAACAGAAAACTCCAGGAATAGTGCTTTGGTTCAAGTGGTACAGTGTTAGCCTTGAGCAAAAAAAGCTCAGGGACAGAGCCCAGATCTTGAGTTCAAGCCCCAGGACTGGCAAAAAAATAAAACTAGCAAAACTGTCATCATAACCAGGTTGATTCTGATATCCATTCAGTTTTCTTGTATTTGACTTAAAAAACAAGACTGGGCACTAGTAGGTGGCTCACACCTGTAATCCTTGCTACTCAGGAAACTGAGATCTAAGGATTGTGGTTTAAAACCAACCCAGGCAGTAAAGTTCATGATGCTCATCTCCAATAAGCACCAACAAAAGTCAGAGGGGAGCTTTGGCTCAAATGATAGAACATTAGCCTTGAACAAAAAAGCTCAGGCCTTGTCGGTGTGTGTGGGGGGGAGGGGGGTATGTTTGGGTGGGGGGGAGGGGGGTGGCTGGGAAGGGAGGTGAAGGGTAAACAAAGGAGGAGGCTGCAATGCTTGGTAAGAAATGTATGCATTATCCTGCCCATGTAATTGTAACCCCTCTGTACAGTATGTTCTCAAATAAAATAAAATAAAATTTTAAATTAAAAAAAAAAAACAAAAAACAAACAAACAAAAAGCTCAGGCCTTGAGTTCAAATTCCGAGACCACCCCCCCCATACACACACAGCACATAATGTTGAATGTACATCACTTAGAAGACGATAAGCACATGTTTTGAAGCCTTTAACTAAAAACATAATAAGCATACTTTATATAATTTTTGCCTGACCTGGGGCTTGAATTCAGGGCCTGGGCACTGTCCCTGAGCTTCATTTGCTTAAGGATAGCACTCTACCACTTGAGCCACAGTCCCATTTGTTTACATGGTACTGAGGAATCGAACCCAGGACTTCATGCATGCTAGGCAGACACTCTACCACTTGAGCCACAGAACCACTTCTGGCTACAAGCATATTTTTAGTTCATTCCTATTCAACTATAACTTTTTTAGCTTTGGATAAATCATAACCTTAAGGTATCTTCAAGATTACACATTAAAAAGACAATGCAATAAAACTTTTCCACGTATTATCAAATAAACTAAATGAGACAAGGGAAAATTACAATGTTAAAAAAAAAGGGCAAAAACCTTTGGCTTTTGAAATGCACCATGATACCTTGTTTGGAAATTAATTAAAATTATTCATATTCATTTTGTCACTCCTCATTATCAAGTATAAAAATATTGTCCTCCCATCTTAAGAGGTGATATAGTATCTCCTTGTAGTTTATATTGATAATTCCTAGTGATGAAGTACTTTTCTCTTATTCTTTTTTTTTTTTTTTTTTTTTTTGGTCGGCTGTGGGGCTTGAACTCTGGGCCTGGGCGCTGTCCCTCAGCTCTTCAGCTCAAGGCGAGCGCTCTACCATTTGAGCTACAGCGCCACTTCCGGTTTTCTGGTGGTTGATTGGAGCTAGGAGTCTTACGGTCTCTCCTGCCCGGGCTGGCTTTGAACCGCGATCCTCAGATCTCAGCCTCCTGAGTAGCTAGGATTACAGGCGTGAGCCACCAGCGCCTGGCTCTCTTATTCTTTCTTTTGGAGGGCATCTTCTCTACCACTGTCAGATTCTAGGCTTCCCAGGATCCCTTCTGCCTATGGAGAGTATTTTCCTTTAAGATATTGAAGCTGAAGACAGTTCCTAAGTATGAAGTCTCTCTACCTTTTCCTGTTTGCCTAATGGCAGAATAAGTACTCAGACAAAAAGTCTTTTTAGCTAGGCATGGTGGCATGTACTTGTAATCCCAGCCCTTAGGTAACACTGGCAGGATGCTGAGTTATAGGCCAGTCTGGGTTACAAAGTGAGACTCTGTCTCAGTAAATAAATAAACAGGCTTTTCTATCCTTCACCTTTTGCTGGCTAAAACCCAACATGAATCTGAATAGTCCCTTACCAAAGAGAGTACTGATCAGACCAGCAGAGCAGCAGATGCTTCTGCAGGTATTCCCTCTGTCCCAGCTTCCTCTGAAGCCAGAGTAGAGAGCTACTTACTTCCCTAATTTCTCTCACTAGATGTCTACAGCATGCCTAAAACAGCTTGATTTTTCTTTCTTTGCTGCATTTCATTAACAGGACTCTTCCCAGTTAAGCCTTAAGAGTTGGAAAATGGAATTTTCTTTTCTTTTTTTTCTTGTCGTCATGGGGCTTGGGCGCTATCCCTGCGCTCTTCAGCTCAAGACAAGCACGCTACCCCCTAAGCCACAGTGCCACTTCCGGTTTTCTAGTGGTTTATTGGAGATAAGAGTCTCACGGACTTTTCTGCCTGGGCTGACAGAACCGTGATCCTCAGATCTCAGCCTCCAGAGTAGCTAGGATTACAGGCATGATCCACCGGCGCCTGGCTGAAATTTTATTTTCTTTCCTTGCAGTTGTGTCTTGGGTCACTGACTATGTTGACTCTGGACATTATATATATATATGCAGAGTACAGGCATGGAAGATGGTGAGTGGATCCCAGAAAAGAGCACAGGCAACAGTACAAAAGCCCAGCAGTCAGGTGTCAGGTGACAGCTGGGCAAGAGAAGTGGCAATTCTTCCAAGCTGCTTGTCTAGGGAGACAGGTAAACAGTAGGGTGAAAACCAGAGAATGTAGTTTGGTTGGGGAAAATGAACTAGTAGACCCTCAGTACTGAAAAGTTCAGATGTTAAGGGAGTTGTTCAAACAACAGAATGATGTGGGCTCACAAAGAGGTAGACCTAACAGGAAAAACGACCCCACCAGTATTTTGCAGGAGGTGTAAGGGTGTGTGACAGCAAGGACAAATTATATTAGTGGCTCACAGAGGGAAATTATCTACTGGGTTATGAAAGTACAGTTTTGTTTTGCCAGACCTGGGGCTTGAACTCAGGGCCTGGTCACTTTCCCTACGCTTCTTTTGCTGAAAGCTAGCACTCTACAACTTGAGCCACTTCTAGATTTTTGTTTATGTGGTACTGAGGAATTGAACTCAGAGCTTCATGCATGCTAGGCAAGCATTCTACCATTAAGCCACATTCCCAGCTGAAGGTACAGTTAAAGATAAGTTGTAAAGGAGGGAGAGGGAGGGCTAATCACAACTACTGCTTAAATGCTACAGCTGGTGGCTCACAAGTGTATCACTATCTATTCATGAGGCTGAATCTGAGGACTAAGGTTCAAAGCTTGCCAAAGAAGGAAAGTCCATGAGATTTGGCTGAAGTGGTAAAGCACCGACTTCAAGCAAAGGGACAGCACTCAGGCTCTAAATTCAAACCCCAGTAACGGTATGTATGCATGTGCACACATGAGCGCACACACACACACACACAAACTCAAGGTAGAAGAATTTGGGATACACATTAAAGCAGCATTAATAAGCCTCACGGAAAACAGTGTTGGTGAGGTAACCAAGTAGCATGAATGTTTCAGATCCTTCTGAGGTCTAGGCAGGTGGCAGAAATCTGCGGTTTAGCATCAAGGACTCTGAAGTCCACTGGGGCTCAAATTCTTTCTTTTTTGGGGGGGGGTCCGGTTGTGGGGCCTGAACTCTGAACTCTGGGCCTGAGCACTGTCCCTCAGCTCTTCAGCTCAAGGCTAGCACTCTACCACTTGAGCCACAGTGCCACTTCCGGCTTTTTTCTTTTTGCTTACGTGGTGCTGCGGAATCGAATCCAGGGCCTCATGCATGCAAGACTAGTGCTCTGCCCCAGGGCTCAAATTCTAATTCCCACCAATGACTGTCTCTGTGGCCTTGGGCAAGCCAATCTGCACTAACTTATCAGTAAAATGAAGACAGCATTTACATATAAAGGCATTTGTGCAACACCAGCCCCACACACCAGAGATGTCCATCACCCTCTCCTCTCATTGAATAAGGGTCTATAATGGCTCTAAGGCAGAGACTCTCAAACTATTGACTGTATAGGGCTAAAGACTAGGCTCAGATTCTCAACTTTTTGACTCAAAATCACATTACCTTTAAAAATAAAACTTTGGGGCTGGGAAGGTGGCTCAGTGGTAGAGTGTTTGCCTTGCATGCATGAGGCCCTGGGTTCGATTCCTCAGCACCACATAAGAAGAAAAAAAAAAGCCAGAAGTGGTGCTATGGCTCAAGTGGTAGAGCGCTAGCCTTGAGCTGAAGAGCTGAAGGACAGCGCCCAGGCCCAGAGTTCAGGCCCCACAACTGGACCCAAAAAAAAATAAAAAATAAAAATAAATAAAACTGAGAAGCTCGGCACCGGTGGCTCACGCCTGTAATCTTAGATACTCAGGAGGCTGAGATCTGAGAACAGCAGCTCAAAGCCAGCCTGGGCAGGAAAGTCCTTGACACTCTCATCTCCAATTAACCTCCTGAAAACAGGAAGTGGCGCTGTGGCTCAAATGGTAGAGTGCTCCCCTTGAGCTGAAGAGCTAAGGGACAGCGCCCAGGCCGAGTTCGAGCCCCACGACTGACAAAAACAAAAAACTGAGGGTCTAGGGATGTGGTTCAGGTGGTAGTGGGCTTGCCTAGCATTCAATCCTGAGTATCAAAAATAATTTTTTTTTTGTTGGTCCTAGGGCTTGAACTCTGGGGCTGGGAGCTGTCCCTCAGCTCTTCAGCTCAAGGCTAGCGCTCTATCACTTGAGCCACTTCTGGTTTTCAGGTGGTTAACTGGAGATAAAGAGTCTAATGGTGGTCTGTAATAAATGAATGTATGTATGTGAGCATCCAAACCATTATTCTTGCTATGAATGGTATGTCTCAGATTAGTGTTATCAGAATTTCTTCTCCTCATGCTTCTATTTTATATGAGTTGCTATCTTTGTTTTTATTGACAGTAAACTCATCATGTTTTTGGAAACAAACAAAAAAAAAAGAGTCTAATGGACTTTCCTACCTGGGCTGGCTTTGAACCACGATCCTCAGATCTCAGCCTCCTGAGTAGTTAGGATTATAGGTGGGAGCAATCGGCACCTGGCCAAAAATTCTTATACACCTAAAACCACTAACAAATTACCTAGATATTAATTATTAATAAATCTGTAAGGGTAGTATTATACATGAATCTTTTTAGTGTTACTAAACAGTGCATACTAAGCACATACTAAAATACAATCCTATCAACCCACTATAATATAGTCCCCTGCCAAAAACAAAAAAACAAACCCATACAAACTTTGTGGAAGGATAGTTTGATACATACATACATACATACACATATATATATATATTTTTTTTTATTTTTTTATTATTATTATTTTTTTGAGTCCGGTCGTGGGGCCTGAACTCTGGGCCTGGGTGCTGTCTCCACAGCGCCACTTCCCGCTTTTTTCTTTTTTTTTTTGGTCGGTAGTGGGACTTGAACTCTGGGCCTGGGCGCTGTCCCTCAGCTCTTCAGCTCAAGGCGAGCGCTCTACCACTTGAGCTACAGCGCCACTTCCGGTTTTCTTGTGGTTTATTGGAGATAGGAGTCTCACAGTCTCTCCTGCCCGGGCTGGCTTTGAACCGCGATCCTCAGATCTCAGCCTCCTGAGTAGCTAGGATTACAGGCGTGAGCCACCAGCGCCCGGCTCCCGCTTTTTTCTTATGTGGTGCTGAGGAATTGAACCCAGGGCCTCAAGCATGCAAGGCAAGTGCTCTACCACTGAGCCACCTTCCCAGCCCCTAGATATATATTTTTTAAATTTATTATGTCTTTTGTCCGTCATGGGGCCTGAACTCTGGGTCTGGGCACTGTCCCTCAGCTCTTCAGCTCAAGGCTAATGCTCTACCACTTGAGCCACAGCACCACTTCCGGCTTTTCTGCTTATATGGTGCTGAGGAATGGAACCCAGGGCCTCATGTATGCAAGGCAAGCACCCTACTACTGAGCCACCTTCCTAGCCCTATTTTTTTGACATTTTGCAAGTCTTTTTAAAAGTCTGTTTTACTTGAAGACTTATGAATCGTACTCATCAGTGGAGATGCTGATTGCTTAAGGTATGAAAACTAGGAAGCACCCTAAAAGGGCTTTGGGGACATTGAACCACTTTGAGAATCATTACTTTAAGCTTTCCTCTAGCTCTAAAAATCACTCATTGATTCATTTATCTAACACTCTGGGATTCCTAAAGAATGAGTGAATCCCATGGCCCACTGCACTTCAAAGAACCTACCTGAAAAGATGAAAACACATTTAAAATTACGAACATTAATATAGGAGCTATAGAGGGGAAAGTTATAAGTTACCAGAGAACCTAAGGAGTCAGGAAAGACATATTGAGATATAGGCAAAAAACTTTTTTCCTGGAGATAGGGTTTTGTAATGTAACCCAGGCTGGTCTCGATCTTAAAATCCTCCTGCCTCAGGATGGGTCTACCTACCACCATGCCAATTGCCTTTTTTTTTTTTTTGCCAGTCCTAGGTCTTGAACTCAAGAGCTTGGGCACTGCCCCTGAGCATCTTTTGCCAGCACTCTACCACTTGAGCCACAGCGCTACTTCTGGCTTTTTCTGTTTATGTGGTACAGAGAAATCAAACCCAGGGTTTCATGCATGCTAGCCAAGCATTCTACCACTAAGCCACATTCCCAGCTCAAGCACTTGCTTTTTGTGTGTATATGTGCTGGTCCTGGGGCTTGAACCCGGCCTAGATGCTCTCCCTAGGCTTCTTTTTCAAGATTAGTGCTCTACCACTTGAGCCACAGTTCTATTTTAGTGGAGAAAGCCTCACAGATTTTCTTGCCTGGGCTGGTTTTTTTTTTTTTTTTTTGGGTCCGGTTGTGGGGCCTGAACTCTGGGCCTGGGCGCTGTCCCTCAGCTCTTCAGCTCAAGGCTAGCGCTCTACCACTTGAGCCACAGCACCACTTCCGGCTTTTTTCTTTTTGCTTATATGGTGCTGAGGAATCGAACCCAGGGCCTCAGGCATGCAAGGCAAGCGCTCTACCACTGAGCCACCTTCCCAGCCCCGCCTGGGCTGGTTTTGAACCCCAACGCTTAGATCTCAGCCTTCTGAGAAGCTAGGATTACAGGCATGAAACACCAGCAACCTGCAAGCGCTTGCTTTTTAAAGTAACTTGTATTCTTTTCAGGTGTAGAGATCTTCAAGGCTTAACAAACTTGTTCAGTAATAGAAACAGTATCACAAGAATACATTTGTCATTAGTGGCTTACTAATCCTAACTACCCAGGTGGCTGAGATCTGAGGACTGTGGTGTTGGAAGCCAGCCCAGGCAGGAAAGCTTATACTTCCAATTAACTACCAAAAAGCTGGAAATAATGGTAGACTGCTAGCCTTGTGCAAAAAAGCTCAAGGAGGGCTGGGAATGTTGCTTAGGGGTAGAGTGCTTACCTAGTATGCATGAAGCCCTAGGTTCGACTCCTCAGTAACACATAAACAGAAAACGCCTGAAGTGGCACTGTGGCTCAAGTGATAAAGTGCTAGCTTTGAGCACAGAGAGGCTCAGAGACAGTGCCCATATGCCCATATCCTGAGTTCAACCCCAGGATTGGGGGGGGGGGGGAGAAAAAAAAGCTCAAGGATAGTGTTTAGGCCCTGAGTTCAAGCCCTAGGACTGGCACCAAAGTTTTGTTTAAAATCTGCATACATAAAATGTAAGTATTTCTAGTGACAACATCCTCATACTCTATAGCTTATCACCAAATAGTCTGTGGGTAGACAGAAATAACCAAAAGTCTATTCCCCCCTCCCTTTTTTTTTGGTGTGGGCCCTGGACCTTGAACTCAGGGACTAACCACCACTGTCCCACAGCTTTTTTGCGCAAGGCTACGATCCTACTCCTACACCACATAAGCAATACGTACCCTCAGTCTTATACTAAGCCCATTTTTAGATGGGGGGGGGGAGAGTTAAGGCACAGAGAGGTTAAGTAAATCAAACCTCCAGCAAAATGGGAAAGGGTGTGGTAAGAGGCCCACACCAATAATCCCAATCCCAACACCTGGGGAAGGTTGAGTCAGGAAGACTGGGTCACCTGACTACACGAGACCCTGTTTCAAAAAAAAAAAAAAAAACCGACACAGAAAACCAACCTCAAAGCAAGCAGTGCCTAATAACCTGGTTTTAGCAGACTTCGCTCGGGAAAGGGGTCCTGCCTTCCTTTTTAAGAAAAATGGCAGAATTTCAAGCGTAAATGACAAAATAATCACACACACACACACACACACACACACACACACACACACACACACACACACACACACACACACACACCCCTCTCAAAGCAAGCAGTGCCTACACACACACACACACACACCTCTCAAAGCAAGCAGTGCCTAATAACCTGGTTTTAGCAGACTTCGCTCGGGAACGGGGTCCTGCCTTCCTTTTTAAGAAAAATGGCAGAATTTCAAGCGTAAATGACAAAATAATCACACACACACACACACACACGGAAACAAAACAAAATACACCAAGCCGAAGGGAGGCTCGGCAGAGTTCAGTAACTTCTCTAAGGGTTATAGGAGACACCCGAACCAGAATCCCCCGGCCGAGGAGCGACCTGCGGTCCCCGAACGCCACGCAGCCGGCGACACGTGGCGAGGGGGAGACGAGTCCGGGCCGAGAAGAAGCCTGAAAACAAAGTGGACGAGGGGGAAGCAGGGAAGAGGGCAAGCAGGGAAGTGGGGAAGAGTCCAATATACATCAAAGCCGACAAGCAGCAGACCCGTAGGAAGCTAAGCCAGTCCCCTGCGCCCCCGGGACAGTGTCCCGCCGGCGGGCCGCCGCGGCTGAGGTCGGCTTGCGCGGGTCCTACTGCACGCCCGGGCGAGCTCGGGCCGGACTCAACCGACATGGCTCCCGAGGAGGCCGCGGCCGCCGCGGCCTCCCCTGCCCTCTGGGCCGCGAGTCACTCGGCCAACACCGGAGGCCGGCTAACTTTCCCTTCTGGGCGGCGGCGGCGGCCTTGGAAAGAAACACCAACACCGGTCCTCAGGAGGCCCGCGCCGGCCCGGCAGCCATGTGGCCTCCGGGAAACCGGGCCCTCCGGATCGCAGCCTCGCCGCCCGCGGTCAGCCGGGGCGGGACGGGGCGACACCTCCAAGCCGGCCGCGCGGCATTTCCTCTTCCTGCCCACACGCGGCGTGGCGGCGGCCCGCCGAGGCTGGGTCCCGAGGCCTGACCGCGGCCTACCAGCGAGCGCGAACCACACCGCGCCCCGAGCCGCCGCGCCCCGAGCCTCCGTGCCGCGCCGTGCCGTGCCGCCTCCGCCGCGCCCGCGGGCCGCGGGGCCTCCGGGCGGCTGGGCCCGGCGCGGGCAGCGAGAGGCGGGGCCGGCGTGCGGGCGGAAGGAGGTGGAGGAGGAGGAAGAGGAGGAGGCGGCGGCCGGGAGCCGGGGGAGAGGGGCGGGGGGCGGGCCGGGGGAGGGGAGGAGCGGGATTTGCGGAGCGCGGCGCCGCTGCCGGGAGCCGGCGGGCCCGAGAGTGACCGAGTCACGGCGGGCGCCGGCGGAGCCGCGGCGACGGACCCGCCTCCTGGAGGAGCTCAGCCCCGGCCAGGCCCGGCCCCATTCCCGCCCCGCGCCGCCTCCCCGCCGCCGCCGCCACCGCCGCCGCCGCCGCGGGAGCGCTCCCCTGCCCACCCCGCCCCCGCGGCCGAGCCCGGGAGTCGAGTGGGAGTCGGCCGGCCGCCGCGGGTAGCTCTGGGACCCCGCGGGGGACACTGCAGCCGGAGCCCGGGAGGGGCCGCGCCGCCACCGTCTGAACTAGGATGTCCCGACATGAAGGTGAGAGGAGCCTCCGCCCCCACCCCCACCGCCCGGGCCTCGGCCTACCCCGCCCGGGCCCCGCGGAGGGCGGCCGGGGAGCGGCGGAGACTTCGGCAGAGCCCGAGCCGGGCCCGAGGCGCCGGGCCCGGAGGCGAGCAAGCGAGCGAGGGCGGGCGGTCGCGGTGCGGCTGCCGCCACGGTTGCGGCCGCGGCCCAGAGCTGGGCCTGGTGCCGGAGGCGGGGCGGTCGCCCCGGCCGGAGGGTTTGCACTGTCATGGGGCGGGAGGGGGGGGAGGGGAGGCGACGGGGCCCGTTACCGGCGGGAGCCGGGCCCTCGGGACTGATACCGGACGCCGAGGCCCGGCCGGCTAGCCAGGGGCCGCGGGCCTCAGCGCGGCCTAGCTCCTGCCGCCCCGGAAGGGCCCGGTGCGATCGCAGAGCCGGGTCGAGGGAGGCGGCCGGAGGATAAGGGAGGCGGCCTGGGACCCGGCGGGCGCGTCCGGTCGCCGGGAGACGACGGCGAGTGTCCCCGCCTGCAGGCGACCGCGGGGCGGGCGGGAAGGTTCTGTGACCGGGCACGGAACTCCTCACAGACTCGAGCCCGCCCGGCCTCGCGGCTAGGCCTCAGCGCGTCCCTGGGCTCGGGTAACCAAGTTCCCGGGGTGGATCAGGGCCGGCCGCGGCGAGCAAACTCCCTGCTCGGTCACCTCGTCGGAGCGGGACCTGCTCCCAGCCGTCCCGGGGCCGTCACCCGCGTGCGCTGCACCCCCAAAACCAGGTTTAGGTAGATGGCCGTGGTGAGATCCTGTTAATGGTCGGGGGAAGGGTGTCTTTGGACTCGGTTGTGTGATTTGAAAACACGCTTGGGGTACAGTTGCAAATAAGCCGATAACTCCAGTCCCAGGGCACAAAGACACAAATGGTACGGGCCCGATGGATAGATTGGCTTTGAACAGGTAAAATTAAACACTACTAAATAAATAGCGAACTTCAATTTTACTACCATATGGTTTAGGAAAGGGGGAGGAGGGCTGTACTTTCTTTGTTTCCCTACTGTAGGTTTTTAAAATAAGTATTGACAGACTTGAGAAAAAGTTTGTGCTGGTCAGGTTATTGCTAGATGTTAGAAGTGACTTGGAAGTATTGTGTACTTTAGATTTTAACATCCTCTATAGGTAAACTGGGAGTGGAGTGAGTTTAGTAGGATTAATGTGAGATTCACATTGTGGGAAGGGCGTTCTTAAGGAAATACAGGTCTTAGGATTTCAAGGCTGAAAAAAACCCTCAGATTTATCAACGTTTTATGTAGAGCAAAGTTTCAGAATTTGCATTACTGATTGCAAACGGGGGGGATTGACTCCAAGAGCCTTTTGTGTGTGTTCAAGTATTCTGTGTTTTAGAAGTTAACAAAACTAGTAGGTAATAAGACTGTTTTCTTCAGGGAGCATTTATGGAGTAGCTTACTGTTCCAAGAATGGGACATTTTGAAATAGTAGGTTACTTAGTTTGATCTCATTGAAAAGAACAGAAATATTTGGAAACTGTGCCCTATTTTCCCACTTAATGGAAACGTATCCCCATTTATGTAATTTTTAAAAGTTGTGATTGAAGTTACATCAAATTTCGCCCGGGGGGCTTTGGAGGCATGACTTAGTTGATAAGAGTGCCAGCCAATGCGTGAGTCAGATACTGAGTTCGAGTCCAGTCTCTGACTAAAAAGAAAAAAAAAAACGAAATTTAACTTGGGGATATTAAAGTTTATCTTAGATTTGTACTGCTGTGTACATCGATCACTTTCAAGACACAATGAGAGTGAGCACTGGCTGCAGGCTTCCTTAATGGTAGGAACTGGGAGAGTTAAAATTGCAGAGTAGCCTTGGGAGTAAGGTGTTGGAGACACATGCTTTTATTGCCATAAGGAAGCATCCTGATAGCTCCAGACTGAGTATTCTAATTGAACTGTGAGTGGCCTGGGAAGGAAGTTCCTTTATATATAAACTCAGTGCTCCACTGGAATAATTAAAATATCATAGTTGGGAATATTCTTAGTCTAATATATAATATACATTGTGTAACTGAAGTCCATCCTTACCTATTTGCCCCTGTGGGAAGGTGTATTTTTATAAAACTTTCAGTTACTATCACTTGACTATTAACTGAACTGAGGCACACTAATGGACACCTTTCCTGGTAACTTATTAATGCTGAATGTTTCTGAAAAGGAGACCTATATCCCTTTGAAGACTTAAAACAGTACAATGGTTGACCAGACCCTTTTAAGGGTCTGGTTAAGGCCTAAAGCAGGAATAGCAGTCTCTGAATCACATTTAATTCATGAGATGTATGTGTCTTGTAAAATATTAATTCAGACTGCTGTTATTTTCATCAGTAGGAATCTTACCTATCTGCAGATGCACTTCCTTTCTCTTCAACTAATCCTCACCTTTCTTTTTTTTTTTTGTGGTGTGTTTGTAGTGCTGCTTAGGTTGGTGCTCAGGGCTTCATGCTTCATATGCAGGCCTTTTAGCATTTCTTTAGTGGTATGATTTTTTAGTTCTTCGGGGGGGTTTTGTTTCTTTTTTTCTTTTTTTTTTTTTTTGCTTAGTTGTGAGGCCTGAACTCTGGGCCTGGGCGCTGTCCCTGAGCTCCTCAGCTCAAGATTAGCGCTCTACCACTTGAGCCACAGCGCCACTTCCAGCTTTTTCTGCTATGTGTTGCTGAGGAATGGAACCCAGGGCCTCATGTGTGCAAGGCAAGCACTCTACCATGAAGGCACCTTCCCAGCCCATAGTTCTTTGTTTTTAGTGTGCATATCTGCACACATGCACATATTTGTGTGTATGTATGGCATTCATGGGGCCTGAACTCAGGGCCTGGGCATTGTCTCTGAGCACTTTTGCTCAGGACTGGCTCTCTACCATTTGAGCCATAGTTCCACTTCTTGCTTTTCAGTGGTTGGAGGTAATCTCACACTTTTCTACCCAGGCTAGCTTTGAACCACTATCCTTAGCTCTCAGCCTCCTGTCCTAAGGTTACAGGAATAAGCCACTGGCACCTGGCTGATTTTTGAGCTCTTTTAATCATCTGTCTACTTCCAATTTTGTAGTTATTACTTTTCTTCTCAGTTGTATGACCTAGAACTGGATATAATAGTCCAGTAAAAGGCCAGGCCAGAACTGTGCTGCCTTGTTTCTGATGGGTTTCTGTACCCAAGTAGCTTGTTACTTTGTCTTTCTGCGCACTCTAATGAGTTGTACTATATTATATGACTGTATTAATTATGTAACTTTGGACCACACAGCCCCAAGATGGATTCCTGTGAAGCTTAGAGGCTCAACTGATGAAGCAGTGAACTGACTGCCTCTGTGAAAAGAGATAAAACCAGGAGCAGAGAGAAATGCCCTAGACCAGGGTCAGCATTCTTTTCTCTGTGAAGGGCCAGGTAGTAAACAGTGTAGGCTTAGAGAGCTATAAGATTGGTAAGCTCTGCAGTTGTCCTTTTGAAAACAGCTATAGACAACATGTAATCCAATGAGCATGGATATGTTCCAATTTATGGACACTGACCTTATTTATGGACACTGACATTTGAATTTTATGTAATTTTTATGTGTCATGAAATATGACTCTTCATTTGAAACACCACCACCATTTAAAAATATAAAAGCCATTCTTAGCTAATAGGCAGCACAAAAACTAACAGTGGCCAAATTTGGTTCATGAGCTGGTTTACCTACTATGTCCTAGAGTAGACTTTATTTTATTTATTTATTTATTGGGTTGGTCATGGGGCTTGAACTCTGGGCTTGGGCGCTATCCCTGTGCTCTTCAGCTTAAGGTGAGCACTCTACCACTTGAGCCACAGCACCACTTCCGGTTTTCTAGTGGTTAATCGGAGATTAAGAGTCTCACAAACTTTTCTGCCCCGGCTGGCTTTGAACTGTGATCCTTAGATCTCAGCCTCCTCAGTAGCTCAGGATAACAGGCATGAGCCACCGATGCCAGCCTTTATTTTTTTGTACCAATCTTGGGGTTTAAACTCGGGGCCTGGATGCTGTCCCTGAGCTTCTTTTGTTCAAATTTAGCGCTTTACTACTTGAGCCACAGCTCTACTTCTGGCTTTTTGGATGGTTTATTGGAGATAAGCACCTCATAGACTTTATTGCCTGGGCTAACTTTGAACCGAAGTCCTCAGAGCCTGTCTCCTGTGCTAGGATTACAAGCAGGAGCAGGAGCCACCAGTGCCTGAGTTAAGAGACCTTTAGAGAGTTGAAGGAACTAGAACTGCAGTTCTGAAAGGGTCTCTCTGCTAGCTATTCAGCCATTCCTACAGATAATGAGAAAGAGTCTCTGTATTGACCAACTTTGCTCATTATGACTTTTCCAGAAGTGTTCCAGAATTCTAAGGCTTCTCTTAAATTCATCTGATAAGATTCTTGTCATGTTATAACACTTATGGTCACTTTATGTTCTACATATCATGTTATCTAATTCTGTGTTATAGGCAAAATAATAATTTTTCTAGTTTGTGTATTTAAAAAACAAAACAAAACTCAGAGCTGGACACCAGTGGTTCATGCCTGTAATCCTAGCTACTCAAAAGGCTGTGATCTGAGGATCATGATTCAAAGCCATGAGGAAATCCATGAGTCTCTATCTCCAATTAACCACCAAAAAACTGGACTGGACATGGAGCAATGGCTGTAGTGGTGGAGAACTAACTAGTCTTGAGCACAAAAGTTCAGAGACAGTGCCCCAGGACTGACACCAAAAAATCTCTAGGAATGTAGAGTGAGTGCATACTTAGCAAAGGGCCTGGGTTCATCCACACACACACACACACACACACACACACACTTTAGATAAAAGTTCATAATTGTGATCAATTGGTTTATTCCTCAAACTACAGAAACAATCTATAAATGTATCTTCCCCACCAGACTTAGGTTGTGTCTCATCCATTATTTCACACATTTCTTGGTTAAAAAAAAAATCCAACGATTTAAAGCCAAATATGTTTTTACTCCAGTTAATCAACTAGGCCCCAAATCAAGTAAGAATATTCATAACTTATCTAGTAAGCACTGAATAATGTTATTTCAAACTCTGAGTAAACATACTTAATACTTTAAACATGTTGGTTGTGTGTGTATGTTTGTTTTTGCCAGTCCTGGGGCTTGAACTCAGGGCCTGGACACTGTTTTTGAGCTCAAGGCTAGCACTCTACCACTTTGAGCTACATCTCTACTTCTAGCTTTTTTGGTGGTGTATTGGAGATGAGAGTCCCATGGATTTTCCTGATCAGGGTGACTTCTAACCATGATCCTCAGATCTTAGATCTCAGCCTCCTGAGTAGCTAGGATTATGAGCATGAGCCACTAGAATCTGGCTGAATCTATGTTTTTGAAAGAGTCTAGCAATGTTGCTGGGATACCCTCAAAGCTAACGCTTGGACTCAAGCAATGCTCCTGTCTCTGTCTCTAAAGATGCTGTTGCTGCTGCTCCTCTTCCTGCTCCTCCTGCTCCTACTCCTGCGCTGCTACTGTTCCTTTTCCTCCTCTTTCCCACTCTTTCTTTCCCCTACCTCCTTCCCCCCCCCCTCCTTTTTTGCCAGTCCTGGGGCTTGAACTCAGGGCCTGAGCACTATCCTTGAGCTTCTGGCTTTATCTGTTTATGAGGTACTAAGGAATCAAACCCAGGGCTTCATGCATGCCAGGCAAGCACTCTACCACTAAGCCACAGTCCCAGCCTCTGAAGAAGCTTCTTACACGTGATAGCTTACCTGACTTTTTTGTGTTTAAGGAATGAACTTAGGCCCTCTGCTTGCACAGAACCATAATCCTCCTACTTATGTCTCTTTCTTTTCTTTTCTTTTTTTTTGTTGGTCTTGGGGTCTGAACTCTGGGCTTGGGTACTGTCCCTCGGCTCTTCAGCTCAAGGCAAGTGCTCTACCACTTGAGCCACAGCGCCACTTCTGGCTTTTTTCTGCTTATGTGGTACTGAGGAATTGAACCCAGGGCCTCATGCATGTGAAGCAAACATTCTACCACTGAGCCAACTTCCCAGGCTACTTATGTCTCTTTCATAGCTTAGATTACAGGGGCGTCGTGTGCCACCATACCATCTTTTTTATTAAGATTGTAAGTGGGGTATCTATGGCTTATTCCTGTAATCCTTAGCTACTCAAGAGACTTGAGAACTTAGGATCACAATTTGAAGCCAATCCAGGCAGGAAAATCCACAAGACAATTACCTCCAGTACCCCCAAAAAGCTGGAAGTGGAGTTATGGCTCTAGTGGTGGGGCTAGCCTTGAGTGAAAAAGCTAAGAGACAGTACCCAAATCTTGAGTTTAAGCCCTAGTGCGATTGCGCGCGTGCGTGCGTGTGCGTGTGCGTGCGCGCACACACACACACACACACACACACACACACGGTTTATAGTCTCACATGAGTTTGCTGGTGGCTCAAGCCTGTCAAAAATAGTTATCTGATATTTAAGGATCACAGTTCTGCCTGAGAGACTTTTATCTCCAGTTAACCAACAGAAAGTCACAATGGAGCTGTGGTTCAAGTGGCAGAGCATGGACCTTTGAAAGTGGAAGTGTGGCTCAAATAATAGAGCACACTTGGAGTGAAACACATTGAGTTCAAGCACCAGCACCAAAAATTAAAAAAAATTGCAGTCCTGCTAACTTTTGTTCAGGCTGATCTTAAACTATGATCTTTCGATTTTTGTCTCTGGAGTATCTGATTACAGGCATAATCCACCACATCTTGCCCCTCTGATACTTTATATAATACTCTAATAGCTTTCTGTGCTACTCCAGATTTATTTATTTTACTTTATTTTATTTTGGGGGGCTTGAACTCAGGGCCTGGACATTGTCCCTGAGCTTTTGTGCTCAAAGCACAGTTCTACTTTAGGCTTTTTTGGTGGTTAATTGGAGATAAGAGTCATGGACTTTCCTGCCTGGGCTGGATTTGAAGTGTGATCCTCAGATATCAGCCTCCTGAGTAGCTAGGATTACAGGAGTGAGCCACCGTTGCCTGGCCTCCCTGAGCATTTTGCTCAACTGCTTGCTCCACTACTGGCTTTTTGGTAGTTAGAGATAAGTCTCAGGGACTTTCCTGCCTGGGCTGACTTCAAACCACAATCATCAAATCTCACCCTCCTAAGTACTGGATTCATTCTCTGAGTTCAATCTCTAGCATTCTCTGTCTTGTCTGTCTCTGTCTCTGTCTCTGTCTCTGTCTCTCTCTCTCTCTCTCTCTCTCACACACACACACACACACACACACACACACACACTATACATATATATATATATATATATATATATATAATAGAATTGTATCTCCTGTAACTAGTGCTTTTGAATATATGTATACACACATACACATTATAGAGTGCAGTCCTAACTTTCTGAAAGTTATGCTACTCTTAGGTTACATTTTTCTCTTTAAAAAATCCATTGAGGGCTGGGAAGGTGGCTCAGTGGTAGAGCGCTTGCCTTGCATGCCTGAGGCCCTGGGTTTGATTCCAGCACCACATAAGCAAAAAGAAAAAAGCCAGAAGTGGCGCTGTGGCTCTGGTGGTAGAGCGCTAGCCTTGAGCTGAAGAGCTGAGGGACAGCGCCCAGGCCCAGAGTTCAGGCCCCACGACCGGACCCAAAAAAACAAACAAATAAAAAAATCCGTTGAAAACGCATGGGACAATCTCAGAGTAGGTTGTAATAATTTTACTCTCAAAGCCAGACCTGGTAATAGTGTGATTCTTAAAATTAATATTTTTATTTTCTTTAGTTATACAAAAGAGTTGCCCTTCAACAAAGCAGTTTATGAATACATCTTAATTAAAGATACCACTTTCAACATTCTTACCCAACCCTCCCAACTCACCCTTTCCCTTATTTTTCTTAGTTTTTTAGGATATGCATTGAATTATTTTGGTGCTGCTTCTGGGGCTTGAACTCAGATCCTGGGTGCTATCCCTGAGCTTTTTTTCTTTTCTTCCTCAAGGCTAGCACTCTACCAGTTGAGCTACAGCTCCACTTTCAGAACTTTTGGTGCTTAATTGGAGTAAATGCTCATGGACTTTCCTACCAGGGCTGGCTTTGAACCATAATCCTCAGATCTCAGCCTCTGGGTAGCTAGGATTATAATAAGCATGAACCATCTGCACCTGACTTCATTGATAATTTGTTTTTACTTTGTTCTCTCCTTCTCTTCATTTCTTCTCCCCCCCCCCCCCCCACGTTTCCACCCCATCCTACCCCTTTGAAGTACCAGTTTCCTGATGTTTATTTTGTGGACCTTTGATTTAGACTTTTTAAGGAATTAACCCATATGAGATTTCCTTGAGGCTCTGTATTTCAGTTAGTACATTTATGTACAGTTGTGTACTACTCAAAGGGTTTACTTATATATTTATAAACTAATCCTAGCTTCCACATAAGAGAAAACATATAACTTTTGTCTCTTTGGGCCTGACTTTATTTTTAATATAATTTTGTCCAGGTTCTTCGATTTCTTTGCAAATGATGCAGTATCATTCTGTTGGATGAGTAACATAACCACATTTTCTTGATCCATTTGTCATTGATTCCATTCTCAGCTGATTCTATACCTTGGCTGTGGTTTATAGTGCTGCAATGAACATAGTTATGCTGGTGATTTTTTTATGTGGTCTTTTTGCCTTCATACAACTCATTAAAAGAGTATAATATTCTGAAGACTTTTAGTTTCAATAAATCATGATTTACCAGCAACTTGGACCTATATCTCTATTGCTACTGGTGCTATGTGGATTGTCCCATTTAAAAAAAAAGTCATGATTTACGTTTACTATGCTTCCAGTAAATGACAGATAAGAACATAATTTTATGGGGAAATATATCATATTTTAATTTCTAGTGTCTGTGATTTCATATAAAGTTCTATCTGAAGTGTGTTTGCCCATATTTTGGCACATTGCGTTCAAAATGTAATAATATATAACTTTCTTATTTTAACATAGAAATTTCATTGGGAGGGGTTTCCTTTTTTTAAATCTTAATATTTTAAGATGTTTTAGCACCAATTTTGTTTAAAGATAGTAAACTTTTTTTTTTTTTTTTAATGCCAGTACTGAGACTTGAACCTTAAGCCTTATGCTTTCCTCTCCCTAGCTGGATATACTTTTACTTTTTTGCCAAGCAATATAGTAAACCCTTTCATAGTAGAAACTTATTTCAGAACTTTTTCTTAACGGGTCATGTGGCTTGAATTCAGGGCCTAGGTTCTATTCCTGATTGAACCATAGTTCTACTTAGAGTTTTAATTGGACTTTGCTGTCCAGACTGGCTCTGAACTGTATCCTCAGATCTCAGCCTTATGAGTAGCTAGGATTACAGGTGTGAGACACCAGCACCCAGCTATTTTATAACTAACCAGCTACCTTTCTTCCTTTCCTTCCTTCCTTTTTTTCTTTTCTTTTTCCTTTTTTTTTTGGGGGGGGGGTGCTATTTCTGGGACTTGTATTCCAGGCCTGGGTGCTATCCTGAGCTGCTTTTACTCAAGACTAGCATTCTACCACTTGAGCCAAAGCTTCCTTCAGTCCTGGCTTTTTTGGTAGTTTAGTTCAGATAAGAGTCTTAAAGACTTTCTTGCTCAGGCTGTCTTCAAACCATGAGCCTTAGATCTTAACCTCTTAAATAGATTACAGGCATGAGCCACCACCAGCACTCAGCTTATTTCAAAACCTTTGATCAAACAAATGCTTTCATATTTGGCTTATAACTTTTATTTATTTTTTTTGGCCAGTCTTGGGGCTTGAACTCAGGACCTGGGCACTGTCCCTGAGATTCTTTTGCTCAAGGTGCTAGCCACTTGAGCCACAACATCACTTCTGGCTTTTTCTATTTATGTGGTACTGAGGAATTGAACTCAGAACTTCATGCTCGCTAGGCAGAGGCAAGCACTCTATTGCTAAGCCACATTCCTAGCCCTTAATTTATATTTTGTTATTAAAAAGGTAATATACAGAGGGGTTACAGTTATGTAAGTCAAGTAATGAGTACATTTCTTTTTTTGGGGGTGGGGGGTCTGGTCGTGGGGCCTGAACTCTGGGCCTGGGCGCTGTCCCTCATCTCCTTAGCTCAAAGCTAGCGCTCTACCACTTGAGCCACAGTGCCACTTCCAGCTTTTTTCTTTTTGCTTATGTGGTGCTGAGCGATTGAACCCAGGGCCTCATGCATGCAAGGCAAGCACTCTACCACTGAGCTGCTTCCCAGCCCCGTGAGTACATTTCTTTTTTTTTTTTTTTTTTTTGGTCGGTTGTGGGGCTTGAACTCTGGGCCTGGGCGCTGTCCCTCAGCTCTTCAGCTCAAAGCTAGTGCTCTACCACTTGAGCTACAGCGCCACTTCCGGTTTTCTGGTGGTTTATTGGAGATAGGAGTCTCACAGTCTCTCCTGCCCGGGCTGGCTTTGAACCGCGATCCTCAGATCTCAGCCTCCTGAGTAGCTAGGATTACAGGCGTGAGACACCAGCGCCCAGCGAGTACATTTCTTTTTAAACAAAGTCATCCCTTCCCTCACTTTCTCCCAGTTTTTCCCTCCATGATGTATATATAACTTCTTAAAAGAAATGTATGTGTGGCCCTAGTGGTTTACATATATAATTATAAGTGCTCAAGGAACTGACATCTGACAATTACAGTTCAAAGCAGGCAAATACTTGAGGCTCCTATCTCCAACTAACCAGCAAAAACTAGAACTGGAAGTAGTAGTAGAAAAGACATGGGCCTACCTAGCTAGAACATAAGTCCTGGAGTTAAAACCCCCAGTATTAGGATCAGAAAAGCAAAGAAATCTATTTATGAGTCATAACTTAGTTTATACAATTACCCAGATTTGGGGTTTTTTAATTGGAGGCTCTAAAAGCTGTTTTTAGTGGAAATTAAGGTATCATTGAGTTGTTCTGGAAAACTATTACATTATAATTATTGAGGAATATGGATTCAGGTGAAACATTCTCTTATACTTTATAAAAGTAGAAGGCTGGCCAAATGCTGGTATCTTATGCCTGTAATACTAGCTACTTAGGAGGCTGAAATATGAGGATCAAGGTACAAAGCCAGCTTGGGCAGGAAAGTCCATGAGACTCTTATTTCCAATTAACTACCAGAAAACTGGAAGTGGTATGATGGCTCAAAGTGGTAGAGTACTAGCCTTGAGTGAAAAGAACTCAGGGATAGCACCAAGGCCCTGAGTTCAAGGCCCACGACTGACCAAAATAAAAATTAAAAAATTGTTTATAAAAAAAATTTACAAATGATTACGTTGTTTCTTTTGTTGTTTTGTTTTTGTTTTGGCAGTTCCTGGGGCATGAACTCAGGCCCTGGGCATTGGCCTTGATTTTTCTTTGCTCAAAGCTAGCACTGTAACACTTGAGCCACAGTTCCACTTCTGACTTTTTCTGTTTATGTGGTACTGAGGAATCAAACCTAGGGCTTGGTGCATGCTAGGCAAGCACTTTATGGACCATGTTTTGGTGTGGTTTTTTTTTTTCCATTTATAAAATGACAGGTGTATTTTTTTTTTCCTGCTTCAGAAGTTACTCATTAAAATTCAGGGAAAAGGGACTGGGAAGGTGGCTCAGTAGTAGAGTGCTTGCCTGGCATGCATGAGGCCCTGGGTTCGATTCCTCAGCACCACATAAGCAGAAAAAGCCAGAAGTGGCACTGTGGCTCAAGTGGTAGAATGCTAGCCTTGAGCTGAAGAGCTGAGGGACAGCGCCTAGGCCCACAATCAACCTCCCCCCCCCCCCCCCAAAAAAAAATCAGGAAAAAGGCTTTAAAAAGTGTACTGGTAGAGCACAACATTTTATTATTGTAGTAATTTGTATATATTAGCCACGTCCTGATTGATGTTGGAGATCTAGGATAATAAGGTAGTTTCCTAGGGAAACATATTACCTAGACTACATGGGAAAGCTAGGAGAACTTAAGAAAAGATATGTTCTTGGGATAGTAAGGACAGGAGGCCTGATGAGTGTTGGCAGAGGAAAGATAAAGACAAGGTGGTTATGAAGCTTGGAAATGACATGTAGCTAGAGATAGCAGAAACAAAGTCAGCCCTTACACTAAGTATGCAGGCATATTCCAGCACTTTGGAGGGAAGAACAGGAGAAGCCCTCATTGCTTTCCACCTATGGCTATAAGACACTTTCTCCAACAAAGTCAGCACTCCTGCTTTGTGAATTGACCTTAGAATGAGGGTACCAGAAGATAAAAGCAAAATGAGCTTTTTACCAGTAGGTAAAAAAGAAAGAATTGCTTTGTTAGGTACCTTTTTTTTTTTTTTTTCTTTTTTGGTCAGTCCTGAGGCTTGAACTCAGGGCCTAGGCACTGTCACTGAGCTGCTTTTGTTCAAGGTTAGCACTCTACCACTTGAGCCACAGCACCACTTCTGGCTTTTTCTGTTTATGTGGTACTGAGGAATCAAACCCAGGGTTTCATGCATGCTAGGCAAGCACTACCACTATGCCACGTTCCCAGCCTCTTGTTAGGTATCTTCTAAAGTATTTCTCCTGCCTCCATTGTGGCTCTCCATATGTGTGCATGTCCAGGGGTGTTGGGGGGGGGCATCAGCTCAGGGCCTGTGGCTCTCCTGTTGTATGTGTGGAGAGGATAGGGGGCAGGGGTACTGGGGCATCAACTCAGGGCCTGAACAATGGCCTTGAGGTTTTCCAGCTTTAAAAGTCTCAGAGGCTTTCCTGCCCAGGCTGACTGAACTGTGAGTAGCTCCTGAATAGCTGGAATTAAGGCATGAGCCACCAGCAACCAGCCAGGCCCTCTTAAGTGATTTTGTTTTTGTTTTGTTTTGTTTTGGTCAGTTGTAGAACTTGAACTCAAGGACTGGGCATTATCCCTGCACCTCTTTGTGCTCAAGGCTAGGGCTCCACTACTTGAGCCACAGCACTACTTCCCGTGTTTGAGAGGTTAATCGGAGAAGAGAGTCTCAAGGAGACTTTTCTGCCTGGGCTGGCTTCAAACTGCAATCCTCACATCTCAGCCTCCTGAGGAGCAAGGATTCCAGGCATGAGTCACTGATGCCCAGCTCCTCCTAGTGAATTTTTTTTTTAATTTTGCCTGTCCTAGGGTTTGAACTCAGGGCCTAGGCACTGTCCCTGAGCTTCTGTTGCTCAAGGCTTATATTAGTCTACCAGTTGAGCCACAGCACCACTTCCAGTTTTTTCTGTTAATGTGGTACTGAGGAATCAAACCCAGGGCTTCATACATGCCAGGCAAGGACTCTACCACTAAGCCACATTCCTAGCCCAGAAACAAATTTCATAGTCAGTAACCTCAATTAAAAATCCCTAGGAGAGGGCTAGGAAGTGGCTTAGTGATAGAGTGTTTGACTAACATTCATAAAGCCCTGGGTTCAATTTCTCGGTACCACATAAACAGAAAAAGCTGGAAGTGGCTCTGTAGCTCCAGTGGAAGAGTGCTAGCCTTTAGCAGAATAAGCTCAGGGACAGTGCCCAGGCCCTGAGTCAGGGATAGGCAAATAATAATAATAATAGTTTCTAATTGTTATCTTTCTGAACTGTAGCAGAGTAGAGTTGTGGCTCCATTAATTGATGCACATGGTCAGTTAGTTTAATCTCTTCTGTGGTGACAGCCTTCCAGCATACAGTGCAGCAAACTTTGTCAGTGGCCACAGGCGATTCAGGGAGAAAGTATGGATAGATCCCTGTAAATCCATCACTGCTGCTAAAGAATGGGTGGGGGGAACCTGTGATATCAATTTTGTCATCTACAGCTAGTGGGGGGCAATAATGATCCAGGCAAAACTTTTGACATGACTTTTGGGGGGAGGGGCACATTATTTCTGTCAAATTGTGTGAGATATTCAGTCTGAGAGATAGCATGAGCCCCAGTACAGGCACACACACACAAAAAAAGAAAAGTCAGTGTATTCTACCACAAATCATTTTGGCTATGAATTTCTTCTCTTTTTCTTTTAACACTGTCCTCATGCCCCTCTTGGCAAAGTTAAGCATCCCTCCAATGGCAACTCTTCCTTATATTCCTGGCATTTTAAAGCTGTAATTGCTTACTTGTCAGTCTCCCCCACCAGCTCTCTGAAGAACAGGAATAGTGTTACATTTACTTTTTTTACTGTATTATCTGCCTTAATGGTAGCTTAATCTAGCCCCTGCAACATTTGTGATTGTTAGATATGTTAGTAATTGTGTAAAAATACTATGAGGTCAGGCACCATGTCTTACACCTGTAATCGTAGCCACTCAGGAAGCTGAGATTGGAGGATCAAGGTTCAAAGCCAGCCAGGGCGGCAAAGTCCATTAGACTCTTACCACCAGTTAAACACCAGAAAATCTGGAATTGGTGTTTTGTTGTGTGTTTTTGGTTTTTGTTTTTGTTTGTTGTTTGTTTTTAGCTATGACTCAAGTGGTAGAGTGCTTGAGCAAAAAAACAAAACAAAACAAAAACCTCTCAAGAACAGCACCCAGGACCTGACTCCAAGCTCTAGGACTGGCATACACACGCCCGCATAAGCACACAAATGGGTTCTATGAGACTGGAAATGTTCTCCTTTATCTGGTAAGCTGATTAACAAGGAGGAGATTGTTGGAAACTCAAAGAAGAGGATGAACAAACTATATACAGCAGAAACTACTTAAGGGAGTTGACTCCTGTGATAATGGCATGTTTTGGTCTGCCTCTGGCTCTGGTTTCAAATTAAGTGGACATGGGTTCTACATATTAGTTGCAGTGAGTGTTTCAGTTTTTTTTCTGATTCCTTTCAGCCGTTGGTTAGTGGCTATTTATGGGCTGCCTATTCTAGTACCACTCACAGTTGCTTCCAGTGTTGTTGATCCAGTGCTAGGGATGATAAATAATATTCAGTAGGTTTGAAACAGATTTGGAAATCAAATACTTTCCAGTGTGCTGGAAATATGTCTTTAAGTTTATATTTTATGACCGGGTAGTTAAAACATGTAAGTATTTTACTATTTTGGCAATATTTGCACATACTCCCTTCTCTTACACTTTTTTTTTCTTTTTGTGTGGATACTGGGGCTTGAGCTCAGTGCCTTGTGCTTTTGCTTGCTTCTTCCCTCCCCCCCCCCACACTGTTGTTAGCGCTCTACTACTTGAACCAGGCCTCTAGCCCAGCTTTTTCCCCCCCTTGGTAAATTCAAGATGAATCTTGTAGGCTTTTCTGCCCAGGCTGACTTTGAACTTTATACCTCGGATTTCAAGCTTCTGAATAACAAGGATTGCAGCCATGAGCCACCAGCACCCATCTGCTTGTTTTCACTTACATTTCACAATTCTATTTCTTCTGCCCAGCAGTTTATTTCTTTCCTTTACAATGTTATCCTTAAACTATAGTATCATTCTGAAGTCTCATATTCATCTGTATGTTAAAATATGCTCAAATATATTCCTCATAGGTTTACAGTTAACACATATTAGGGTACAGCTAGACCCTACCCTACTTCTGTTATTCTTGGTCTACCACTATTTACCTTTGGTGCCTTTTGTGGATGTGGAAGTTTGACAATATAATGGGAAGATTCTAAATTAATTAGGAGGTAAGGACACTGAAGGGAGGGAAGCAGGCAGAGATTCTATAAAGGAATGGCTACAGATGTGTTCCTTTTCAGGAGGAATAAAATCACAGGACAAGCTGGGGTTGATTAGATGATGGATGGGAAACAAGTAGTTCTCATATTCAGATATATTGTGCTTAGCAGTATTGACTTTTGAGGATTCTGATACAATTAATTATAGTTATGAATGAATGTAAACTGCAGTGTTTGTGGGGCTAATAGGTCAAGATATGCTACTGGTGACAAAGGTGGAACTAATTTTCCCTATCCTTGGAAAAACGGTCTTCAGATATTAGGCCAGGATCAGAATTTTTACACTATCTAGGTGAAATATACTATATCTCTTCATGTTCTTTTATTGTTCTGGGTCATTTTCTACAAACTTTTTTTCATTATTTCTGGTAATATTTTAAAATTGGTATAAAGGTGGTGTACAGAGGGGTTGCCATTTTATGTCAGGTAATGTGTACATTTCTTTTTGGACAGTGTTACTCCTTCCTTCACTGTCTCTTTTTTTTCCTCCTTCGCCCACCCATAGGTTGTATATAGTTCATTTTCTTTTTTTTTTTTTTTTTTTTTGGGGGGGGGTCCGGTCGTGGAGCCTGAACTCTGGGCCTGGGCGCTGTCCCTCAGCTCTTCAGCTCAAGGCTAGCACTCTACCACTTGAGCCACAGCGCCACTTCCGGCTTTTTTCTTATGTGGTGCTGAGGAATCGAACCCAGGGCCTTGAGCATGCAAGGCAAGCGCTCTACCACGGAGCCACCTTCCCAGCCCCTATAGTTCATTTTCAACATAGTATCTACTGAGTTGCATTATTTTTATTGTTATTATTAAGTAGTTGTATATAAGTCAGCTTATGAGTACAATGCTTCTTGGTCAATGTCGCCTCTATTCTCCCGTTTTCCCCTCCCATCCCTACCCTCAATCTGCAAACTTTTATTTTTGCCAGTCCTGGAGCTTGAACTTTGGGGTCTTAGCACTGTCTCTGAGCTTTTGTGCTCAAGGCTAGTGTTCTATCAGTTGAGCCATTGCTCCACTTCTGGCTCTTTGTGGTTAATTGGAGATAAGAGTCTCACAGACTTTTCTGCCTGGGCTGGCTTCAAACAAACAGATCTCAGCCTCCCAAGTAGCTAGTATTACAGGCAGGAGCCATGGATGCCTGGCTGAGGCTGATTTTAAGGACAGCCTGGGAACCATAAATAGTTCCCAGCCAACTTATGGTACATATGAGAACCTATTTCAAAAACCAAAGGCTAGGGCTAGTGGCAAAGTAGCCACTTGCCTACACATATAAGGCCCTAGATTCCATCCCTAATATTGTGAAACAAACAAAAACTAGATTTGGAAGACAATCTGTAAGAAATGAAAGGTTTAGTATTTTTTGCCTTGATTTTACTGAAGCAGCAGTTCCACTAAGCAGGGTTTTTGTTTGTTTTCATTTTAGTACTGGTCCTTGGGCTTGAACTCAGAGCCTGAGCACAGTCCCTGAACTTTTTTGTTCAAGGCTAATATTCTACCACTTGAGTCACATCACCACTTCTGGCTTCTTTGGTAGTTAATTGGAGATGAGTTTCATGGGCTTTCTAGCCTGGGCTAGCTTTAAACCTGTGACTCTCAGATCTCAGCCTCCTGAGTAGCTAGGATTACAGGCGTGAGCCACTGGTGCTGGACTTTAAGCAGTCAAGTGTGTGTGTGTGTGTGTGTGTGTGTGTGTGTGTGTGTGTGTGTGTGTGTGTGTGTGTGTGTGTGTGTGTGTGTGTGTGTGTGTGTGTGTGTGTGTGTGTGTGTGTGTGTGTGTGTGTGTGTGTGTGTGTGTCTGTCTGTCTCTGTCTGTCTGTCTGTCTGTCCAGTACAACCAAATTACTGAAACATCAGAATTTACTTTTTTCCTCAATAGATAAAAATGCTAGAACTGTAGTTGAGTGCTCTTATCCAGTGACTCTTTTAAGTAAGGTGGAAAAAGATCTGTAGTTTCATCATTACCAGGAACTTGTTAGAAATGCGTGTCCTCTGATCTCACTCTAGATCTATTGAATCAGAATTTCTGAAGTGGGCCTGGCAATCTTTTTTTTTTTTTGGTCAGTCATGGAGCTTGAACTCTGGGCCTGAGTACTGTCCCTCAGCTCTTCACCTCAAGGCTATTGCTCTACCACTTGAGCCACAGCACCACTTCTGGTTTTCTGGTGGTTTATTGGAGATGAGTTTCATGGCCTTTCCTGCCCGGGCTGGCTTTGAACCTTGATCCTCAGATCTCAACCTTCTGAGTAGCTAGGATTACAGGGGCGAGCCATAGGCATCTGGCTGGCCATCTCTATTTTTAACAAGCTCTTCCCTGGACCCAGGCATTTATATATGAAATTGCTGGTAATGGACACATGATGATCAAGGGACCATTTACCAAATGGAAATGTTGCTGGCTGCTTCATTTTTGAACTGTCTCTTGAAGAGATGGAAGGAGGAGTATAGCTCCTCCATTTCAGTCTATCACTGATTATACACATTTATTGAATACATATTTGAGTTAGGCACTGTTCTAGTAATAGGGATACCACAAAGCAGCAAGTAATACCACAAAGCAGTAAGTTCCTATTTCTGTGATACTCAGATTATCTTAGAAGGGGAAGCAAACTATGGTTCATAGGCCAAGTACTACTTTTATTGTATTGTGTGCTGATACTGGAGCTTGAATTCAGGGCCTCATGTTCTTGCTCAGCTTTTCTTGGTTAAGGCTGATGCTTAACCACTGAGCCATGTCTCTATATCTTTCTTTTTGCTGGTTAATTGGAGATAAGAGTCTCTGAGGTTTGACTGCCCAGGTTGGCTTTAAACCATGGTTTCTCTGATTTCAGCCTCCTGAGTAGCTAGGATTATAGATATGAACCACCAGCACCCAACAACTGCTATTTTTTAAAGGTAATTTTATTGTTATTATTAAGGTGTTACAAGAGGAATTACCGTTTCATAAGCCAGCTAATGAGTACATTTCTTTTTTAGACAATGTTACCCCTTCTTTTGCTTTCCCTCAGTTTCCCTCTCCCATCCCTGCTCACAAGTCCCATAGTTCGTTTTCCACATAGTGTATACTAAATACCATGACTTCATTGTTTGCCCTTTCTCCCTCCCTTTTTGAACTCTCATAGCCCACCCTAAAAAGAAAAAAGAAAAAAACCCCAGAGTAAAAACAAATGCCACCACCAATTCTTTTCTATAAATACTTGAAATGTTCAGAGGAGTTATGCCTTTGGGTTTCTCCCCCTAAGAATATCCTCCTTTAGTCTGCTTCTGAATGCTTGTAAGTTGTCCTGTCCAGTTAAATTTTAAATCTAGCTTCCACATATGAAAGAAAACATGCACTGTTGGTCTTTCTGAACTTGGCTTACCTCACTTAACATGATTTGATCTAGGTCCATCCAGTTCACTATAAATGACATAATCTTTGCAATGGATGAGTAAAATTCCATTGTGTATATGTATCAAATTTTTTGGATCCACTCATGTATTGTAGAGGATCTGGGCTGTTTTTATAACTTGCCTATTGTGAGGAGTGCAGCAATGAATGTGGATATGCAAGTGTCTACCCTATCATGACTTGTAATGTTGTGGAGATGCCCAAGAGTGGTATGACTGTGTCATAGGGAATTTCTGTTTAGTTTTTTGAGAAACCTCCAAACTACCTTTCAGACTGGTTGTACTAGTTTACATTCCCACAAGCAGTGTAATAGGATTTCTTTTTCCCCACATCCTGACTAGCATTTGTTTTTGTTCAAATTCTTTTTTTTTGGTCGGTCATGTGGCTTGAACTCGGGGCCTGCGCGCTGTCCCTCAGCTCTTCAGCTCAAGGCGAGCGCTCTACCACTTGAGCTACAGCGCCACTTCCGGTTTTCTAGTGGTTTATTGGAGATAGGAGTCTCACGGTCTTTCCTGCCCGGGCTGGCTTTGAACCGGGATTCTCAGATCTCAGCCTCCTGAGTAGCTAGGATTACAGGCGTGAGCCACCGGCACCCGGCTTTTGTTCAAATTCTTAATGTTGGCCAATTTAATTGGGGTGAGATGGAATCTTAAAGTTGTTTTGATTTTCATCTCCTATAACAATTGCTATTTTCAAAATATAATTTTATTGTTATTATTAAGCTATTATATGGAGGGGTACTGTTTCCTAAGTCAGGTAATAAGTACATTTCTTGTTTATTTTATTTTTTTAATTTTTTATTGTGAACATACTGTAGAGTGGTTACAATTACATGGGCAAGATAATGAGTACATTTCTTATCAAGCATTGTAGCCTCCTCCTTTGTTTACCCTTCACATTCCTTCCCAGCCTCCCCCAGCCCCCCCATAAGTACATTTCTTTTTTCGGACATCACCCCTTCCTTCATTTTCTCCAGTTTTCCCCTCCCATCCCTGCTCACAAGTTACATAGTTCATGTTCCACACAAGTCAACTGCTATTTCTATAAATAAAGGTTTATTGAGGGCTGGTAATGTGGCTTAGTGGTAGAGCGCTTGCCTAACATGCATAAAGCCCTCAGTTTGATTCCTCAGTACCACATAAACAGAAAAACCCAGAAGTGGCACCGCAGCCCAAGTGGTGGAATACTAGCCTTGAGCAAAAGAAGTTCAGGGACAGTGCCCAGGCCCTGAGTTCAAGCCCTAGGACAGGCAAAAAGAGAAGTTTATTGAAACACAGTCATATCTATTCATTTTTGTAAGGTTTAACACAACTTTTGTGCTTCAGTGGCAGAACTGAGTTGTAAGAAAAAAAAGCTGCAAATACACACACCTAGCTCTTTACAGAAAGTGTGTAGATACCTGCAGTAGACTTTGAAAGATTAATATGTAATAGAGAAGTAGAAGGTGATAAATGTTTGGAAAACCCTAAAGCTGGTTAAGGGAATTGAGAGGGAATTCTTTAGATAGAGTTATCAGGGAAAGCCTATCTGAGGATGGGACTTTAAAGATAATTATAAATGAAAGGTATTCAAGGAGACTGGAAATCTAAAAGAAAAGCATATTTAAAAGAGAAAAGATACAGGAAGTGTGAAAGTCCTAAAACTTGGGATGTTCTTGAAACTGAAAAGAATGTGTGGCTGGAAGACAGTGGTTGTAGTAGACAGGGTGAGGAAAGTCAGTACCATGTCCTGCACACCCTTGACTGTCTCTTGCAATAAGGATTGTTTAATTGTGAATGCTTTAGAAACATATCACAAGCCTTGTGGTAATAAAAGGTTGTTTGTTTTTTTTTCGTCTCAACAGATGGCAAACTGGAAAGTAAATATCTAGTGCTATCTTCCAAACATCTCTAACAAATACTTTTTTTTTGTCTGAACTTTCTACTGTGTTCATCACTCTTAAGTTATATCTGTCTCAGTCCCCATGTATTATGTGTCTACTTAACTGGTTATTCTTGGAGAGTGAAGCATTGGCAGAAAGCAAATTTCCTTTATTTGAAGTAGATTGTTGGGGCTGGGAAGGTGGTTCAGTTGTCTTGCATGCATGAAGTCCTGGGTTTGATTCCTCAGCACCACATAAGCAGAAAAGTCGGAAGTGGCACTGTGGCTCAAGTGGTAGAACACTAGCCTTGAGCTGAAGAGCTGAGGGACAGCGCCCAGGCCCAGAGTTCAGGCCCCATGATCAACAAAAAAAAGAAAGATTGTCTATGTTAGCAGCTTTTAATTTTTTTTTAAAAGAATATATAGTAAGACATACCATTATAAGCCAGTAGTCACATAATCATGTAAATCTGTACTAAAACAAGTGTAAGTGTGTGAGTGTGGGTGTGTGCGCGCCTGTGCATGTGCCCACGTGAGTGCATTTATCTTGGGGCTTGAACTTAGGGCCTAGGCTCTGTCCCTGAGCTTTTTTCTCTCAAGGATACTCTACCATTTGAACTACCACTCTATTTCTGGCTTTGTTGGTGATTAATTGGAGAAGATAAGAGTTTCAATGGACTTCCCTGCCCAAGTTGGCTTGGAACAGTGTCTCGGACCTCAGCCTCCTGAGTAGCTAGGATTATATGTGTGAGTCACCAGTGTCTGGCTTAAAACAAGATATTTAAAGTTGTACTTCTCCCCCTCCCCCACTTCCCCCCTACTTTTAATGATGGAAACAAAAACTAAAACTGAAGCTTCTCGAAGAACCACTTGTTCTTGCCAGTCTTGTTTGTCTCCTTAGTCTTGACCTTGGCCTCCCGTTGGGCCTTGTGTTTAAGAGCTGGGTCTCTGAAGACATCCTGTTGACCACAGTTTTGTCCAAGGGGATACCCACAGAGTACCTTTTGGGCATAAGGTGATGGCAGTTATAAGCCTTCACAAAGGACTTGGTCTTTGACCTCTTGGCTATCTTCTTGCCCATGTTAGCTGTCACTTTTTGGGGATAGCGATCAATTTCTGCCACCAAAGCATGGCTGTAGGGGTGATCTGAGGTGCCATTATCATCAGTGTTCTTCACGATGATAGCTTTACATCCAGACTAGCATCTGGCCAGGACCAGCACCACTTTCCCAGGTTTCGTGAACTTGCCCATTTTAACAGCACCCAGCAGCCAGCTGCCCCACCTTTTTTGTGATACTGGGGTTTGAACTTGGGGCTTTACACTTGCTAGGCAAGTATTCTACCATTTTTGTTATACATCCCTGCAAAATAGTACTTTTATTTGAGGATACAATCCGTTTTCTGTTATTTCCATTACAAACAAAAGTACTATGTGGCTGGGCACTGGTGGCTTACGTCTGTAATCCTAGCTACTCAGGAGGCTGAGATCTGAGGATCAAAGCCAGCCCATCAGGAAAAGTCTGTGAGACTCACCTCCAATTAATCACAGAAAAAGCTGGAAAGTGGAGTTATGGCTCAAGTGATAGAGTGCTAGCCCTGAGCAAAAAAGAGCCCACAGGTAGTGCCCAGGCCCAAGTTCCAGAACTTGGGGGGGAAAAGGAAGAAAAAGAAAACTGTAAACTTTTAGGTTGATTTTTACATTCTTCATAGGAGTTGTGACCTGCCATTTGGAGAACACTGGCCTCTGTTGATTATTCAAAATGTTTGAGTCCTTAGATGTAAAGTATTGTGATTGATAATGAGAGTTACATAGAATTTTTTTCCTGTTTCCTTTTGAAGAAGTATATAGTATGGATAGAACAGACAGACCCAAATATGTAAAATAAACACTTAGGATAATCTTAGCAGATGAGCAGAGTAGCTCAACAGCTATGTACATATGACCATATTAAGATGATGCTAAGCAAAATGAACTCTAAGACGTGGACAAAAGAGGTTTTTCTTTGTTGTTGTTTTTACTGTACTATGATTTTTTTTGTTTCTTTTGTATGTTCTTCCCCCTATGATATATCCCCTGTTGTCACTGTATTTTATTTTGGTACCCTGGGATTGTATATACCAGGGTATATACAATATAGGGAAGGGAAGGGGAACAGAATGGTGAGACAAAGGACAAGGGGAGAACCAATGCAACAGTGATATATACAAGACAATATGTTGGAAATTATCTGTACAACTTTGTGGGGGGGGGTCGGGAGGGAAAGTGAGAAAAACAAGGGAGGGGGTAACAAGATTGACAAGAAGTGTACTCACTACCTTATTTATGTAACTGTAACCTCTCTGTACATCACCTTGACAATGAAGTTTTTTTAAAAAAAATTGGAAGCTGGGAAATAATTTATTGGGACTTACGGGAGAGAAACCCAGATTAGAGAAGAATTTTTAACCCCCTACAAGAAGCCTGGGGATAAGCTATCTCTAAGGAAGAAAGTATGGAGAAGAGAGAATGGGAGTTCATATTAGGAGCAAGAGATAGAGAAGGGGTCAGAGTAGGAGAAATTAGCTAGGAACCAATGCAGTAACTTGAAAGCCATCTTCTATAGCAGTTCTTGCCTTACAGGTACTGACTTGTTTTTTCCGTTAAATATAGGCTTGGGAATAGCGATGGAAGATAGAGTAGATAGAGAGGCAGGAGGTGGGGAAGCTAATTAAATCAAACATTTGCACCCCTACACCCAGAGGTTTAAACTTAAGGCCTTGCACTTGTTCAGGTGGCACATGGGCCAGGCCTTGGTGGCTCAGTCCAACTTTTGGCTAGTTATTTTGGAGGTGGTGTCTTGATGACTTTTTTTTTTTGGCCAGTCTTGGGGCTTGAACTTAGTGCCTGGAGTACCATCTTTAAGCTTCTTTTGCTCAAGACTAATGCTCTACCACTTGAGCCACAGCACCACTTCTGGCTTTTTCTTTGGTACTGAGGAATTGATTCAAGCATGCAAGGTACTCTGCCCCTAAGCCACATTCCCAGCCCTCTTGATGACTTTTCTGCCCAGGTTGGATTCAAACCCCAGTCCTCCAGATTTTAAGCTATTGAGAAGCAAGGATTATAGGTATGAGTCACCAGTGCCCAATACATTGTCACATTAATGGTAATATTTTTTATCTTTTTCATGTGCTCAACACCATTCTTCTCAGTATTTTACATATACAAGCTAATTTAATTCTCAACAGTCTTGTGACGTATCTATTATGACCCCAGTTTTAATATATAAGTAAGGTGAAGAAGGTGCCTTTGTATGTGATAGAGTTGGAATTTATGTCCCAACCCAAGCTCTTAACACTAAGTTATCTTTTGTATCCTACACTCTGTAGACTAGTTTCTATACCAGAGATTTCAGCATTAAAATTCCAAAACAGGGCTGGGAAGGTGGCTCAGTAGCAGGGTGCTTGCCTCGACTGCATGAGGCCCTGGGTTTGATTCCTTAGCACCACATAAACAGAAAAAGCCGGAAGTGCTCTGTGGCTCAAGTGGTAGAACATTAGCCTTGAGCTGAAGAGCTGAGGGACAGCACCCAGGCCCAGAGTTCAAGCCCCACGACCTATTCCCCCCCAAAAATAAAATCACCCTGGCAAAGTATACATTTTTTTTGTGTTGTAGATTAGGAAGATGAGAGGTTATTCATCCTAAATCACACAAATAGTATATGTTCATGCCAAGATTCATCTTTTTTAAGTTACTGTATATTATACAGATATTTCATTATGATATTTCCATTCATGCATACATATAATATACTTTGACTAAACTTACCCCATCTATTACTCTTTTATATATATTATATATGTGTATATATATATATATATATATATATATATATATATATATAATATAGATAGACAGATATTTGGGGGGGTTTTTTGGTTGGTCCTGGGGCTTGAACTTGGCCTGGGCACTGTTCTGAGCTCTTCAGCTCAAGGCGAGTGCTCTAACACTTGAGCCACAGTGTCACTTCTGGCTTTCTGGTGGTTATTTTAATTATTTATTTATTTTTGGGTCCGGTCGTGGGGCCTGAACTCTGGGCCTGGGCGCTGTCCCTCAGCTCTTCAGCTCAAGGCTAGCGCTCTACCACTTGAGCCACAGCGCCACTTCCGGCTTTTTTCTTTTTGCTTATGTGGTGCTAAGGAATGGAACCCAGGGCCTCATGCATGCAAGGCAAGCACTCTACCACTGAGCCATCTTCCCAGCCCCTCTGGTGGTTATTTGGAGATAAGAGTCTCATGGACTTTCCTGCTGGGGCTGGCTTTGAACTGTGATCCTCAGATCTCAGCCTCCTGAGTAGCTAGGATTATAGGTGTGAGCCACTGGTGCCCAGCTTAATATATACACATACATAATATTTATATATTGTATATGTATATCCAACATACGTATATATGTTGGGTACACAAGATTAGATAGATAGATAGATAGATAGATAGAAAGATAGATAGATAGATAGATAGATAGATAGATAGATAGATAGATAGATAGATAGATAGTTTTAAGAATGCTACTGGACTTGAACTTAGGACCTGGGCACTGTCCTTTAAGCTTTACACTCATTGCTGGTGCTATATACTACTTGAGTTACATCTCCACTTCCAGTTTTTTGCTGGAGATAAGAGTCTCATGGCCAGGGCTTGGTTGCTCATGCCTGTAATCCTAACTACTCAGAAGGCTGAGATCTTAGGATTTTAATTTGAAGCCAGCCTAGGTAGAGACCCTTATCTCCAATTAACTACCCAAAAACCAGAAGTGGAGTTGTAGTTTTAAGTGGCACTAACCTTAAGCAAAAGAGCTAAGGGACAGTACCTAGGCTAAAAAAAAAAAAAAAAAAAAAAGGAATCTTAAGAACTTTCTTGTCTGGGCTGACGTTGAGCCCTAATCCTCAGATCTGTCTCCTAACAAGGAGGCAAGAACCACTGCACAGACAACCCCATTCTCCTCTCCCCCCAAAAAATGCATTTTGATTGTTAGTTTGCTTTTTGTTGTTTCTTTTTTTTCCTCATTTGCCTTTTTTATTTTTTTAGTTTATTATTATAAAGGTGATGTACAGAGGGATTAGTTATACAAGTCAGGTAATGAGTGCATTTCCTTTTGTACTGTGTTTTCCTTTCCTTTACTGTCTCCCAGTCTCTCCCTCTGGTCTCCACCCATAAGTTGTATGGTTCACTTTCAATACAGTGTCCAGTGAGCACCACTACTGCATTTTTTCACTCTTTTTCCCTCGAGGTCTCTGTCCCTCTTCCTAAAGATAGACACATAAATAAGCCATACAGAAAGGAAAGTAAACAAAAAGAACAGCAAAAAAGAAAGATCTTCTTTCCATTCTTTGGAGTTCATTTATATATATAATTTTATATAAATATAAAGAGAGGCACATAGGCATTTTGCCTTAGTTTATAAGAGTATCCTCTTTTGGTCTCACTGTGTGTGACTGTCTAAAATTCTGAATATTTTATTATGTACTGGTGTATTTAGATCTAACTTATGCAAATAAGAGAAAACGTGCCATTTTTCTTTCTGAACTTGGCTTATCTTTGTATGTGGGAGGATTGGGGGGCGGCTCATGGAACTTGAACTCAGGGCCTGGGCACAGGACCTGAACTTTTTGTGCTCAAGACTAGTGCTCTGCCATTTGAGCCACACCTTCATTTCTGTTTTGTTTTGTTTTGTTTTTTTGGTCCAGTCGTGGGGCCTGAACTCTGGGCCTGGGTGCTGTCCCTCAGCTCTTCAGCTCAAGGCTAGCACTCTACCATTTGAGCCACAGCACCACTTCCGGCTTTTTTCTTCGTGGGGCCTGAACTCTGGCCTGGGTGCTGTCCCTCAGCTCTTCAGCTCAAGGCTAGCACTCTACCATTTGAGCCACAGCGCCATTTCCGGCTTTTTTCTTCTTTGCTAATGTGGTGCTGAGGAATTGAACCCAGGGCCTCAGGCATGCGAGGCAAGCGCTCTACCACTGAGCCACCTTCCCAGCCCCTCATTTCTGGTTTTTTGAAGATTAATTGGAGAGTCTCATCAACTTTCCTATCCAGCCTTCAGATCTCAGCCTTCTGAATAGCTAGGATTATAGACATGAGCCACCAGCACCTGACTGGTTTTTGTTTTTTTGTTTTTTAATTAAGTAGTTGTACAAAGGAGTTTCAGTTCCAGAAGTCAGATTATAAGTACAGTGCATCTTGATGAATGCCACCCCTTCCAATGTTCCTCTACTTCTTTCTCCATCTCATCCCTACTCTTAGGTTATGTAGTTCAATTTTTACATAATGTATATTGAATATAATACTGCATTTGCTCACCCTTCCTTCCTCCATTTGTGTAACCTCATTTCCTTCCCCTTCTATTGCTCACATGTTTAAACTTGTATTTATTTTGTTAAATGGTTAGTTGTTCAAAGGAGTTACACCAATGCATTCCTCCCCTAAGTATACCATCCTTTAGTCTGTTTGTTGGTGTGTATATGCATATAATTCTGTATATGTTGTCATGTATGTTTATATTTTAGATCTGACTTCCACATACGAGCAAAAACATAAACCATTTGTCTCTGAGCATGACGTCATTTAACATTTTTTTCCAGGTCCATCCATTCCTCTGCAAATGATACACTATTCTTTTTTAAGTTAAAGAAAATATTATTAAGTAGTTGTGCAAAGAGATTACAATTCCATAAGTCAAGGTATGAGTACAATGCATTTTGTTGTTCTGGTCCTGGGGCTTGAACTCAGGACCTGGGCGCTGTTCTTGAGCTTTTTTGCTCAAGGCTAGTGCTCTGTAACTTAAGTTATGGCTTCACTTCCAGCTTTTTGGTGGTTAATTGGAGATAAGAGTTTCAGACTTTTACCCAGACTGGCTTCAAACTGCAGTCCTCAGATCTCAGCCTGCTGAGTAGCTAGGATTACAAATGTGAGCCATCACAGTATAATGCATTTTTATCAGCCATCCCTTCCATTGTTCTCTCTCATTTTTTTCACCTCCCATGTCTACCCTCAAATTATGTAGTTCAATATTGGCATAAGGTATACTGAATATAATAAATGCATTTATTCACCTTTCCTCCCTCTATTTGTGTGCCCTCCCACATTTCCTTCCCCTTCTAAGATGTTTCTGCTTCCTGGTATTCATTTTGTTAAACAATTCATTAGTTTCTCAGAGGAAGTATACCATCCTTTAAGACAGTTTGCTTGTGTAAATATGCATAATGACCTATATATCTTATTGTGTATGTTCACATTTTAGATCTGACTTCCACGTGAATGAAATCCTGTGCCATTTGTCTTTCTGAGCATGACTTAACATAATTTTTCTAGGCCCATCCTTTCCCTGCAAATGGTATAATATTCTGTCTGAGTAAAATTCCATTGCATATATGTACCACATTTTCTTGTTTTTGTTTTTGTTTTTTTGATCATGGGGCTTGAACTCAGGGTCTAAGCACTGTCCCTAAACTCTTTTTTCTTTTTTCTTAAATTTCTTATTGTGATTAAGTGGTTACATAATTTCCCAAATTTCACAGTATTGTGGGATAGTGATGCTTAGTTAAAGTCACAAACACATTCTAACTTTCATGGAGCAAATTGTCTATCATGGTCTATAACATGTATGAGTTCTTTTTTTTTATTGTGAAAATACTGTACAGAGGGGTTACAATTACATGGGCAAGATAATGAGTACATTTCTTATCAAGCATTGTAGCCTCCTCCTTTGTTTCCCCTTCCCATCGCTAACATGTATGAGTTCTATGATCTTTGCAATACAGCCTAAACTCTTTTTTCAAGGCTAATGCTCTACCACTGTGAGCACAGGGCCATTTCCAATTTTCTGGTAGTTAGTTGGAGAGAATAGTTTCATGGACTTTCCTGCCTGGGCTGACTTCGACCTTGGATCCTCATATCTCAGCCTACAGTGAGTAGCTAGGATTATAGCTGTGAGCCACTAGGGCCCAGTTACATTTTTTTCAATCTCATCTGTTGTAGGGTTTCTGGGTTGTTTCCATATCTTGGCTGTTGTGAATAGTGCATCAGTGAATATGGACATGCATGTGCCTTTTCCATATCCTGACTTGTGATATTCTGAGTAGATGCCCAAGAGTGGTATTTCTGGATCATAGAGTAGTTCTCTGTTTAATTTTTTGAGAAATCTCCAAACCACCTTCCAGAGGGGTTGTACTAGTTTACATTCTCAGCAAGGGTGTAATAGTTCACTCTCCTCTTCCCTTCCCCCCACCCCTACTAGCATTTGTTATTGGTATTTTTGAAGCTAGCTAATTGTACTAGAGTAAGATAGGATCTCACTGTTTTGATTTACATTTCCTTTATAGTCAGGGACGTTGAGCGTTTCCTTATGGGTCTATTGGCCAATCTTGCTGCTTCTTTTGAGAAGTCTATTTAGCTCCTTAGCCCATTTATTAATTGAGTTATTGATTGGGGGGGTCATTTCTTGAACTACTCTTGAACTTGTTAATCTGGATATTAGGCCTTTGTTGGATGTATAGTTGGTGAAGATCTTCTCCCATTCTATAGGCTGCCTTTTTAGGTTGTAAGTATGTCCTTAGCTGTGGAGAGACTTCTAAATTTGATATAATCCCATTTATTGATTCTCTCTTCAGTTACTGAGTCTAGAAAGTTCTTGCCCATGCCAATGTATCCTAATGTTTCTTTTATTCCTTCCTGTAGTGTTTTTAGGCCTGACATTGAGAAATCTTTGATCCATTTTGAGTTGGTACTACTGACAGACAGGCCAATTTCTGTCTTCTACATATGAATGCCCAGTTTTCCCAACACTATTTTTTGAAGAGGCCTTTTTCCAACATTCGTTGGACTTCCTTGTCAAATATCAGATGGCTTTAAGTATACAGTGTCTGGATCTTCCCATCTATTCCATTGATGTTCAGGCATGTTTTTCTACCAGTACCAAGCTGCTTTTTTTTTTTTTTTTTTTTTAACATCCTCTCTCCCTATTAAAACCAGAATTTTGAACCAAGTTCTACCAGAAACGAAAGCCCAGGTTAATGTATATTTAACTCAAAAGTCAGCAAACATTTTTATGTATAGGGCCAGTTAGCAAACATGGCTTTATGGTTTGGTCGCAAGTATTCTACTCTGTTGTTGTGTAAAAGCAGCCATAAAACTGTGTATAAACAAGGAGAGGTATGGCTGTGAGCTTGTAAATCTTTATAAACACTGAAGTTTAAATTTCATACAGTTTTCAAGTGCCACTAAATACTAATGTTATGGCTACCTTGGGAATATTAGGTAAATGCTCTATCACTGAGTGACACTCTATCCATATATTTTACTTATTTATTCAGATCTTAGGTTTGTTTGTTTGGTTTTTTTGTTTGTTTGTTTTTATGGTCTTGGAGCTTCAGGACCTTGGTACTGTCCCTCGGCTTCTCAGGCTCACGACTAGCACTTTACCACTTTGAACCATAGCACTACTTCTAGTGTTTTCTGAGTAGTTTATTGGAGATAAGAGTCTCAGGAAGTTTTCTGCCCAGCTGGCTTAGAAATGTGATTGAAGGTCAATCTAGACTAAAGTGTGTAAGACCCTTTGTCAACTGATAGCTAAGCATGGTCATCCATATTTGCTATCCAGCTATGACAAGAAGTCTAAAACAGGCAAATCATGGTCCAGACACATAACTTTGGCAAGAAGTGAGACCCTATCTCAAAAATAACCCTGGTACAAAAGAGCTAGAGATTGACTTAGTAGCAAAGCACCTGCATAGCAAACATGAAATCTTAAATTCCAGTACTATTTCCCCCTTAAAAACAACTTTCCTAGTCATTTAAAAATATAAAAAATATTATTAGCTATAGACTGCAGAAAAACAAATGGCATGTCCTATTTGACTCACAGGTTATGATTTGCTGACCCTTGCTTTCATTAAATTTACTAAGCATATATTGATACTCTGTGGAGAAACAGTGGCATTGGAGAGTTTCTGCCTTCTAAGATGAGATGGATAGTACAATGTGCTAAGAATTATAATAAACTTACAAGGAATGGTGGAGAGAACACATAGGGAAGCCTCCTCAGTTTGGTAAATTAATGTAACTCCCCCACCCCACCTCCAAAAATAAGATAGCTGTTGAATTACTAAGCCTCTGATCTTTTATAAGGAAAATGCTCTGAAGCGTGGATTTGCAGAGAAGAAGACGGAGGGGGACAGGTTAGTTACAAAATAAGACAATTGGTAGCTGGTGACAGTGTCTCACATCTGTAATCCTAACTACTCATTAGGCTGCAATCTGAGGATCCTGGTTCAAAGCCAGACCAGGCAGGAAACTCCATGAGACTCTTACTCTCCAATAAACTGCCCAAAAGCCAGAAGGGGAGCTGTGGCTCAGTTGGTACGGTTCTGACTTTGAGGGAACGAAAAAGGTCAAGAACGGCACCTTAGGCCCTGAGTTGAAGTCCTAGAACTGGCACACACACAAAGATAATTGCTATAGCTAGCTTTAAGGGAGATATTTATTAATTTGTCAGGGATCAGGTTTGTGGAAGAAGGGAGAGTTTCAGAAAACTGATTTCTGGCTTGTGCTATTCATCGGTGTATAGGACAGAGAAGCATGCTTTGAACATAAGTGGGTAACAGGAAAAAGAGAAGTGACTTCAGTATGTAGCTCATTGGAATTGAGGTACATATTAAGATGTCAGGAGGAGTTAAACATGGGAGCTTGTGATTTGGGCTAGTTGATTTCTCAGAGATGATGAGAACATGTGGATTGGGAAGGAAATTGGTCATACTTAACATTGAAGAAACCAGGAGACTAACAGCTTAGAGAAGAGAAGTTGGTATTGAAACTTAGGAAGATGACTTTCCAGAAAGATGATATGCTTGAGAAAGATCAAGAAGATAGCAAATGAGGAATACTCCTTAGCTTGAGCCCTTGGAGTAGGAAAGATTATGGTAGTTACTGAACAGTTTCAAAGGAGAAGGTAGAGCCCAGATTGTATTGAGTTGGGCCCCAAATGAACCTGAGGAATTAAGGAAACTTCCACAGATTTGACTGTGCAAAGAAAGAGTGAGAGGACAAAAATTGGAAGTATCTCTATAGCCTAGGATTTGGCATCTAATAGAAACAAAATTCATTCACCTAACAGATACTGTAACCACTGTTATAAAGCTAGACTAGAATAATGAAAGATAACATACAGTTCTCATTATAGAACTTCTTGGTGGAGTGGGGAGATGAAACAGCTTGGGTAGCAACAAATACTGTACAGAAAATAAAGCTACAGTAAGAGAATACGAATTAAATAACTGGCAGATGTTGAGTGGTCTGTGTGGGTATTTTAGAAAGGAAGATCAGGAAGGCCTTTCAGAGGAAGTGACATCAGAGCAGAGACTTCAAGTATAAAGCCCCACAATTAGAATAAGGTAAGTTGAGAAATTGCCTTGGGCAAAAGATGAAGGTGGCTTGAACCAAGGTGAATGCCTGTCAGTGAGAAGAGGTGGAATGACCTGGGAAGGAGGAGGCAGAGGCACCCTTTTTTCTCTTTTTTTTAAGTAGTTATACAAAGAAGTTCCCATTCTACAAAACAGTATATGAATACAAGGTGTCTGATAGCATTGCCACCCATTGCTCCTAACCCCATCTCTTCTCTTACTTTCCTTTTTTTTTTTAAATTGAGATTAGGTGATTACTTAAATTTCACATTGTGGAATAGTGATACTTAAAAGTAACAAACACATTTTAACCTTCACAAGGCAAATTGTCATTATCATGGTCTATAAAGTTTGTGAACTCTATGAGCTTTGACAATACAATTATTCCATATCAGGTGATGTTTACATTTCTTTCCTTTTGTTAACTGTAAGCTGTTCTCTTTCCCTTTTATTTTATAATCACAAATAGGACTTTGTCTTGCTCATCTTTTTTTTTTTGTCGGTTGTGGGGCTTGAATTCTGGGCTTGGGTGCTGTCCCTCAGCTCTTCAGGTCAAGGCGAGTGCTCTACTACTTGAGCCACAGTGCCACTTACAGTTTTCTGAGTGGTTTATTGGAGATAAGAGTCTAACGGACTTTCGTGTCCTGGCTAGCTTTGAACCACAATCCTCAGATCTCAGCCTCCTGAGTAGCTAAGATTACAGGTGTGAGCCACTGGCGCCCAGCTTACTCATCCTTTTGAATCTCCTATAGTTTACACCCAATACATGTCTTCCCAGTTAAGCTAAGTGTCACTCAGTTGGGAAACTGAGCTCCACTGTTGTACCATTAGCTAAACCTTTTGGGAGAAGGAAACTGAGAGATCTACCTTTCACATTTCACATCCCTAGGGAATTCCCAAGAGTCTCTTTGGAAAAGTGATTAGGCAAGTTCACAAGGGAACCTTGGAAGCTTAGGGAGCCCACTAGAGAAGGAGGGAGATCTGGCTGGACTGTCCTTGGGCCAGGGTGGATTTCCACAAGGAGCTATTCAGAGATGGCTCCTCACCATGGCCCACCCCCAGCTCTCAGGTCAGAGCAGGACATTTCCTTAGGGTGAACAGAATCCTTAGCCAATACTCTGTCTTGGAGGACAGAGTCAGCATATAACCAAGACTAGCCAAGTGGGGATAAGAAGCTGGATCTAAGCTGCTCCCTGAACTCCTTTCTGTTTTCAGATTAAAAAGAAAATGTAGCCAGGTGCCAGTGGCTCACACCTGTAATCCTAGCTACACAGGAGGCTGAGATCTGAGGATCACGGTTCAAAGCCAGCCCAGACAGGAAAGTCCATGAGACTCATCTCTAATAAACCACCAGAAAACGGGAAGTGGTACTGTGGCTCAAGTGGTAAAGTGCTAGCCTTGAGCTAAAGAGCTGAGGGACCGCATTCAGGTCCAGAATTCAAGCCCCACGACCAACAAAAAAAAAGAAAAAAGAAAATGTACAATATTATGTGGTTTGACTCAGTATATTATATCATTTTATGTATGGTTTTGTTAAAAGATTCTTTAATACATTGTCAGATTATTAACATTTAACTCTTGACCTATTAATAACACTATAACTCATGCCCAAACTAAGCTTGTCTTGGAGATATTAGGAACACTGGACAGTACTTCAGCATTACTCTTAGGGGCCTCATTAGAGAAAAGACTAGTAAAATAACAGAAATAGTGAAAAACATAACACTAACTAGACCATCAAAAATACATGTGTAATATGAAAAGTGTGTATTATGAAAGCTGAAACAAGAAGACAAGTATTACTTTATTCAGACTGAGCTGGGGATCTCATCTGGGAACACACCTCAACTTCTATACTGTTCTGTGCATATGATTGTGAAAACACTACAAGTATTGATAGGTATTTTTAATGCATAAATTCACATATATGTAAAGCGGGCTAAAATAATGTAAGATGCTAAGGACAGTAACTTGGAGTAGTCAGTAGAAAGAAATGTAGGGTAGACCTTTAAGGTTCTGGTAATGTTCTTGGTCCAGAACATTGGTTATTTAGTGTGTGTTCACTTTGTGAAAACCAAGCTGTGAATTCATGCTTTGTTTTTGTTTTATGTTTGTTTGTTTGTTTGTTTTAAATTTTACTCCTTAGTAAAATTCAGGATCTTGGTCAGACTTTTGAGTGTCACATCTCCAGCCTTTATCAGCTTCAAGCCTGGGATGGCATTTTCACCATCTTCCTAGTGGTTTTGATTGTTTCTCCTTCAGAATAAATTTACTGTTTCAATATCCATCTCCCCTTATTATTATTATTATTTTTTAAATCTCTTTATAAAAGGAATAGTGAGCCACCAGGCACCAATAGCTATACTGCTAGCTACTCAGGAGGCTCAGATCTGAAGGTGGTGGTTTAAAGCCAGCCAGAACAGAACATCCCTATGAGATTCTTATCTCAAATTAACCACTCAAAAACCAGAAATGGCATTGTGGCTCAAGTGGTAGAGTACTAGCCTGAGTATCAAGCACAAAGAGGCTCAGGGACAGCACCCAGGCTCTGAGTTCAAACCCTGTGACCAACCTGAAAAAACAACAACAGAAATAAAAGGATAGTGTATTATTTTCTCATTGTTGTGACCAAACACTTAAAAACAACCTAAAGGAGGAAAGATTGTTTAGCTAATTTCAGAAGATTTAGTCTGTGGTTTTGCTCCCATGTTCTTGGTGGCCATGTATTATAGTGGCAATAGCCTGTGGCAGAGAATCTTCCTAAATAGATAGAAAACAGAAGCAGACTGGGGGACCCAGTATAACTTTCAAAAGCATGCCCCCAGTAACCTCTTCCATTTAGGTCCCATCTCTTAACCTTTCTAGAGCCTCCCAAAATAGTGCCATCAGTTAGAGCATTTGAAAATCTGAACCTGTGGGGAACATCTTATATTCAAACTGTACACATGGTTCTGTAGTTTCTGAAGAAAGTGATTTTTCTTCAAATTACACATCTGAAAATGTTTTACTGCCCTCATACTTGAATACTAACTTTCTTGTTTTTAAATTAGCACATTTTAGTACAAGGCTGGTCTTTTTGGAACGTTTCCACACGTATCCACTATATGCTGTCCATTCGCAATCCCTCTATCACTCTCGCCAGTCTCATTCCCTGTTCTTAAAACAATTTCAGTTCTATATTTATATATGTAATTAAACTACATCTACTATAATAAATAACTCTTTGGTATAGAACTTTAATTTGTATTTTTTTTAACATTGATGGCATTAGTGTATAAACTTCTACAGTTCATGATCCTATTGAAAACAGACTTTTTTGGGGGGGAGGGGTGGTGGTGTCTCCCTATGCAGCTCTATGGCCTTGAATTTAGGATTCTTTTACCTCAGCTTCCTCCATGCTGGGATTATAGATATATATGTATGCCACTGTTCCCAGCCTGGCCAAGGTTCTTGATGGGTGGTGGGGAGGAAGAGCTTTGTTCTTTTCCCCTACCTCTTTTCCTGAAAGCTAGTAGGCTATCCTCTTTTTGTGTTGGTTTTCTGGAGTGTGATTAGTATAGATGCCTTAATGTCCCTTGTGTTTGTGTGCAATTTCAGCCTGACAATTCAGATTCTCTCTGCTGGGAACATTTCTTGAATTATTCTGTTGATTATTTTCTCACTTTTAGAATATTGAAGTTCCTAGACTGGTATTCCAGTTTTTCCTCTCTCATGTTTTATTTCCTTTGTCTGCTCCTTCCTTTTCCCTTCTCGTCCCTTCCCTTTCTTCCTCTCACTTTCCTTCCCTTTCCTCCCTGTAAACCTTTCCTGTTACCGGATCCCACTATTTTTATTGCAATATGCACTTCAGTCAGAAACCAACTTTTTATGATCCTTAGTGAATTTCCTTCTTCTTTTTTTTTTTTTTTTTTCTTTTTCCCTCTTTAGTGTGGGCCAGTCCTGGGGCTTGAAATCAGAGCCTGGGCACTGAGCTTTTTTGCTCATGGCTAAGGCTCTACTACTTGAGCCATAGCTCTACTGCTAGCTTTTTAGTGATTAATTGGAGATAAGAATCTCATGAACTGGGTAGGGGTGGCTCACACCAATAGTCCTAGCTACTCAGGAGGCTAAGGTCTGAGGATAATTGGAAGCCAGTCCAGGCAGGAAAGTCCATGAGACTCTTATCTCCAATAAACTACTTAGAAAAAACCAAAGTGGTGCTGGGTCTCAAGAAGCCCACAGACAGTGCTCCCGGAGTTCAAGTCCTAGGACTAACAAAAAAAAAGGGAGTCTCGTGGACTTTCCTGCCTGGAGACTGGCTTTGAACTGCAACCTTCAGCCTCCTAAGTAGCTAGGATTATAAATATGAGCCATGGTGCTTAGCATGAATATACTTCTAAAGTGGAGTATGATTTCTAATGTACTTACCTAATTCTCTCAAAAAGCTTTTACCTATCATTTGTCATTGAGCAGTTTACCATAGTTCTAGTGATATCTGATAACTATAAATTGTTTCTTATCTGTTTTCCTTTGCCATAACTAAGATTATGCTTTTCCAATTTTCCTAGTTTAGTTATTTAATTCTACTTTCCAACTTCCAAATATTTGCTGCTATTATTTACTTTTATTTTTATTTATTTATTTTTTTGTCAGTTCTGGGCTTGAATTCAGGGCCTGGGCACTGTTCCTGAGTTTCTTTTTGCTCAAGGCTAGCACTCTACCACTTATACCACAGTACCACTTCTGGCCTTTTCTGTTCAAACCCAGGGCTTCATGCATGCTAGGCAAGCACTCTACCACAAAGTCACATTCTCACCCAGGACTTGTAATCTTAAGTTATATCTACTACAAGGAATGTTTTGGTTGTTTTTTTTTTTTTAATGTTTCATTCTCCCTGATTTCCTTTTCATTTTTATTAGTATGCTGTACTCATGAATTCTCATTCAATGGGCTAAAAAATCTCTTGCTTCTCTTTTTTTTTTTTTTTTTGAGTCCGGTCGTGGGGCCTGAACTCTGGGCCTGGGCACTGTCCCTCAGCTCTTCAGCTCAAGGTTAGCACTCTACCACTTGAGCCACAGCGCCACTTCCGGCTTTTTTCTTATGTGGTGCTGAGGAATCGAACCCAGGGCCTCGAGCATGCAAGGCAAGTGCTCTACCACTGAGCCACCTTCCCAGCCCCTCTTGCTTCTCTTATACATTGTGGTGTTTAGATCATTCCCATTTAACAATGGAAGCTTAAGTATTTCTTTCATGTCCTTTTGGCATGTACCCATCCTTCTTTCTGGATCACCTCTGTATCATACATACATATATATATATACAAACAAACAAACATACAAGCTCAAGTACTTGCTCTGTCACAACCTCTTTGATCATCCATTTCTCCTAGTGAGGTGTCATTTAAACACAGGAGTTGATACTTGCCTGATGTGCCCATAGCTACTAGGCTATCACTGTTTCTAGATATCAGCGTGTGTGTGTGTGTGTGTGTGTGTGTGTGTGTGTGTGCGCGCGTGCGCGCGTGCGTGTGTGTGTGTGTGTATGTGTGTGTGTGTGTACACATGTACACTAAGGCTTGAACTCAGGGCCAGGACACTTAGCTTTTTGCTTAAGGTTGGTGCTCTGCCACTTGAGCCACACCTCCATACCTCCCCTTCTGGCTTTTGGCTCATTAATTGGAGATAAGAGTTTCATGGACTTGTCTTTCATGGCTTTGAACCATGATCTCACCCTCCTGAGTAGGATTATAGGCATGAGCCACCAGTACCTGGCTAAACCATGATTTCTTAACCGTGACATTATTGACATATTGAATGAGCCAAGAGGATGCTTTAGCAGCTCTGTTGCTACAAAATTGGTGACAGTTGTCCCTTTTATTCCCAGGGGTTACAACTGAGAATATCTTCTTATATTCTTCTTATATTTCTTCTTCTTAAATGGCCCTAGGAAATGCCCAAGGGGGATAAAGGCAATCCAGCAGACTATAGAAGGATGGTCTTAGAGCTGAGAAACAGTACTAATACAGTACAATATTTACATTATTTTAATAACAGTAGTAATAAGTACATTATTTACTTCAAATGTCCTTGGGAAGAGAAATGAATATTGATATGCTTATTATAGTTCTATAATGTAGATTATTATGTATGTTGTTGTTATCCCTCTCTCCCTCTTTGAACCCCATGCCTCATACTTGTTAGGCAAGTGTTCTACTACTTGAGCCATGCTCATCATCTCTTTTTGGCTTTTTTGTTTTGTTTTTAAGGTAAAGTCTCGGGCATTTTGCCCATGGGCCAGCTTTGGACTACAATCCTATCATATATACCTCCCATATAGTCTTTCAGATTTACTTGCTCAGGCTGACTTCAAATCTCTATCCTCACATATCATCCTCCTGATTAGGATTATAAGTGTGAGCCACTGCTGCCTGCCTCTCCTTCCCCTACTCCCAGAAGAAAAGATTGTAGAAAATCAGTTTGAAAATATTTAACTAATAATTCAAGAAGTTCCAATTCAGGTAGGAGGAAGATTTAGCTGTTTGAAGTGACATTCTCTCCCAAATACATGTGGCCTGTTTCTCTGGGCCAGAAGTCATCTGTTCTATGTTCATTATTGACAAATACAATGGAAAGCTTTCCAAGAAGCCTCTAGACCATATTAGAGCCAGTCATACAGTCTTAACATCACTTGTAAGGTGTTGTTTAGTATGTCTTGATCGTATACCATGGGAGAGGAGCTAAGAAGCACTTAGCTGAAAAATCAGTTCATACAGAAATTAACCAGCATAAAACAATTCAAGATCGTATACCATGGGAGAGGAGCTAAGAAGCACTTAGCTGAAAAATCAGTTCATACAGAAATTAACCAGCATAAAACAATTCAATTCTGGGGACAAGGAAGAGGAGGGTATGTTTAATTCATACATTTCTAGATTAAATATTTTACCTTTTTATACCTTAGTATAAAACTAGCTGGGCACCAGTGGCTCACACCTGTAATCCTAGCTACTCAGAAGGCTGAGATCTGAGGATCGAGTTTCAAAGCCAGCCAGGGCAGGAAAGGCCTTGAAACTCTAATAAACCACCAGAAAACCGGAAGTGGTACTGTGGCTCAAGTGGTAGAGCTCTAGCCTTGAGCTACAGGGCTCAGGCCCAGAGTTCAAGCCCCATAACTGACAACAACAAAAACTAATCATCCTGTTACTCAAAACTATCTTACTTCCTAGCATGTACTAGGTCTTTAATGTGATCCCCAGCACTGCAAAACCACTCATTTTACACCCTCCTTTACGATGAAATGAGATGGCAAATTTGTGGCACTTTTAATAAAACATTTTAAGTTCTCCCTCCCTGCCCCCCACCAGTACTGGGCTTGAACTAGGGTCCTGGGCACTCTCCCTGAGCTTCTTTTGCTCTAAGTAGCACTCTACCACTGGAGCCACAGCCCCACTTCCAGCTTTTTCTGTTTATGGTGGTACTGAGGAATTGATCCTAGGGCTTCATGCATGCTAGGCAAGCACTCCACCACTAAGCCACATTCCCAGCCTCAAGCATTTTAACATATAGAAAGAAACTGGTTTTAGTTTCAAATAGATTCATTGTGCTTTTTGTTTGTTTGTTTGTTTAGTTTTGTTATGCTGTGCTGGATATGGAATGCAGGGCTCTACCACTTGAGCACTTGGTTAGTGCTAGTGGTACTTTGTACCACTTCTTGATTTCATTTAATTTTCTTTTGTCTCCTTTTATTTCCCAGCTGGCATAATTGATGATGATGATGATGATGTTGTAGTTGTACAAAGAGATTACAATTCCATAAGTCGTTATGAATAGAATGCTTCTTGACCAGTGTTACCCCTTCCCTTATTTTTCCCCATTTTCCACCAGTATTTTTCTGCTAGTATTGTGTATTTCCTACTCACATTTCACTACATTTTCCACATATGTATATGTCCATAACATTTATTATTGTTTTATTGTTTATATGCATGGTATCATATCGTCTGTATCTTACATGTTTGAAAAGGCAAAAGCTAAACAGTAAAGTATTTGTTTGAGAATCAAATTGATTGTTACTCCACAGTACTATGGATTATGACACCAGACTTATTTCTAGTTTTTTTTTTATAATGTTTTAGATAAAGGAGATTGCAAGGTTTAAAACACCTACCAGTAAAAGAACATGGAGTTTCAGAGTTGAGAAATAGAAATAGTCTAAGCACTGACAAAATAGTCTAAGAACTGAGTTAGGTGTGGATAGCTGTATGTAATTGGTTTTCATCCTTTGATAAGAAAGCAGTGTTTGTAAGCACCTGCTTCAGTGCTTCGATTCCACTCATCTTAATCACTACTAATTGTCCTATGCTTTGGAGCAAGTGCTTAGTCCCTGTGTGCCTTAGATTATTCATCCATTGAAAAACAAAAGTTAGTAACCAAATCTTATCTAGGGCATCAAGGCTAGTAAACACTAATTGAAGTATCATTGCTCACTAAAGATATTCTAAATGATTTTTGCAGGCTCCCTCAAAACATTTGAAATTTAATATATTTTTCAGTAGTACTCTTCTTTAGAAGTCTCTGCAAAATGCTCACGTAATCATCAATTACAATAAAAATTGTCATCTTTTCTAAAGGGCTCTTGTCTTTTGGTGTGGCTTAGAGCCTAAACCAAGCTCTCTGCTTTGACCCAACAGATAAGGGAGAGGGGCATCTTCAGAACACAGTAGTTTGTTTCTCTCTATGTGCATTGTGTAAAACAACTGAATGGATTGTATATGTATATGAAAATGCCAGGCACTCATGGCTCATACCTGTAATTCTAGCTACTCAGGAGGCTGAGATCTGAGGATCACAGTTCAGACTAGCCCAGGCAGGAAAGTCTGTGGGCTTCTTATCGCCAATAAACTACTCAGAAAAAGCTGGAAGTAATGCTATAGCTCGAGTGGTAGAACCAGCCTTCAGCAAATGAAGGTCAGTGGCAGTACTCCGGCCTTGTGTTCAAGCCCCAGGACCAGAAAAAATTATTCTGGATACATATTTATCCCTTTTTCTCTTTTCTGTTTATGTTCTTTTACATGATTACTCTGGGAAATCAGCTCTTTTCATTCATTTTATTCATTCAGGAAGTATTTGCTAAGTCCTTACCCTGTCCCAGGCCCTCCTTTAATACTTCTTCCTTCCTGTTTTTCTTTTTCTCTTTGATTTGTTGGTTCTTTGTGAACTTCAGTGAAACAATGTTTCACTGTATTGCAAAGGCTGGCCTTACCCTCCCAAGCCTCCTGCCTCAGCCTACCAAATGTTTAATAGGGATTACAAATGCATATATCACCATGCCTGATTTCTTCCTTTGCTTTATGAGTTGGAAAATTGTTCTGATCATTGCTGGGTATAATAGTTAATTGAGTAATATAAAAACTTGACCATTACCAGGTAGGAGACTCTGAAAGACTATTCCTAAGCTTACTGATAATGAAGGCCGTTGTCAAATGATAGATTTCTGTTTGCAGACCAGGAGTGCCCTTTTTTGGGGGGAGGGGGAGCGGGAGCTATTAGTCATTGGGCGTGAACTCTGGGTCTGAGCACTATGCCTGAGTTCTTCAGCTCTAGGGTAGCACTCTACCACTTGAGCCACAGCACCACTTCCAGTTTTCTGGTGGTTTATTGGAGGTAAGAGTCCCACAGCCTTTCCTGCCTGGGCTGGCTTTGAACTGTAATCCTCAGATCTCAGCCTCCTGAGTAGATAGTATTACAGGCATGAGCCACCAGCGCCCAGTATGGAGTGCCTTTTTTATGAACAAATAATAATGTCTATGAGTGGTTTAAAACCAAGCAGTCAGTTATTTCTATTTCTTTTTTGGGGGGGTCCGTCCGGTCGTGGGGCCTGAACTCTGGGCCTGGGTGCTGTCCCTCAGCTCTTCAGCCCAAGGCTAGCGCTCTACCACTTGAACCACAGCACCACTTCCGGCTTTTTTCTTTTTGCTTATGTGGTGCTGAGGAATCGAACCCAGGACCTCATGCATGCAAGGCAAGCACTCTGCCACTGAGCCACCTTCCCAGCCCCACTCTTTATTGTCATATATCACAAGGCTTACAGAATTCTACTGGAGGGGGGGCAAAATTCCACCCTGGTGCTTCTGGCTCACACCAGTAATCCTAACTACTAGGAGGGTGAGATCTGAGGATCGCAGCTGGGAGCCAGTGCAGGCAGGAAAAGTCTGTATAACTAATCTTTTTTTTTTTGGTTGGTTGTGAGGTTTGAACTGGCCTGGGTACTGTCTCAGCTCTACAGCTCAAGGCTAGCGCCCTACCACTTGAGCCACAGTGCCACTTCCAGCTTTTTCTGCTTATGTGGTGTAGAGGAATCAAACCCAGGGCCTCATACATGCAAGGCAAGCACTCTACCACTGAGCCTCCTTCCCAGCCCCAAAGGGTTGCTGTCTTTTTAACTCAAGGTAATGCTCTTGCACATGAGCCTTTTTTTTTTAAGTGGTTAATTGGAGATGAGAGTATCATAGACTTTTCTGTTTGGGCTGGCAAGATGCTCAGATCTCTGTCTCCTGAGTAGCTATAATTACAATGTGAATCACTTGCCAGTGACCTGGCTACAGTCTTTTTCTTTTTTTATAAAGGTAATATACAGGGGCTGGGAAGGTGGCTCCGTGGTAGAGTGCTTGCCTTGCATGCATGAGGCCTTGGGTTCAATTCCTCGGCACTACATAAGCAGAAAAGGCCGGAAGTGGAGCTATGTATGGCTCAAGTGGTAGAACACTAGCCTTGAGGTAAAGAGCTGAGGGACAGTGCCCGCCCAGAGTTCAGGCCCCACAACAGGCAAAAAAAAAAAAAAAAAGTGATATACAGAGGGGGTTACTCTTTCATAAGTCAGGTAATGAGTACATTTCTTTTTTAGACAGTGTTACCCCTTCCTTTGTTCTCTCCCACTTTTTCCCTCCCATCCCACCCACAAGTTATATAATTCATTTTCAACATAGTTTCTACCAAGTGCAACTGCTTCATTTGTTCATCCTATGTCCCTCCATTTTTGTGCCTCCTCTTACCCCTCCCCAGAGACAGAAAAACCAACAAGACAAAAAAAGAAAAAAAAATCCCTCTTGCTTCAATTTCCTGGAGTTCATTTCAATAAATACTGTTTTATATGATCAAAGGCACATAGGCATTGCATCTTTGTGTTGTTTCTCCCCTAGGAGTACCCTTTGGTCTCACTGTGTGTGAATGCCAAGTCTTTCATAATTTATCATATATTTTAGATCTAGATTCTGCATATGAGAAAAAACATGAGCTGTTTGTCTCTGAGCGTGGCTTACTTCATTTAACATCATTTATTCCTAAGTCCAGGATACTTCTGTAGGTCCCTGTTCCCCGTTTTCTCTAGTTGAGTTTCTTTTTTTTTTTTTTTTTTTTTTGGGTCCAGTCGTGGGGCCTGAACTTTGGGCCTGGGCGCTGTCCCTCAGCTCTTCAGCTCAAGGCTAGCACTCTACCACTTGAGCCACAGCGCCACTTCCGGCTTTTTTCTTTTTGCTTATGTGGGGCTGAGGAATCGAACCCAGGGCCTTGAGCATGCAAGGCAAGCGCTCTACCACTGAGCCACCTTCCCAGCCCCTCTAGTTGAGTTTCTTAAATGTATAGCATAGATTATGTATGTGTTTTACTAATTCTAAAAATAACTAGAGTGCTCTTTTAATTTAACTTTTTTAAGAGGCTTACATTGGCTGGGGTGATTGTATATGTCTGTAATCCAGCTGCTGAATAGATGGAAAATAGGAGTGTAGAGGTTTGAGGATAACCCCAGTGTCTAATGAATAGAAAAAGCAGAAATGGTTGGGAACAAGCTGTATGTGGAAGCTAGACCTACAACACAAACATAGTCATGAACTTCTGTGTGCGTGTGTGTGCGTGTGCGTGTGTGTGTGTGTGTGTGTGTGTGTGTGTGTGTGTGTGTGTACAAAAAACATGATTCTAACTATGGGCCTGTGCAGGAGGATGAGGATCAGGGTAGGAGATAAAAGAAAAATGGAGGATAAATGAGTGCTTACTAAACCCTAAGTTCAAACACCAATACAACTACAAAAAAATAATCAAACATCTCACCTTTCATTGTTGCAAGGCATGATTGTTTTAATTTCCTAGATAACTATTTTACATAGAAGAGGGGAGAGGAGCTTTCTACTCCTGATTTAGGCTTCCAGCTATGAAGTATCATAAAACATGTTTTAAATTTTTTATGCCAGCAATTGGAAATATTGTTTGGCTTTTGTTCCCCCTAGTTCTAGAGCTTCAACTCAGGGCTTGGTACTGTCCTTGAACATTTTTTGTTTGTTTAGTTAGTTAAGGCTAGCACTCTACCACTTGAGCCACAGTTCCACTTCTTTTGGTGCTTAACTGGAGATATGAGTCTTGTGAGCAGAAATTTCCTGCCAGGGCTAGCTAGCTTCAAACTTCAATGCTTAGATCCAGTGTCTTGAGTAGCTAGGATTTCAGGCCTGAGCCACCAGTTCATGGCTTGACTATCTTCTTTTTGTTGTTGTTGTTGTTGTCGGTTGTGGGGGCCTGAACTCTGGGTCTGGGCACGGTCCCTCAGCTCTTCAGCTCAAGGCTAGCACTCTACCACTTTGAGCCACAGTGCCCACTTCCAGCTTTTCCTGCTTATGTGGTGCTGAGGAATCGAATCCAGAGCCTCATGCATGCATGCAAGGCAGGCAGGCACTCTACCACTGAGCCACCTTCCCAGCCCCCTTGACTATCTTCTTTAAACCAAAAAATCTGACTGCTTCTGCTATTTACTAAGTTGTTATAGTACATCTGAAGTCCTCTTTAAAGAACTGTACAGTTATTCAACCATCTAAATGCAAAGAGTGTCTTTGGGGGAGTTATCTTTACTTGTAGTTATTTTTAGTAGCACTGTATATATCATTTTCTGTTCAGTTCTCAATATTAAATTCATAGTGCAACTTTTTTTTTCCTGGTCCTGGGGCTTGAACTCAGGTACTAAGGGCTGTCCCCATGCTTTTGTGCTCAAGGCTAGCACTCTACAACTTGAGCCATTGCTCCACTTCCACTTTTTATGGTTAATTGGAGGTAAGAGTTTCATGGACTTTTCTGCCCCAGCTGGCTTCAAAAAACAATATTCTCATATCTCAGCCTCTTGAGTAGCTACGATTACAGATCTGAGGTACCGCACCTAGCCTGCATACACTTTAAGAAAGTCAGATTTGTTGTTGAGGTGCATGGTTCTTGAAAAGATAATAATGATATTATTAGCTTGGAGTTTCCCCTTCAGAAAGCTGTAGACAAAATTGAGAAACCACATTCTTTCCTTAAAAAAAAAAAAAAAGAGGGCTGGGAAGGTGGCTCAGTGGTAGAGAACTTGCCTTGCATGCATGAGGCTCTGGGTTCAATTCCTCAGCGCCACATAAGCAAAAAGAAAAAAGCCGGAAGTGGTGCTGTGGCTCAAGTGGTAGAGCGCTAGCCTTGAGCTGAAGAGCTGAGGGACAGTGCCCAGGCTCAGAGTTCAGGCCCCACGACCAGACCCAAAAATAAAAAGAAAAAAAGAAAGACTTCTTACATACTATTTCAGTGTCTTAAAAAAATTTTATTCCTGCAAGAGGGGATACTTCCTTGCCTTCTGATTTTTGTTCTAGCTTTTACGTATTCCGTTTTTCAAAACTACTAAATAGATGGTAAATGCTGAGTATATAATGTGTTCAGAGTTAAATTTTTAGGTAGAGATGTCAGGCACACTGTCAGGTTTTACCAGTGTCAAAATTGGTGTTAAACGCTTTGCTAAAGTTTTATTTATCTGGCTAGATGAACTTGATCATACAAGAATCACAAGTATCTGGGTGTTGGTGGCTCATGCCTGTAATCCTAGCTACTCAGAAGGCTGAGATCTAAGGATTGCAGTTCAAAGCCAGCCTGGGCAGGAAAATCTGTGAGACTCTTACCTCCAATTAACCACCAAAAAACCGGAAGTGGTGCTGTGGCTCAAGTAGTAGAGTGGTAGCAATGAGCTGAAGAGCTGAGGGACAGTGCCCAGGCCCAGAGTTCAAGCCCCACAACTGACCCCCAAAAAAAAAAAAAGAACCACAAGTAAGCCTCCGCCATCTTATAATATGGCATATTCTAGTGGATATTTGTTGAAGCTACTGGTTGAGTTGTTTGTATTGTTGTTTTAATTTATTGTGTAGAGTAGAGGCTGACCTAGAACCATATAGCCCAGGTTCATCCTCATTCCCAGCCCAGGAATTTGATTCTTAATATCTTAATTTACTAATATTTCATAATTTACTAATATTTCATAATTTACTAATATTTCATCAGAAGCAATCTGTCCTTACCAGGTATTGACAGTTTTGCTTATGCCACTCTTCTGTTTGAAGTTTTCCTGAGTCTCCTGGTACCAGGGAACAACACTGTTAAACCTAAAAAAAGGAGCTAACTTGTTTTCTGTAATAAGAACTTTAAGTTTCCTGTAGTTGACATTAAAGGAGCAAATTTTGTTACTCTGCTGTACATGATAGAAGTTCTAGAAAAAAATATAATTTTGAGTGGAAAATCTGTCAGGCCATCCACTAGAAGTTAAGTGTTCAGAGGTTGATTTACCTTTTTGGCCTCTGGGCTCACACCACACTTGTCAAGATTATGGTATTCAGTCATGTTAAGTAGATATTTATTCCCTTTCAGTATTTTTGATCTTAGGCTTAAAAGTATTAGCATGGCCGCAAACTATTTTGAAATACTGCTTTGGAATATTCATCTTCTTGCTCAAGTATTTCCGGAACATATTACATGTATGCATGGACAAAAACCTACCCAAGGAATATACTTAAAAATGAAATTGTAATATCATAGGAATTCGACACATTGAGGTTGCTCAACATAGTTCTGGGATGTACATTTCCACCAGTATGATCGAAGTAGCCCCCTTTTTTTTCTTTACTAGAACTTGATATGTAACTTTTTGCCAGATATAAAAATATAGCTCGTTTTTATTTGTACCTTTTTGATAAGTAATCTGAGCATCTTTTCATACAATTTGTGTTTGTTCTTTGTAGTGCTCATTGACAGTTTGTCCATTTTTCTACTGTATATAGGGTCATTTTGCTATTGATAGATTAGAAATATTGAGCTGTTCTGAATATAAAATTTTTTTCTGAATATAAAATTTATTATGTATGTCATGCATAACACCAGTTATGGGTCTTGTCTTTTTAGTCACTCAAGTGTTAAAAGATAAAAAGTCCTATGTGTAAACACTTGCCAGTACTGGAGCTTGAACTCAGAGCTTATCTTTTTTTGCTCAAGGTCATTGGCTCTACCACTTATACCATGCCTTCAGTTCTGGCTATATGCCAGTTAATTGGAAATATGAGTCTCCAGATTTTGTCTGCATAGGCTGCCTTCAAACCAGGATCCTCCTGAATAACTGGGATTAATAGGTACTAGCCACCATCACTCAACTGAAAGTCTTAATATTAGAGTGTTTTAAGTTATCTCTATAGTTTGGATTGTATGCTATATGCATGTTTGAGAGAGAGATTGATTTGAGAAATTATTTCCTGGGTTTTTGTTTGTTTGTTTGTTTTGTCAGTTGTGGGGCTTGTACTCTGCTCCTGGGCAAGCACTCTACCACTTGAGCGGTTTTCTGGTAGTTTATTGGAGATAAGAGTTTCAGGACTTTCTTGCCTGGGCTGGCTTCAAACCACGATCCTCAGATTTCAGCTGCCTGAATAGCCATGATTTCAGGCATGAGCCACCCAGTGCCCGGCTTTTATTTCCTGTTCTGAGCATATAAAATACCATCCTAAACTGTATTCTGTTATCAATTGTTTTTTATTTTCCTTTTGCATTTTTCTTTAAACCATGTGAAATTGATTTTTGTATATAGAGTATAGGGAAGAGATCCAATACTATTTTTCTTTGTACAGACTATGACAGTTTACACTGTGCTCCCTCCTTTCCTGTATTTATTTCTGTAGTTTTTTTGATATGCTCAAGTCCATCCTTCCATCTTACTTTTCTTTAGAAGTCTCTTGACTGATCTTGGCTTTTTGCAGCTTGCCTAAAAGTTTGCTCAACTTACCATGTCATAAAAAGATTCTTTGTTGATATTGATTAAAATTATGTTAAATCCACAAATGAATTTGGGGAGAAATTAGTTTTATTATGAACTGTCCTGTTTATGAACCTAATATTTCTATATTTTAAGTCCTTTAATGCCTTCTTTGAATATACTTTTTATTTGCTTCATAAAGGATTTCATAGGCATTTTGTTCATAGTCATTTTTTTAATGCTGTTGCAACTGGCTTTTGTTTTGTTTTTGGTATGTCCTGCAGCTTGAACTCAGGGCCTTGGCACTGTCCCTGAGCTTTTTTGCTGAAAGCTAGTGCTCTACTACTTGAGTCACATCTCCGCTTCTATCTTTTTTGGGGGGGAGGGGGGATTTCCGGTCATGGGGCCTGAACTCCGGGCTTGGGCACTGTCCCTCAGCTCTTCAGCTCAAGGCTAGCGCTCTACCACTTGAGCCACAGCGCACTTCTGGCTTTTTTCTTTTTGCTTATGTGGTGCTGAGGAATCGAACCCAGAGCCTCATGCATGCAAGGCAAGCGCTCTACCACTGAGCCACCTTCCCAGCCCCTCCACTTCTATCTTTTTGGTAGTTAATTAGAGATAGTCTCATGATGGATTTTCCTGTCTGGAATAGTTTAGAACCATAATCCACACATCTCAGCTTCCTGAGAACTTAGTATTACAGGTGTGAGCCACCAGCACCTGATGAAACTGGCTTATTTTTTCTGGTGTAAAATTCATTGTTTTTATGTCTTGTATTTACAAATCCATGGCATTAAGTACACATACATTGTTATTAACCATTACTAACTATCTACAATGGGTATCATCACAAACTGAAACCCTACACAATTAACCAATTCCCACCTTTCCTTGTCCCTTGGTAACCAGTATTTTACTTTCTCTCAGTTTGACTGATGTAGCTTAAATCATAAATTATTTTTGCTCTAGTTTTTTTTTCCCCTGAATAGCCTAAGGTAGCCTCCAACTCAAGTTCTTCCTGCCTCAGCCTTCTGAGATTATGCTCAGTTGATACATTTTTTAAAAATTTGTTCTGTTTTGTGTTTTTTGGTTTTTTGTACCATTTTTGGGGCTTGAACTCAGAGCCCAAGCACTGTCCCTGAGCTTTTGTACTCAAGGATCGCACTGTACCACTTGGGCCCCAGCTCTGCTTCTGCTTTTTTTGGTGTTTAATAAGATATAAGAGGACATTCCTGCCCAGGCTAACTTCAAACTTTGATCCTCAGATCTCAAGCTTCCTAAGTAGCTAGGATTATATGCATGAACCACCAGTTCCTGGCTTGATATATTTTCAAGGAAATAATTAAGTTAGTTTTTGCATCTAGCACCTTTGCTTAATACACAATTCTGATTCTAGTTGTACATGAGTTTTCTGCATAAATAAGCATGTCACATGTAAATACATGGCCTTTTCTATTTAGCTTGCTTGCCTGTTGAGTTTTAAATTTAGGGGGTTTTGTTTTGTTTTTACATAACAAGAATTGTTACAGGGAATCAGATGAAGTGTGATGCATGGCCTTAAACTTGTAATCCCAGAATCAGGTAGCTAAAGCAGGGGAATCTTGAATTAGAGGCTATCCTGATCTACATAGAGACCCTGTCTAAGAAGAAATAACAAATTTGGTGGGCTGGGAAGGTGGCTCAATGGTAGAGCGCTTGCCTTGCATGCATGAGGCCCTGGGTTCAATTCCTCAGCACCTCCTCAGCACCACATAAGCAAAAAAAAAAAAAAACCGGAAGTGGTGCCGTGGCTCAAGTGGTAGAGCACTAGCCTTGAGCTGAAGAGCTGAGGGACAGCGTCCAGGCCTAGAGTTCAGGCCCCACGACTGAACCAAAAAAAAAAATAACAAATTTGTATATGATACATATTTCTGTTATGAACTGTTGACAGCCTCAATTCTGCTGTCACGATTTTTATTTAAAGTGTATTTATTCCTTAGAAGTTTAGTCCTCTTAGGTAATACTAATTTAAGAGCACATTAAACTACATTGTTCACCCTGGCTTTTGGAACCATTTTGTAGAATTTGGACTACAAACCTATAAGAAAGCTGCTCTGTGGTTATGGCTTTTCGGATTTTTTTCCCCTGCCCCCACCTACCCTTGCCCTCCAAATACAGGTTGGGAATTCCACTAGAGCACTTTTTTTGCGGGGGGGGTGGGGGTCTGGTCCTGGGGCCTGAACTCTGGGCCTGGGTGCTGTCCCTCAGCTCTTCAGCTCAAGGCCAGCGCTCTACCACTTGAGCCACAGCGCCACTTCCGGCTTTTTTCTTTTTGCTTATGTGGTGCTGAGGAATCGAACCCAGGGCCTCATGCATTCAAGGCAAGCACTCTACCACTGAGCCACCTTCCCAGCCCAAGAGCACTTTTTTGTAATCCCTTAAAGGAAAAGATTTGTCTGCCCAGACTGGCCTCAAACTGCAATCCAGATATCAGCCTCCTTGACCTAGCATAGGATTACAGGCACAAAAAACCAGCAGCCAGCCTTAAAGCTGTTTTTATTGTTTTTGTGCCAGTACAGGGGCCTTAACTTGGGGTCTTGGTGCCTCTTGGCTTTTTTGCTCAAGGCAAAGACCCTACCACTTGAGGCATGCCTTCATGGCTGGGCTGGGCTTTTTGCTGGTTAATTGAAATTTCAGGGACTTGTCTGCCTTGACTTGAACCATAGTCTTCAGCTTTCAGCCTTCTGAGTAGCTTGAATTACAGGAATGATCATCAGTACCCAGCTTAAAGCTATTTTTGTGAGGTATATAAATCCACCATACTGCTGGAAATTGTTACTTCATTGTGGTGTTTCTAGTGATTTTGGAAAGGATATATGGAATTAAATCAACCCTAAGTGTTTATAAAAGTGAAACAGAGAGTGTACTTTTATAACTGCTAATTAAATATATTCCTTTTTAATGTTTTCAACATAGGTGTCAGCTGTGATGCATGTTTAAAAGGAAATTTTCGAGGTCGCAGATATAAGTGTTTAATTTGCTACGATTACGATCTTTGTGCATCTTGTTATGAAAGTGGTGCAACAACAACAAGGCATACAACTGACCACCCAATGCAGTGCATATTAACAAGGGTAGATTTTGGTAAGTATTCAGTGAGAATTTCCATGAATTATCTTTTAGAATTTTTTGCATATATGTGTAAGAAGTCAAACAAAATTTTCTGAAACCAACTATGTATAGCATACATCCAAATTTATTAAAACCAGAATGAACTTGTATTTGTCTCAATCAGTTTTATGGCCTCTTCTGAAAAATCCATAACTTACAAGCTATGAAATAAAAATTCACGCAACATTTGAAAGTATCTCAGGAAAGGAGTCAAATCAAGCAGACTGTTCTTGCTAATAGTATATAGTACTACTTCTTGCTCTGGTAACTAAAAAAGCAAATTGTGTAGTGTAAAAAGAGCATTGTTAGTCTGTTAGAAAAGCTGGGCTAGGAATATGGCTTATTGGCAGAATGTTGCCTAGCATGTATGAGGCCCTGGGTGAATTGAAATTCCTTGATACTATATAAACAGACCAAAAAAGAAAAAAAAAAAAGCTATAAATGTTTCATGTTATAACATCTTACTTAGCCATCACTTGTTTTTTGTTTTTTTGTTTTTTTTGGGGGGGGAGTTGGTTATAGCCTTTGTAGTAGGTGTGAAGTGGTATGTCAATGGTTTTGGTTTGCATTTCTGTGATGGTTAATTCTCATAAGCATCTTTTTTGTGTGTGGTTATTATTCACTTGTATCTTTTCTTTGAAGAAGTATCCAGATCCTTTGCCTATTTTTGAAATTATATAAGATGCATTATTGAATTATAATAATTCATGATATAGACATGTTCTGTATCACATGGGTAATTTACAAAAATTTACTTTTGGTTATCTGGTAGGTTTTAAATCATTTTTATAATAACTAATTTTTTTGTTACATGCTTTTGGTGCCTTGTCTTTAAAAAGAAATATTGCTTAATGTGACATATAGATCTTTTATCCATTCAGAATTAATATATATGGTAGAAGGTCAGCTTTTGCATAGGAGTATTCATTTGCTTTAGCATCATTGGTTTAAATAACTATGCTCTATCCTAGTGAATTTTGTGTGTGTGTGTGTGTGTGTGTGTGTGTGTGTGTGTGTGTGTGTGTGTGTGTGTGTGTGTGTGTGTGTGTGTGTTGGTCATGGGGCTTGAACTTGGGGCATTGGCTGTGTGCTGTCCGTGTGTGTGTGTGTGTGTGTGTGCGTGTGTGTGTGTGCGTGTATGCACGCGCGCATGTGTGTATGCATGTATGCTAGTCATGGGGCTTGAACTTGGGGCCTTGGCTGTGTGCTGTCCCTGAGCTTTTTCAAAAGCTCAAGGCTCACAGTCTACCATTTTGAGCTGCAGCTCTATTTCTGGCTTTTTGATGGTTAATTGGAGTGAGTCTCACAAACTTTTCCTGCCCAGGCTGTCTTCAAACTATGACCATCAGATCTCAGCCTCCTGAGTAGCTAGGATTATAGGTGTGGGCACCTGGCATCTTTGTAATCTTGTTCTGTTGATCTACATGTCACTGTTTATTTATACCAGTCCTATACTATCTTCATATCTATAGCTTTGTGGTAAGTTATGAAATTGTGTGGATTTCCCAACCATTTGTACAACAGAATCAATAAGATTTTGATAGGGATTTGTATAATCATCAAAATACTAAATCTAGTCATCCATAAACAGAATGTTTTTCCATTTGTTTAGATCTTTGGTTTCTTTTGACAGAATTCTGTAATTATCAAAATATAAGTTTGTGCTTCTCATTGAATGCATGCCTAAGTATTCTTTTTACTGTTGTAAGTGAAGTGCTTTTTTTAAAATTTAAGTCTCAGGTTATTCATTGCAGATATATAGAAAATTTTTATATGTAGACTTTGTATCCTGCAATGATGCTGTACTTGTTTATTTGATTTTAGTAGATTCCTTAGGATTTTATGTATTCCAAACTCATAAGATTGTTTTATTTCTTCCTTTCTGTCTGGATGCCTCTTATATACTCTGGTTATATCCTTCAATAAAATACTGGGTAGAAAAGTGGCAGAAGTAGACACAATGTTCTTGTCTTCCTGATCTTATGAGAAAGACATTTAAAAGTATAAAGTTTGTTCAGTTTTGGTAAATGCCTTTTATCAAGTGAGAAAACCTGTTCTTTATCCTCAACTATCCCAAATCTACCTGGCAAATCTTGTGCAGATAATAATGCTCAATATATATATATACATATATATATAATATATATATGTATATATATATATATATATATTTCCCTGGAAATTAATATGAAGAAACATAGTGAACATTTTTATTGTTTTTAGTTTTTAAAAAATTTTTTTTGTCAATTGTAGAGCTTGAGCTCAGGGTCTGGGCACTGTTCCTTTTGCTCAAGGGTAGTGCTCTACCACTTTGAGTCACAGCTCCACTTTTGTTTTTTTAGTGGTTAATTGAAGATCAGAGTCTCATGGGGACTTTTCTGCCCAAGCTGGTTTTGAACTGCATTCCTCAGATCTCAGCCTCCTAAGAAGCTAAAATTACAGACATGAGCCACTGTACCCAGCATTTATTTTTCTCTTCTAATAGAAGTGATCTTTTACTCCTAATTTGGTATTAGTTTTATGTTTAAAAAGTAAATACCAGTGCTAGAGGCTCATTTCTTTAATCCTAGCTACTCAGGAAGTTGAAATCTGAAGATGGTGCTTGGAAGCCAGCCTAAACAGGAAAGTCCATGAAAACCTTATCTCCAATTTCCACCTAAAAGTCAGAGGCTCAAGTGGTAGAGCACCAACCTTGAGTGAAAAGCTAAGGGAGAGTGCCCTGACCTTAAGTTTGAGCCCCAGTATCAGCAAAAAGAAAAAGAAAAAATATAAAGAATACTTAATTTTTTAGGTGAGATTCTTTCATAATGACATTTTTTGTAGGAGTAAAAGAAACATTGATGGGCCTGGCGCCGGTGGCTCACGCCTGTAATCCTAACTACTCAGGAGGCTGAGATCTGAGGATCAAGGTTCAAAGCCAGCCCGGGCAAGAAAGTCCCTGAAACTCTTATCTCCAATAAACCACCAGAAAACCGGAAGTTGGGCTGTAGCTCAAGTGGTAGAGCGCTAGGCTTGAACTGAAGAGCTGAGGGACAGTGCTCAGGCCCAGAGTTCAAGCCCCACAACTGACCAAAAAAAAAAAAAAAAAAGGAAAGAAAGAAAGAAAGAAACTTGATGGATTTCCGAAATGATTTTTTTTTTTTTTGTCATGGGTCTTGAACTCTGGACTTGGGCGTTGTCCCTGTGCTCTTCAGCTCAAGGGGTGTGCTCCACGGCTTGAGCCACAACGCCATTTCCTGTTTTCTAGTGCTTTATTGGAGATAAGAGTCTCACAGACTTTCCTGCCCAGGCTGGCTTTGAACCCCAATCCTCAGATCTCAGCCTCCTGAGTAGCTAGGATTACAGGAATGAGCCACCGGCGCCCGGCTCCTAAATGATTTCTAGTGTGTGCAAAGCATTCATACAGGCATTTAGTGCTCTAAGAAACCAAACAGGTTTGCCCTAGAGGAAGAGAGACATGGAGATTGGCCTTCTGTGCAATGAAGGTTGCTGAGGCTCTGACCCAATGTATCGTAGAGGAACTAACCCTGTGCCTCCCATTCTGATCACCCTTTCATTCCAACAGTGAATCTATTAGCACAGATGTAGTTAATAATCCCTTTTCTATAAATGTGTGAGAACAGGACAGAACAGTGGTTACAGGCAGGTTACTTTTGCATATAGCCTAACGGCTAACAGAAGCAGAGGCTTTAGAGGGTTAGCAATAATATGACTAAAGGTGCCAGCAATATGTAAAAGCGCAGAATCCTCTAGGATACCAGTAATATCCTACAGAGTTCATGTTTTCTTTGAATGCTTATTTAATTTTTACTTAGTATTTTGCAGAAATCTTTTTATTTTTCAGTTATGGGGCTTGAACTCTGTCCTTGAGCTTTTTTGCTTTATGCTAGAACTCTACCACTTTGAGCCACAGCACCACTTCAGTTTTCTGGTGGCTAATTAAAGAGTATCACAGACTTTTGAACCATAATCTTCATATCTCAGCCTCCTGAGTAGCTAGGATTACAAAAGTGAGCCACCAGCACCCAGCTAATAAATAATTCTTTGAGGTGAAGTGGCATAACATAGTAAATGTACTTTGACTTTTCTTGATGTGACCTATAGAGAAAAATAGGGTTATTCCTGGAGAGATGTTAATGAGGCAAAAACATTCTTTACACAGACCATAATCCATTGAGTAATGTGTTATAGTCATATTTAAGTTTGTATCACTGGAACTGAATACCTAGGAATCCTTCCTGCTGTAAGAATAGTATGGTATATAGACAAGTAATTCCATGTAGGAGCTGGCATATTGACTGTGGTCATCATTCTTTCCCTCTGTAAACTGTGTCCTTGTGTATAGAATGCCTTTTTTTATTCTTTCTGTTGATATTAATGTTGTCACTGTATATAGAGAGGGAAAAAAGTTACAATAAAATTGGATACAGTTGTAGAATGACCATTTTCAAAATTAAAGATTGTCAGCTTTCAGACAGTGTGACAAAATACTTGAAATAATCAATTTAAAAGGATCTACTAGCCAGGCACCGGTGGCTCACACCTGTAATCCTAGCTACTCAGGAGGCTGAGATCTGAGGATCACGGTTCAAAGCCAGCCCCGGCAGGAAAGTCTGTCAAACTCTTATCTCCAATAAACCCCCAGAAAACCGGAAGTGGCGCTGTGGCTCTAGCGGTAGGCGCTGGCAGGGACAGTGCCCAAGCCCAGAGTTCAAGCCCCAAGACTGACATAAATAAATAAATGAATAAATAAATAAATAATAGGATCTATGTGCCAGTGGCTCACACCTATAATTTTAGTTCCTCATTCCTTAGGAGGCTGAGATCTTAGGATTACAGTTTGATGTGAGCCTGGGCAGCAAAGTCCATGCATCTCTTTATCTCCAACTGAGCTATGGTTTACGTGGTAGAATGCTAGCCTTAACCAAAAAAAACCTTAGCAACAGCTCCCAGAGCCTGATTTCAAGCCTCTTACACACACACACAGATTGTTTTAGACACACACACACACACACACACACACACACACACACACACACAGAGAGATTGTTTTAGATGACAATTTTTGAATTTTCATTCCATGATTGTGTGGCCCTGTTGTGTTGAGTCTCTGGTGGGATACTACATTATAGCAGGAACCCATGACAGAGGAAGGTTGTTGTTTACCTCATGGTAGCTGGAAAATAAAGAGAGGAGTCTTTAGCTCCCATTTACTGCATAAGAAGCACAAAATGTTTCTCCTTTCCTGTTTCTCCCTTAACCCTGCTATACTAAATTCTTGCCAAAACTTAAAAAGAGGGAGGGTGGGGGGAAATGAAGAGAAAGGAATGGGTTAAGGTCCCAATATCCTCTTCAAGGACACATCCCTAATATTTTAACTTCTTCCAACTAGACCCTACTCTTTTTTTAAATTTCCACCACCTCCCAATATGCCACAAACTGAACTTAAGCCTTTAACATTGGGGCTTTGAAAGATACTTCAAATAATGGGGAATTGGGGTAGTGAGAGGTACTTAAGACCTTACTTAACAAAGGGAGACATTGACGGATTTTTAGGTCCATTTTTTTACTTTAGATTTTTATACCTTATGATTTTATTTTGTACATTTAGAAACTGAATTGATTCTCAATACAATACCACTTTATTTTTCAGATTTATACTATGGTGGGGAAGCTTTCTCTGTAGAGCAGCCACAGTCTTTTACTTGTCCCTATTGTGGAAAAATGGGCTATACGGAGACATCTCTTCAAGAACATGTTACTTCTGAACATGCAGAAACATCAACAGAAGTGGTATGTAGAATAGTCTTGATCTAAAATGTTGTCATAAAGTATGTTTTTCCTAATCTTGACAAAGCTAGGTAACTTTATCATCTACATCTTGCTTAGTATACTGATGTCATTTGTATAATAATTAAAATTATTTTACAAAATCATTTTCAGTTCTAGGATGCTGCATTGTATAAGATACTTGTTCACACTAGCTTTTGCCCTCTTACTGAGAGTAGTACAGCATGAAGTCTTGACCTTTTTAAACTACTTTTGCTATTGCTTGATGCCTAGTTTTTCTTCTATAAGGAACTTTCACACCAATTCTTAGAAATCTTTGGTTGTCAGCCAGGCCCCAGTGGCTCATGCCTATAATCCTAGCTACTCAGGAGACAGATCTGAGGATCACAGTTGAAAGCCAGCCATGACAGGAAAGTCTGTGAGACTCCAATTAACCGCCAGAAAACTTAAGTGGAGCTGTGGCTCAAAGTAATAAAGACTAGCCTTGAACAAAAATTGCTCAGGGACAGTGCCCAGGACAGTGCCCAAGCCCCAAGCTCAGACCCCATGACCGCCAAAAAAAAAAAAAGAAGAAATGATAAATATACCCAAAAGAATCTCTGAGGGGGCTAGGAAGATGGCTTAGTGGTAGAGTGCTTGCCTTGCATGCGTCCGATTCCTTAGCACCACATAAATAGGAAAAAAAGCCAGAAGTGGTGCTGTAGTTCAAGTGGTAGTACCTAGCCTTGAGCTGAAGAGCTGAGGGACAGTGCCCAGGCCCAGAGTTCAATCCCCACTACCAACCCCCCCCCCCAAAAAAAAAATCTGAGGAAATGAGTGGTGTGAAGCTCAAGATAGTGATTCTGTAGGGAAGAACAGATGGAGGTAGGGAGGAATGCATATAAATGGCTAGATAGATGGATGCATAGGTAGGTAGATATCTGTATAGTAACTATATCAGGCAGAGCCAGATCCAGAGTCAGCTCTTACTCTTTCCTACTGGCAATAATTGATAAAGTGATGAATTTGGAGACTTTTGGCACAGTTGCACACATATCAACAATTAAGTATACTGAAATCCAGAAAAATAAACTAGCACTCTCAAGGACAGGCAGATGTTTGCATTTCACCTAGAGGTCTTGTGAGATCCAGAGTCTCTACTTAATTTGGCTATATCTCTTCTGTCTGGAATAGTGCAATGTCACCTTTGTTCCCATGGACACTGCCAATTTGTGCTTTCTAAAATGTCATAAAGGATTTAGAGTTCAGACAATTGGTAAATTTACTTTCATTAGTCTTTAAAACAAATTTTTCTGTCTACAGGTCAGGAATGGTCTTACCTTCTTCTAGGGAAGCCTGTTGTTCCACTATACTTCTACTCTTGTTCTTTTGTTCTGTAAAATAACTTGGCTTCCATTTGGTGCAGTCTACAATAACAACATAAAGAGGCCTGATTCCTTGTATCACCATCCCAATAGTGTAGAAAACTTACTTATTTTACTTTTATTTAGTTTCTGTTAAGTTTGGGTCCTTATTACCTAGATACAACAAGGCAAGAAGTAGAGTGGGATGAGTTTCCCTTATTGTAGAGTAGATTAGTCTTTAGCCAGTAAGCTTAGTATATGTAACCAGTAGGCCTATAAGTAGGCAAGACAAGTACCTTGTTTTAATATCCAAAATTGGAGATACACTGGAAAGCTAACTCCAGTGAGTGAAAATCAAGTTACTAATTTTTTAAATTAAGAATCAGAAGCTGGGTGCTGGTGGCACAGGCCTGTAATCCTAGCTGCTCAGGAGACTGAGATCTGAGGATCTCTGTTCAAAACCAGCCCAGGCAGGTAAATCCATGAAACTCTCATCTCCAATTAACCACCAGAAAACTGGATGTGGCTCAAAGTAGCAGAGTGCTAGCCTTTAGCAATAGAGCTCAGGGACAGTGTCCAGGCCCTGAGTTCAAGTGCCACTACTGACCCAAAAAAAAAAAAAAAAAAAAAGAATCCAGCACTGGTGACTCATGCCTATAAATCCTTAATTACCCAAAAGACTGAGACCTGAAGATTGCATTTTGAAGCCAGTCTAGGTAGGAAAGTCCATGAGATTTTTTTTTTTTTTTTTTTGTCGGTCATAGGGCCTGAACTCTGGGTGCTGTCCCTCAGCTCTTTACCTCAAGGCTAGCACTCTACCACTTGAGTCACAGTGCCATTTCTGACTTTTTCTGTTTATGTGGTGCTGAGGAATCGAACCCAGGGCCTCATGCATGCAAGGCAAGCACTCTAACACTGAGCCACCTTCCCAGCTCCTATGAAATTCTTATCTCTACTTAACTACCAAAAAGCTCGTGTTCTGTTCTTTTTCCTGAAAGTAAAGAGCCAGTGGCTCATACCTGTAATCCTAGCTATTCAGGAGGCTGAGATTTTAGGATTGCAGTTTGAAGACAATCAGGGCAATTAACAACTCAAAAACAGAAGTGGTACAATGGCTCAAGTGCTAGAGCGCTAGTCTGGAGCGCAAAGAGGCTCAAGTACAGTTCTCTGGAGCGCAAAGAGGCTCAAGTACAGTTCCCCGGACCTGAGTCCAACCCCTACAACCATCCAAAAAAAAAAAAAAAAAGATTCAATATCAGGTTGCATTCCTCTATACCTGATATATAATTTGGAAATAAGTACCATTTCCAAATGTTTTTGTGGTCTGCCACCCAAAAGTAGTATTTAGTTATTTACTTACATTAAGTTGCCAGGCTTTTGGCTCCCAGCCCAAGGCAGTAACCATTTTAGTTTTCCATATTGGTTTTCTGGAATATTTCAAGGATTTCTCCTTCCTTTTAAACCTTAGTGTCTTTTTTTAATTGTTGTTATAAAGATTTATACAGAAGGGGTTACAGTTACATAAGTCAGGTAAAAAGTACATTTCTTTATTGGACAACGTCATCCCTTCCCTCACTCTCCCCATTTTCACCTCCCATACCCACCCACAAGTTGTATATAGTTCATTTTCATGATTTTTGTTTGTTTGATTGAGTGGTTGGATTTTTTTTTCTTCTTTTTGTAAGGGGGTGTTGTGGGCTTGAACTCAGAGCCTGGGTGCTGCCCTGTTCCTGAGCACTTTCGCTCAAGGCTAGAGTTCTACCACTGGGAGCCACAGCACCACTTCCAGTTTTCTGGTGATAATTGGAGATACAGTCTCATAGACTTTCCTGCCAGGGCTGGCTTTGGAGCACGGTCCTTAGATCTCAGCCTCCTAAGTAACTAGGATTACAAGCATGAGCCACCAGCGCCTGGCTTGTATAGTTCATTTTCAACAGTATCTAGTGAGTACTATTGCTATATTTGTTTACCCTTTGTCTCTCCATTTCTGCACCTCCCCTTACACTCCTAAAGACATATAAATGAACAAACAGAACAAAAAGGAATGAAAATAAAAACAAAAAAGAAAAAAACCTCGTTTTCATTTCCTAAAGTAGTTAACCCTTAGTCTTTGAATGATTAACACATCTGCCTCTTTACCTACTGTTAACACACCCAGACATTTCAAAGTGAAAAACAGCAAGTAAAAATGTTTAATGTAAAGGTATAGAATTTTCTTATTGATTATGTGGGTTGGGTCCTCCATCCAGCACTAATATTCACCAAGCAGACTAAAGTATGCTTACAGAGTAGTGGCCATGCTGAAGGATTGGTGACTGCCAGACAGGCCTCTCTATACATATGTATACATATTATCAACTCTGATATGTTAGTTACATGAAAATGTCAGTATTGCCACACAGTATTTTGCCACTTGTAGTAAATCAGACTTTTCTTTGTATCACAGCAGTGTTCAAGAGTGAACCATATCATTTTGGTAGACTATTATATTCACATAGCTATATCTATATCTCCTTTTCTATTCCTCTTAATGTTTGGTTTTCTAAGTGCTATCTTGATTTTTGTTGAGTTATTTTGTTGTTTTTTTTTTTTTTTTCTCAGTCATGAGGTTTGAACTCAGGACTTGGGCTTTTGTGTCCTTGAGCTTTTGTGCTCAAGACTAGCATTCTGCCTCTTTGAGCCACAGTTCCACTTCACTACCTTGCTTTACCTCAGTGTTACCTACATTTGTCTGCTAGACCACCAATTCATATATTACTGTATATTACTTTTAACCAAGTTTCCTTTGGAACATGTAGGATCCAGAGGATATATCACAACGAATATCATAGTAAGTGCTTGGAGAGCTGATAAAGTAAAGACTAATTTTTCCAACAATCTTGTTATCTGTCTTTCTGTCTAATGCATTTTTTATATATGTGTACTTGTATTTGTTTTGTTTTTGCGTCCTTTCCCAATGGAGCCAACAAAAGTTACTTGCTTTTTTTTGCTTATAGTACTGAGATTTTAACTCGGGCCTCCTGATTGCCAGGCAAGCACTCTTATGACTTGAGCCATGCCTCCAGCCCTTGTCTGTCTCCTTAAGATTAATTTAAATTAATTTTAGAGGCTTAGTTTTGAGCTGTGCCAGTGGCATACAAGCACTTACTCTAAGTGCCTAGGAGGCTGACACTAAGAGGATCACCATTCTATGAAGCCCAAGAGATTTTGTTGCCACAGAAGGAAGCCAAACACAGTGATACCCACTTGTGAACCATCAGTAACAAGAAGTCTAAAGTTGGTGGGTGCAGGACACAAAACCCTATCCTAAAAATAACCAGGGAAGCCAGGTGCTGATGGCTCACTCCTATAATCCTGGCTACTCAGGAGGTTGAGGTCTGAGAATCATGGTTCAAAGCCAGCCTAGGTAGGAAGTCTGTGAGATTCATATCTTCCAATTAACCACCAGAAAACGGAAGTAGACCTATAGCTGAAAGTGGTAGAGTGCTAGCCTTGAATGAAAAAGCTCAGGGACAGCACCCAGACTGAGTTCAAGCCTCACAACCAACAAAAAAAAATAAAAAAATAAAAAAAAGAGAGAGAGAGAAAGCGGGGCTGGACACATAACGTTGCAGTATCACCAACTTGGCAAGTGCAAGGCCTTGAGTTCAAAAACCCTAGTTGCAGGCTGGGAAGGTGGCTCAGTGGAGAGCGCTTGCCTTGCATGCACGAAGCCTTGGTGGGTTCGATTCCTCAGCACCACATAAGCAAAAAGAAAAAAGCCGGAAGTGGCGTTGTGGCTCACTGGCCTTGAGCTGAAGAGCTGAGGGACAGTGCTAAGGCCCAGAGTTCAAGCCCCACGACCGGACCCGCCCCCCAAAAAAAAAAGCCCTAGTTGCCTCCCTCCCTCCAAAAAAGGAGGCTTAATTTTGAAAGGATGAAGGACTAAAACCATATACCATAAACTGGGGGCATGGTTTTGGTAGTGGAGTGCCTGTCTAGCAAGCACAGAGCTATGGGTTCAAACTTCAGTACCGCTCCCCTCCAAAAATAAAGGGGGACAAAAAGCAGATAGCAGGCAAATAGGTAATTTTCCCCCCTCTTACAATCAGGATATAAGCATTTAAAAGCAAGATACATTTAGAAGAGGTGAAAAAAAGCCCTGAGATTGTGGTGACTCACACCTAATGTCATAGCTACTAGAAGGCTGAGTCCTAGAGGATTGCTGTTTGAAGCCAGCCTATGCAGAAAAGTCTATGCAGCTTCATCTTCCATTATCCAGCAAAGTAGGAATTTAAATAGGAAGGCGTGGCTCGACTTCTAAAACACCGGCCAGAAGCAACAAAGCTGAGAGCGAGCTCAAGGCCCTGACTTCAAGCTCCAGTACTGGCACCTAAAAGAGGGGGGAGGGAGAGAGAGTTGGGGAGGGAAATCTTAGTCCACTTCTTTCTAAATACTAATTCATCTGAGTTAACTTCATGTAACCCAAATATGGTAACAATATTATCTACTTGGTTTTAAATTGGTTCTCTTAATTTTCCACACCAGTTGTCAAACTGATTAATCCACCTACTCTAATAGTTTCCTTATGCTCTGTAGGAATAACTAGCATCTTGAGTCATTATGGATGCTGATTGGCAGATTCTTTTTTTTTTTTTTTTGGTTGGTCATGGGACTTGAATGCTGGGCTTGAGCGCTATCCCTCAGCTCTTCAGCTCAAGGCCAGCTCTCTACCGCTTGAGCCACAACGCTACTTCTGGTTTTCTAGTTGTTTATTGGAGATAAGAGTCTCACAGAGTTTCCTTCCCCAGGCTGACTTTGAACCTCGATCCACAGATCTCTGCCTCCTGAGTAGCTAGGATTACAGGCATGAGCCACCAGCACCCAGCTGGCAGATTGTTTTATTTCTCCCTGAACACCTTCATTTCTGCTCTCTTAGCACAGTTTCTGCAATGTACCTTAAAAGACTTTGAGTATCGAACTGAAGTTAATGCACAATAGTGACAATCTTAATTTTCTAATTTTTAACTCCCATGTCAAAAGTGCTTCTCTAGTTTGTAGAATATCTAGTTAGGGCATTTTTTTGGGGGTGGGGGTCTGGTCGTGGGGCCTGAACTCTGGGACTGGGCGTTGTCCCTCAGCTCTTCAGCTCAAGGCTAGCACTCTACCACTTGAGCCACAGCGCCACTTCCGACTTTCTTCTTTTTGCTTATGTGATGCTGAGGAATCGAACCCAGGGCCTCAGGCATGCAAGGCAAGCGCTCTACCACTGAGCCACCTTCCCAGCCCCTAATTAGGGCATTTTTTGGGGGGGGGGTCGGTTGTGGGGCCTGAACTCTGGGCCTGGGCACTGTCCCTCAGCTCTTCAGCTCAAGGCTAGCGCTCTACCACTTGAGCCACAGCGCCACCTCCGGCTTTTTTCTTTTTGCTTATGTGGTGCTGAGGAATCGAACCCAGGGCCTCAGGTATGCAAGGCAAGCGCTCTACCACTGAGCCACCTTCCCAGCCCCTAATTAGGGCATTTTTAATACACTTATTTATGCTTTATATGCTGTCTTCTAACAGTATATGTTTTTAGATGGCTTCTCATATATTGGATATATTATATATGCATATATTGGATATATATACATATATATGTATATTTTTAATTGGCTGATACTAGGGCTTGAATTCAGGGTTCAAGGTGCTTCTCACAATTGGTGCCCTACCATTTGAGCCACATCCCAGCCTGGCATTTTTTTGAAGATAGAATATCAGGGAGTTTTCTGCCGAGGCTAGCTTCAAGCCTCAGTTCTCTGATCTCAGCTAGAATTGTAGGCTTATCTAAGAATATCTAACTGTGCCCTTAAAGCACTGAAGCTTCTTCAGCTATCTTGGTTCAGTTCCAGTTCTGTCTCTGCTTAATCCAAAGGCCTGCTTAAAGGAAATATCTTAGAGAAAGATCTCTTTGGGTACTATTTTCTCTTTGGATAAAATGGCTTGGTCTGGGAATGTGCCTTAGCGGTAGAGTGCTTGCCTAGCATGCATGAAGCCCTGGGTTCAATTCCTCAGTACTACATTAAAAAAAGCCAGAAGTGGTGCTGTGGCTCAAGTGGTAGGGTGCTATCCTTGAACAAAAGAAGCTCAGAGACAGTGCTCAGGACCTGGGTTCAAGCCCCAGGACTAGCGCGCGCGCGCGCACACACACACACACACACACACACACACACACACACACTTGTATATATATGGCTTATGATACTGTAAAAATGAAGAGTCTCAACAATATGCTTGTTTTGTCTACAACTGAAACTTGTTTCTGTTTCTTTTAACTTTGTCTCTCTCTCTCTCTCTCTCTCTCTCTCTCTCTCTCTCTCTCTCTCTCTCTCTCTCTCTCTCTCTCTCTCCCTCCCTCTCCCTCTCCCTCTCCCTCTCCCTCTCCCTCTCCCTCTCCCTCTCCCTCTCCCTCTCCCTCTCCCTCTCCCTCTCCTTTCCCTCAGTTAAAAAACAAAGGAAATTTATACTTCCCAACATCTCCCAAAAGTTTCCAGTCTAAGCTGGGCATGGTGGTTCATGCTTGTAATCCCGGCTGTGCAGGAGATGTAAATAGGAGAGTTGTAGAGAGTTGTAGTCCAGACAAACCCCAAGCAAATTTATAATCTAGCCAACAATACAGAAATACAGGAGAAGTAAAATAAGTATATCAAACACAATCAGGCAATATCAGAGCACAGGAGTGATAAAGTCTATAAAACCTAAGTTCTAGGAAAGAGAAAATTGATAATATACTGTGACCAGGGAGGAAAAGAATGTTTAACCAACCTTTTGACATCTTTTAAGAAAGTCTTGAGCCTGTCTTGTCTTTTTCATTTACCCCTCAGGCACATTCCATTTTGGCCTTTATAGTTCTTTAGCACACTGTCATGTGTGTTATCTTTCAAGACCATCTTTGGGTTTTCTTGAGGATATTTCTCAAGTTGTGAGTCACAAAATAAAGATAGCTGACTGGGCACAAGAGAGACTGATTTCAAATGAGTCAGACTCTCAAGGATCTTCTTTAGTCATAGAAGATGAGAAGTTGTATTTGCTTAGGTTTTAACTTATCAGAGCCTAAGCATTGTCCTTCTGCAACTCACCTTTCGAATCTCATCTTTTGTATTTCGTCTCCCACTCTGCTGTAAACAAACAGTAAAGTTGGCTGGTGACCTGAATTTTACACATGGAAGATAATATTCACATATCCTGTCTTACCAATGGAGTAGGGCATAATCCTTAACATTAACTATGTTCCTGGGATTCCCTTTGGTCATAGCCCCTTTGCATCAGGCCTTCTTTTAGTGGCTTTCTTGATGAATTAAATTCTTCCTACTCCAAGATTTAGCCACCACTGTTAGACTATCTTCTAAAAGAAAAAGGATCTTGACTATTAAGGTTTTCTTTCTTCCTTTCTTTGTTTTTCCTTTTCTTCCTTCCCTTTCTTGTGCTGATCCTACAACTTGAACTCAGGGCCTGGGCACTGTCCTTGAGCTTTTGTAATCAAAGCTAGTAGCACTCTACCCCTTGAGCCACCACTCCATTTCCAGCATTTTGGTGGTTAATTGGAGGTAAGAGTCTCTTGGCTGGGTGTTGGTAGCTCACACCTATAATCCTAGTTGTTTAGGATGCTGAGATCGGAGGATTACAGTTCAAAACCAGCCCATGCAGGAAAGGATATCTCCAACAAACTACTCAGAAAAAGCAAGAAGTGGCACTGTGGCTCAAATAATAGAATGAAAGCCTTGAGTAAAAGAAACTGAGAGAGAGACACACACACACACACACACACACACACACACACACACACACACACACACACACACACACACACACACACACACACACACACACACACACACACACACACACACACACACACACACACACACACACACACACACACACACACACACACACACACACACACACACACACACACACACACAGAGCTAAAAGGACCGATGACATGGCTTGAGTGGCTGAGTACCTGCGTCAGACAGGCAAAATCCTGGGTTAAAGTCTCAGTACTGCAAATAAATAAATAAAAAGAGAAATAAATAATATTATAAAATAAAAAAAAAAAAGAAACTGAGAGACAGCATCCAAGCCCTGAAGGACTGGCATACACCTTTAAAAAAAAAAAAAAAAAGGTCTCTTGTACTTCTCCTGTCTAGGCTGGTTTTGAGCCATGACCCTCAGATCTCAGCCTCCTCAGTAGCTAGGATTATAGACCTGAGCCACCATTGCCCAGCCAAGATTCTCATTCTTCCTCTCCTTCCTTTCCATTTTGGTGATTCTGTTGAAACTACTATTTCAAAAATGACCTTCCCTCTGGGCACCAGTGGCTCACACCTGTAATCCTAGCTACTCAGGAGGCTGAGATCTGAGGATCACGGTTCAAAGCTAGCTCATGCAGGAAAGTCCATGAGACTCATCTCCAGTTAACCACCAAAAAACTGGAAGTGGTGCTGTAGCTCTAGTGGTAGAGCACTCGCCTTGAGCTGAAGCTCGAGACAGCACCCAAGCCCAGAGTTCAAGCTCCACGACTGACCTAAAAAAAAAGGTCTTTCCAATCAGGCCTCCTCTGAACTCTGCTTTGTACATATTGTGTTATTTTTACATTTTCTTTGTCTTGCTCAGTAGGAAGAACTTCCAAGTTTTTTTTCCCTTGAACTTGGCCTGGCCACAAATTCCTACCACACTGCTCATCTTTCTGAGAAATAAAGCTTCTTGAATGAGTTCCCATTCTGTTTGCCAAAATCGAATTTTTGAATTTAGAGAACACATTTGTACAGTAGTAACCATTACTGAACTTAATTTACCAGTCAGTGGATATAAGTTTGTACAGTTGCATTTTAATCAGGATTTTAAGGAGTGGAGAGTAAAAAACTGAGGTGTGAAATCAGAGCCTTGGACTTGTTAGGTAGTTGCTCTACCTCTGAGCCATGCTTCCAACCCTGTTTTGCACTGCTATTTATACGAGTACTAGGGCTAAATTCAAGACCTTATGCTCTTACTCAGCTTTTTCACTCATGGCTGAGACTATACCACATCTCCACTTCTGGCTTTTGGCTAGTTAATTGTAGATAAGACTCAGATTTGTCTGACTTGGCTGAATCCAAACTTCAACCTTGATTTTCAGATCTCAGCCTCCTGAGTAGCTAGAATTATAGGCTTGAGCCACTGGCACTTCGCTTATACTTGTTATTTTTGATACAGGGTCTCAATTTCTGTCCAAGTACCTAGACTTTAATCCATATGCTTTAGTCCTCCATCATTGCCAGAATGACAGGTATACACCGTTGTCCCCACCTTCCCTCCCTAAAATGGGGTCTACCAGACTTTTTTGGGGGCGGGGGGGTCCGGACGTGGGGCCTGAACTCTGGGCCTGGGTACTGTCCCTCAGCTCTTCAGCTCAAGGCTAGCGCTCTACCACTTGAGCCACAGCACCACTTCGGCTTTTTTCTTTTTGCTTATGTGGTGCTGAGGAATCGAACCCAGGGCCTCATGCATGCAAGGCAAGCGCTCTACCACTGAGCCAACTTCCCAGCCCTCTACCAGCCTTTTATGGCCAAGAGACTGACACTAGATCTCAGCCTCCCAGTAGCTAGATTACAGTTGTGAGCCACCTACATCAATGTTAGTTGAAAATTGACCCGTAAGGATACCTTGCTTTAGAGACTATAACAGACGGCTTATATCTTTCTTTATCACTCAAGAGTGGATTTAGCCATATCTATTGCAGAGCATTTTTGTAAAACAATCTTAATTTATTGTTTCTATTAAGGTATTGCACACTGGAGTTACCATTTCATAAATCAGATAATGAGTACATTTCCTTCCCTGTTGTATGTAACCTTGAAAAACTGTATTTTAGTTGTGTGGGAGCATTAATTTGCAGTAGTTCTTGCTTAGGTCTCTACTGCTCTTCAGTAGTTTAAGATCTACTACTATATTTTTGTCTGGTTAAAACTTGGTAATAGTAGAATTCTGATCCAGAAAAGTGTCTGACCCTCGTCCACTTATTAAACCTGCTTTCCTTACTTTTATTTCAGATTTGTCCAATATGTGCAGCGTTACCTGGAGGCGATCCTAATCATGTCACAGATGACTTTGCAGCTCATCTTACGCTTGAACACAGAGCCCCTAGAGATTTAATATCCTTACAAGTGCAACATGGGAAAGAATTCTTGGTAGCATTAGTCATTTTTGTTTCTTGCTTTTTGGTTTTGTGCTGGTCTTAGGACATGAACTCAGGACCTGGACACTGTCTCTGAGCTTTTGTGTTCAAGGTTAGCATTACCACATGAGCAACAGCTCCACCTCCAGTTTTTTTTTTATTTGTATTTATGTACATATTTATGTATGTATGTATGTATGTATGTATGTATGTATGTATGTATGTATGTATATATTTATGTATTTATTTTGCCAGTACCAGGGCTTAGACTCAGAGCCTGGGCCCTCTCCCTGAGCTGCTTTTGCTCAAGAGTAACACTCTACCACTTGAGCCACAATGCCACTTGCAGCTTTTTTTTTTTTTTTTGGTCCGTCGTGGGGCTTGAACTCTGGGCTTGGGCTCAAGGCTAGTGCTCTACTGCTTGAGCCACAGCGCCACTTCCCGTTTTCTAGTGGTTTATTGGAGATAAGAGTCTCACGGACTTTCCTGCCCCGGACTGGCTTTGAACCATGATCCTCAGATCTCATCCTCCTGAGTAGCTAGGATTATAGCTGAGAGCTACCAGCCCCCAGCTAACTTGCAGCTTTTTCTGCTTATGTGATACTGAGGAATGGAACGCAGGGCTTCATGCATGCTAGGCAAGCACTCTACCATTAAGCTACATTTCCCACCCTTTTTTTGGTATTTAATTGGAGATCTCATGAACTTTCCTACCTGGGCTGGCTTCAAACCCTGGACCTCAGATCTTAGCCTCTTGAGTAGCTAGGATTATAGGTATGAACCACTTGAGCCAGCTTTTTTTTTGGGGGGGGGGGTCTGTCATGAACTCTGGGCATGGGTGCTGTCCCTCTACAGCTTTAGCCACAGTGTCACTTTAGGTTTTTCTGGTGGTTTATTGGAGATTAGTCTCATGGACTTTTGTGCCTAGGCTGGCTTTGAACCACAATCCTTAGATTTCATCCTCCTGAGTAGCTAGGATTACAGGCGTGAGCCACTGGGGCCCGGCATGCCTGGCGTGCCCGGCATTTTGATTGTTTGAGTTTGGTTTGGTTTGGTCAGTTGGGCTTGAACTCAAGGCCTGGGCACTGTCCCTGAGCTCTTTTTGCTCAAAGCTAGTGCTCTATCACTTTGAGCCACAGCACCAGTTTTCTTTTTTTTTTTTTTTTTTTTTGTCGGTCGTGGGGCTTGAACTCTGGGCCTGGGCGCTGTCCCTCAGCTCTTCAGCTCAAGGCGAGCGCTCTACCACTTGAGCTACAGCGCCACTTCCGGTTTTCTGGTGGTTTATTGGAGATAGGAGTCTCACGGTCTCTCCTGCCCGGGCTGGCTTTGAACCGCGATCCTCAGATCTCAGCCTCCTGAGTAGCTAGGATTACAGGCGTGAGCCCCAGCGCCCGGCACAGCACCAGTTTTCTGGTGGTTAATGGAGATAAGAGTCTCATAGACTTTCCTACTGAGGCTTGCTTCAAACCACGATCTTCAGATCTCAGCACCTTAGTAGCTAGGATTACAGGCATGAGCCAACACCCAGCCAGTGACTCACTCCGTGTGTGTGTGTGTGTGTGTGTGTGTGTGTGTGTGTGTGTGTGTGTGTGTGTGTGTGTGTGTGTGTGTGTGTGTGTGTGTGTGTGTGTGTGTGTGTGTGTGTGTGTGTGTGTGTGTGTGTGTGTGTGTGTGTGTGTGTCAGTCATGGGGCTTGAACTCTGGGCCTGGGCACTGTCCCACAGCTCTTCAGCTCAAGACGAGCACACATTTCCAGTTTTCTGGTGGTTAATTAGAGGTAAGTCTCACAGACTCTCCTGCCTAGGCTGGCTTTAAACTGTGATCCTCAGATTTTAGCCTCCTGAGTAGCTAGGATTACAGGCGTGAGCCACAGGTGCCTGACTAGTGACTGACTCAGTTTTGAGAGGCAATTTCTTAATTCTGTTTTTATAAACTTGTTTTAGGACAGGGAGGGAAGTAATGGAGTTTGAGTTCAGGGCATTGAGTTCACTTAAGCCCCCACCTCCTCTAATTTAGTTATGTTTCAAATAGTCACGTGCTTTTTACCCAAATTGTTTTCAGACCACAATCCTTCTACCTATGCTTTCCAGGTAGCTGAGATTACAGATGTGACTCATCGTGAGTGGACCTTTTACTGTACTTTCCACTGTTTCATGAATGAGGTTTGTTAACATGATAATCGTGTTTGACAGGTGACCTCCACATCATCTTTAGTTCATTATAATCAAAAATTAACGACAGTTTGAACAACTATAAGGTTTTCAAGAAGATGTTTTCATGAAAAAGAGGATAAGGTTAATCCAAATTAAAACTGAATTTTTAAATAGAAGGAAGCTTGTTTCACTTCTGTATCTTGTTGGGAGATGAGGAGATCAGTGAGTTTCTTTCCTGCTTTTATTTCTTGGTCTTTTCCCCCATCTCTTAATAGTTCCTGGTTCTGTTTCCTGAGAGTACTTACCTACTAGAGTAGTTATTTTGAAGACTTGGTACTTCTGCAGACTTTCAGGCTATTATTTTGTCTTTTTGAAATTTAAGGTTCTGTTCTCCTGTGAAAGTTTCAATTTTATTGAAGCACTTCAGAGTTAATCAAGTCTTTTCTCTTTGCTCAACATTCTTCTGATTCCTTTAATTACCTATTGGCCATCATAACACCACTTTAGACCTGTTGGTGTTTTGTATTTGTGTATGGTGGGTAGGCGTGTAAGTGTATCTTTCCCAGCACTGGAAGTTCACTAGAGCCTATGCATAAGTAGGCAAGCTCTCTACCACTTGAGCTATGCCCTCATCCTTTTTTTTAGTCCAGGGTCTCAACATTACTTTTGCCCATTCTGGCCTCAAACTCAAAATCCTCCTGCCTCCACCTCCTAAGTAGGTGGAATTATAGGCCCGTACCACCATGCCCAACAAGCTTGCAGTTTTCTTTCTGCAACTCCCATCCTCCCTCACAGTTTATAATTTTCTAGTTGGAAATGTGGCTCTTGTAAATGAGGGTAAGTAGAAACTGAAGATAAAAGATGAAAAATAGAACCAACCTGAGTAATAAAGAGACCTAAGACAGTCCAGAGGCTGGCAGTCAGTGAACAGAAGAAACCAGTGAGCCCTCCCTCCCTATGTGAATGGGACACTGAGAAACTACAAAGAAAACAGAATGGAAGCATTCAAGTGACCTAGGAATGCTTACCACTTTTAAGTACCAGTTCATTATCTATTAAAGAATCTTTGCTGGGCGCTGATGGCTCACACCTATAATATTAGATAAAGCCAGAAGTGGAGCTGTGGCTCAAATGATAGAGCACTAGCCTACCTGCACAGTACCCAGGCTCAATCCCTAGGGCGAATACACACACAAAAAAAGAATCTTTAATGATTCCCAGAAGGGTTATCCTTGTCCACTCATCATTCCATCTTCATGGAGAAACTAAGCAAATAATTGAAAAACAGGCTGATATCCTGAATTTTTCAGCAAATTCTAGGGACTATTCAGGATATTATCATCTATGTCCCCTTTCACAAGACTTTTACAAATATCTCTAGTCAGCATGATTAAATTATGAAAAAATGTAAGAATAAAAGACATTTTATAAAAATTCTTGCTAGGTGCTGGTGGCTCACGCCTGTAATCCTAGCTATTCAGGAGGCTGAGATTTGAGGATCATGGTTCAAAGCCAGCCCAGGCAGGTAAGTATATGAGACTCTTATCTCCAATAAACCACTAGAAAACTGGAAGTGGCACTGTAGCTCAAGTGGTAGAGCGCTCACCTTGAGCTGAAGAGTGCAGGGACAGCGCCCAAGCCCAGAGTTCAAGCCCCATGACCGACCCAAAAAAAAAAAAATTCTTACCATTAAATTCTGAAAGCAAACTACTATGACAGTTATCTTGAAAATTTGTTCATTTTGTAGGTACCCCAGTGTTACCATATAGTAAATTTGTTTATTGGAGGGTGGGTACCTGAGCACCAAACTATATATTCGTGTTTTGATGGATGTCTCCTTAAGTGCACTCCACACTAAATACCACCATAAAACCATGCTTATTGCCATGGCACCTGAAGGGCTTGTAGAGCCATTTACCCTGCCCCTTAGTGACCCCATCAGTTCCAACATCAGTTGACAAACTGAAAAGCCAGCAAAACAATCTGAATTACTACAGAGCTGCTCTGTTTGCTACTTTGAAAGAAGTTTTTTTCAACAGTATCTGTCTTTTCCCCCACTCCTATGGGAAAATACAAGGTTGTCCTCATAGTTTTGTTTTGTTTTTTCAATGTTCTTTTATTGACAATCACTGGGACAGATGTAAGACATTTTCACGGGGCTTGGAAATGAAGCAAGATCACATTGTCTGCTCTCCTCTCGCCCGATCCTGTGGCCTAGCCCCTCCAGAGTGTAGTGTGCATAGTGCTCATATGTTCTGAGAGGCAGACAAGAGTGAACCGCCGCAGACTAAGTCACTAAGACAGCACGACTCACGGGGAGACACAGGCAGAAAGTGGCGACCACATCCGCTCAGATATGTCCAGTGGACAAAGAACATACTGAAAAACGTTTTCTGACCTTTCGTGTTTGAGGGAAATGGAATGTTTCCAGAACTCCTGTTTCTGTATTTATAAGTCTTCTGGTTGTCCTCATAGTTTTGACAGGTATTTGCCACTCAAGACCTTCATCAGTTTGACCTATACTCAGCTATTTAAGATGGATGAGGCTGCCAGAAATATGTTTGTTTTTTTTTTAAGACAGCTCATTTAGCCGGGCGCTGGTGGCTCACACCTGTAATCCTAGCTACTCAGGAGGCTGAGATCTGAGGATTGCGGTTCAAAGCCAGCCTGGGCAGGAGAGACCGTGAGACTCCTATCTCAAATAAACCACCAGAAAACCGGAAGTGGCACTGTAGCTCATGTGGTAGAGCGCTCGCCTTGAGCTGAAGAGCTGAGGGACAGTGCCAAGGCCCAGAGTTCAAGCCCCACCACCGACCAAAAAAAAAAAAAAAAAAAGTTAGCTCATTTCTTTTTTTAATTTGGGGGAGGGGTCCACTGTTAAATTTCTACCCATGTTTCCTCTGTATTCCAATTTCACCTCCTTTGTTCCATTCCCTTCCCTCAAGAAATCTGATTTTTTTTAATATAATTTTGTTATCAAGATGTTGTGCAGAGGGCTTACTGTTTCCTAAGTCAGGTAATGAGTACATTTCTTTATGTACAATGTCATCTCTCCCTTCTTTTTTTCCCTTCTCATCTCTGTCCACAAGTTACATAATTCATTTTCCATATAGTATGTACTATGTACCAGTCCTGCATTTGTTCATTCTTCATCCCAGAAATCTTTTTTATTATAGACAAAAAAGGTTTCCTTTTTTATTTATTTTTGTGGTTCTATTTTTTTACATCAAGAAAGTTTCTTGTGGTATCAAATATAAAAATTGACAATTATTATTATTTACATGTTGTAAACATTTGAAAATCAATACTGTGATGGTGGTATGGGAAAATGTTCACCTTGAGTATCCAGTAACCCCTTTGACCTTATGTGGCATTGTTCCTTTGGAGCCTGGAAAGAAACCTCTCCCATTCCATGGAGAAAACACACACACACACACACACACACACACACACACACACACACACACAGAGAGAGAGAGAGAGAGAGAGAGAGAGAAACTTTTTTAGGTTTAATAGGCTCCATGGATAGAGTTGGGAAATTTGTGTTCTAATTTACTTAGGTTTTTTTAAACTGCTGACAATTTAGGAGTTCTAAATGTCTTATCTAGCAATGGCTCAAATGATTTTTTTTCCCTTTGTGAAATAGTTGGTCATTTTCTTAACTTAAAATTATGATGAATCGAGTGGTGTTCGACATGTACGTAGAATGTTTCACCCTGGCCGGGGATTAGGAGGTCCTCGTGCTCGTAGATCAAACATGCACTTTACTAGCAGTTCTACTGGTGGACTTTCTTCTTCTCAGAGTTCATATTCTCCAAGCAATAGGGAAGCCATGGATCCTATCGCTGGTAAGTTTGTTTCAACTTCATTAAGGAATTGGCAGGGGTAGAAAGTGCCTTTTAAAAATGTTTTTCATGGATTTGTGGTTTTAGTCTTTTCTCATACCTATGCTCCATCACAAAATATTTTAGATTATTTCAGAATTATAAAATTATTTTTAAATAGACCATATAAGGAAGTTCATATTGTTTTGCATTTTAATTAAGTAGAGAATTAAAATAAAACAGAAAGCTTTATTTTGTATTTACGGTCTCTGTTGAAGCACAATAAAATCATAAAAGGCTTCAGAGTAAACCTTCATACATTCTTGGTTCAACACCAGAATACAGAAAGGCTCATTGACAAGACCATAAACACTTGAGCTCTTAACATGGAATGAACAAGGAATTTCTCTCTCTTTGTCTTGTTTTGCTGTGGAACATATACTGAAGGGTCATATATTAGCTGAGAAAATCTGAACACAATATTTGGTGGTAGTGGAAATGAAACCCAGGGCCTTGTACTTGATAAACAGACACTCTAGGGCTAGGAAGGTGGCTTAGTGGTAGAGTGCTTGCCTTGCATGCCTGAGGCCCTGGGTTCAATTCCTCAGCACCACATAAGCAAAAAAGAAAAAAGCCGGAAGTGGCACTGTGACTTGAGTGGTAGACCGTTAGCCTTGAGCTGAAGAACTGAAGGACAGCGCCCAGGCCCAGAGTTCAGGCCCCACAACCGGACCCAAAACAAAAAACAAAAAAAAACAGACACTCTATCATTTGAACCATCCCTAAATACTTAAAAATATGTTTGGACCTGTTTTTCATAGCCATGTTACTGAGACTAATGTATGACAAACCTGAGAACCTGGGTCAAAATACAGCATCTCAGAAGCCTGAGAATTTTTAAGATTCTCTAATAACACAAGTGATAATCCCTAGAAGTGTGCACGAGTTTTAAAGTAAATTCTGAAATGTGTTCACAATTTGTATCTGGAACCCATGATGCACCTTGCTGAATACCTGAGAATAGTGTCTGTGATGCTCAGAATAGTTTTACTCATAAAATATTTAAAACATGATATATGAAGCTGGAGCTGGTGGCTCACACCTGTAATCCTAGCTACTCAGGAGGCTGAGATCTGAGGATCATGGTTCAAAGCCAGCCCAGGCAAAAGTCCATGAGACTCTTACCTGAAATAAACTTCTTAGAAAAAGCCAGAAGTGGTGCTGTGGCTTAAGTGGTGGAGCCCTACCCTTGAGCACAAAAAGAGACAGTGCTTAGACCCTGAGTTCAAATCCCAGAATTGGCAAGGAAAAAAAATGATATAAAATTTAGTCCCAAATGTGCTCTGAACATTTGAGTGTGACAATAAAAATAAAAACAAGACCAATAAACTGAATTTAGGGAGTATTTCTTTGCTAAGCACAAGTGGGCTCACAGCTGTAATCAGAAGGCTGAGACCTGGAGGTTCAAGATTTGAAGCCATTCTAGGCAGACAAGTCCAAAGACTCTGTTAGCCAGCAAGAAAGTCAGGCTTCAGGTGTGGCTTAAATGGTAGAGTGTCAGCTATGAGCAAGAAAGGAGACTTAGATCATGAGGCTCTGAGTTCAAGCCCTGTTCTTGCAAAAAGGTAAATGTATTTATTTGTCCAAAAGGTCTGCCTTATCTGCTCTTTACAGCCCCCAAGAAGCAAAATTCATAAATGAAATACTACATTTTTTTCCATCAATGAAAAATTGTTTATTTTAGTAATGGGCTGGGGCGGGTAGTGAGTGTGTGTCCCATTACAGAGTTTTGTAAAAAACCTCTGGGATGAGCGAGAAAGCAATAACAAGCCCTATTAATAAGTTGTAGTATATATTGTTTTTTGTTTTTTGTTTGAACTCAGAGCCTTAAATTTGCCCAGCTTGCTTGTTAAGCCATCACTCTACCACTTGAGCCATTCCTCCAGCTTAGCTTTTTGCTAGTTAGCTGGAAACTTAATTCTTATACTTTTCTGCCCAAGCTGTCTTTAAACCACAATACTCTGGATTTCTACCTTCTGAATGACTAGGGTTTCAAGTGTGAGCCACCAGCATCAGCTTGTTAGTGAGTTTTAATAGTGAATCAGAGCTGTTGCTGACCTGGGAACAGAAGTACGTCATCAGTTAGCCTGTAAGATGCTCCACTCAGGAGATAGTAATGATTGCATCTATCTTAGATGAGAACATAAGGACAAAAAGATTCAATTGCTCTTGATGAGTGAACTCTTAGAAATACAACTCTGGATCATAACAGCCCACTTAATAGCCTACAAGGTCAATACTTCAGGCTCTGAGGACCATCCCTGCTGAGAAATGCTGGTAGCACTCTGGTTCTCTGAAACAAGAGGTACCAGAGAGACATGACAGAAGTAGATATGCAAGGGCCACAGTTACAAAAGGAGACAGAATTTTGGATTTGTCATAATTTTCTCTGATTTAATAAATATTGAAATCCTAAGAGCTAGGATTATAATAAGCAGTAAGCTTGATCCTTGCTTTCATGAAACTGTACATTGAGAGAGTCTACATTATGATTTTGACCTATGAACCAACCACTTCAATGTGTTGCTAAGAGGTAGTATAAATTTTTATAATATGTAAGTGATTTTTAAAAATCCCTGAGCCAAGCACTGATGGCTCATGCTTGTATAATACTGGCTACTCAGGAGGCTGAGACCTGAACAGTCTCAATTTGAAGCCAGTCTGGGCAGAAAAGTCTGCAAAACTCCACACCATTTATTTAACTATCAAAATATAGAACTGGAGATGTGACTCAAGAATATGAGGTCCTGAGTTCAAGTCCTGGTAGAAAATATTCACTGATTTCATCTCCAAAATAATCAACAAAAGACAGGGCTGGCCAGGTGCTGGTGTCTCACGCCTATAATCCTAGCTACTCAGGAGGCTGAGATATGAGGATTGCAGTTCAAAGCCAGCCCAGGCAGGAAACTCTTATCTCCAATAAACCACCAGAAAACCGGAAGTGGCGCTGTAGCTCAAGTAGTAGAGCGCTAGCCTTCAACTGAAGCACTGAGGGACAGCACTCAGGCCCAGAGTTCAAGCCCCATGACCGACAAAAAAAAAAAAAAAAGGCAGGGCTGGTAGGATGATTCATGTATAGAGAGTACTTGTCTAGCAGTCCTCAGTGCCACCAAAGAAAATACTCAAGTTTTGCTTTAAGCAGAAATAATTATATATCAGCTAGCATTCATGCATTTTCTTTCTTCATTAACAGAATTTTCTGCCTGTTAGAGGCAGGAATTGAGCCCTTAGCTGAACTGTTTATTGCTCTGTTTACCTATTCCCAGTGCTTTTGGTGTTCTCCCAGTGAAAGAATGATCTGATCTGTAGCATTCTATTTGCCTCCGTGTTAATCGTCTTCATTTCCATTGGCAGAGCTTTTATCTCAGTTGTCAGGAGTGAGACGTTCTACAGGAGGACAGCTTAATTCTTCTGGCCCTTCCGCTTCTCAGTTACAACAACTGCAGATGCAGCTGCAGCTAGAACGGCAGCACGCCCAGGCAGCACGACAACAACTGGAGACCGCTCGCAATGCAACCCGGCGCACTAACACAAGCAGTGTCACCACTACAATCACACAGTCCTCAGCAACAACCAACACAGCAAATACAGAAAGCAGTCAGCAGTCTCTCCAGAATTCCCAGTTTCTTTTAACAAGGTACTCATTTATTAATAGATTTGGGGTGGGGGGGGTGGGGAAGAAATACTGTTTTATTTGACTCTATGTAGTCTTAATATATATATATATATATATATATATATATATATATATATATATTTGTGCTCTTTGATCAAATCATGACAACTGAAAGCTCCCCAATTAAAACTACAAGAAGTATTCCACTGAGTGGGAAAAATAGTTATTTTAGATAAAGTAAGTTATTTTAGATAAAGTGTATATATATATATATATATATGGGTTATACCGAGTGTATTTATTATCATAATTAGCATTTATGATTTTCAGTCAGCTGTGAAATATGAAGAGATACAAAAGATTTTCTAATACAGTGGTGACTTTCTTTAAATTTCTGAAAACACTATATATAAATTCTTATGATTAGCACATAAAAGGATTTAAGAAGTGATGTGCCATTCCATAAATAATTTTCAGTACACAGAAGCCACCCACTGGATAAAGTTCTTATCTGCTTCTGAAACTGCAGTTTTCTGCCAAAACATCATAGGCAAACAGAAGACTGAACTTAGGGCCTCATCTTGGTAGGCAGGTGCTCCACCACTTGTTGCCATGCCTCCAGCTCCTTTATGTCTTGCCTATTTTCATGGTATTTTGAGCCAGTTGGCAGTGGATCACTCCTGTAATTCTGGCTACTTAGGAAACAGATCTGAAGATTGTGGTTCTCCTCTTTATCTACTATCACTCAGCAAAAGCCAGAAATTGAGCTGTGGCTCAAGTGGTAGAGCTCCAGTCTTGAGCAAAAAATCCCAGGACCACACCCAAGTGCTGAGTTTAAGCCCCAGTAGCAACACACACACACACACACACGCACGCGCGCACGCACGCACACACAAAAGGGAGGGGAGGAATGGAGGAAGGAAGAAATTTTAGAACAGTTTGGGATTTTAATGAAATAAAGAATATGAAGAGAGGGGCTAGGAAGGTGGCTCAGTGGTAGAGCACTTGCCTTGCATGCCTGAGGCCCTGAGTTCAATTCCTCAGCACCACATAAGCAAAAAGAAAAAAGCCAGAAGTGATGCTGTGGCTCAAGTGGTAGAGCGCTAGCCTTGAGCTGAAGAGCTGAGGGACAGCGCCCAGGCCCAGAGTTCAAGCCTCACGACCGGACCCAAAAACAAACAACAACAAAAAAAAATATGAAGAGAAAAATGAAGAGGGCTGGGAAGGTGGCTTAGTGGTAGAGTGCTTGCCTTGCATGCATGAGGCCCTGGGTTCGATTCCTCAGCACCACATAAGCAAAAAGAAAAAAAGTCGGAAGTGGCGCTGTGGCTCAAGTGGTAGAGTGCTATAGCCTTGAGCTGAAGAGCTGAGGGACAGTGCCCAGGCCCAGAGTTCAGGCCCCACGACCAGACCCCCCCCCCCAAAAAAAAAAAAAGAAGAAGAAGAAGAAGAAAATTAGTATACAGATCTACCTTTGTAGTGGGTATGATAAATTAGGATATTAGAAGAAACTATGAAATGAAAAATATGAGGGCCCATGATTTTGCAAAGTTAGATTTGGGTTATAGACAAGTGACTTGATTGATTTCTCATCAGTATCCTAGCAGTTTGCCACAAAAGAGAATTATTGAAATGTTGGGACCAGTTTCTGTCTTGAATCCAAGGAAAAGGTTTCAAATGAGAGGCATGAAAAGGACCTGTTTTCACTCAGTGGGCTTAATCTGGGATTTTTTGAGGGGGAGTGGGGAGTAGGAGTCAGTCATAGGTCTTAAACTCAGGGCCAGGGTGCTTTCCCTGAGGTTTTTTTTTTTTTTTTTTTTTTTGCTCAAGGCTAGTGCTGCTAATGCTCTACCACTTTGAACCACAGTGCCTCTTTGGTTTTCTGGTGGTGAATTAGAGATAAGAGTCTCACTGACTTTCTTACCCAGGCTGGCTTTGAGCCGCAGTCCTCAGATCCTCCTGAGTAGCTAGGATTATAGGCATAAGCCACCAGCTCCTAGCTCTGGTATTTTTTTTTTACCTTATACTCCCAGAGCATGAGGTGGGCTACCTCTTGAGTGCTGTCCTTGGATTCAAGTTGTAACTTCTGGAAGGACTTCTTGTCACCTTAAGTTGTGCGTGCAATTTGCATACCATTTTGTTAAGGGTATTCTTGTTGTTTTAAAATAAGGTCTCATTAGATATTTAGCCTAGGCTAGCCTCAAATTCACTATGTTCCTGCCTACACTTTCCTAGTTCTGGAATTACAAGATATATCACCCACCATGTCTACATTTTGAACATCTTTTTTTTTTTTTAATACATTGTTATTATCTGGTAGCTAACAAAGGAGTTGCCATTTGTCCACATCTTTTTTTTTTTTTTTTTTTTTTTGGTCGGTCGTGGGGCTTGAACTCTGGGCCTGGGCGCTGTCCCTCAGCTCTTCAGCTCAAGGCGAGCGCTCTACCACTTGAGCTACAGCGCCACTTCCGGTTTTCTGGTGGTTTATTGGAGATAGGAGTCTCACGGTCTCTCCTGCCCGGGCTGGCTTTGAACCGCGATCCTCAGATCTCAGCCTCCTGAGTAGCTAGGATTACAGGCGTGAGCCACCAGCGCCCGGCTCTTGTCCACATCTTTTATTATACCATTTGATCCAGACTCACTTGATTTATCTAAGGCAGCACTTCTCAAAAAACTTTCTCTGGGCTGGGAATGTGGCTTAGTGGTAGAGTGCCTTGCATGCATGAGGCCCTGGGTTTGATTCTTCAGCACTACGTAAGCAGAAAAGGCCTTAAGTGGCACTGTGGCTCAAGTGGTGGAGTGCAAGCCTTGAGCTGAAGAGCTGAGGGACAGCACCCAGGCCCAGAGTTCAGGCCCCACGACTGACACCCCCCCCCCCAAAAAAAAAAAAATGTTCTCTGGGCTGGGAATGTGACTTAGTGGTAGAGTGCTTGCTTAGCATGCATGAAGCTCTACACTTGATTCCTCAGTACCACATAAACAGAAAAGGCCAGAAGTTGTACTGTGGCTCAAGTGGTAGAGTGCTAGCCTTTAGCAAAAGAAGCTCAGGAACAGTACCCAGACCCTGTGTTCAAGCCTCAGGACTCCCCCCTAAAAAAAGAAAAATACAAATATATATAATGTATATATAAATATACATTTTAACATGTATAATGTGTGTATATGTATATACCCTGAAACTATATTCTGACAAATATATAATTTTCCATGTTCATTCATTTTTCCTAATGAAAGTAGAAAAACTAAGTAACAAAAATAAGATTTATTCATTGTTGATCTCCTCATAATATGACATTTTAACATACTTTTTAAGGTAAGGAAAGCAGTGTTTGTAAGATCTCTGATCATGCAATTAGTATGTAGTATATTAGGGCTGAGTTTTTTTGGTGTTTTTTTTTTTTTTTTGTCTTGTTTTGTTTTTGCTTTTTTTTTTGTGGGGTTTTTTGATGGAGGGACAGATCCTAGATACTTGATGTAGAAAGTGATCAGTTGTCTTTAGTCAGAGTTTGGTAATGGGGCCAGCTAGTTTTGCTAACCCCAGTTTGAAGATCTTTGCTAAACAATTCCTTTTAGGTATCACATGGAGTTGGCCCATCAGAAAACTAAGCCCTGCACAGAACCAGGGAAACAGGAAAATATACAACAGAGGGGCCCATCAGCTACACTGGACATTGATGAAAACAAACTTAAGCAACTCAAGGGCAGCAATGGAAGGGAGGGTATGAGAGGGAAAGAGGGAACAGCTTACATTAAGCAAAAGGAAAGAAATGTACCTATCACCCGGGGTGGAAGAATAGTTGTATTAACTAAGTATCACTATCTCACAATACTGTGAAATTTGTGAAATATATGTAATCACTTAACGTCAATAAAAAGTTATTTTTAAAAAAAAGAAAGAAAAGAAAGCCCTAGAACCAGGTTATGTCCTGAAAATCAAGACAATAGTATCAGAAACATATGCTCTCCAAAGAGCCACAGGCCTCTCCCTGTTAGTTTATAGCTCTCCTGATATAAGTAATCTATGCAACCTGTACCTTCATAGAATAGATTTGATTGGCCTTTTCACAGCAGTTGTTTTCTTGTGCCAATGTTGGACTTGTACTCTAGGCCTCAGCACTTGCCCTTCAGCTTTCTCATTCAAGGCTGGGACCCTACTACTTTAGTCACAGTTCCACTTCTGGGTCTTTGGTGGTTAATTGGAGATTAGACTCACATATTTCCCTGAGTTTGCTGGCTTTGAACTCAGATCTGAGTAGTAGAATTACAAATGCATGCCACTGGTACCTGGCCTTGCCCTTCTGTAGTTCTCATTGAGACTATGTAGCCTTCTACCCAAATGCTAGTCCATTAACTAATCTCTAGTGACTTTCTTAATTTTTTTTTTTTTTTGGTGGCGGGGGGGGGGGGGGGGGGGGCTTGATCTTAGGGCCTGGGCACTGTCCCTGAGCTCTCTTGCTCAAGGCTAGCGCTTTACCTCTGAGAACCACAGCCACAGCTCCACTTCCAGTTTTTGAGTGATTAATTAGAGATAAAAGTCTTACAGGGGCCCAGCACCTGTGGCTCACACCTATAATCCTAGCTACTCTGGAGGCTGAGATCTGAGAATCACAGTTCAAAGCCAGCCCAGGCAATAAACCACTCAAGGTGAGCGGTAGAGCACTCACCTTGAGCTGAAGAGCGCAGGGACAGTGTCCAAGCCCAGAGTTCAAGCCCCATGACCAACCAAAAATAAAAAAGTCTTACAGGGACTTCTCTGCCCAAGCTGGCTTAGAACTGTAATCCTCAGATCTAGGATTACAGGCGCGGGCCACCAGCACCAGTGCTCTTAAATTTGTCAATGTGATCTGTCATTTCCTTTCATTGCATAGTTAGTGGATGTTATACATTTTCTTTAATTTCTACATTTAGAGCTTTTCATTTCCAAACCCCAAATCTAATAATCATTCATTCTAGAGTTTTAACACCTGTGAGATTTTGAGTAACTCAAACTCTGCTTCAGGCTCCTATTCCTGTAAAATGTTGTTAATAGGTCCTAACTGACAGTTGTTCAAAGAGCTAATGCATACCAAAAACACTTAGACTAGGGTCCTGTGATTAGGGCCCAGTACATGCCATCCATGTGGCTTTGGGATGCACTTGGCCTTTCAGCCTGAAGTTAAGTCAAGCAACAGAATTCAGTAACAATGAGCTCAAGTACTCGTGGGTTTTCAGAAGTCCCTGCTATATGTGCTGCTGGGCTCTCACCAACCCCATCTTCTAATTGGTTTTGTTGTTGTTGTTGTTGTTGTTTTTATCCCTGTACTCTAGGTGGCTTTCCTTCTTTGTCTCTAAAAGCAAAATCCGTTATTGAACCAGGTGCTGGTGGCTATAGCTATAATCCAAGCTACTCAGGAGGCTGATTTCTGAGGATCTCAGTTGGAAGCCAGCCCAGACAGGGCAGTCTGTGAGATTCTTATCTCCAGTTAATCACCAAAAAGCCAGATGTAGAGCTGTGCCTCAAGTGATAGAGCACTTAGTCCTGAGAGAGAGAGAGAGCCCAAGCCCTGAGTTAAGCAAAATTTCCATGATTTTAATGTTTCTTTAAATTTAGAGCTTGACCCTTTTTGTGTGTAGGGGTGGCAGTACTGACTTGAACTTGGGATCTTGTGTTTTCTGAGTACTTGCAGGTACTCTCCCACTTGAGCTATATCCTCAACCGTTTTGCTTTAATTATTTTTTGAGTAAGGTTCTCACGTTTATACTTTTTGCCCAAGCTGGCCTGGAACTACAATCTTCCTGAGTAGCTAGGATTATAGTCATCAACCACTATGCCTGGCCAAGAACTGACATTGTTAAAAATTATTTTAACAAGTTAGTGACAGGTGATAAGTAGGATTCTGTTCATTTCTCCATGTTCTGTGGATAAGCCATGTTTCCTAGCCTAGCCCATATCTCACCAGAACACAGGTCAGCTCAGCATGGCGGTTTTTTTGCTGTTGGGTTGGGATTTTTTGTTTGTTTTCTTTTTTTTTGCCAGTCCTGGGGCACTGTCCCTGAGCTTTTTGCTCAAGGCTAACACTCTACCACTTTAGCCTCAGCACCACTTCTGGCCTTATCTGTTTCTGTGGTACAGAGGAATCAAGCGCAGTATTTCATGCATGCACCACTAAGCCAGATTCCCAGCCCATGCTGTGGCTCACACCTATAGTCCTAGCTACCAGAAGGCTGAGCTCTGAGAATCACAATTCACTGTCAGCCAGGGCATGAAAGCTCATGAGACTATTTATATCCAATTAAGCACCAGAAAAAGCCAGAAGTAGCTTTGTAGCTTAGAGTATTAGACTTGAGCAGAAAAGCTCAGGGACAGTGCCTAGGCCCTGAGTTCAAGTGCAGAACCAGCAAAAAAAAAAGAATAAAATGGAAATAATAGAAAAAAGTCAAAAGATATTTTAGAGCCGGGCGCCGGTGGCTCACGCCTGTAATCCTAGCTACTCAGGAGGCTGAGATCTGAGGATCGCGGTTCAAAGCCAGCCCGGGCAGGAGAGACCGTGAGACTCCTATCTCCAATAAACCACTAGAAAACCGGAAGTGGCGCTGTAGCTCAAGTGGTAGAGCGCTCGCCTTGAGCTGAAGAGCTGAGGGACAAGCGCCCAGGCCCAGAGTTCAAGCCCCACAACCACCAAAAAAAAAAAAAAAAAAAGATATTTTAGATATCCCCCCCCCCTCAAAACTTGAATATTCTACTGACCATGTATAGGTTTTGTTTTGTTAGCAGAGTTGCTACTTTTTCTCCCAACCCACACGTGAAATTCTGGCTAAGGAAATAACTACTTCCCTAATCATCAGAAATATTTTCTCAAAAAAAGAAAAAAATTAAACCGGTACCACTGGCTCACACCTATAATCCTAGCTACTCCAGAAGCTGAGGCCAAGGCAAAGACCCCCCATCTCTAAATAAACCAAAAAGGCAGGAGTGAGCAAATGATAGGTGGCCACCTGTCAGCAAGAAAGTGGGTGAGGCGCCCTGAGGTCCAGCCCCAGTAAGACACAGAGAGAAAAAAAAAAAAAAAAAAAAACACTTTTTTTCTAGAGGGAGTAGAAGTCTAAATGTTTATTTTTATTGCTTTGTTTTATGTTCTCACCGAGCCTAATTGAGACAGTCATACCTCAGGGCAATGGTATTGCTACAAGTGTGGGGAATTCATGTGGCTATAATACAGTAATGAGTGCAAGGCGCTCCAGTGAAGTGTCCCACATTCTGAGTGCTGCCTCTGGAGCTGGCGCAGTGGATACTGTGCCCCTAGTCTCACTGACTTTTACCAATGAATTCTTTCTCTTTTAACTTACACAGGTTGAATGATCCTAAAATGTCTGAAACAGAGCGCCAGTCCATGGAAAGTGAGCGTGCAGACCGTAGCCTGTTCGTCCAAGAGCTCCTTCTGTCCACTTTAGTGCGTGAAGAGAGTTCATCCTCAGATGAGGATGAACGGGGGGAGATGGCAGATTTTGGTGCTATGGGCTGTGTAGATATTATGCCTTTAGATGTTGCTTTAGAAAACCTAAATTTAAAAGAGAGTAATAAAGGAAATGAGCCTCCACCACCTCCTCTTTGATGACCTCCCAATTCGCAGACAATGTCCTCTGTGCTGTATTTGCCAATGAAAGTGGACAACAACTATCCTGGGTTTGTTTGGTGATTGTAATTTCAGGTCTGTCACTCTTGTTACATTGTGTACATTCAAAAGGAAGAGAGAAAATATATATGATAATCATTTCCACTTAACTAATTTTTACTTCTAGCAGGTAAATGTAGGTAGCAGTGCAGGGTGATCTCTGCTTCCTGTACCTTGACATGCAAAAGGCTCTCCTAATATTCCACATTCAAACTGAAGAGGAAAATTGAAATCTCTAATGAAGCTGCTGTGTGTATTTATGAATATTAATGAATAAAAACTGCTTGGATGGTTTACCTTAACTACTGCATGAGGTTTTTTGCAGCGTGCATGAGTTTTAGTGACCTTGTTATTTAAAAATTAAATACAAGGAGTAAAACTTTAAAAAAACAAAAACAAAGCCCAAAGCTTTCCCAAACATTATTCAATGGTTATGGGACAAAATAGCTTTTGAATAATGTCTGCCTGAATCACCTTTCTTTGTGTGCCTCCTGTGCACAAAGCCAGCTCTGCAGTGGAATCTGGGGGTCCTAGCAAGGTGTGGCGCTCCGCCTGTGTCCTGTCGCCCTGTTAGTCATCTTGCCTGTACGGAGCCAGCCTGCCTAACTCATCTGTAGAAGACACCAGCACAACAGCTGTCGGAATCTGCTGCAGGCGCGCTGTGTGCCTGCCCTTAAAACAAATCCTACTCACTATTTGTTTCAAGTTTTTACTTTTTGTGGTTGTTTAAAATTTTTTTCCGATTGTTAAACATGTTTCATTCAGGTGTAGATGAATTTCATTTATTTTACTGTTCAACAAAGTTAACATGAATTATGTTGTCTGTTTTTAAATTTTTCACATTTTCAATCATATTCTGTGTTATTTATGTATTTGCTCTGTAGTTTGCTGAGACAGATCAGTATCAGGGGAGCTTTGAGGATTTGCCTTCCCAGATTTTGTCATGATGTTACAACCAAATTCTAAATGCTAACCTTAGCACCTTTTATTTATTGGGGTTTTTCTGGCATAACAAGTAAAGCCTTTTAATTGAATCATGCCACCTATATGCCTATATTATTAATTCTATGTAAAAAAAAAAAAAAGAAACTGTACAGCCTTTTGGGGTTTGTTTTGGGGTTTGGAGGGGCCGAGTTATTTTGTTTTCTGTTTTAAGTTTTGTGCATAGATGTTCACAATCGCTCCAAGGCAGGGACAATGGGTCTGGGGGTTGGGGGGGGCAGTTTTTGGAATGTAATTTTAGGACTTTTTAAAAAGGTGCGCACAGCTTCTGATAAATTTATAACTAGACTCAAACCTAATCATGTCTCGTTCCATTCCTCTTTTCTCCTCTCTCTCTCTCCCACCATCTTTGTCTTTTCCTGTCTGTGTTTCTCTGTTTCTTCAACCTGACAAGCATACAGACTTGAGCACCTCTCCGGTGTTCTACTAAGAACTGTGAAGTTCATGTTCATCCAAATGTACCAAAAAGAAGTCACCTCTATGTCTAAGAAACTGTTGCTTCTTCTCTGAAACTCCAACAATTTCCAAACATAATAGCTTTGTTTCCTTTAGTTTCTGTAATTGAAAATGTTTTGAAGGAAAATTTTACACTGGGCTTCTAGTTATACTAGAAGTTAAGTTCAGTGAGATTTTTCTTTTTCTTTCTTTTTTTTTTTTCTTTCTTTTTCTTTCTTTTTAATTGGTTGTTGAGAAGTTTTCAAAAACCGGTTTTCAAGCTGTGGTTTTTTCAAACACATCTTCTACACACAAATCATACATTTCAATAAAGCATTTTCAAGACTGTTGACCACTTGAATTTCTTTGGTGTTGGTGAATTAGCCTAACCATAGAGATTTTATATCTCTGATACAGTATTTTTTTTCTTTTTATGCTAAGTATGGAGGTCTTGATTTTGTGTGAATGCATTATTTTGGATATGGAGAACAGAAATTGCCAATTGTGTACTTTCCCTTTTCAGCATAAATTTTGGGGAAATGTAAGAGCCTCCATTTTGAACATGGTTTTAGGGAACAATTATAAAAGTCTGTTCAGGACAATTTAAACTAGATGATCAACTTATCACTTCAGAAGACTTAGAAGTTCATAAGGTTCCATCTCATGTAGAATACTGTATAATATAATTATTTTTATCAAATATTTTACAAATACCTCACCTCATCTTGTATGTAATCAATAATAATGTATTATTTTAGGGTAGAAAGACACAGAATATCAATATAAAAATATATTTAAGCCCTTCAAATTCTTGTGTCCTTTTTCTTTAGTTTCTGAATCAACATCGTATTGTTGGATGTACTACTGGATAAAACTAACTTGCAAAGATTTTAATGGAGAAAAGACAAAATTGAAAAATACTGTTTATTTCAACACTTTAAAATTTCTAAGGACCAAATCTTACGTCTTCGGAGGTTTTTGTGTGTGTTCTTTTCTGAGTGTCTATAATATAAATTTGTAAATTCCATAGTGCTTGTCTTTACTTCCTGTTTAGAAGTAATTGTTTCTGCCCAAGGTTTTCTGGAAGGAGTTTAATTTTAATAACTTGCAGAAAAGTAAGCACTTATACTAAAGGGTAGGAAGTACAGAAAATGTTTCTCAGTACATTTCTACTTTTGTGAAGTTTATAGAATGGAATACATAAGTACGTTGAACCCCAAAGTATTCCCAGATAAACTATGTGAAAACTATCTCATGGGCGATCAGGGAAAATAATGGAATTTAAAAATTGAAATAATTCACATCTTTCTCTAATTCTTTATTTTTTTGGGGGGGGCGGATCAGTTATGGGGCTTGAATTCGGCCTGGGTGCTGTCTCTAAGCTCTTCAGCTCAAGGCTAGTTAGTGCTCTACCACTTGAGCCACAGCTTCTGGTTTTCTAGTGGTTAGTTGGAGTCTCATGGACTTTCCTGCTGGGCTGGCTTTGAAGTGTGATCCTCACATCTCAGCCTCCTGAGTAGCTAGGATTACAGTCATGAGCCACCAATACCTGGCTAATTCTTGCTTTTCTAAGATTTTTCCAACTCTGAAAAAATGCAAATAGCTGTGCTTTCTTTTTTGACCACAATCAGAAAAATGAAATCTTATGATTTGTGTTTAGGTTGCATTATTTTTGTTTAGTTTCATTTGTTTATTTTTGTGTCAATCTTAAGGCTTGAACCAACAGGGCCTGGGCACTGTCCTGCAGCTTTTTTGCTCAAGGCTAGCACTCTTCCACTTGAGTCACAGCTTCACTTATGACTTTTGGTGGGCTTTTCCTGCTGGGGCAATCTTCAGAGCTCATCCTACTGAGTAGCTAGGATTACAGGTGTGAACCACACCAGGACCTGGTTTTTGTTTAGTTTTATTCCTCAGAATTTGAATCCAGGTTTGAAGCTAACAGCATAGTGGACCCTTATTTATGATTAGTTTTTTGTTTTCTGTGTACTGGTACTGCCTTAAGCTCAACTTTCTTGCTTGGGGCTGGCCACACTACCACTTGAACCAGACCGCTAATTTCAGCATTTTGCTGGTGAGATGGAGTCTCACTGACTTTTCTGCCCAGACTAGCTTTGAACCATGAACCCTTACTATTAGACTGAGGTAAAATAGAAGTATTGCCTCTGTAGTCTCCAAATGTAATTCAGGATTGCAGCTTGTTACAAATAACATAAGCAGCACAGAAATCGATTCTTCAACTTTTCTCTCAATATTTTAAAATAGTATTTTAAGTAGTACACTAATTTTCATCAAACATCTTTTCTGGTCCATTAGGCCTCAATCAAAAATCAGTGCCAAGCAGATACAGGTGGCGCACATCTGTAATCTTCTGAGAAGGCTTGAGATTTGAGGTTCACAATTGGATACCATGAAGGCAGAAAGTCCATGAATTTCAAAAGGTTGGAAGTGAAGTTGTGGCTCAATTGGTAAGGTGCTAGCCTTGAGCACAAAGAGGCTCAGGGATAGTGCCCAGGCCCTGAGTTCAAACCTCAGGACTGGCAAAAAAAAAAAAAAAAAGTGAAAGCAGAAAGGGCTAGGGGTGTGACAAGGAACCCCGAAAGTTTTCTCAATGGGTCCTAAAGAGAGCTCACAGCAGATACTCCACATCCTTCACATATTTTACTTTATGGTTGTTGAGGCTAGACAAACTTCAGTCCCTCATAGTACTATTCGAAGATAAATAAGAAAAGTGGGCATGGGGGGTGGGGGGAATGCTGAAAGGATTTGTATACACTTTGTGTATTCTGTAGAAACAAATGCTTTTTAAATAAGATTCCTGGAACTGAACATGATTGTCCACTGTGATTGGAATCTACTTTGGATACTACAGTCCAGTGACAGGTGTGTATAAGAAAGATAACTATGTGTATGACGGGAGAGCAAGTGCTAGAAATTCTTGAACAGATATATTTTTTTGTTGTTTTGTGTTTTGTTGGCTTTTTGTTTTGTCTTAAAGTCTGGGCCTGGGCACTGTCCCTGAGCTCTTCAGCTCAAGGCTGTTCTACCACAGCACCACTTTGATTTTCTGGTGGTTAATTGGAGTTTAGAGTCTCACAGACATCCCTGTCCAGGCTGGCTTTGAGCCACATCCTCAGATCTCAGCCTCCTGAGTAGGATTACAGGCGTGAGCCACTGGCACCCAGCATATATCAGTTTTATAAAGCCCCACAACCACATCGGCTACAAATGAGGTATGTTTTTAGTCTTCTTTTGTCAGTACTAAGAATGGAATTCAAGGCTCAACTTGCCTACCTACCATTCCACTTCAGCTAAGGCCCCAGCCAAAGGAGTATCTGTTGTGTGTTGTGAGTTACTTGGATGCACAGTTGGGGCCCATGTTACACTGGCTTCAAGTGTGGTAAAGTAAAATGTTAGGAAGGAACGTTTCCTGGAATTAGGCAAACGTTGATAATGCTGGTGAAAGGTAATGACTATGCTCTTTTTAAAGCTCAGCTAGAGCCTTTAAGACAATTTTCTTCCTGAAATGGGAGGCAGCAGATACATGAATTATCTCATGTCCAATTTAGCATGGGGAGAAGTTATTATCAAAATGCAAGATAAGGAGGGCAGCACTTTGCAGATTTTTATTTTTATTTACTTTTTTTGGTTTTGGGGCTTGAACTCAGGACTTGGGCACTGTCCCTAAGCAATTATACTCAAGGCTAATGCTCTACCACTTTGAGGCACAGCACCACTTCTGGTTTTTATGTGATTTATTGGAGATAAGAGTCTCACGGACTTTTCTGCCCAGGCTGGCTTTGAACCATTATCCTCAGACCTCAGCCTCCTGAGTAGTTAGGATTACAGGCATGAGCCACCAGCACCCAGCTTGATTTTATTTTTTTAGAATAGCGTAATTCCATGTAGCCGTCAACTTCAGTCTTGTTGAAGCAGTGTTCCTTTCTGATTAGTATTCTTGGTACTCTGATTTCTCTTTCTGAAGCCTGTCTCTTGTTGAATAGTGTTTCTATAAATGCCTGTGCTCAGGGAGTTCCTTAAGGAACCTGCAGTAAACCACTTGAAGATGTAGTGTTCAGGCTGGACTGCTATGATAAGGTGCTGAACACGAAGTCCTGGGTTCTATTTCTACCACTGCCAACTTAAAAAGGAGACGATATTTCTTGCTACTTTTTCTGATTGGTTAGCAAATTCCATTTTGAAAGACAATTCACATCTTCCAGAGAAACCTGAAACTTAAATCCAAGTTATCTTTAAGCCACATGCTGTCATGGTAGGTGCCTTGGTTGATTTCCTCAAGTTACAAAGCCTGGAAGTTCACAGGTTTTAGAAAGTTGAAGCCAGGGGCTGGGAAGGTGGCTCAGTGGTAGAGCACTTGCCTTGCATGCCTGAGGCCCTGGGTTCGATTCCTCAGCACCACATAAGCAAAAAGAAAAAAGCCGGAAGTGGCGCTGTGGCTCAAGTGGTAGAGCACTAGCCTTGAGCTGAAGAGCTGAGGGACAGCACCCAGGCCCAGAGTTCAGGCCCCACGATGACCCAAAAAAAAAGAAAGTTGAAGCCAGGCCCCTGAGGCTCACAGATGCAGTCTCAGCTACTCCGGTGTGAGAGACCTGAGGGAGCACAGTTTAAAGCCTACCTTGCAGCAGAAAAGCCTGTGAAATTCTCTCTCTAGAGAAAAAAATAACTTTGCTGCAAGAGTGGTTCATATAAAGCACAGCAGAGCCAGAGCATGAGCCACTGAGTTAAAGCCCCAGAACCAGCAAAAAAGGAAAAAAGTCAGGCTTCACAGCAGCTAGTAAAAATGCATGGCCTGCAATATCCTATAATGAGATACAGGAAGCTATCAAAAGTCTTCCAACAAAAAAAAGCCCAGGACCAGATGGATTCACAGCAGAATTCTATAAGACCTTTAAACAAGAACTAATACCCATACTCCTCAAGCTCTTCAGAGAAACAGAGAAGGAAGGAGCTATCCCAAACTCATTCTACGAAGCCAATATCACACTCATCCCCAAACCAGGCAAAGACCCAACCAAAAAGGAGAATTACAGGCCAATCTCCTTGATGAACACAGATGCAAAGATCCTTAACAAGATTCTAGCTAACAGAATCCAGAAACACATAAAAAAAATAATTCACTATGACCAGGTAGGCTTCATCCCAGAGACACAGGGATGGTTTAACATACGTAAGTCAATAAATGTAATCCAACATATCAACAGAGCCAAGGTCAAGAATCACATGATTATCGCTACAGATGCAGAAAAGGCCTTTGACAAAATTCAACATTCATTCATGCTAAAAGCTCTGGAGAAAATAGGAATAGAAGGAACATTTCTAAAAACAATAAAAGCCATTTATGACAGACCAATAGCCAATATTATACTTAATGGGGAAAAGCTACAACCAATTCTCCTAAAATCAGGAACAAGGCAAGGATGCCCACTGTCTCCACTCCTCTTCAATATAGTACTAGAACCCTTAGCCAGGGCAATAAGGCAAGAAAAAGACATTAAAGGGATCCTCATAGGAAAAGAAGAAGTTAAACTATCCCTTTTTGCAGACGACATGATACTATACCTCCACGATCCCAAAAACTCCATCCCCAAACTCTTAGAAATCATAAATCACTTTGGCAAAATAGCAGGATACAAAATAAACCCACAAAAATCAGTTGCCTTCCTATACACAGATAATGTACAGGAAGAGAGGGAAATAAAGGGAGCAACCCCATTCACAATAACCTCCCGAAAAATAAAATATTTAGGAATTAACCTAACCAAAGATGTAAAAGAACTATTTAATGAGAACTATAAAAAGTTAAAGAAAGAAATTGCAGAAGACACTAGGAAATGGAAAGACCTCCCATGCTCCTGGATAGGCCGACTTAATATAGTAAAGATGGTAATACTTCCAAAACTAATATACAAATTCAACGCAATTCCTATTAAAATCCCAATGACGTACATCACTGAAATACAGAAAACAGTCCAAAAATTCATATGGAACAACAAAAGACCTAGAATAGCCAAAACAATTCTAGGGGATAAAGACAATATGGGAGGGCTATCCATGCCGAACTTCAAACTCTACTACAGAGCTATAATAACAAAGACAGCATGGTACTGGCACAAAAACAGACCCGAAGACCAATGGAACAGAATAGAAGATCCAGAAATAAATCCACAGGCCTACAGCCAGCTGATATTCGACAAAGGAGCCAAAGACATACAATGGAAGAAACACAGCCTCTTCAACCGTTGGTGCTGGGAAAACTGGGCAGCCACATGCAGAAAACTAAAAGTGGACCCCAGCCTATCACCATGCACCAACATCAACTCAAAATGGATTAAAGACCTTAACATTAAACCTGAATCTCTGAAACTACTGCAGGACAGAGTAGGAGAGACACTTGAACTAATAGGCACAGGAAGGAACTTCCTGAACAGAGTCCCAGGGTCACAACAAATTGGAGAGAGACTCGACAAATGGGACTACCTTAAAATAAAAAGCTTCTGCACAGATAAAGCTATCGCAACCAAGCTAGAAAGACAACCAACTAATTGGGAAAAAATATTTACCAGCAATATATCAGACAAGGGGTTAACATCCTGTATATACAGGGAACTCAAGAAACTAATCCCTCCCAAACCCAACACACCAATTACTAAATGGGCAAGGGAACTAAAGAGGGACTTCTCAAATGAAGAAATAAAAATGGCAAAGAAACACATGAGGAAATGTTCATCATCCCTGGTGGTGAAGGAAATGCAAATAAAGACAACCCTGAGATACCACCTTACCCCAGTCAGAATGTCCCACATCCACAAATCAGCCAACAACAAATGCTGGAGGGGATGTGGAGAACGAGGAACGCTATTACACTGCTGGTGGGAATGTACACTCATACAACCACTTTGGAAAGCAGTCTGGAGGGTCCTTAGAAAGCTAAAGATTGACCTCCCTTACAACCCAGTCATACCACTTCTAGGCATCTACCCTGAACAACAGGAACCAATATACAAGGACACGTGCACCTCCATGTTTATTGCAGCACTGTTCGCAATAGCTAGGATATGGAAACAACCTAGATGCCCCACCACAGATGAATGGATATAAAAATTGTGGTATCTATACACAATGGAATATTATGCAGCCATTAGAAATGACAAAATAATGGCATTTGCAGGGAAATGGATGGAGCTAGAAGGAATCATGTTGAGCGAGGTAAGCCAAGAACGAAGAGACAAACAGTACATGGTCTCCCTGATAAGTGGATGATGAATCCAAAAGGTTAGGTGATATGACAAAACTAACAGGACTTAAGAAACAAAGAACTCCCACTCATCTGGTTGAACCACTACTAAATATCCCCATGCTGCTGATCACATATATGGTATATAACATATGAGCACCGTTATATATTACAGACTGTGATAGACAATTTGCTCCAGGAAAGTTAGAATGAACTTGTGACTTTAAATGAGCATCATTATTCCACAATACTGTGAATTTCCGGAAATTAAGTAATCACTTAATCACGATCAAAAAAAAAAAAAAAAAAAAAAAAAGAACCTTGGGGAAGGGAGGGAGGGAGGGGATGGTAGGGGGAAAACAATGGAGGGGGTAACAATGTTCAAGAGGAAGTGGAAGTGTACTCATTACCTCACTCATGTAACTGTAACCCTCTGTATAGTATCTCTACAATAAAAAAAATTAAAAAAAAAAATGCATGGCCTGTCCAATTGTAACTGTTAATTGTACAGATAACCCACAGACATGGGTAAGTATTGGGTGTGCCTGTTTGGAAAAGTCTTGGGAGCCATGTGTGCTGTCAGGCTGCTTTCCAAGGCTGGGTGGTGGTCTTTACCTACCAGGGTCTGGTTTTTGTCCTCAGCAGGCAGTGGACATGTTCTTCTGTGGACATGTTTTCGCATTCATTCCTACTTTTTGTCCCCCAAAGGTTTGCTTCGAGTTTTCTTTCTTTTGTTCCTTCCTCCCTCCCTCCCTCCCTCCCTTTCTTCCTTTCTTTCTTCCTTCCTTCCGTCAGTCATGGGTTTGAACTCAGGACCTGTGCGCTGTACCTGAACTCTTTTGCTCAAGGGTATCACTACCACTTTGAGGCACAACGCCACTTCTGAGTTTTTGAGTGGTTAATTGGAGATAAGAGTCTCACAGGGACTTTCTGCCCCAGCAGGCTTTGAATTGGGATCCTCAGATCTCAGTCTCCTAAGTAACTCAGCAAGGATTACAGGCATGAGTCACCAGGGCCCAGCTTGCTTTAAGTTTTAAACAACCTGCAATTTTTTTTTTGGTCGGTCATGGGGCTTGAACTCTGGGCCTGAGTGATATCCCTCAGCTCTTCAGCTCAAGGCAAGCGCTCTACTACTTGAGCCACAGGCCACTTCCAGTTTTCTGGTAGTTTATTGGAGATAAGAGTTTCCTACCTAGGCTGGCTTTGAAACATGATCCTCAGATCTCAGTCTCCTCAGTAGCTAGGATTACAGGCGTGAGCCACCAGCGACCAGCTACAACCTGCAATTTTTACAGACATCCTCTTTAAAAGACTTAGCCGGGGGCTGGGAAGTGGCTCAGTGGTAGAGCGCTTGCCTTGCATGCCTGAGGCCCTGGGTTCAATTCCTCAGCCCCACATAAGCAAAAAGAAAAAAGCCGGAAGTGGCGCTGTGGCTCAAGTGGTAGAGCACTATCCTTGAACTGAAGAGCTGAGGGACAGCGCCCAGGCCCAGAGCTCAGGCCCCATCACTGGCAAAAAAAAAAAAAAAAAGACTTAGCCGGGTGCCAGTGGCTCACACCTGTAATCCTAGCTACTCGAGAGGCTGAGATCTGAGGATCTCGATTCAAAGCCAGCCGGGGCAGGAAAGTCCATGAGACTCTTATCTCCAATAAACCACCAGAAAACCAGAAGTGGCACTATGGCTTAAGTGGTACAGTGCTCTCCTTGAGCTGAATCGCTGAGGGATAGTGCCCAAGCCCAGACTTCAAGCCCTATGACCGACAAAAAATAAAGACTTCTTTAGAAACAATTTCCTAAAGGGACCTTTTCTTACAAGCCCAGTGTTTTCAAGATACCAAGCCTGTTAGAAGATCAGATGACTGAAGTGATCCTGGAATGAGCTCCTTAAGTCTACCACATTTATATGCTACAGTGTAGAAATGAACCTCAAATATGAGAAATCAGGACTGTTTAATACTGGTGCTGGCATAAAGTAGATACATGCAACTCTAAGCTAGACAGTCCACAGTCTCCTTTTAATGTCTGACCACTCCCGTCTCCAAGGTTGCAGGTGTGAGCCATGGGTGCATGGGCTATTTTGTGGCTTCTTAAACTTAGTCATGTAAGCTGTTCTTCCAGTCTTAAATGCATATAATTTTGCCTCAGAGCCTCTCATGACAAGACATTCTCCAAAACCTTCATTTTTATGAGACATGATCTCCTTTGTGGTAAGGTTGGCCAAGAGCGAGTGCTGCAATTTTAAGCCTGTGCTACTACCATGCTCCAACTAATGTTATGTTAATGTATGTAAATTAGCAAAAATGTTGCATTGTAGAAGAGCTTGTAGCTGCCGCTACAAAGTGTGAGTCCCAGTCAGATGGCAGCCCACATACTTGCTCACCACACTTGGAATTAAAATTTACCTTTAGCTGGGCACTGTCAGCTAGTCAGGAGGCTGAGATCTGAGGATCACAGTTCAAAGCCAGCCCAGTCAGGAGAGTCTGTGAGACTTTCCAATAAACCACTGGAAGTGACACTGTGGCTCAAGTAGTAGAATGCTTGCCTTGAGCTTAAGAGCTGAAGGACAGTGCCCAGGCCCAGAGTTCAAGCCTCACAAACAACAACAACAACATTTATCTTTGTGGTGGCTCATACCTATAATCCTAGCTACCCAAGACACTGAGACGGTCAATAGTAATCCTACCAAGACTACTACCCTTAACCTAAACCTTACCATAAACTTAAATCTAAACATACCTCAAACGCTAACCTTACTGTTACCCTACCTTTTAGTGAGTGTGTATGCCAGTACTGGGGCTTAAATTTGGGGCCTTGTGCTCTTGCATAGCTTTTTCACTAAAAGCTGGCAAGTTACCACTTGAGCCACACTTCCACTTATGACTTTTTGTTGCTCAATTGAAGATAACACTGTCATGGGCTTTCCTGGCTTTGAACTTGGATCTTCAGATTTCAGCCTCCTGTCCAGCTAGGAATAATGACAGAGGAATTGTGGCTCCTAGTTACCCCTACCTTTAAACCTAATCATAACCTTAACTCTAAATTCTACATCTAATTCTACATCTCTACATCTGTGTGGAGTGTGTGTGTGTGTGTGTGTGTGTGTGTTTGACAGTCCTGGGGTTTGAACGCAGGGCCTGGGCACTGTCCGTGAGCTTCTTTTGCTCAAGGCTAGCACTGTACAACTTGAGCCACCACCCCTCTTCTGCTTCTGTGTATGTGGTACTGAGGAATTGGACCCAGACTTCATGCATTCTAGGCAAACATTCTATCACTAAGCCACATGCCCAACTTACATCTAATCTTAACTCTGAGACTACCCCAAACCCAATCATTATAACCCTGACCCTGATCTTTTCCCAAACCCTAAACCTGACACCCTGGAGCCACAGGTCACCCTTTATCTCTTAATCTTATCACTACCCTAAGCTTTAACCTCTTAACAAGAACCCCTACCTCTATTCCTAACCCAGATCCCAAACCTAACCCTAACCCTAACCTACCCCTACTTAAAATCCTACTTCTAGCTAACCCTAATCTTAACCTTAAACCTATCCCTAACCCTATTGTATGGTAGCTCAATCAGGAGACACAGAGGAGCCACATTTTGAGAGGTTAAACTGGGAGCCTTAATTGGAAAGCTGGTGGTTGCAGGTAGACTTGTCCCAAAGACCTGCAGCCCCTCAAATACACTTAATACTGTTAGAAAACTGAGCCATGAGAGTAGTAAAGCAAAGAAAGAGCAGGAAAACAACAACAAACCACATCAACTCCAATGGAGAGCTGAAATGGGATGCATGGTGACAGGAGATACAGGACACGAGGCATGGTGTATGGCACCTGAGCTGGTCTGTGCCTAAATAGTGTCAGGAGCAGGGGGCCAGGGTCACAGGAAACTCGAGAGTCTCCCAAGTTCAAAGCACAGTAACCTATTGTCCAAGTCCCTGCCCCTGCTTCATGGAATTCAAGCATGCCCATCACATGGGAAGTTCACCTTCCTCCACCTTGAAGACAAAAGGGTGCCAGTTACACCCAATTCCCTATCCACCATGTAGCCAAGATGGTGCCGGCTAGACCCCACCTCCCCATTTCAACCCTAACTCTGTCCCAACTCTTGCCTTTAATATTCATCCAACCCCTACTCCCAACCCTAGCCCTAAAGCTAACCCTCCTCCTAACCTTAACCCTATATCTAGCCCTACCTCAACCACTAACTGGACCCTTAACCCTAGCTGTAACTTTACCCTACACCTAACTCTAACCCCACCATTAACTCTATTGCTAAATCTAACCCTAAGTCTATTCCTTACCCTAACCCTAAATATACCCCTAATTCTTTTTTTTTTTTTTTTTTTTTTTTTTTTTTTGTCAGTCGTGGGTCTTGAACTCTGGGCCTGGTCCCTATCCCTAAGCTCTTCAGCTAAAGGCTAGCTCTCTACCACTTGAGCAGGTGGTTTATTGTAGATAAGAGTCTCACAGATGTTTCTGCCCAGGCTAGCTTTCAACCACGATCCTCAGGTCTTAACCTCTTGAGTAGCTAGGATTACAGGTGTGAGCCACCGGTGCCCGGTTTGTACCCCTAGTTCTAACTCCACTCCTATCCTTATGACTTCCTGTACCATCTGTTGTCTGGCCCTCCTTATTTGGTGTCACCCTGCAGGACTAGAGGCACAGAGAGATTCTGATCTCTCTTTGTTTTGTTTTGATCTGCTTACTTGTCTACTTACTGCCCAAAGTATGGATATGTGCCTGGACAGGTCACAGCAGCCGTGGACTGATCATCACCACTGCTGCTGCGGCCTCACATCCCACAGATGCACAGAAGAAATAGATACCCCAAGTCTGCCGCTGCCAGAGCTAGAAACCTGTCCCAAGAGGTCTGACTCAAGTCAGACAAAATCTATCAAATGTCTGAGATGACAGTATCTTTAAAAGGACCACTGTAAGCTGGGTACCTGTAATCCTAGCTACTCAGAAGGCTGAGATCTGGGGATCATGGTTCAAAGCCAGCCCGGGCAGTAAAGTCCATGAGACGCTTATCTCCAATTAACTACCCAAAAAAAGCAAGTAATGGAGCTCAAAGAGGTAGAGCACTAGCCTTCAGCAAAAAAAAGCTCAGAGACAATGCCCAGGCCCTGAGTTCAAGCCCCATGACCAACAACAACGACAAAAAGATAGCTGTAGAGAATGCAAGATTTGTTCTGGTGTTCACTCCCACCCCTCCAGAATGTCTGCCTTCTCTTTACTACATCAGACTCAGGAAAGAACTCAGAAGTCTCTGGGGATGTGGGGGAAAATCTCCAGGGAGGGCCATCAAAGAAGCCACTTGATAAGTTAGAAACACTGGACTAGCCGACGCACACCCAGCTGTCCTTCACAGAGTTAGACAGGCAACTGCTGATCTTTCTACTATATTGGAACATTGTTCAAAACTGTCAGCAAAGTTTCCAAGATGGAAGCCCTTGCCTGTGGACTTCACTTCGGCCTACCACCCTTATCTTCCAGCTGCGGCTTCTGTATTCAGAAGCTAATGTGGCTAATTTCTGGGAAGGAGAGGTATAAGATCTTGAGAAGTTTCTGGATAGGTTCATTGTCTAAGATGTGCTATATGTAGTATAAGCCGGTTGCGCTTCTTTTTTCTTTCTTTCTTGTTTATGACTAAACCAGGACTGAGCTGAGGGCCTCTCCCTCTCACATAGCTTTCTTGCTCAAGGCTGGTGCTCTACCACTTGAGCTATCAACCTCCAGCATGGCATTTTTCTGGTTCATTGGACATGGACTCTCTCAGACTTTTCTATATAGGCAGGCTTCAAACCTCAATCCTCTCTTCTCAGCCTCCAGAGTAGCTGGGATTATAGATGTGAGCCACCTGCACCCAGATGCCCTCTTTGTGCTGGAAGACTGGAAAGCAGCCATCCTGAAGTGGCATCCAATGCTCTAAGGACACTGGGCCATAGAGAAGCACCCAGTCACTGTGTGAGCCCAGAGAAGTCTCTGATCTCTCAGCCTCTCTCCTGCTCTATGTATCTCAGAGCACAAGGCTCTGTGCTCAAACCCCAGTATCAAGCCAGGCACCAGTTGTTCATGTCTAATCCTAGCTACTTAGGAGTACAAAGCCAACTCAGGCATGTAAGTCTGTGACACTCTTAGCTCCAATTAGCCACAGAGAGAGAAAGAGAGAGCGAGAGCGAGCGAGCGAGAGAGCAAGAGAGAGAGAGAGAGAGAGAGAGAGAGAGAGAGAGAGAGAGAGCGCACCAAAAGTGGAATACAGGTGTGGGTCAAGTGATAGAGTGCGAGCATTCAGCAAAAAATCTAAGGGAGGGCTGGGAAGGTGGCTCAGTGGTAGAGCGCTTGCCTTGCATGCATGATGCCCTGGGTTCAATTCCTCAGCACCACATAAGCAAAAAGAAAAAAGCCGGAAGTGGCGCTGTGGCTTAAGTGGTAGAGCACTAGCCTTGAGCTGAAGAGCTGAGGGACAGCGCCCAGGCCCAGAGTTCAGGCCCCACGACCAAACCCCCCCCCCAAAAAAAGCTAAGGGATAGTGCTCAGGTCCTGAGTTCAAGCACATTAAATAAACAAATACCACCAAATTTTTTTTAAAGAAAAACGCCTAATCTAGCAAAATGCATCTTTCAAGGGTCTTGAAAAGGATGTGGGCTCTTGTTGAACACCAGTTCCCACCATCTGCTGCTCACTCATGATGGTAGAAGCCAGAAGAGAAAAGATAGAACCTCATCCTTCAAAGGCCCCTAGATCCCCAAACTAGGTGGATTATTTTTATTTCATCAGTTAATTTAATCTAATGTCATGTCATTTTGGAAATAATGTAGCTAAGGCTCAAGAGAGTAAAGGATTCTTTCCCAGTTTACAGAATGCTGTCTAAGGCCAGTAGGGGGTATGTTTCCCACCAGGTAAGGCTCATAGCAGTTTGGGACTCAATGAGGCTGACATTTTGAATGTGGCCACAAGAGGGCAGTAGATCAACATGAAATGGAAATGCAATCCCTTGCCCAGACCTTGAAAGGCAAGTCTTGTGTTACCATTCAAGATTTCCCAGGCAATAGTTGGAATTGGGTAAAAACATAGTATCTGGGGCCAGACTGCTTGGTTTCAGGACCACCTCTCATTTATTGCCTGTGTGATCAAAATTTTGTCTTCCTGTTTGCCTTCCCTGAGCTTCTTTCCTTCCCTGCAAAGTGGCATCACAATGAACAAGCAGGGTTAGAATGACAGAAGATAGTTATAGGTAAAGATACTTGAATTTGGTACAACCAGGTGCAAATTTAGCTCTCCAACTAACAACCTTAGAACCTTAAAGCCTCCAGTGAAATCCAGGATGGATGATACTGGAAGTTGAAGACAGTGGCTCCAATGACAAGTCACACTGCTCTGCTCAGTTTGTACGTGAATCCATTTAATTCCCAGAATCTACTTAAAAAAGGGTTCAGGAACTCCAGGAGGAAGTCACATATAACAATTGTACTTGTCAAGGTTTCTCCTGACCTTTCCCCAAAGGGATCTATAGCTATTTGCATGGGTGATTGAGAACTGGACCAGTGAAACACTTAAACATTTTGGGTTTGATGCAGACCCCTAGTTGACACCAGTAATCCAAGCTCCTGTTCCAAGAGGCGCAGATGGGGCTAAATGATAAATGTTAATAAATGAAAGTCTGGCCAAAGACCAGGACTCAGGGTTTCAATGATGTCCCTGAAGTTTTTTGCTCAGGCTGATTCTGTACTACTTGATCCAGGTGCCACTTCTGGCTTTTTGCTGGTTGATTAGAGATAAGAGTCTCATAAAGTATCCTACCCAGACTGCTTTGAACCTCCATCTTCATATCTCAGCCTCCTGCATAGCCAGGATTATGTTTTTTTTGGGGGGGGGGTCCAGTCGTGGGCCTGAACTCTGGGCCTGGGCACTGTCCCCCAGCTCTTCAGCTCAAGGCTAGCGCTCTACCACTTGAGTCACAGCACCACTTCCGGCTTTTTTCTTTTTGCTTATGTGGTGCTGAGGAATCGAACCCAGGGCCTCATGCATGCAAGGCAAGCGATCTACCACTGAGCCACCTTCCCAGGATTATGGAAGTATGTACCTGGCTCTTCCTAGTTTTTTTTTTTTTTTTTTAATTTTTCCCCCAAATTGACTAATGATGTTGAATATCCTTCATATGCTTATTAGGTATATTTTCCCTGGTAGGATATCTATTTTGCCCCTATTTTACTTTTGTTGTTGTTGTTTTGTTTTGTTGGTTGTGGAGCTTGAACTCTGAGCTTTGGTGTTGTCCCTGCACTCTTGTGCTCAAGGCTAGTACTCTACCACTTTGAGCCACAGCTCCACTTCTGGTTTTTGATGATTTTTTTTTTTTTTTTTGGTCGGCCGTGGGGCTTGAACTCTTGGCCTGGATGCTGTCCCTCAGCTCTTCAGCTCAAGGCAAGCGCTCTACCACTTGAGCTACAGCGCCACTTCCGGTTTTCTGGTGGTTTATTGGAGATAGGAGTCTCACGGTCTCTACTGCCGGGGCTGGCTTTGAACTGCGATCCTCAGATCTCAGCCTCCTGAGTAGCTAGGATTACAGGCGTGAGCCACCAGCGCCCGGCTGGTTTTTGATGATTGATTGAAGATAAACTTGCCTTGAGCTGGCTTTGAACTTGGATCCTAAAATCTCAGAATCTAGAATTATTGGCATAAGCCACCTGCATTTATTTGGCTTTAATTATTTAGTTGATGTCAGTTTGGGGTTTGAACTCATGGCCTGGGTGATGTCCCTGAGCTTTTGTGCTCAAGGCAAGCACTCTACTACTTGAACTACAGCTCTGCTTCAGGCTTTTTGGTAGTTAATTGGAGATAAGATTCTCAAGGACTTTTCTGCCAGGGCTGGCTTCCAACCACAGTCCTTAGATATCAGCTTCCTGAGCAGCTAGGATTATAGGCATGAGCTACCAGCTATACCTGGCTATTGCTCCTATTTTAACTGAGTGTGCTTGTCTTATGACCGAGTGAAATTTTTTATAGATGCTGATTACAAGTACTTATCATATATATGATGCATTCATAGTTAGCTCCCACTTAGTTCCAACTGGTAATTTGTCTTTTTGTTTTCTTTCCTTTTTTTCTAGGTCTGTCATCGGACTTGAACTCAGAGCCTAGACACAGTCCCTGAGTTTTTGTGCTCAAGGGTAGCGCTCTACCACTTTGAGACACAGGTCCACTTCCAGTTTTTAGGTGGTTAGTTGGAGATGAGAGTCTCAAGGACTTTCCTGCCCGGGCTGCCTTCAAACCACAATCCTCAGATCTCAGCCTCTTGAGCTAGGATTACAGGTGTAAGCCACCGGTGTCTGGAATGTCTTCTCATTTTCTTTTTCTTTTTTCTTTTTTTGTCCCATTTCCTGGATTTCTTTTCAATAATCTTTTCATTTTCTTAACACTCTTTCATTTGTTAAAAAAAAAAAAAAAGGTTTTATTTATTTTCTTGTATAGTTTCTCATTATATAGCCAAGGCTGGCCTCGAACTCGAAATCCTCCTGCCTCATCTTCCTGCATGCTGGTATTACAGAGAGATGTACCGCCACACCCAATTTACATGTTAATACTGATGAAGTCAAATTTTCTTTTGTGGGTCTTTTTTGGGGGCATCATGTTTAAAGATTCTTGTCTAACCCCAGGTCATGAAAGGATTTTCTTCCTATGCATGCTTCTAAGAGTTTTACAGTTATACTTTATATTTTGAAACCTATAATCAAATTTATTTTACCATGAAATTCTATTACATCATCCAAGAACTATACAATTATATTTTTACTGAGTTTAAATTCATACAACATAAAATTAACCATTTAACGTGAGCAACTCTGTGGCATTGAGTGAACTTACAATGTTGCACAACCATCATATCAACATTTTCAAAACATTTTCATTGGGGGGCGCCGACCGGAGGGGGGGGGTGGGTCACAAGTCATGTGACAGCAGCCTGCCGGGGATTTGCCTTGACTTCCAGTATGATGGCGATATTCCCGTGGCCCAGACCCCCAGGCTTGCAAGATTGATCCTGCGAAGGAAAGGGGTTCGTCATAGCGGATGTATGCTAATAATACATCTCAATAAATTTTACCAGCAGTGTCATGCTGTAGATTCTATGATTATCTCTATTGAACTGATACTGAATCTGAGACTTAGAAGAAAAGGACCTAAAGCGATTCCTGTATAAGAAGTTACCAAGTGTTGAAGGACTCCATGCTATTGTTGTGTCAGATAGAGATGGAGTACCTGTTATCAAAGTGGCTAATGATAATGCTCCCGAACATGTTTTGCGACCTGGTTTCCTCTCTACTTTTGCCCTTGCAACAGACCAAGGGAGCAAACTTGGACTTTCAAAGAATAAAAGCATCATCTGTTACTATAACACCTACCAGGTAGTTCAGTTCAATCGTTTACCTCTTGTGGTGAGTTTCATAGCCAGTAGCAATGCCAACACAGGGCTAATTGTCAGCCTAGAAAAGGAACTTGCTCCATTGTTTGAAGAATTGATCAAAGTTGTGGAAGTTTCTTAATCTTATGATGGTTTTGATGTATACCTTATCTTGTTATAAAAATACAAGTCAATCTAGCAATCTTTAGACAACAGTAATACTTTTCTCTGTATGTATGTAAGAAAGAACCCCTTTTTCCACCTTATACTAAAGAATCAGCCTGTAGGTGTAATTTATAGACAGATCAGGTATTACATTTACTTTGTAAGGTCTTTTCTTTAGCAAGATCTGGGGATAATGGGGATAATCCGAACTGGTTCAGTCTGTCACAGCTCCTGTGGAGTTAGTGCAGTCGCCACATACGGATGGGATCCTGTTCAGTGGATCAGAATCAAAATGGTTCATTGGTCCACATGAGCCAGCGAGTGCTCTCTATCATTCAGGACTCCCAGACTGCAAGGGCACAGCAGACCCTCTTATTGTGAATAATAAAAAGGACATATTTTTCTTCTGTTGTGTTTTATTTGCACTGAGTATGAGAAGATAAAATGGCTTAGTAAAAGTAATAAAATCAGTACAATCACTAACTTTATATATATATTTACTTTGCAGAGTAGATATGTGTCACTAATGAGTTTTTTCAGAGGGTGCTTCTCTTTAATGAAAAGGAAAATTATAGCTTACTCTTTTCTTCCTACTCTGCTCTCTATAACCAGTGTTTTAATGATTGTTCTTTATAGAATTTAAATATGACTTATTACTGAATCCTGTTTTCAGTATGTATATAAATGTGATAGTTTTAGCCATTTTTTCATACATGGGTATAAATAAAATAGTATTTTTTTTTTTTTTGTCGGTCGTGGGGCTTGAACTCTGGGCCTGGGCGCTGTCCCTCAGCTCTTCAGCTCAAGGCGAGCGCTCTACCACTTGAGCTATAGCACCACTTCCGGTTTTCTGGTGGTTTATTTGAGATAGGAGTCTCATGGTCTCTCCTGCCCAGGCTGGCTTTGAACCGCGATCCTCAGATCTCAGCCTCCTGAGTAGCTAGGATTACAGGCGAGAGCCACCAGCGCCTGGCTATAAAATAGTATTTTTAAAAATAAAAATAAAAAAAAAAACATTTTCATTGTAGCTGGGTGCTGGTGGCTCACTCCTGTAATCCTAGCTACTCAGGAGGCTCAGCTTGGAGGATCAAGGTTCAAATCCAGCCCAGGCAAGGAAAGTCTGTGAGACTCTTCTTTCTAAACCACCAGAAAACTGGAAGTGGCACTGTGGCTCAAGTGGTAGAGTGCTCACCTTGAGCTGAAGAGCTGAGGGACAGTGCCCAGGCCCAGAGTTCAAGCCCCACAACCAACAACAACAACAACAAAAAAAAAGTATTGGGCTGGGAAGGTGGCTCAGTGGTAGAGTGCTCGCCTTGCATGCCTGAGGCCCTGGGTTCGATTCCTCAGCACCACATAAGCAAAAAGAAAAAAGCCGGAAGTGGTGCTATGGCTCAAGTGGTAGAGAGCTAGCCTTGAGCTGAAGAGCTGAGGGACAGCACCCAGGCCCAGAGTTCAGGCCCCACGACCGGACCCAAAAAAAAAGAGTATTCATCACCACAGCATGAGCTACAGAGGTGGATCAGCTGTTGAGCAACAACTGCCTAGCAAGTTCAAGGCTCTGAATGTAATTGAAAGAAAGTAGGGAAAAAGGAAGGAAGGAAGGAAGGAGGGAAGGAGGGAGGGAGGGAAGGAGGGAGGGAAGGAAGGAAGGAGGGAGGGAAGGAAGGAAGGAAGGAGGAAGGGAGAGAGGGAATGAAAGAAGGAAGGAAGGAAGCAAGGAAAGGAAGGAAGGAAGGTAGGCAGGCAGGAACGAAGGTACGAAGGTACGAAGGAAGGAAGGAAGGAAAAAGAAGGAAGAAGGAAAGGAAAGAGGAGGGAGGAAGGTAAGGAGGGAAGGTAAGCAGAGAGGAAGGAAGAAAATAAAAAGAAAAGTTGGGGAAGGGAAGAAAGGGAAGGAAGGAAAGAAAAAAGAAAAGGAAAAGGAAGGAGGGAGGGAAGAAAGGAAGTAAGGAAGAGAGAAAGAAAAAAGAGAGAAAGAAAGGGGGAAGAAAGAATGAGAAAGAAAGCCTAAAATCTGAGGATCACAGTTCAAAGTCGGCCCAAGCAGATAAATCCAAGAAACTCTTATTTCCAATTAACCAGCAAACAACAACACAGAAGTGGAGGTGTGGTTCAAGTGATGGGAGGACCAGCCTTGAGCAAAAAGCAAAGTGAGAGAACAAGACTCTAGAATAAATAAATAAATTGATTAATTAATAATTTTAATGTATCATTACTTTACAAGCTTCTGGGGGCAATAATGATTAACTATATAGTTATTATATAGTTGTTGTTTTGTTTTGTCGGTTATGGGGCTTGAACTCTGGGCCTGGGCGCTGTCCCTCAGATCCTCAGCTCAAGGCTAGCACTCTACCACTTGAACCACAGCGCCACTTCCAGTTTTCTGGTGGTTTATTAGCTTTTCCTGCACGGGCTGGCTTTGAACCTCTATCCTCAGATCTCAGCCTCCTAAGTAGCTAGGATTATAGGCGTGAGCCACTGGCACCTGGTTATATAGTTAATATATAATAATTATTATGTTATTATATATAAATTTAACTATAATAATTTCACCGATGAGAACCTCAGAGCACAAGGGTTACCTCAATTGACCAATGTCACCCAGGACAGGCATTCATCTACATTAGACATCTGGCTTAGACTTTAATCCTGGCTAACTAGGAGGCTGGGATCTGGAGGAACATGGTTCATGGCTATCCCATTTCCATTTCCAATTAGCCAACAAAAGAGCTGGGCTGGAGGCATGGCTCAAGTGGTAGGGCACCATCTTACAAACATGAAGCTCTGAGTTTCAACCCTAGTATCACAAACAAAAGAAAACGAAACAAACAATAGGACTTCTTGCTGGGCACCAGAGGTTCACTCCTATAATCCTAGCTACTTCTGTCATCTAGCTTTTCAGGAATATGACATAAGAGGATTGTAATTTGAAGCCAGCAGAAAAGTCCAAGAAATTCTTATTTCCAATTAACCAGCAAAAAGCTGGACTGTAGGCTTGGCTCCAGTGGTAGAGAGCTAGCTAAGCAAGCATGGTAAGTCCTTAGTTTAAACCCTAGTGTTGCCTTAAAAAAAGCAAAACCAAGCCAGGTGCCAGTGGCTCATGCCTGTAATCCTAGCTACTCAGGAGACTGAGATCTGAGGATCATGGTTTAAAGCCAGCCCTGGCAAGAAAGTCTCTGAGACTCTTATCTCCAATAAACCACCAGAAATCAGAAGTGGCGCTGTGGCTCAAGTGGTAGAGCACTAGCCTTGAGCTGAAAAGCTGAGGGGACAGCATCCAGGCCCAGAGTTCAAGCCCCATGACCGACAAAAAAAAAAAAAAAAAAGCCAAACCAAAAACACAGCCTGGCTGCAGAGGCTACTCTTGACTACCTGTGATAGAGATAATGGCCTTTTTCCCCCCTTTCCCAACTGAAAAAAAAAATCTTACTGATTTTTCTGATTTGCAAAGAACTAGAGAGACATAAAAATATTTGAACAAGCTTTGTGCTGGTGGCTCATGCCTGTAATCCTAGCTGCTCAGGAGACTGAGATCTGAGGATAGCAGTTCAAAGCCAGCCCAGGCAAGAAAGTCTGTGAGACTCGTATTTCCAATTACCAGAAAACCAGAAGTGGCGCTGTGGCTCAAGTGATAGAACACTAGCCTTGAGCTGAATTGCGCAGGGACAGTGGCCAGGCCCAGAATTCAAGCCCCAGGACTGGCAAGGAAAAAGAAAATGCTATCATTCTACCACTTGAGCCCCAGTTCCACTTCCAGATTTTTTGGTGATTTAACTGGAGATAGGAGTCTCACAGACTATTCCCTGGGCTGGTTTCAAACCACACTGTACTCCTTGGATCTCAGCCTCCTCAGTAGCTAGGATGGTAGGCCTGAGCCACCGTCACCAGGCTCTATATCAAGTTCTTAACACTTCATAATAGAATCCGTTCTTTGGAGATTAAATGTGCAAATCAGATGACCTGTCAAGCCCTGCTGTGTTACAAGCCAGGGAGCTTGGACAGAGAGGAGGAGGCAGAGGAGTTGGGAGAGGAAGAGGAGCTGAGTCCTAGTTTGTGGTGTCTGAAGCAGAAGGCAGTGGAGGCCATGTGCCAGGGGGCCTGAGGAGCTCACAGGCCTGGCCAGCAGCTCGAGGCTTTGGCACTTATGAATATTCCAGGCCAGCTGCTGGACCTGCAGGAGTGCAGTCTGGCGCTCAGCAGCGAGCACAGCTGGGGCCTCAAGCTGGCACCATGCAGAAGGTGAGCAGTCTGGGAGGCCCCCAGCCCCCTGCCTGGGCCTGGGGCTGGCAGGGGAGCAGAGCTGCCCTGGACACACCCACACTCAGCCTCTTTTAATGAGCCCCACTAGGAGCTCCAGCTGTCAATCTCACACACACACACACACACACACACACACACACACACACACACACACACACACACACACACACACACACACACACACACACACACACACACACACACACACACACAGAGGCCAGCCCAGTGTGCCTGCTGCTTAAGGCTGCATTCTAGCAGCAGGAGGGCAGGGCCAAAGGCCTGGCTGGCATCTCCCTGCAGTGGAAGTCCTGGATTCTCAGAGATGCTAGGGACCCTCAACAACAACTGGGCTGTTGTCTGCTTTGGCCCTTTGGGAAGCCTAACGCTGCCTTCCCCCTTGGGTCCCTGCTGAGTGTTGCTGGGGAGAGAACACCTGATAGACGAGGTAGAGCTGTCACATGAAGAGAATGTAGGAGGAGGTAAGAAGCGTGTTAGAGGAAGAGGCATGGGATGTGTATGGGGTGGGGGTGAGGAGGACACGAGATAAGAACATTCAGAGGCAGGGGGCAATAAAGAGTCTCTTAAAAGCTGTTACTGGGCTGGGAAGGTGGCTCAGTGGTAGAGCGCTTGCCTCGCATGCATGAGGCCCTGGGTTCGATTCCTCAGCACCACATAAGCAGAAAAAAAGCCAGAAGTGGCGCTGTGGCTCAAGTGGTAGAGCGCTAGCCTTGAGCTAAAGTGCTGAGGGACAGCGCCCAGGCCCAGAGTTCAGGCCCCCCCAAAAAGCTGCTACCTTGGCCCAGACTTTTTGGGCTGACTTTGAACTACAATTGTCAGATCTCAGCCTCCTGAGTAGTTTAAGATTACAGGAATGAGCCACTGGTACTGACTTAAAGTAACTTCTCTTTAATTCTTCTTGCTTTTTGTTTCTTTTTTTAATTGTTTGTGTCAGTCCTGGGGCTTAAACTCAGGACCTGGACTGTGTCTATGAGCTTATGTGCTCAAAGCTAGTGTTTCTACCACTTGAGCCACAGGTTCATTTCTGGAGGCTTTTCTTTTTTTCTTTTTTTTTTTGGGGGGGGGGTCCGGTCGTGGGGCCTGAACTCTGGGCCTGGGCACTATCCCTCAGCTCTTCAGCTCAAGGCTAGCCCTCTACCACTTGAGCCACAGTGCCACTGCCAGCTTTTTCTGCTTATGTGGTTCTGAGGAATCAAACCCAGGGCCTCATGCATAGGAGACAAGCACTCTACCTCTGAGCCACCTTCCCAGCCCCACTATATAAATCTTTTATTGAAAATTTGTGCTACAAATATAATTTTCCTATTGGAAATCCAGCCATGCAATGATGCTCTTAGATTAAACATTTTTTTATTAACCTTTGAAGCTACATACAGGATTTGTTTTTAATTAAAGCACATATGCATACATTTTTTTAAAAATCTAACAATGGTTTTAAAAGTGTGTAATGAAGCTAGGTTCTGGTGGCTAACGCCTGTAATCCTAGCTACTCAGGAGGCTGAAATCTGAGGATCACAGTTCAAAGTCAATCTGGGCAGTTAAGTACATGATACTCTTATCTCCCAAAAAATGCCAGGAAACCAGAAGTGGCACTGTGGCTCAAGTGGTAGAGCACTAGTCTTGAGCTGAAGAGCTGAGGGACAGTGCCCAGGCCCAGAGTTCAAGCCCCACAACAGACCAAAAAAAAAAAAGTGTGTAATGAAATCATCAGTCAGCTTTTTCTTCCCTCCTTTCCCTTTTTCTGTCCTCCTCAGCTCCTCAGAGACAGCCAACATTAATTGGTTTCATTCTCTGAATTACCATTTATATGTATATTTGAAAATATTCATGTGCTACCATCTCCTGATAATTGGTCTTATTTATTATTCATTCATTATTCACTGATTTCCTCTAATGTGGTTTTAAAAAATGGGGAGGGGCTTTGGAGTTTTGTTTGTTTTGTATTGTGGGGTTTGTTTTTTTTAACCTTGGTTTTACCCCTATCTTCTAAATATTTCACAATTTTTGGTGAAATCCACAATCACCACTTTCATGATAATGCCTAAGATACACTTCACAACTAAGCAGGGGAGGTCCTGTGATTCTATTCCTTTTTGTGTGTGTTTTCTTTGAGCAAGAGACAGAGACAGACAGACAGACTTTATAGATTAACTTTGTTTTTGTTTTTGTTTTTGTTTTGGTTTTGGTTGTGGGGCTTGAACTCTGGGCCTGGGCGCAGTCCCTCAGCTCTTTAGCTCAAGGCTAGCACTCTACCACTGGAGCCAAACTGCCACTTCCGGCTTTTCTTGCTGAGGAATGGAACCCAGGGCCTCATGCATACAAGGCAAACACTCTAACACTGAGCCACCTTCCCAGCCCTATAGATTAACTTTATAGTCCAGACGAGGCTAGAACTTTTTTGCCTCAGCCTCAACTGCTAGGATTCCAGGCATGCACCACCACAGATGACCTACATTTCCTTTTTACCAGAACTTTTTTGCTTCCCATTGGCACAATTTTTGGCCATGTTTTCTATATTGCAACAATTCTAGGCAATGCGTCTTAGCGCATGTTTCCGAGGGAGGAAGGGCACCTACCTCACTACTCCCTGGCATGCGCCCTGGCTCTCCCTGCCATTCTTTGCTCCAGTCTGTCTTGGTGGGTTTCTGCCTGTGACCCACAGTAGGTTATGAGGAAGGGGCGGGGCCAGACCTCTGTTTGCTTGTTGGCTGTTTGGCTTGTTTGTTTGTTTTCATTGTTGTTGCTGCTGCTGCTGCTGTGGTCCTAGGGCTTAAACTCAGGGCTTGAGCTCTTCCCTGAGCTCTTTTGCTCAAGGCTACCACTCTACCACTTGAGCCACAGTATCACTTCCTGTTTTCTGTTAGTTACTTGGAGAGAAAGGTCTCTTGGACTTTCCTACTTGTGCTGGCTTTGAACCAGCACAACTTTTAACTTATCCTCCTGAATAGCTATGATTACAGGCATGAGCTACCAGTGCCTGGCTTAACTTGTTTTTTGTTTCTTTGTTTTTGTTTTTTTGTTGGTCATGGGGGTTGAACTCTGGGCATAGGCACTATCCCTGAGCTTCTTTTGCTCAAGTCTAGCACTCTACAACTTGAGCCACAGCACTACGTCCAGCTTTTTCTGTTTATGTGGTACTGAGGAATTGAACCCAGACTAAGCAAACACTCTACCACGAAGTCACATTCCTAACCCCTTAGCTTATTTTGTATTTACAAGTACAATGATGTTTTTAAGCTTCATATATGCATCATTGATAGTATAGCAATTTGTGGGATAATTTCTTGGATTAAAAAGCATCACTATAAAAAAAAGTATCATCATAAACCAGGCACTCCTGGTTCACGCCTGTAATCCTAACTACTCAGGAGGCTGACATCTGAGGATAGCAATACAAAGCTAGCTTGGACAGGAAAGTCCATGAGACTCTAATTGCCAATTAACCACCAAAAAGGCAGAAGTGGAGCTGTGGCTCAAGTTATTGAGTGCTAGCCTTGAGCAAATAAAAGCTCTGGCACTAGGAATGTGGGTGGGAATGTGGCTCAGAGGTAGAGTGCTTGCCTAGCATACATGAAGCCCTGGGTTTGACATCTCAGTACCACAATAATAGAAAAAGCTGGAAGTAGCACTGTGGCTCAAGTGGTAGAGCACTTGCCTTGAACAAAAGAAGCTCAGGAACAAGTTTAAGCCCCAGGACTGGCAAAAAAAAAAAAAACCTCTGGGGACAGTGCCCAGGCTCTGAGTTTAAACCCCAGGATGTGTGTGTGCGTGTGCGTGTGCACATGCTTGCACACACACACACACAGCAGCAGCAGCAGCATTATCACAACCTACCACCACCATAGATTGGAAGTCTCATAAACTGAGAACATAGCTTGTGGTAGAATAATAGCCTAGCAAGCACAAGGCTCTGAGTTTGGGCATGTTTTTGTTGTTGTTGTTGTTTTGTTGTTTTTTTTGTCGGTCATGGGGCTTGAACTCTGGGCCTGGGACCTCTCCCTAAGCTCTTCAGCTCAAGGCTAATGCTCTACCACTTAAGGCTCTGAGTTTGATTTCCAGCTACATACACACACAGACACACACACACAGACACACACACACAGACACACACAACATCAGGTAAACAGAGAAGGTGTATAAGAGTGAAAATGTATTCTGGGTACTATGGATGCATGACAAAAATAGAAACATGAAACCTACTAAGAAATGGAAAGGGGGAATAGGGAAAGTGATCGAGGGGAGAGAATGCCAGGGTGTGCTGTAGGCAAGTATGGAAATGTAATAATAAGACCTTCTTATACAACTAATATATGTGAATAAACATTTTATTTTGTAATGAACTGAGCACTGGTGGCTCACACCTGTAATCCTAGCTACTCAGAAGGCTGAGAGCTGAGGATCACAGTTCCAAGCCAGCCCAGGCAGGAAAGTCCATGATACTCATCTCCAATTAACCACCAAAGAGCAGGAAGTGGAGCTTCAGCTCAAGAGCACCAGCCTTGAGTGATAAACCTAAGGACAGTGCCCAGGCTCTGAGTTCAAGCCCGTGTGTGTGTGTGTGTGTGTGTGTGTGTGTGTGTGTGTGTGTGTGTGCGCGCGTGCGCACGCACATATATATTCATGCATACATACATACATATCTAGCTGCCTTCCTCACCCCTACTTGAAATGGGAATTGAGGACATCTTTGTGAGCCACCCAGCCCTCTCAATAAGGAGGATGGTGATGATGAGTGCTGATGGAGTCGAGCCCTGGCAGCAGGGCTCTGCTTCTCTGATGATGAGAGGTAGCATTTGTGCTGGGTGGTTCCTGACCCTCTCTGCCCATCAGAACTAGCTGCTGAAGACAGCTTCCCTGAGGTCAGAGTAGGATTTGAAGTGTCAGCTGCTTTTCAAATGCTTCCTAGGTGACTGTCCCACACAGCCTGACTGAACCACAGACAAGTCCTGGGGAAGCCCTGGCTGGATTCTAAGAAGATTCCCCAGGCCTGCTGGGGGATCGCTAAGCCATGGGCACAGATGGTGGTGCGGGCTGGATTGGAGCCATGGCAGCAGTTCTCCACTCCCCATCTTTGTGCGGCTCCTGCAGGACACTCTCCCCAGCCAGCCGGGCCCCCAGCCGGCCATGATGAGATCAGCTCAGAGTGCATGGGTCACAGCTGTGCACCTGGCAGGCAGCCGTCAAGCGGATCCACACAGCCTTGGGAGACACTAAGCAGACAGTTGTGCGGGGGTGGGCCGGGCTGGGGGTCAGCTGTCTGGGGGCCAGCTTAGTGTAGAGGCATTGCAAACCTTGGGGAGTGAAAGCTTCCAGCTGGGAGATGATGCATTGTATAAAACATGTTGGGTCTTTTTTTTTTTTTTTTTAAGTTTTTGATTCCATTAAAGTAACACATGATTATTTAAAACAAAACAAAAAATTCACAAGTACAGAACAACTGGAAATCACGTGAGATTAGCCAATCAGTGATCATCCCTGTTGATATCTTGGAATATCGTCCTGTGTCATTGTCCAGGGTACAGTCCAAAAAGCACATGATTTGTTGACCTGATCGATTGTGTTCCAACACCAGAGCAGACTTCCACACAGTAGGATAGCTGTCTAGCGCATGGTCTCTAGGTGATAACCACCTTGCAGGACCACCTTCCTATATCAGGTCTAGTGTTGATTGAGATGGGAAAACAGCTGGATTTTCTAGGCCTGCTGTAGGTCATGACCCCACCAGCTGTTGAGTGTAGTAAACACTGAAGTAATCAGGGCAAGCAAAAGGTGAGCTTGTGTTTACCACCTCATTAGATCCTGCCATAACACCAGGTGTATCTACACCTCCCCCTACCCAGAAGAAACCTACCCAGGGAGGCTGAGATCTGAGAATCAATGATTTGAAGCTAACCAGAGCAGACAGATCTGTGAAACTTTTAGCTCCAATTAATCAGCCAAAGGCCAGAAGTGGAGACATGGCTCCAGTGATAGAATGCCAGCCTTAAGCAAATAAGCCAAGTGTGAATGTAAGGTCAAAGCCCAGAGTACTGGCACAAGAGTCCCTCTTTATTAATATATTAATTAAACAAAAAATTGGCCAATCATTATGCCTTTATTGTTTCTTTAGGACTACATAAGCAAATATCATCATATGTTTCTATGTCCACTTTTTTTTTCAGTCAGTCATGGGGCTTGACTCAGGAATAATCAAGCCCCACAACTGACAACAACAACTAAGTGCTATATTGCTGGGGCTCTGGTGGCTTGTGCCTAGAATCCTAGCTACTCAGGAGGCTGAGATTTGAGGATCATTGTATGAAGCCAACCCTGGGCAGAAAAGTCTATGAGACTCTGATCTCCAAATAGCCATTAGAAAACCAGAAGTGGTGCTGTGGCTCAAAGCACTAGCCTTGAGCACAAAAGCTCAGGGACAGCACCCAAGCCCCACGACCAATTAAAAAAAAGACAGGAAGGAAGGACGTGGACTATCCTATACCTTGCTTATTTCCATTTAGCTGTGTATCCTGAAAGGCCTCCATTTTTCCATTGGGGTAGGTAACTCTCAGGTTTTTTTTGGGGGGGGGGCGATTGTTGGTCATGGGGCTTGAACTCTGGGCCTGGGCACTGCCCCTCAGCTCTTCAGCTCAAGTCTAGCTCTCTACCACAGTGCCACTTCCAGCTTTTTTCTGCTTATGTGGTGCTTAGGAATGGAATCCAGGGCCTCATGCATGCAAGCACTCTACCACTGAGCCACCTTCCCAGAACCAATTCTCAGTTTTTCATACCTTGCAATCGCTCTGTTGTGTAAATAAAATCTTCAAGCAGTCTCCAAATATTTATGTTTTTTGCCATCATGTCATCACAATTAGTGTGACAATGAATTGCCTTTTTTGCATACTGTTTCCAAGTTCACAATGAGTCCTGGAGATAGATTCCTAGAAGTAAGCTGGCTAAGCCAAAGGGTAATGCCTATTCCATTTTGCTAGAGATTGCCAAATAATTGCCTCCTGGAAAGATTGCATCCTTTTTGGGGGGTGGGAAGAGTTTCCATGAGGGCTTAAAGTCAGGGCCTCCCACTTGCTGGGAAGATGGTCTACTAGCTGAGCCAGGCCTCCAGCCCACAGATCATATTATTTTGTATTCCATAAACTATATGTGTGAGAGCCTGAGTCCCAGCAAGTGTGTTGTCAAGCTTTTGGAATTTTCCTAATCTGATAGGACAGTTATGTTATCTCAGGGTGACTTAATTTGCACTTTCTAGCACCTTTTCCATTTTTCTTTCTTTATCTACTATCTATGTTCATGTCTTTTGCTTTTTACAAAGACCAAGAACTTTATATTTTAAGAGGTTTATATAAAGCCGGGCACTGGTGGCTCACGCCTGTAATCCTAGCTACTCAGGAGGCTGAGATCTGAGGATCGCGGTTCAAAGCCAGCCCGGGCAGGAGAGACCGTGAGACTCCTATCTCCAATCAACCACCAGAAAACCGGAAGTGGTGCTGTAGCTCAAGTGGTAGAGCGCTCGCCTTGAGCTGAAGAGCTGAGGGACAGCACTCAGGCCCAGAGTTCAAGCCCCACGACCGACAAAAAAAAAAAAGAGGTTTATATAGCTTTCTTATCAAAATTATCAGTCTCATCCTCTCTCTCTCTCTCTCTCTCTCTCTCTCTTTCCCTTTCATCCCCTGTGTCCATAAAAGCATGCTTTTACTTGTGTTGTTCAAGTTATCAATATTTTATTGCTTCTGATTTATTTCTTTCTATGTAGCCCAGGCTGGCCTTGAACTTGTAATTCTCTTTCCTCAGACCTCCAGGTGCTGGGATGTTTGGCAAATCCCACTATACCATTTTTTCTGATGCTCTTCAAGTTGGAAATATTTTCCTCATTCTCAGATATAAAAGCAAGGACTCATTTTTTGTTGTGTTTTGTTTGTTTCTGTTGTGGTACTGAGGTTTGAACTCAGTACCTTGTGCTTGCTAGGCAAGTAACTCTACCACTTACACTAGTCTTCCAGCCTTCAAATTTCTTTCTAGTATTATAGAATACTAGAAAGAATACTTTTATCCCTTACTCATTTATTATTGATTCTTGTATTTGAGAAAATGGAATGGATATTATCTTTTTCTATATGAGTACAGAGCCGTCGCAACACCATTTTTTCCCTACTGCTTTAAGATGTATCCTTAGTTGTATGGCAAGTTTCCTTCAGGTCTCAGGCTTCATTTTACCTTTGGATATTAGATATCTAGCCTATTTCTTTCTTCCTTATCTGTCTCCCCAAAGAAGGTAATCTTAAGATTAACAGCAGGTGCTGTGAAGGCTGAGCTCTGAGGATCACAGTTGGAAGCCAGTCAGGGCAGAAAAGATTGTGAGACTTTTATTTCCAATTAACCACCAAAAAGCCAAAAGTGGAGCTGTGTTTCAAGTGGTCAAATGGCAGCCTTTGGGAAAAGGCTAATAGCACCCAGGCTATGAGTCCAAGCTTCAATACTAGTATACACAAAAACAAAAAACAAACAAAACAACTAGCTGATGGAATAGGAATTGAAGTTTGCTCCAATAACTTTTCTTCTTTCAAAACTTTCCTAGGAAAGACCATTCAGAACCCTGGAGCAGTTCCTAGATGAATTGACTGTAAACAGTAAGTAGATACAAGAGTGCAAGCATAACTGTGTGGATCCTATGGTGTAGACCCCACAAGATCTCCCCTCTCCCCTCCCCTCAGGATGGAGTGCTCATCTTCCCAACTTCCAGGAATAAGCCAATAGCTTCATAGCTGAATCCTGCCCTATAAAGTGTTCTGGAAAAAAGCTGGTGGCAGTTCATATTCAATCACATATCAGCGTAGGAGAACAAAGATAGTGGCCCCTATTGCTTCAATTTCCACAAATCTAAGGCATTGTCTAGCTCTAGAGTTTCCTATGGGACTGAGGACTCTATTGAAATAGCTTCATATTCACCTTATCCATCTACCCAACACACACACACACACACACACACACACACACACACACACACACACACAATGTGGAAGATAAAAGTTTCATTATTAGCACTGCTTATTGCTTGGTGAATATTACTTCAAATTCCTCTCTGTCTCTGTCTCTGTCTCTGTCTCTCTTTCTCTCTCTCTCTGTCCCTCCCTCCCTCCCAGTTTTAGGGGGTGAAACTTCAGGATCTTGTGCATGATAGGCAAGAACTGTATCACTGAGCTATACCCCAGTCTTCATTTTATTTTGAGACATGGTGGTTAAGTTACCTCATCTGGTTCTGAAACTGAGAATCCTCCTGCCTCAGCCTTCTGAGTAGCTGGATTACAGTCATGCACCACCATGTCCATAATTTGGAAAAATAATTATAATTAATATTATGTTTAAAACTAGAGATGAAGCTGTATGTTGGAGGCTCATGCCTGTAATCCTAGCTACTCAGGAGGCTGAAATCTAAGGATCGCGGTTCAAAGCCAGCTTGGGCAGAAAAGGCCGTGAGACTCTTTTTTTCCTTTTCTTTTTCTTTTTTGTTGGTGGTAGAGCTTGAACTCTGGGCCTGGGCACTGTCCCTCAACTCTTCAGCTCAAGGCTAGTGCTCTACCACTTGAGCCACGGTACCATTTCCAGTTTTCTAGTGGTTTATTGGAGATACAAGTCTCACAGACTTTCCTGCTCAGACTGGCTTTGAACCGTGATCCTCAGATCTCAGCCTTCTGAGAAGCCTGAGTGGCCTGAGCCACAGGCGCCCGGCTGCCGTAAAGAGTTGAAGAGCTCAGGGACAAAGCCCAGGCCCAGAGTTCAAGCCCCACAACCAACAACAACAACAACAAAACAGAGATGATTAGAAATAAGATTGGCGAAAATGCCAGCATTTAATAACAGAGATCTCCACAGCAAAAGCTAGCTCCCATTAGCAAACTAATGTGCATGGAGAGAGGTATAGTGCCTTTTAAACTATGATGAGTGGAAAGTACTAAGGAGCCATCTCCTCTTTCAAAATAAAAGAGAAAAATAAATAAGTAAATAATTCCTAAGAATAATAATACAAAATGGTTAGAAGCCAGAAAGATCATTCCTAAACTAAGTTAAGTCTTGTTAGAGGGAAATAGCAAATAACATGATGTTTTTGTTTGTTTTGTGCTGGTCCTGAGGCTTGAACTCAGGGCCTCGTACTGTCCCTAAGCTTTTGTGCTCAAGGTTAGGGCTTAACCACTTGAGCCATAGTTCCACTTCCAGTTGTTGTTTTTTTTTTTTGGGGGGGGGGTCCTGTCGTAGGGCCTGAACTCTGGGCCTGGGCATTGTCCCTCAACTCTTCAGCTCAAGGCTAGCACTCTACCACTTGAGCCACAGCACCACTTCTGGCTTTTTTCTTTTGCTTATGTGGTGCTGAGGAATCAAACCCAGGGCCTCAGGCATGCAAGGCAAGCACTCTACCACTGAGCCACCTTCCCAGCCCCCCACTTCCAGTTTTTTTTTTTTTTTTTTGTGATTAATTGGAGATAGGAGTCTCCAGACTTTCCTGCCCAGGCTGGCTTTGAACCACAATCCTCAGATCTCAGCCACTCAAGTATCTAGGATTACAGGGACGAGCCACCATTGCCTGGCTAACACAATGTTTTTGAGAATTGTCATTTCCTGTATTCATAGACCATGCTCACATATCCCCAGCTGACTGACAGCTGGATAAGCAAGACCACACAGAACATCTTGTGGTTCTGCTTTCTTGTCTCATACATGGATGAAGAAACCAAGATTTCAAGAGCCTAAGGTGACTTGTCCAGAGTCACATAATAACTGATCAGAACCCAAATGTAAACCCAGATCCTCTTAACTTGCAGGTTACTACATTCTCCATATTTACAGCAACAGCAACATGGTGGGTACCAAAATTTAATTTTTTTTTTTTGGTCGGTCGTGGGGCCTGAACTCTGGGTGCTGTCCCTCAGCTCTTCAGCTCAAGGCTAGCGCTCTATCACTTGAGCCACAGTGCCACTTCTGGCTTTTTCTGCTTATGTGGTGCTGAAGAATCGAACCCAGGGCCTCATGCATGCAAGGCAAGCATTCTACCATGGAACCACCTTCCCAGCCTGCAAAATTTAATTTTTTTTAATCTAAGGAATACTTGCAAGGGGTCAGTGTCTGTGACCCAGAGGATGAATATTTGAAGCCAGCTCAGTCAGAAAAAGTCCTCAAGACTCCATCTCTAAAGCAAACAGCAAAAAGCTGGGCTGGAAGCTTGGCTTAAGTGGTAGAGCACTAACAGAAAAAGCAAGCTGAGAAAGCCCAGAAAACTACAAGTGGAACTGTGGCTCAAAGTGGTAGAGTACCAGCTTTGAGCAAAGGAGCTCAGGGACAGAGCCTAGGCTCCAAGTTCAAGCTGTATGATAAATAAAATAAAAAATAAGTTTAAAAATCCAAGGAATGCTTAATATAATTTATGGGGAATATTTAGTGTATTTTTTTGTGCCAGTCTTAGGGCTTGAACTCAGGGCCTGGACACTGTCCCTGTCTTTTGCTCAAAGCTGGTGCTCTACCACTTGAGCTACAGCGCCACTTCCAGCTTTTTCTGTTTATGTGGTACTGAGAAATCAAACCCAAGGCTTCATGCATACTAGGCAAGCACTCTACCATTAAGCCACCTTCCCAGCCCTTAGTGAAATTTTTATAGATGAGAAAAATCCTTTAACTCAGCTGGGAAGGTGGCTCAGTGGTAGAGTGCTTGCCTTGCATGCATGAGGTCCTGGGTTCCATTCTTCAGCACCATATAAACAGAAAAAGCTGAAGTGGCACTGTGGCTCAAGTAGTAGAGCACTAGCTTTGAGCTGAAGAGCTGAGGGACAGCACCCAGGGCCCAGAGTTCAGGCCCCACGACCAACAAAAATAATAATAATAAATAAAATAAAATAAAATCCTTTAACTCATAGATTTAGTAAGCTATGTCCTCTTGCTCTAATCTTAACTCATCCATAAAATAATTTAATTCCATGTTTACAAAATGATGAAATGACATAGCTAGAAAAATTCCTTATGACTATAGTTGGGACTGTCATGAACAGGCATGCAGCATTACAGAAAGAACTTTAAGTGTGTATACTTGATTCTAGATGAACTGGTATTACTGTATCTATTTGCAAAGTTTTGTTTTTGTTTTTGTTTTTATCAGTCATGGAGCTTGAGCAGTCAAGCCTGGGCTATTTTGCTCAAGACTAGTACTCTACTACTTTTTTAAGCCACAGTGCCACTTCCAGTTTTCTGGTGCTTAATTAGAGATAAGAGTCTCACTTACTTGGCTGGGCTGGCTTTGAACCACAATCCTCAGATCTCAACTTCCTGAATAGCCAAGATTGTAGGCGTGATCCACCTGCACCTGGCTTATTGTGCTGTTTTATTTAGTGTTGTCTGTGTTGTTTAAAGATGACAGGTGCTCAGAGCATATTGAATACACATGTATACAGTACACAAAGATTTCTATATTTCTAACTTGATTATAATTTACAAACTCAGGACAGAAATATTGCATTGGCTTACTTCTCAACTATCATGAGCAGCAAAAGTTAAACACTTTAAGAGTTCTCTGACAATAAGCAATTAATAAATCTTTCAAAAACCACGATTGGCTGGGCACTGGTAGCTCACCTGTAATCCTCGCTACAGAGGAGGCTGAAATCTGAGGATGGCTATTCAAAGCCAGCCCAGTCAGGAAAGTCCATGAGACTATCATCTCCACTGAACGACCAAAAAAGGCCAGAAATGGAGCTGTGGCTCAAGTAGTAGAATGCTAGCCTTGAGCAAAATGAAGGTCAGGGACAGCACCTGGGCCCTGAGTTCAAGCCACAGGACTGGTACAGACCAACAAAACAAAACAAATAAACAAATAAAAAACACACTGGAGAAACAACAAAACAAAACATCTCAAGGCTTATAAATGTAGCTCAGGGGCTGGGAAGGTGGCTCAGTGGTAGAGCACTTGCCTTGCATGTATGAGGCCCTGGGTTCAATTCCTCAGCACCACATAAGCAGAAAAATCTGGAAGTGGCGCTGTGGCTCAAGTGATAGACCACTCGCCTTGAGCAAAAAGCTCAGGGACAGTGCCCAGGCTCTGGGCTGGCACACAAAATAAAATAAAATAAAATAATCAAGAGAATAGGATTCCTGGGGAAGGGGAATCATTTAGAATTTCTGTGAGTAAAGTCAAAGATGATTGAGACAACTAGGAAGAACAAATAGGTAGAGGAGTTCTTCATTAAAGTAAATTTTATTGAAGTGCACAGAGTGTAAAGTATAACTGAATGAATCTCCCAAACTGAAGATATTATGTAACCATCATGCAGATAAAGCTTTAGAGCATTAAGAACAATCTTCGTAATGGGGTGCTGCTGGCTCATTACTGTAATCCCAGCTACTTAAGAGGCTGAGATCTAAGGATAGAGGCTCAAAGCAAGCCCAGGTAATAAAGTCCATGAAACTCATAGCCAAAAAAAAAAATCCAAGCCGGGCGCTGGTGGCTCACGCCTGTAATCCTAGCTACTCAGGAGGCTGAGATCTGAGGATCGCGGTTCAAAGCCAGCCCGGGCAGGAGAGACCGTGAGACTCCTATCTCCAATAAACCACCAGAAAACCGGAAGTGGCGCTGTAGCTCAAGTGGTAGAGCGCTCGCCTTGAGCTGAGGGACAGCGCCCAGGCCCAGAGTTCAAGCCCCACGGCCGACAAAAAAAAAAAAAAAAAAAAAAAAAAAAAAAAAAATCCAGTAATTGAGGAATGGAGCTCAAAGTAGTAGAACACTAGTTTTGAGCACAAAAGCTCAAGTATAGTCCCTGAGTTCAAGCTCAGGACTAGCACACACACACAAAAAGAAAAACTTTCTAACCAGGGCATGGTAGGTCACACTTCAATCCTAGCTACTTATACAAGATGGAGATTGGGTAGGATTGTGGTTCTAATACCACAGAAAAATCTGGGCATGATGGCATGTGCCTATTACCCCAGCTATGGCAGGAAGTATTCATGGGAGGATTGTGATCCCGGCAGGCCCTAGCTAAAAGTGAGACCCTTTTCAAACAAATAAGTGCAAACAGGCTTTGAGATATGGCTCAAGTGGTAAGGCGCCTGCTTAGTAAGCACAAGGCACTGAGTTCAAACTCCATTCAACACTGAAAAAAGCAAAAAAAAACTGGATGTGGGTGGGGTGGAGGGAACCATTCTTTATGTCCTTCATCCCACTCCTCAAAACAATAGTTCTGATTCTGATCAAATTGATTCATTTTGCCCATTCTTTTTTTTTTTTTTTTTTGCGTGTGTGTGTCAGTCATGGGGCTTGAACTCTGGATCTGGGAGCTTTCCCTGTGCTCTTCAGCTCAAGGCGAGTGCTCTACTGCTTGAGCCACAGCACCACTTCTGGTTTTCTAGTGGTTTATTGGAGATAAGAGTCTCACTGAGTTTCCTGCCTAGGCTGGCTTTGAACCATGATCCTCAGATCTCAGCCTCCTGAGTAGCTAGGATTATAGGCATGAGCTACCAGTGCCCAGCTCATTTTGCCCATTCTTGATCTCTGTATGAATGGGATGAGTACTTGTTTTACATGAGATGGAGGCCCTGGTTTGCAGATCCAGAAACAAAAGAGAAAAAAGAAATCTATGCTATCTTTAGCCTTTAAAATACATTATTATGGGGCTGGGAAGGTGGCTCAGTGGTAGAGTGCTTGCCTTGCATGCCTGAGGCCCTGGGCTCGATTCCTCAGTACCACATAAGTAAAAACAAAAAAAGCCGGAAGTGGCTCTGTGGCACAAGTGGTAGAGCGCTAGCCTTGAGCTGAAGAGCTGAGGGACAGCACCCAGGCCCAGAGTTCAGGCCCCACGACCGGACCCCCCCCCAAAAAAATACATTATTATTGTTGTTGTTATTACTATTGCCAGTCCTGAGGCTTGAACTCAGGACCTCGGCTCTGTCCCTGAGTCTCTGTGCACAAGGCTAGCTAGAGCTCTATCACTTGAGCCACAATACCACTTCCAGCTTTCTCTGTTTATATGGTATTGAGGAATCAGACTCAGGACTTCATGCATACTAGGCAATCACTCTACCACCAAGTCACATTCCCAACCCTAAAAACCATATGATGATGATGATGATGATGATGATGATGATGATGATGATGATGATGACAACAACGACGACGATGACGACGACGATTTTGTGGGCCGTGGGGCTTGAACTCTGGGCTTGGACGCTATCCCTCAGCTCTTCAGCTCCAGGCTAGTGCTCTACCACTTTGAGCTACAGTACTACTTCCAGTTTTCTGATGGTTAATAGGAGATAAGAATCTCATGGACGGTCCTGCCTGGGCTGGCTTTGAATTGAGATCTTCAGATCTTAGCCTCCTGAGTAGCTAGGATTACAGGTGTGAGCCACCAGTGCCCGGCTCCATTATTATTTAATAATAATAATAATAATAATGATGATGATGCTAATCCTGGGACTTGAACTCAGGGTCTAGGCATTGTCTCTAAGCTTCTTTTGCTCAAGGCTAGTGTAAGGTCCACTCCTGGATGGCGAGCAGACTCTACCCTCCTCGCAGCAAAGTCTCCACCCAGTACCTGCATTACCTAGGCAACTGGCACACCTGGAAGAGGTCACATCTGCATCCGCTGAGGTCACATCTGAATTTGATGTGGCCACACCTTTCTCCGCCCATACCCTAGATAAGGCCTAGCCCAGGCCCAGATGCTCTCTCTGCTCTTTCCTTCTCAGCTCTTTCCCAGCTCTCTCTCTTTCCCACCTCTTTCCCAGCTCTTTCCCCAGCTCTCTGTCTTTCTCAGGTCTTTTCCAGGCCTTTCCCGGCTGCGTGGAGTGCCAAACTGGCCTGGTCCCATCAGGTCTACTGAATAAATTTACCCCTTCCCTGAATACCACGTGCGTGGTGCTGTTCTTACTCGGCTACCTCTTTTTAAAAACCTAACAGCTAGCACTCTACCACTTGAGCCACAGCACCACTTCCAGCTTTTTCTGTTTATGTGGTACTGAGGAATTAACCCAGGGCTTTATACATGATAAGCAAACACTCTACCACTGAGCCACCTTCCCAGCCTTCTTTTTTTTTTTTTTTGTTGGTCATGGGACTGGAACTCTTGGCCTGGGCGCTGTCCCTCAGCTCTTTAGTTCAAGGCTAGCACTCTGCCACTTGAGCCACAGCGCTACTTCCAGTTTTCTGATGGTTAATTGGAGATAAGAGTCTCACGGACTTTCCTGCCCCAGCTGGCTTGAACCGCAATCCTCAGATCTCAGCCTCCTGAGTAGCTAGGATTATAAGCGTGAGCCCAGGCCATATTATTTTTAAGTACAAGTTTTATTATTGTTCAGGTGTGGTGACACTGACAGATCAGAGAATAACTCCAATAAAGACAGTTTGTAATTCACAGTATCCAAGAGGAAAGAACATGCCACATTACCTAAGCCACATGGCGAAGTGTCAGAGACAGAGTGGGAGAAAGCATGGACTTTGCTGTGGTTTTCTGGGATAGGAATAGGAGGAGCAGTTAAACTGACTTAGCAGGTTTGGCATCAGCTAATTTGAATGAGTGCAGCACTCTTCCAGTGTTCAAAAGCTGTCCTGAAAGCTGGGCGCTGTTGGCTCACGCCTGTAATCCTAGCTACTCAGGAGGCTGAGATCTGAGGATCGCGGTTCAAAGCCAGACCAGGCAGGAGAGACCGTGAGACTCCTATCTCCAATAAACCACCAGAAAACTGGAAGTGGCGCTGTAGCTCAAGTGGTAAAGCACTCGCCTTGAGCTGAAGAGCTGAGGGACAGCGCCCAGGCCCAGAGTTCAAGCCCCACGACCGACAAAAAAAAAAAAAAAAAAAAAAAAGCTGTCCTGAGTAGTCAGGTACGTGACCCTGGAGTGGTTAGGGCAGAGGACTATTGACTCAGAGGTTTAGGCTATGGGCTACGGATTGATTTTGCATATGAAAGGCTCCCTCCTAGGGGAGCGATTTGCTGTCTCTAGGAATTCTCCAGCCCCTTGGCAGTTTTCCCCAGGGTTGAAAGGCTTCCATGATGTACTGAAAAGAAAGAACCAGCCAAGCACAACAGTTCACACCTGTAATCCCAACTATTTGGGATATGGAGGTAGGAGGATAGCAAGTGCTATGGCAGCCAAAGCCAAGGTAGCAAGATCCAGTGTCAAAAGCATAGTACTAACAAGAAGCCTGGGGAAGTGTCTAGAGTAGTGGAGCACCTGCTCCACAAGGCTAGGTTCAATCCCCCAGGCAAGCACATGTATACACACACACACACACACACACACACACACACACACACACACACACACACACATACATACATACATTCATTCATTCATATACATACATTCATATATACATACAACAGTCTAGAAACTTTTTTTTTTTTTGGTCCTGGAGCTTGAACTTAGTGCCTGGGCACTGTCCCTTAAACTCTTGTGCTCAAGGCTAGCACTCTACCACTTTGAGCCACAACTCCACTTCCAGGTTTCTGTTGGCTAATTGGCGATAAGAGTCTCCTGAAGGGGCTGGGAAGGTGGCTCAGTGGTAGAGCGCTTGCCTTGCATGCATGAGGTCCAGGGTTCGATTCCTCAGCACCACATAAGAAAAAAGAAAAAAGCCGGAAGTGGCACTGTGGCTCAAGTGGTAGAGTGCTTGAGCTGAAGAGCTGAGGGACAGCGTTCAGGCCCCACAACCAGACCCAGAAGAAAAAAAGAAGAGTCTCATGGACTTTCCTGCTCAGGCTAGCTTTGAACTTCCATCCTCAGATCTCAGCAGCTTCCTGAGTAGCAAGGATTACAGGTGTGAGCCACCAGTGCCCAGCTTCTCCTTTATTTTATAATTATGATAAATTATGTTGAACTTTTGAATGATAAAACTGGCATTCCTGAAATAAGTCCCATGTATCACAATCTATTATTCTTTTAGATAAGGCTAAGTTCAGAATAATAGTAATAAGAAAGATTGGCAAGTAACTTTCTTACGTCTTTGTTAACTATGATATCAAGACTATGAACCAGAGGTTCATGCCTGCATGGTTCAAAGCTAGTCTGGGCATACAAGTCAGAGAGCTTCTTATCTTCTGTTTACCAGCAAAAATGTCAGAAGTGGAAATGCAACTCAAGTGGCAGAATACCAGCCTTGAGTGAAAAAGCCAAGCAAGAACTTGAGGCTCTGAGTTCAAGCCCCAGTACTGGCAAAAAGAAAGAAAAAAAGGATAAAGAAAAAGAGAGAGAGAAAAAAAAAGAAAAAAAAAAAGAACAAACTCAGTGGTAGATCTAGCTTTTACTTAGCATGTTGGAAGGCTTGAATTTAATCCTCAGCACTACAAAGGAAAAAATTATATTGACCATATAAAATAAATTAATTATCATTATTACCACTTCTATATTCTGGAAGAATTTATATAACAAGCCATATTATAAGCCTGTTATAAAGTACCACAATTAGCTGGTTGACAGTGGCTCACACCTGTAATTCTAACTACTTAGGAGGCTGAGATCTAAGGATCTTGCTTCAAATCCAGCCCAGGCAGATAAATTAGAGTCTCTCATTTCCAATTAGTCAGCAAAAAGACAAAAAGCTCAAATGGAAGAGAGCTAACCTTGAGAGAAAAGACCTTGAGGTCTCAAGTTCAAGCCTCCGTACTGGAACACACACACACACACCTCAAATAAAAAACAGTACAACAAACAAGATAATTTAAACTTCTTTCCTTCACCCATTTTATAAAACAACTGTAGATAATATTTAAACTAATGATCATAGCCTTGTTTAAATAAAACTTGATCAATACTAAAGTTTGGATTTCACAAAATGTTCACGTGTCATAAAATATTGTCGGTTGGGAAGGTGGCTCAGTGGTAGAGCTCTTGTCTTGCATGCCTGAGGCCCTGGGTTCGATTCCTCAGTACCACATAAGCAAAAAGAAAAAAGCTGGAAGTGGCGCTGTGGCTCAAGTGGTAGTGCGCTAGCCTTGAGCTGAAGAGCTGAGGGACAGCGCCCAGGCCCAGAGTTCAGGCCTCAAGACCAGACCCAAAAATAAAAAATAAAAATAAAAAATAAAATAAAATATTGTCTCTCTTTGATTTTTTTCTATGATTTATGAATGTAAAAACACGATTCTAAGTTCACAGACATTACAAAAGCAAGGAACAGGTTACAGCTTACCTGCTCTATATAGGTTCCTGCAAATTACCAGGGCTCTAAATTGTAAAAAAAAAAAAAAAAAAATTGTAAAACAGTGGCAGATATAAACTCACCTGAATGTGTTTTTCTGCCATATCAACTCCTCAAGTCTTGACTAACTTCTTCCCTCTTGATATCTTGCAATTATCTGCATTTTTGTCCTGAGTTACAAGGTCTCTCTCTTGCTCACTCTCCTCTCTCTCTCTTCCCCCTCTTTCTTTCTTTCTCTCTCCTCTCTCTCCCACTCTCTCTTTCTCTCTCTCCTTCTCTCTCTCCCTCTCTCTCTCCCTCTCCCTCTCTCTCTCCCCCTCCCCACCTCTCAATCCTTGGCCTTGAACTAAGGGCTTGTGAACTGTTCACGAGCTTCTTTTGTTCCAGGACAGTGCTCTACCAGTTCAGCCACAAACTTCACTTCCAGGTTTTGTATAGTTTATTGGCGATACGGGTCTCACTGACTTTCTTGCCTAGTTTGACTTTGAATGACAATCCTTAGATCTCAGCCTTCTGGGCACCCTGCTAGGTTTTTGTTTTTTATATCAAAATTTTAAAAATGTTACTATAAAGGTGATATACACAGGGGTTACCATTTCATAAGTCAGGTAATGAATACATTTATTTTTGGACAATATCACCCTCTTCCTTTGCTCTCTCCCAATATTTCCCACTTGTCCCTGCCCACAAGTTGTATTGTTTGTATTGTTTCTACTGCATACCACTGTGCATTTGTTCACCCTTTGTCCTACATTTCTGTGTCCCCTTGCCCCCCAAAGATAACCAAACAAACAAGACAAAAAGAAAAGAAAAGAAAAGAAAAAGAGTCTCCCTTTTTTTGGCCAGTCCTAGAGCTTGAACTTAAGGCCTGGCACTGTTCCTGAGCTTCTTTTGCTCAAGGCTAGCACTCTACCACTTGAGCTACAGCGCCACTTCGAGCTTTTTCTGTTTATGTGGTACTCAGTAATCAAAACCCAGGGCTTCATGCATGTTAGTCAAGCACTCAACCACTAAGCCACACTCCCAGCCATCCTGGAACTCATTTAAATAAGTATCATCTTGTATGATCAGAGGCACAGGGGCACAGAGGCATTTCACCTTTGTGTACCTCACCTAAGACCATCTTCTTTTGGTCTAACTGTGTGTGAATGTCTAGAGGCCTCTATAATTTATCATGTTCTGCTGTGATTTGTGTTTTTTGTTTGTTTCTTTGTTTTTGAGACATTGTTTCCATGTGTAATATAGACTGGTCTTAAACTTTCAGTCCTGTTTCTTCCTTTTTAGTGCTGAGATTACAGGTACATGCCATCACACCCAGCTCTATACTCTATAGTTACTCTTTTTTTTTTTTTTTTTTGCCAGTCCTGGGGCTTGAACTCAGGGCCTGGGCACTGTCTCTGAGCTCAAGGCTAGCCACTCTACCACTTTAGTCACTGCACCACTTCCAGGTTTTTCTGTGTTTATGATACTGAGGAATCAAACCCAGGGCTTCATGCATGCTAGGCAAGCACTCTATCACTAAACCACATTCCCACCTCCTTTTAATCCTATCAAGAGTAACTATAGGGGCTGGGAATGTGGCTTAGTGGTAGAGTGCTGCGAATGTAGCTCAGTGGTAGAGAGCTAGCCATGAGCTAAAGAAGCTCAGGGACAATGCCCAGGCCCTGAGTTTAAGATAAAATGGATACTAATAATCCATTAAAAAGGGAAGCATTGGGCTGGAAAGGTGGCTCAGTGGTAGAGTGCTTGCCTTGCATGCATGAGGCCCTGGGTTCGATTCCTAAAAGCCAGAAGTGGCGCTGTGGCTCAAGTGGTAGAGTGCTAGCCTTGAGCTGAAGAGCTGAGGGACAGTGCCCAGGCCCAGAGTTCAGGCCCCATGATCGGACCCCTCCCCCCCAAAAAAGGGAAGCATTTTCTGTCAGTTGTGGAGCTTGAATTCTGGGCCTGGGCACTGTCCCTCAGCTCTTCAGCTCAAGGCTAGGGCTCTACCACTTGGCCACAGCACCACTTCTGGTTTTCTAGTGGATAACTGGAGATAAGAATCTCATGGAAGGGCTGGGAAGGTGGCTCAGTGGTAGAGCGCTTGCCTTGCATGCTCGACGCTCTGGGTTCGATTCCTCAGTACCACATAAGCAAAAAGAAAAAAGCCGGAAGTGGCGCTGTGGCTCAAATGGTAGAGTGCTAGCCTTGAGCTGAAGAGCTGAGGGACAGCGCCCAGGCCCAGAGTTCAGGCCCCACAACTGGACCCCCCCCCAAAAAAAAGAATCTCATGGAAGCTGGTGCCAGTGGCTCACGCCTGTAATCCTGGCTACTCAGGAGGCTGAGATCTGAGGATCACAGTTCAAAGCTAGCCCAGGCAGGAAAGTCCCTGAGATTCTTATTTCCAATAAATCACTAGAAAACCAGAAGTGACGCTGTGGCTCAAGCAGTAGAGCACTCGCCTTGAGCTGGCGAGCACAGTGACAGTGCCCAAGCCCAGAGTTCAAGACCCACAAAAAAAAAAAAAAAAAAAAAATTTTTCAGGGACTTTCCTGCCAGGGCTGGCTTTGAGCCACAATCCTCAGATCTCAGCCTTCTGAGTAGCTAGGATTACAAGTGTGAGCTACCAGTATCCAGCCCAAAGCATACATTTTTATGTGCTAATTTTATTTTATTTTGATGCTGGAGAATGGATCTAAGCTGTATCACAAGCCGCATAGGTTAATTTTTTTGTTTTGTTTTGTTTTTGTTGGTTGTGGGGCCTGAGCTCTGGGCCTGGAGCTGTCCCTCAGCTCTTCAGCTCAAGGTTAGTGCTCTACCACTTGAGCCACAATGCCATTTGGCTTTTTCTGCTTATGTGGTGCTGAGGAATCAAACCCAGGGCCTCATGCGTGCAAGGCAAGCATTCTACCACTGAGCCACCGTCCCAGCCTGGTTAATTTTAACTTATTCTTTTCACTTATTATCGTGAAAAAGTGTAATTCTTCAGTGTTACGGTGTCTGATAGATGAACATACCAGGAATTGATGTCATAGTCCTGGCTGGAAATATTGGGATAACTCTGCACTGCCTTGAGCACAATCCTCCAGGTTTACTTGCACACTTGGTTAGTTCCTTAGTATATAAAAACAATTCTAGAAGTATAAGGATGAGTTAAAAAGCATTTTCCATGTAAAGCTTTCTCCTAGTGACTGACCAACTTCCCTTCAGAAATGTTATACAATGCTACACTTCTAGGCACAAAGACCCATGTTGGTGTCACCATTCTTTTCTTCCTGTGCTAAATTAATAGATGAGAAATGATACATCTATGCTGCTTCAATTTTCATTTCTTCGAGGTTGATAGGTGTGGTAGGCTGATAATGGCTTACTTCCAAAGATTTGGCTCTGTCTATATGTCTATGTCTATGACCTAAATCCAAAGGATCTATGAGTAAGGAAAAGAGGCCAGGTGCCAGTGGCTCACTCCTATAATTGTAATTACTCAGGAGAATGAGATCTGAGGCTGAGATTGAGGTTCAAAGTCAGCCCCAGCAGAAAACTCTCCAAGACTCTTACTTCCAATTAACCACAAAAAAGCTGGAAGTGGAACTGTGGCTCAAGTGGTAGAGCACTAGCCTTGAGCACAAAAGCTCAGGGACAGTGCCTACGCCTGGATTTCAAGCCCCAGGACTGGCAAAATAAAATAAAATAAAAGGAAAAGACATCTTTTCAGATATGATTAAACCAAAAATCTTGACTGACATAAGCAGTATTCGTAGAGTAGCCCCTACTCACAATCATTAGGAGGAAGAAGAAAGCGTGATTGTACATAGATGTTGGAGTGGTTTCTACTCAATGGAATTGTTTTCTGTTCTTTACAGCTGAAAGAAGACATGTTATTCCTTCTTCTCTTCTTCTTCTTCTTCTTCTTCTTCTTCTTCTTCTTCTTCTTCTTCTTCTTCCTCTTCCTCTTCTTCTTCTTCCTCCTCCTCCTCCTCCTCCTCCTCCTCCTCCTCCTCCTCCTCCTCCTCCTCCTCCCCCTCCCCTCCTCCTCCTCCTCCTCCTCCTCCTCCTCCTCCCCCTCCCCTCCTCCTCCTCCTCCTCGTCCTCCTCCTCCTCCTCGTCCTCCTCCTCCTCCTCCTCGTCCTCGTCCTCCTCCTCCTCCTCCTCCTCCTCCTCCTCCTCCTCCTCCTCCTCCTCCTCCTCCTCCTTCTTCTTTTTTGCTAGTCTCTTGAGCTCTGTCCCTGAACCTCTCTGTGTTCAAGACTAGTGCTCTACAGCTCCACTTCTGCTTTTCTGGTGATTAATTGGGGTAAGTGTCACAGACTTTCCTGCCTGTGAATTACCATCCTTACGGCTCAGCCTCCTGAGTAGCAAGGATTACAGGCATGAGCTACTAGGGCCTGGCTACCATAGCTTTTCATCTGTTATATACCACATAAAAAGCCTCCTTCCCACTCTCCCTCCTTCTCTCTTTTTTTTTTTTCTCTTTCTCTGTCTCTCTTTTTTGTGCCTGACCTAGGACTTGAACTCAGGGTCCAGTCCTTGAACTTTTGTATTCAAAGCTAGTGCTTTACACTTGAGCCACAGCTCCATTTCCAGCTTTTGGGTGATTAATTGGAGACAAGACTTTCCTTCTTGAACTGGTTTCAAAGATCAGTCCTTAGATATCAGCCTCCTGAGGAGCTAGATTTACAGGCATGAGCCATTGGTGCCAGGCTCTAGTGAGCTTTTGTTAAGCTGTCTCAGTCTCCTGATATCTAGGATGGTAGCTATAAGCACCAATGCCCAGCTTGTTTTTGTCTTTTATGCCACATCTGGGAGCGGTCCATGAGCTTCTTTGGTCAAGGCTAGAGCTCTAACATGTGTGCATACACCTCCATTTCTGTCCTTTATTTGTTAGTTAATTAGAGGTAAAAGTCTCTGGGCTTTCAAACTGTGATTTTCAGATCTTTGCCTCCCGAGTGGCTAGGAGTACAGGCTACAGCCAGCACCCGGATCTGATTTTTTTTTTTTTTATTTATCTTTTTTTTCTTCAGTAATGGGGCTTGAACTCTGTCCCTCAGCTTTTCAGCTCAAGGTGGGTCCTCTACCACTTGATCTACAGCGCCACTTCCAGTTTTCTGAGTGGTTTATTGGAGATAAGAGTCTCACGAAGTTTCCTGCCCAGGCTGGCTTTGAACTAGGATCCTCAGCTCTCAGCCTCCTGAGTAGATAGGTTTCCTGGCTTGAGCCATGGACACCAGCTTTTTTTTAGTTTTAGAAATATTTGCTTAATTAAAGGAGAGTCACAGACGGGATCACAGGAATGTTTTACAGTGGGATGGAGTTGGGGAAAGTCTAGAGCAATAGGCACTGAGAATTACTGAAAATGTGGGGCATAAGCTCCCCCCACCAGTCTTAGCAAATGAGGCTAAAGGAAGTAACCAACGCAAACTTAAGTTAGGGCTTGGCCTGAGTTCCCTAACCCACATTTAGAATTCTATTCACTGCCAAGTTTCTAAAATCCCCACCCCACCTATCCAGTCCTTCCTTTTTCTAATGGGGGTTGAAGGAAGGGGAGGAAAAAACACCTTAAAAACCTCTCCTGCAATTCTATTCATGTAAATCTATATGCAGGTTTAAGTGTTTATAGCATTCTCAACTGCCTGGGGAAATGTCTGGGATGATACATATCAAATTAGTAACAATGGTTAATTGGAGGGACTGAAAGTAGTTAATTACAAAGCTGCTGTCCTGAGGGGAGGGGGGGAGGAACTTTCACTGAGACAGGTTTCCAGCCCACTTTTTATTTTTGTCACTTGTGGGGCTTGAATTCTGGGCCTGGGAGCTATCCTTCAGCTCTTCAGCTCAAGGCTAGTGCTCTACCACTTGGGCCACAGTGCCACTTCCGGTTTTCTGGTGGTTATTTGGAATGAGAGTCTCAGGGACTTTCCTGCTCTGGCTGGCTTTGAACTGTGATCCTCATATCTCAGCCTCCTGAGTAGCTAGGATTATAGGTGTAAGCCACTAGTGCCTGGCCCAGCCCTTTTTTTGACTTTTTTTTTTTTTGACTTGAATTCTTGCTTTCTGCCTAGGCTGGTGTCTGGACCTCAGTCCTTTTTTTCCTCCTTCTAGTGTTGCTGAGATAACAGGCATGCTCATCATGCCCAGCTTTTTCCATGGAATCTTTTGGAATTTTTCTTTTTTTTAAATTCAATTTTAATTTATTTTCATCATTTTTAATATTAAATTTCTTTTTTTAATTGTGAAAATACCGAACAGAGGGGTTACAATTACATGGGCAAGGTGATGAGTACATTTCTTATCAAGCATTGTTGCCTCTTCCTTTGCTTCCCCTTCCCATCCCTTCCCATCTCCCACCCCCCCCATTTCATCATTTTTTCATGATCCAGATATTTGTGAATGCCAAGAAAATTAACTTTGCATGATATGTCAGGGATGGGCACTAAAAAAATAACAAAATCAGACTGCAAATGAGTTATACAAATGAAAATATCAAATGGAGATCGTTATCAAAATGAAAGCATTCAACATATTAAAAGTTCACAATTACTTGTACAGCACACATAAAAAAGTCAGCTTGCTAACCAACTGTTGTGATTTAAAAGAACTATTGCAAAAGATGGATGAAAATAGATTTATTAGTAAACTTATAAAGAGGTTCAAGAGTCTGAAACAAGTATTAAAAAGAAATTCCTGTCTTTATTAGAAGGGTGTTAGGCTTTAAATATCCCAATTTTGGTAATCAAATTATTGTTTGTAGTTTTTGCTTTTCTTAGAGCTATAATACTAGTCCAACCATGTTGTCTTTTTCTTTTAAAGCAAGAAACAGAATGCAAGTAATCAGAAAGCATTAGCAGGCATCAGTTAATCCAAGATACTAGCTTCTTAGTTGCAAAGAAAACCATTGTTGGGGTAAGGGAGAGGGGAGTGGAGCAATTCATAATAACTGGAATTCCATGAGTGGTATGACAAGTCTCATAAGAGTATTTTTTTTTTTTGGGTCCGGTTGTGGAGCCTGAACTCTGGGCCTGGGCGCTGTCCCTCAGCTCTTCAGCTCAAGGCTAGCGCTCTATCACTTGAACCACAGCGCCTCTCCCGGCTTTTTTCTTTTTGCTTATGTGGTGCTGAGGAATCGAACCCAGGGCCTCAGGCATGCAAGGCAAGCGCTCTACCACTGAGCCACCTTCCCAGCCCCTCATAAGAGTATTTTTAAAATTTATTCTTTACTTGGTCACTTTTTGTTCCTTGGACACCAATTTTGCTTTGACGTTTTTTCCTCAAAGTATAAAAAGTATGAAATATAAACAAGCTCTTGCACTGCACATTTAGAAGTGTACAATTGAAGCATTATAGAGCTATCTACATACTGATAAATCCCATCAAATCTTGGATAATTCAATGATATACAGAATATCAGGGCACAGAAAGAACTAAAACCTGCTTCTTTTGTTACACATAAGATTCAAATATTCAATCTAAAGAAAAACAATCATTTTGGCTCTTCTACATTTGCATGTTGGTACACTTATTAAAATATTCCTGTACCATCATGTTTGGTCTTACTATTCAAGTCAGGTTTAAAACCTCAAAACCAGCCATGCAGATAAAACAAGTAATCAGAAAGATTATCTCTTTTCCATTTCCCAAACCCCAAATAACTAGGAAGTCAATTTTAGGACATGACTCCAAACACTGGATTGTGACAACAAATGCTAGGCCCAATTTCTTCAGTCTCGTAACTTGAACTCAGGACCTAAGTGCTCTCTGCCTGGGCTTTTGTGCTCAAACTAGTGCTCCACTACTTGAGCTACAGCTCCATTTTGGTGGTTAATTGGCGATAGGAGTCTCAAATCTGCTATAGCTGGTTTGATTTTCACATCTCAGCCTTCTAAATATTGAGGATTACAGATGTAAGCCACCAGCATCATGTTGAGCTTTACTTTTCTTTTCTTTTCTTTTCTTTTCTTTTTTTCTTTTTGGGTCCGGTCGTGGGGCCTGAACTCTGGGCCTGGGTGCTGTCCCTCAGCTCTTCAGCTCAAGGCTAGCGCTCTACCACTTGAGCCACAGCGCCACTTCCGGCTTTTTTCTTTTTGCTTATGTGGTGCTGAGGAATCGAACCCAGGGCCTCATGCATGCAAGGCAAGCGCTCTACCACTGAGCCACCTTCCCAGCCCCCTGAGCTTTACTTTTCATTCAAAATTCTACTCACAGGGCTGGGAATATGACTTAGTGGTAGAGTGCTTGCCTAGCATGCATGAAGCCCTGGGTTAGATTCCTCAGTACCACATACACAGAAAAGGCTGGAAATGGTGCTGTGGCTCAAGTGGTAGAGTGCTAGCCTTGAACAAAAAGCAGTTTAGGAACAGTGCCAAGGCCTGAATTCAAGCCCTGGCACTAGCAAAAAAAAAAAAAGTCTACTCACAATGAGTGGCAGTATGCACTGGTAATCCCAGGCTAAGGCAAGATGATCTTAAGTTAAAGGCCATTCTAGGCTATATGGAGAAACTGTCTTAAAAAAAAAAAAAAAAGAATTTGAGGGTTGGGGGTTGGAACAGGAGAGGGAAAATGGGGGAAAACAAAGGAAGAGGTGACAAAGATCAAAAAGCATTGTACTTATAATCTGATTATGGAATTATAACTCCTTTGTACAGATACTTCACAACAAGAATATATTTTTCATGATACATGCTTTTCTGAAAACATTTTGTAATGCTATTTTCACATATTGGTTGTGCAAAATAAAGGCATTATTTCAAAACAAATGAAACAGTGATACACACCTATCACCTTTCTACTAAGAGTATTTTTTTCCCAAATCAATCTGGGTCCACAGGAGCAGGGGCCTCATTCAGCCAGCTGGTTGCTGTGGAACCGCTTGTAAGGATGGAGAATGGAATGTATATACCAGTTGCCCTGAAGCTCCAAAGTTCCTTGTATCTGTGACTATTTCTTTTTTTTTCTTTTTTCTTTTTTTGGTCCGGTTGTGGGGCCTGAACTCTGGGACTGAGCACTGTCCCTCAGCTCTTCAGCTCAAGGCTAGCGCTCTACCACAGTGCCACTTCCGGCTTTTTTCTTTTTGCTTATGTGGTGCTGAGAAATCGAACCCAGGGCCTCAGGCATGCAAGGCAAGCGCTCTACCACTGAGCCAACTTCCCAGCCCCATCTGTGACTATTTCTATATGTGCTATGCCTTTAGAAAACTCTTCTGCCACTTGTATTTAAAACAGTTTAACTGAGTGCTAGTGGCTCAAGCTTGCAATCCTAGCTACTCACGAGACCGAGATCTCAAGATCATGGTTCGAAGCCAGTCCAGGCAGGAAGATCCAGTAGACTCTCATCTCCAATCACCGAAAAGCAGAAGTGGAGCTGTGGCTTCAGTGTTAAGAGTGCTAACCTTGAGCAAAAAGTTAGGGTCAGTGCCCAAGCTTTGTGTTCAAGTCCCAAGACCTGAAATTAAAAAATAACAACAAAAGTTTAGGTACTCCTAAACTGACTTCCAGATTGCTGTCACCAACAGTTTCCCACCATTGGAGGTGCAAGAAAATATCCTTCCTCTTTCTGAATTCCCCCAAACCGGCTGGAGAGGGATGGGAATCCAGGACTTCATGCATATTAAGCACAAGTTCTACAACTGGGTTATAACGATATCTTCATATAATGTCTTTCCTTGCAAACCTGGTGGGGCGTTTTTCTTATGTTCATTGGCTACGACTCTGGAGATTCTGGGATGACTGTTTTTGGGGTGGGGTGTGACCCGTTCCGATTTCAATAGTGATCATTGGATTTAAGAACTTATTCCAAACTATTTGGGGGGAGAGGGGTTCCACGTTGACTCCTGGACAAGCTCGAAACCACGTCAGGAGCGAGGAACACTGGGACCCCACAGAAAAGAACAGAAGGTCGCGGGACCAAGTTCCCAGTGCCATAAATCGCTCCGATTCGGGGCTCTGCAACCCTCTGAGCTGACCGGGGCTGAAGCGCTCGGGCCCGGCCCAGAGGCACTGCAGGGCAGCCGGGCGGGCCGCGGCAGATGTGCGGGTCCGAGGCTTTCCCGCAGGGGGCAGTGCCGCCCGCCCGCGCGCCCTCGCCGTGGGAGGGGGGTGTGGACCCGCACAAGTTCTGGGGGTTGTTTGGAAGAAAGTTAAGAGAATAACCGAGGGGTTGCGGGCAAGACTCTGGGGTTGGCAGGAGGGTGCGGAGAGAGTCTCTAGGGGTGCCGGGGAGGGGGTCGGGGTGAGTTTGGGAGGTAGGGACGGGGAGCCCCCGGAAGGTGCGAGGGAGCAGTGCGCGCGTGCGAATGTGAGTGTGTGTGCGCGCGCCGGAGCTCTCCGGGTTCCGCGAGGCGCGCGGGTGTCAGCTTGCAGCCGGGGCTCCTCCCTCCGGCCCCCCTGCCCAGCCGGGCGGGCCCTCCCCTCCGTCCCCGCTCGCCCCTCCCCGGCGGGCCAGGCTGTGGGACGCCCCGGCGGAGGCAGGCGGCGGCTGCGAGTTGGGGAGCCCCGGGCTCCGCTCTGCCGGAGGGGCCCCCCGAGCCGAGCCTTCCCCCGCCCCGGCCGGGCTGCGGCGGGCCCGCTTCCCGCGGGGCCACGCCCTGTCAAACTTTGTGGCTCTAGCGGCGGCGGCCGAGGCCGCGGCGATAGGAGCGGGCCGAGGAGCGGGAGGAAGGGGCGCCGGGCCCGGCCGGGCCGGGCAGGGCGCGGGAGGCGCGGGGCTCGGAGCGCGGCGGCCCCGGCCCGCGGCCCCACCATGCCCCAGCTCGGTGGCGGTGGCGGCGCCGGCGGCGGCGGTGGAGGCGGCGGCGGCGGAGGCGGAGGCGGCGGCGGTGGCGGTGGCGGAGCCGGAGCGGCCAGCGGCGGGGACGACCTCGGGGCGAACGACGAGCTGATCCCCTTCCAGGACGAGGGGGGCGAGGAGCAGGAGCCGAGCAGCGACAGCGCCTCGGCGCAGCGCGATCTGGACGAGGTCAAGTCGTCCCTGGTCAACGAGTCGGAGAATCAGAGCAGCAGCTCGGACTCGGAGGTGAGGCGGCTCCCGTGGGGAGCCCCGGGGGGACCCCAGCTCCTCTCCCGCTCACCCGCCCTCGCCTTTGTGTCTCCTCCGCAGGCGGAGAGGCGCCCGCAGCCCGCCCGGGACGCTTTCCAGAAGCCGCGGGACTATTTCGCCGAAGGTACGTGGCTGCCCGGCCGCTCGGGTCTCCAGTCTCGCTCGGGCCTCGGAGCGTCCCGCGCCTCGGGGGTCCCCCCCTCTCAGGTCCGGGTGTGCGAGCCCCCGCCGCTCCTCCCCGCTCTGCGGCGGCCACCCTGGGGCGCGCGTGAGGGGCGCTCGGGGTCCCCGTCCCCTCCCGGAGTTTCCTGCTGCGGCGCCGTCCCGGGGGGGCCCCCGGGCCTCACCCCGTCTTGGTTTTGTCCGCAGTGAGAAGGCCCCAGGACGGCTCGTTCTTTAAGGGACCCGCGTACCCGGGGTACCCCTTCCTGATGATCCCGGACCTGAGCAGCCCGTACCTCTCCAACGGCCCCCTGTCTCCCGGAGGAGCGCGCACGGTGAGTGCGAGTCGGCCGGCCGGGGCTGCGCCGGGGTGGGTGGGCGCCGGGCGGGGAGGGCGGGATGCACCCCCGGTGCTCGGCCACCGAGTGGGGGATGGGGCCTCCTGCGCCGATCCCGGGCAGAACTTGTTTGCAGAGTTCAACTCCTCGGTGGCCGCCGCGACCCGCGCCTGTAGAGAAAAGTTGCTTTAACTTCGTCCCTTTTACGGATCGAGGTCTAGGAGCCACCTCTGGGGTCTTCCCTTGGCCTCAAAGGAAGCTTGTGCCAAAAGGAAAACTTGGATTTGTGCGTGCTTTAAGGAGAAAGGGGTGTCCTCGCTTTCCTTCCTAGAGATCGGTCAGCTTGGCAGTTAGGCAGGGAACGGCAGGAGCCGGGTGGACGACGTGGTGCCCGATTCTCCAGGTTCTCTGGGCGACCTGGAGCTGGGTCTTGACAAACCCTGTCTTCGTGGTGGGTTATCCACGACCCTCCCCAACACCCCGTTCCCCCCCCCCCCCCCCCCCCCCCGCCATCACCGCCGGGCTTCTCTCTCCGGGGCTCTGCAGAGCTCTACTGAACTCTGGATCTTAAACTCCCTGAGAAGATTTTGAGGGAGATCCTAGGCTTTCTCCGAGTGAAGGAACTTGGCTTTTCCCCCCCTTTTGTTGCCGGCTTTTCTCATTTAAAGCGACCGCTAGGACACTTTAAACCTGTTAATGGGCGCGCATTGTGTGCTGGGGGCTGGCATTTACAGCAGTGATTAAGCAAATTGACTGGGCCCCAGACGAAGTGCAAATGAGGGCGGATTCCTTCACCCCCTTCTTGGGCTCTAAGCTCCCGCCTCCTCCCCTGCGTAGCCAGGGGTACTGTCCGGGGCCGCGAGGCCTTTGTGTCCCCCACCCCCCCACCCCCGGAACTGCCTCTCCATCCTTGGGTTGTTTGGTGCTGGGTCCGCTGGCAGGTCTCAGATGAGCACCCACCTACTGTGTGCCAGGCCTGATTCGGACTGCCATTTGGACACAGTTCATTCTTTGCTTCCCGCCCAACTTTCCAGTGCCTGCTTAGTTTGTTCTCCAGTGGGGGCTGGGAGTGTTGGCCCTTCAGGAACGGCTTTTCCCAGACAGCAAACTCACTTGGTGCTACAGTAGGCCTTAAATAAGGATCATAACTAAAGAACTGTTAGGTGTGGACAGGTGGGCTGTCCTTGCTGTCATTGTGGGATTGTTTGTGGAGATCGATGGCCTCTACGCTTGGTTCAGTGGGGAGCATGCACATCACTTGATGGAGTGTGGGGGCTAGGAGAGAGGCTCTGATGGATCCAGAGGGTTGCAGAACCACCCAGACCTCCTGGCTTTGCCCTGGCAGGGAGACCCTGCAGCTTTGCATCTGCTGAACTGGAATACCCCAGGAAATCCTGTTGTGTCATTTTTGCAGTGAAAGCTGGACATTCACCTGTGACTGTTGCCTTTTCTCATCCACATTTCAAGAAAAACGATGTGGGTAAAAGTTGGGTGAACTTTCCCTCTCATAGCTGCAGAGGATGGAAGCAGACACTTCCCGTAACTTTGTGTGAGATGAGAAGAGTTCTGCCACCAGAGTCCCAGTTTTCTATTTATCATTAGGATGTCTGGAGAGTGGGGTTTGGGAGCCACTAACATCAGTATGCCAGCTCTGAACCAGGCCCTAGGCCATCAGAAATGCTCCACATAAGACTTCAAGCTGGAAATACCTCCAGTCATTTTAGGACATTTTTAATTCTTCTAGCCTCTCAGGTTAAAAAGTTTGTACCATAACTCTGACAACTGTATCTCTTGGTCTCCTGTTTGGCTATTAAGATCCCAAGTAAGACAGGTTTTTCTGTTTGTCCCTTCTTTCTGCCCTTCTACCACATTTTCTGTGTTCTTCTGTATAAGGACGTCCAAAGACTAATTTTTGCTGACATTGTAGATTCCTGATGACTAAATCCAGGCTTGTGTAGGATTTTGGAGCTTTCCTTGGGGAAATCAGTTTCCTTCATCTGCATGCCTCTGACTGTCCCTGCTCATCTTTGAAGCCATTCCCCTATACAATAGCCAGTGTCACCACTTCCCTTCCCAGGATCCTAAGATACTTTCCTGGGGGGGCCTGGATTCTATTCTGCTTCCATTCCTACAACTTGTCTCCTGGGAGCATTGCCTTAATAGAGTTCAGCCCACCCTCACAGTCTGTGCTTCTATGCCTACTATCTGATTAGTTACAAAGTTCATTGATGTGGTAGGGAAGTTTTTTTTTTTTTCTAATTTGACTGTATTCTTGGGCATTGTGGCCAGTGAAGAAAGCCAGTGAGGAGCTGATGAAGTACTCATTTGCACAATAGGGCTGAGGTGAGGGTTTTCCTCTGGATGATTATATCATTGTAATTAGTGTAGTTTTCACTGGAGACAGACTAGATCAGAGTGGTCCTCTGATGTAGATAGATGTGGGGTGAGGAAAGGGAAGGAGTTGATAGTTTGGGGTGAAGAGGAATTTGGAATATGTATGCTCCAGTTTCTCTTTTTGGCTTCTTATGTCTTTTTGTTGTTGTTTCACTTGTAAATTGCACAACTGTTGCTCTAAGGCCTATAGGTAGTATAAGAATGAGTTGCTTGGTTCTCTGCTGCTAAATTTTGTGTGTGTACATACATGGTACAAGAGTGTAAGCCAGTCCTAGGTCTTGAACTCAGAGCCTGGGCTCTTTTTTGCTGGTCCTGGACACTATCCCTGAGCTGTTTTGCTCAAGGCTAGAGCTCTACTACTTTAGCCAGAGTGTCATTTCTGAGTTTTTTAAAAAAAATATTTATATTTTGTTAATTATTTTTGCCAGTCCTGCTTGAACCCATGGCCTGGGCATTATCCTTGAGCCTCTTTGTGCTCAAGGCTAGTGCTCTACCATATGAGCCACAGTGACACTTCCGGCATTTTCTGAGTAGTTTATGGAGGTAAGAGTTTCACAAACTATCCTGTCTGGGCTGGCTTCGAACTGTGATCCTCAGATCTCAGCCTCCTGAGTAGCTAGGATTACAGTATGAGCTATTAGCACCCAACTTCCCTAAGCATTTTTGCTCAAAGCTAGTGTTTGACCACTTGAGCCACAGCTCCATTCCAGTTTGATGGTGATTAATTGGAGGTAAGAGTCTCACAGACTTTCCTGCGTAGGCTGGCTTTGAAGCAGGATGCTCAGATAGTAGCCTCCTGTGTGGCTTGGATTACAGGTGTGAACCACTGGTGCCCAGTTTGCTGCTAACATTTTTTTATTTTATTTTATTTTATTTTATTTTTTGGGTCCGGTCGTGGAGCCTGAACTCTGGGCCTGGGCGCTGTCCCTCAGCTCTTCAGCTCAAGGCTAGCACTCTACCACTTGAGCCACAGTGCCACTTCTGGCTTTTTTTCTTTTTGTGTATGTGGTGTTGGGGAATCGAACCCGGGGCCTCATGCTCTACCACTGAGCCACCTTCCCAGCCCGCTAACATTTTTGTAGAACTTCCAAACCAGAATAGTGGGGCCCGGCTGGAGTGTTTTCAGGGTATTCCTAGACTTTAGGTATAGCTGGCAGTAGGCCTCAGCATCCTCACTCACTGGCATAGTTGCTACTGGGACAAAGGAACAGGTCGGTCCTGCTCCAGCAGCATTAGTAAGTGGATATGAAAAATTGTTTAAGATGAAACTGTTCATTATGGTTGGGCAAGCTAGCTACAAAGTGATTGAGTAGTTTGTGACTATAACTTCAGTGCTAATGACATTTTGGAAAGTAGCATGTCTAGGAAGAGTTGTTGAGTGCAACTGTAGTTTGTGTGTCCAGTGTGTACATTTAGAAGTCACTATTATGCAGTGCAAGTACAAGTTGCTTGTGTCTTTGTCAAACACTCCCAACTCAGATTTTTTACGAAATCTTTCTGGTCTTTTAAAATGTCAACTTACTTTTAAATTTCTTTGTATCTCACTTTCCCTTGGGTAGCCTTGGAATGCCATTGGCATTCCTGTTCTTCGAGGCAAGCAGAAATGTTTTTTTCTAGGAGCAGTAAGGGTTTAAACTCAGGGCCTCTTGCTTATTAGGCTAGTGTCTATCACTTAAACATGCCACTAGCCTTTGTTTGCTTTCAGTTATTTTTTTAGATAGGGTTTTGCTTTTATCTGGTCCTGGCTTCAGACCTTGGTTCCTCCATAGCTAAAATTAAACTCATACCACCATGCCTGGGACATTTGCCTTGCTTTTTGTTTGGGCTGTCCTAGAACTATGGTCCTCTTAAGGTAGCTAGAATTATAAGTATAAGGCACAGAACCTGGACACAGAAATCTCTTTGTAAGTATAGAGAGACTGTGTCAGGGAATTGTGTATAACAGCTAAGGAAAATCTTTTCTTTTGGCAGATCAGTACAAACATGCTGTTTTTGGTAAAATTCTTTTAAGTCATTTCATCTAAATATAACTTGTGTTCCATTTTTTACTAAATATAACTCTTGAGTTTAATGAGTGCTTTTCACATGGAGTAAACTTTTGGGAGGGCCTTGACTGTGTTGCTGAAGTTTTGGCACTGCGATTGCTAAGCTGACATTTGGTTTCAAATCTATGGAAGGATTTGAACCCTGTCCGTCTTTTTTTCTTTGGGTGGGTGGATCTGGCAGGGAATATCTGACTTGTTAAAATTTTGGAAAGGTCAGGTTTGTTCTCACTCTTCATTAATTTCATTTTTAGAGCTTCTTGTGAAGGAAGGCTGGTGTGCTGCATGAGCACATGTGCACACACACACACACACACACACACACACACACACACACACACAAACAAAACCTTCACCTTTAACAAAGATTATTCCAGTTATTATTGGACAGACACGATGCCTGTAGTAATCCCAGCTACTTGGGAGGAGGAGTTAGGAGGCTCTCCATTTGAAGCCAACTTGAGCAAAACATCAGAGAGACTAAGAAACAAACTGGGTGTGGTGGTATGCATCTGAAACCCCATATACTCAGGGGATGGAGGTAGGAGAATAACTGTATAAGCCTGCTTAGGCAAAAACAAGAGACTATATCTGAAAATGAACTAAAGCAAGAAAAATGGTGTGGGCCCTGAATGTGACTTTCTTTTCTTTTTTTTAATATGCCAGTAATGGGGTTTGAACTCGGTCTGGATGCTGTCCCTGAGGTTTTTTTTTTGTTTTTTTGTTTTTTGTTTCTCAAAGCTAGCACTTTGCCACTTGTGCCATAACTCCATTTCTGGCTCTTTTTTTTTTTTTTTTTTTTTCCCCGAGGGAGAGGGGATAGTTAATTGGAGTTAAGAGTCTCATAGACTTTCCTGCTCAGGCTGGCTTTGAACCATGATCCTCAGATCTCAGCCTTTGAGTGGCTAGGAATACAGGTGTGTGTCACTGGCATCCAGCTTCTTCTTCAATTCAATTGTAATAAGTATTTATCATGGATAATGGCTTCAGAACTATGAATGATAAGATGTATTAAATCTAGTCTTTGCCTTAAATAATGTTAGGATAAAGTAATATTAGCATTGCAAGAGGAAATCTTTGTTATGAGGCAGTTAAGTCTAGAGAAGCAGATGTATGTATGTATGTATGTATGTATATATGTATGTATGTTTTGGTTGGTCATGGGGCTTGAACTCTGGGCCTGAGCGCTGTCCCTCAGCTCTTCAGCTGAGCTCTTCAGTCTAGAGCTCTACTACTTGAGCTACAACGCCACTTTGGTTTTCTGGTAGTTTATTGGAGATAAGAGTTTCACAGACTTTCCTGCCCGGGCTGGCTTTGAACTGTGATCCTCAGATCTCAGCCTCCTGAGTAGCTGGGATTACAGGCGTGAACCACCAGTGCCCAGGAGAAGCAGTTTTAAAATAAAGAGAAATTTGGAAAAATTTCTTTGAGCTGAGATAATCAAGAAAGTCAGGTAGAAGAAATGGTTTTAAACTAGTGTTTGAAATGCACTTGCTTTCTTTCATTAATTTCATTTATTATTTTGTGGTGTTGGGGTTTGAACTCAGGGTCTCATGCTTTACAACTGGGCACTCCATTTCTTAGACATGCCTGCAGCCCCTTTTCATTGGTTATTTTGAGATAGGGTCTTATTTCTTGCTTTAGCTTGTGCCTGCATGACCAGCTGCCTATTTCCATGAAACTAGGATGACAGATGTGCACAACCTGTCCAGCAGTTGATTGAGGTCTTATGACCTCAAACCACTATCTTTTGTCGTTCAGCCTCTTAAGCAGCTAGCTCACTCCTTCTAAAATTCAAAATAATTCTTGTTAATTGTAGAAGAACAAAGCAGTACAGAGGAATTTAAAGAACAAGTAGTCCTTCACTTCCATCTTGAGGTGGAAGCCAGCATAGGGAGAGCAAAATCAAAGAGAGAGGAAAGGGGCTGGGAATGTGGCTTAGTGGTAGAGTGCTTGTTTAGCCGGCATGAAACCTTGGGTTTGATTCCTCAGTACCACATAAACCTAAAAGGCTGGCAGTGGCTCTGTGGCTCAAGTGGTAGAATGCTAGCCTTGAGCAAAGAAGTTCAGAGACAGTGCCAGGGAAGGAATCTGCCCTTAATTCAAGTGGCAGAAGAGAATCATCAAAAGTTACACCAGGAGTTAGAGACATAGGTCTGTGGTAGAATACTTGCAATAGCATGCTTGAGGCCCTGGATTCAATCTTTAGCCTCACACACAAAAAAAGAAGAAGCCAGTCACTGATGGTTAACACTTGTAATCCTAGCTACTCAGGAGGCTAAGATCTGAGGATCTGGGTTCAAAGCCAGTCCAGGCAAACAAGTCAGACACAATTAACCAGCTAGAAGTGGATATATTACTCATGTAGTAGAGATATAGTTTGAGTGAAAAGCCCAAGCAAGAGAGGGAGACCCTAAGTTCAAGTCCCAGTATTGGCACATACACATAAAAGTTTTGCCAAGAAGTTATGTGACTCACACCACATACTACTGCTTAGAAAGATAATTGTGGGCTGGAGGGGCATAGTGTAGGAGCTAGAATAGTGTGGAGACTTACAGGAGCCAAAGGAGAGGGAAAAGGGCTCTTTTCCTTCAGTAGAAAGGAAGCAATGTAGGGGAGAGGCAGGGTTACTTGCATTTCTTTGAGAGGAGATGGTACCTGAACAGAAAGTAGCTGATGCCACTGTTAATTCTTGGTGTCTAAGCCTGGGTAACCTGAGGAATGACTTCAACAGGTGGAACCCTGGCCTTCCATCTCAGTGCTGGGACAGATGCTCCCAGAATAGTTCTGCACTCTGAGAGGCTGTCAGTAGGTTCTAGGGGAGGATGCTAGGAGCAGGAGAAGTGAAGTGGAGGGGTGGGAGTGGATGGGGAAGGGAAGGGAGTCAAGAGGCCAGGTGGGAGGAGGCTCCAGGACACAAGCCACATTTCACCTTCTGAAAGATGTTGGAAAGCCAGACTGTAGATAACTTAGTTAAGAAGACTGGCAAACAACAACAACAACAACAACAAACACTAACCCTTTAGTTGGAGGCCTGCCAATGAACAAAAGCACCAGATACCCAATGCAACTTCCAGTCTCAGGCCAAAAAAAAGATTGGGTGTGGAAAAGGAGGAGGGGAAGAGCTATAGGCTCTATAATCTACCAAAGAAAGTGTATTAAGGATGTTTGGGAGAGGTGCTCAGACAGGACTGAAGGTGAATGGAAAAGAGGAGAGGAGAGATGAGATCACAAGAAGATAGGCTTTCTCCTCTACTGATGGAGTGAACATGTTAGATATTCTCTCACTTTTACAGTCAGTTGGCTGAGGTAAGAGTGTTGTTGGCCTTGGGGAGACTACAGGCTCCCCTCCTTTCCCTTCGGTTCTCTTCCCATCCTTTCCCCTTGGGCTTAAACTCTGGGCCACACACTCTTGCTTGGCTTTTTCACTCAAAGCTACTGCTCTACTACTTGAGCCACACTTTTACTTCCAGTTTTTTGCTGGTTAATTGGAGATAAGAGATTCTGATTTGTCTGTCCAGGTTGGCGTCAAACTTAGATTCTTACATCATTAGGACTCTGCCTCCAGAGTAGCAAGGGTTACAAGCATGAGTTTCCAGAGTCCAGCTCAGGCTTTTCCTTCTTTTCTTTTTTTTGTTGTTGTTCCTGAGTTTTGTGCTTTGGAGTAGTGTACTACTATTTGAACCTATAGTTCCACTTCTGGTTTTCTGGTGGTTAATTAAAGAGTCTCAAGAACTTTCCTGCCTGGGCTGGTTTTTAACTGCAATCCTGAGATCCCAGCCTACTGAGTAGCAGATGTGAGCCACCAGTGCCTGGCTCAGGTTTTTCCTTTCTACTTCATTATGAAGCTGAAAATGTTGTGGCTTCTTAGCTACCTGTTAAGTACAAATTGTTTGTGTGTCGATATAAAGATATAACATACTTGGGACATTCTTGCCTCTTGTCTGGAGCTGGCGGGTTTTGAAGGGTGATAAAGATGGGAATCAAAACACAAACTTGTTTGCATTTGGGGGCAGAGATGAGTACAAGATTAGTTGGGGACAGGGAAGGATTACAGAGAACTGCCCCAATTTGGCTAATCTAATCTATTTTGGAGGTGTTTGTGGTTTTTGTTTTAATTCTTTTAAGCATCCTATGCTTCATATTAATTATCTTTGTCCAAATTGGACTGAATTTATAGAGGAATGAAATAAATGAAGTTTCCAAAACTTTGGCAATTGTGAATGTAGGGGTCTGGAGAGATATGAAGGGGACTTGGGCTTTTCTCTGTGTTGGACTTGCTGTCCAGGAACTCCAGGGATTGCTTTATGTCTGTCATTCATCAGGTGTATATGCTCTGAATAGATACTTTTTAAAATTATTATTATCTTCAAATAATTGTGAAAAGGATATTGAATATATCACTTTATAAGTACAATGCATCTTGGCCAATATCACCCCTTCCATTGTTCTTTTCTCTCCCAACCACCCCATCCCCTCAAGTTTCCTGGTTCCATTTTCACATATGTACATGAATGTATTGACTACATCTGCCCACCATTTCTGTCTCCTTTTGTGTTCCTTCCCCCTTACCTCATCTCTCAAAAAACATATTTCAGCTTCCTGGTATTCATTTGGTTAAGCTGTATGTTAATTGTTCAGAGGAGTTACACGGTAAAAATCCTTCCCTGAGTAAACCCTACTTCAGTTTGTTTATGTATATATGTATATGCTCCTAGTTAAGGTTTTATTTGTTTTGTATTGGTCTTGGGGCTTGAACTCAGGGCCTAGGTGTTGGCCCTGAGCTTTTGTGCTCAAGGCTAGCACTTTACCACTTGAGCAACAGCTATACTTCCGGCTTTTGGGTGGTTAACTAGAGATAAGAGTCATGGACTTTCCTGCCTGGGTGCAATCCTCAAACCTTAGCCCTCCCAAATATCTAGGATTACAGGCATGAGCCACTAGCTCCCAGCACTTAATATAATTTTTCTGAGTACTTTCAATGCTCTAAAACAAATTTCAGAATCTTAAATCTTTCTGTTGTGTGCATAATATTGACTTTTGTGGGAAATGAGCATTTAATGTAGAAGTATACTTCAGTGTTTGAAAAGAAAATCATAAAAAATGTTTTCTTAACTATAACCTTTTAAAGAGTGTTCTGAAATCCTAACAGGTGGTAACTCTAATTAATTACTTGGAATTGCTAGGACAGGAAATGAATTCGCACTCATGCTCTCAGATAGTTACAACATTTTTGGAAATCAGTTTTCAGGAGAACAAGGCCCCAAGTGTTCACCCTGATTCTAGAAAATAAAGCCAAACATACTATTCACAGAATGAACTATATATAAATGGCTCCCAGATACATGAACCTATGTTCAACCTACCATGATGCTAATTAAGACAAGAATACCTTTTCACATCTGATTAACACTAAGATTTTGAATTCAGAGTGTTCACTGCTGTGTGTGTGACTACACATGGCAAGTGTGTGCTGAAATGGTTGCTCTTTTGGGCTGTTCATAGGGGTGTAAATGGCTTCACCCTATTTGGAAAGCATTTGTCAAGTGGCTATTACAATCTTTGTAGTTTTTATTCTTCCTGAATTGCTAGGATGGAAGAAGCTTGTTATTCCCATTTTTGCCTTCTGTGCAAACAGACTTGTAGAGGTCAAGTTTATCCTATCAAGTTGTACTGCTAGTCATTGCAAGTGTCACCATTTGAACTTGGTTGTGAGTCCAAAGTCTAGCTCTTTCCATTCTACCCTTGTAACTTTGCACCCAAGCCTGGTATCACTGGCTCCCTCTCTGAAGAGGGCACTGACCTTTATTTCCCAGCTCAGAAATCCTGGGGGGAGTTGTCACTTGGAACTGGAGGGTGGGTAGACTCATCCCAACTTTACAAACTGCAACTGGACATGTCCCTTCCTTAGTCAGAAGTGGTCTGAGTGAGGGAGTGGCCAAGAGTGAACTTGTCTTGCCTGGCTGTGCTAGAGTGGAGGAAATAACCTTTAGTCTGCTGCCCTAGGAACTTTAGCACCTGAGGAAAAAGTGTTTATCTGCTAACTTTTGACTTGTTTGGAAGCTGGAAACTGGCTTTGTTGCAATAGGTGAAGGTTGGAACAGCACATGAGTACAAGAACGCCCAAGGAGTAAATTTGCTCCCTATCCCTGTGATCTGGATTGCAACATTGTTAACAAACCAAGCTCTGGTAAACCAAGCATGCAAATATTATTTCCTTATGGTTGGTTTCATAAACTTTTGATATTTTAAGAATCTTTAAGCTATCTACAAATATAAAAAAAAATCAGTCCCAGTCATTTGTAAAATATTATTATGGTATAAAGTGACCATGAAAGAAATACTGGTGCTGGCTGATAGTGGCTCACACCTATAATCCTAGCTACTTTGGTAGGCGGAGATCTGAGGACAAGGCTCAAAGCCAGCCCAGGCAGACAAATCCTTGAGACTCTTAACCTCCAATTAACTAGCAAAAAGCTGGAACTGAGCTGGATGCTGGAGGCCCAAGCCTGTAATCTTTGCTACTCAGGAGGCTAAGGTCTGAGGATCATGGTTTGAAGCCAGCCAGGGCAGAAAGTCCAAGAGCCTCTTATCTCCAATTAACTAGTAAAAGAAGCTGGAAGTGGAGGTGTGACTCAACTGATAGAGCAGCAGCCATGACTGAAAAAGCTAAGGGACAGCACTGAGGCTCTAAATCAGATCAACTTACAAGTCGGTTGTAGTAATTTCTGATGTTTCAGACTGTACTGCTCTTCATTAATGCACTTGGCTTTGTAAAACAGACCTTCTAGGGGTGGGTTTATCCTGAGATTTTTACCAAGAATCCTTACATGAGTGTCTAGAGCTGGAAGGGATAGTTCAGTCCAATGTACTAGTGAGGAACACAAGCTCAGGTAAGCAAGAATAGACAATTATGAATGATGGACATAAGACCAGAATTCAGGTGTGCTCAGTGGAGCTCTACCCTCCCCACCATTGGGGAGGTCCACAGTGAGCCATGCCCCAGAGACCATGAACCTTAAAATACTTGTTTATCTGATGCATGATAAGTGATTCATTTGTTGAATGTTGACAGCATGAATATTTAAACATCAACATTAAAAAGCAGTGCTGTAGGCACTTTACCACACTGGTATAACTTCCCACACTGAACTTTGGTGCATGTGATATTATAACCTCTGGTTTTTCCCTGAGGAAGCAGAGACTGAGATGAAGTAAGTGGCCCAGAGTTACCTCCCCAGGTGAGAAAGCCAGCTTTGCAGCCTTGGGGCTGTGTGTGCGTGTACGTGTGTGTGTGCGTGCGTGCACGCACGCACACACATACACAAATTAATGTGAAAATGCTTTTTGGAACAGATTGTGCGCATGCATGTTGTATGTGTATCCGTGTGTGCACGCACGTGCACATGCGCGTGTGTGTGCATGTGTGCCAGTACTGGAGCTTGAACTCTGTGCCTCAGAGAGAACTCCATTTGCTGGTTAATTGGAGATAAGAATTTCACAGACTTTTCTGACCAGATTTGCTTTGAACTGGGATTCTCAGATCTCAAGCCTTCTGAATAGCTAGGATTAAAAATCATAGGTACACATCAAAATATGAGTAGCATCTCTCTGTGTTCATTCTTCACAATAGTAATTTTTTTCCCTTTCATAGGCCCTTTTCATATCTGGGTGGAGTTAGAGACTTTAATGCTGCTTTACTGAGAGTCTAGTGATGGTGTTAAGTGCTGCTTAATCTTTCTTGTTTTTTTCTGGAGCTCCAATTAGTCTTTTCCTCCAAATTTGGTTTTGATTTTCTTCTGACCTCTTGAAGTGGTCAACTTGGCTTCTTAATTAAACATCATGATATGTGGTAATTATGTTCTTCTGTTGACCTAGTCTCTTGCTTATTACTTCCTAATCCTGACCAGTCCCATTTTTTTGAATGTGTGGATATTCTTGTGTACATAATTTTGATGTAGTCATTACTTTTTTTTTTTTTTGATAGTCCTGGAGTTTGAACTTAAGAGTCTTGCACAAGCTAGACTAAGCTACACTTATAGCCCTGCTTTTTTTTTTTTTTTTTTTTTTTTACCGGTTATGTTGGCAATGGAATTTAGCAAACTTTTCTACTTGGGCTGGCCTTGAACCTTGATCCTCCAGATCCTGAGTAGTTAGGATTATGGGTGTGAGTCAGGGGTGCCCAGTTAGTCATTACTAACTGTATTATCTGCTAAACTTGTTTTCTAGGTAGGAGGCATAGAGGAGAGGTATGGCGGGAGTATTAAGAGTATTCAAAATTAAAACACTGTATGTCAACTTTCTAACATAAGCACTTTTGTCAGGAACAGAGAGACACTGGTACTGGAGCAGAGGATCCTCTTACAGGGTATTCCTAGACCTTCCTGAGGAGAGCTAATATGGGAAGGAGATAGGATAGAAGGCTGGGTCTGTTCCTAGACTAGCCTTTGACCCTTCACAAAAGAGGAATGTGTGGAGAGTAGCTTCAGGCTTAACTGATGGTAGAACTGAACCACTGACAACCAATCCCCCCCAACTTTTTTTTTTTTTTTTGTCGGTTGTGGGGCCTGAACTCTGGGCCTGGACGCTGCCTCTCAGCTCTTCAGCTCAATGTTAGTGCTCCACCACTTGAGCCACAGCACCAATTCTGGCTTTTTCTGCTTATGTGGTGCTGAGGAATCGAACCCAAGGCCTTATGCATGTGAGGCAAGCACTCTACCACTGAGTCACCTTCCCAACCCCAATCCCCTTCTTTTTAGAGAGGCTTTGTGGCAAGAGGGCCTGCGTCCATGATGGTTTTGTGATGTGTGCCCAGGCTTGGCTCTGGCAAAATAATTGTAGCACTTGAGGTTCACTAAATTAACATTTTAGGGTTTTTTTTTGTTTTTTTTTTGTTTTTGGTGGGTTGTGGGGCTTGAACTTTGGGCCTGGGTGATGCCCCTCAGCTTTTCAGCTCAAGGTTAGTGCTCTACCACTTGAGCCACAGTGCCACTTCTGGCTTTTTTTGCTTATGTGGTACTGAGGAATCAAATCCAGGGCTTCATGCATGCAAAGCAGCACTCTATCACTGAGCCACCTTCCCAGCTCAACATTTTAGTTTTATAATGCAGAGTTTTAAAATCAGGATTTAACTGACCAAGGCTAAAATGAAATGTTTATGTCTAGAAATTGATTTCTAGATTAAAAAAAAAAGAAATGAGAGATGTTATTAAAATACCTTTTTTGGTTGCTTGTGGGGCTTGAACTTGGAGCTTGGGTATTGTCCCTGAGCTCTTTAGCTCAAGGCTAGAACTTTACCAACTTGGGCTACAGCAACACTTCCATTAAAAATAATTTATTGTTACAAGATTGTAGTAGTACTATTAGGATAGATAGTGAGCAGGGATTTAGCCATATATCTACATAATTAATTAATTGATTCAAGGTCTAGCTGTTTATGTAGCACATGGTAGCCTGGAACTGTGTGTGTGTGTGTGTGTGTGTGCGCGCGCGCGCGCGCGCGCGCATACGCATGTACCCTGGGATTGAACTCAGGTCTGGGCAGTGTCCCTGAACTTCTTTTTATTTATTTATTTATTTTTGGGTCCGGTTGTGGGACCTAAACTCTGGGTCTGGGTGCTGTCCCTCAGCTCTTCAGCTCAAGGCTAGCGCTCTATCACTTGAGCCACAGCACCACTTCCGGCTTTTTTCTTTTTGCTTATGTGGTGCTGAGGAATTGAACCCAGGGCCTCATGCATGCAAGGCAAGCACTCTACCACTGAGCCACCTTCCCAGCCCCTCTCTGAACTTCTTTTGTTCAAGGCTAGCACTCTACCATTCCGGTAGTTTATTGGAGATAAGAGTCTCATGGAGTTTCCTGCCCTTGCTGGTTTTGAACCATGATCCTCAGATCTTAGCCTTCTCAGTGGGTAGGATTACAGGCACATAAGCCACTGGTACCTGGCTGGCCTGGAACTTTTGATCCTTCTCCCTCTGGTGCAAGAATTTCATGCGTGTTTCAGCACACCCACTGTTATCAACAGTTTAATAAGCAGATATATTGTTGTAGTATTTTAAAACATCTTTATAGGAAATGGCTAAATTGTATAGTCAGGAGAAAAGCCAGAGATGCCTAAAATTAATTGGTATGATAGCATCAGAATTTCATACAGATTTTGAATATGCATGGTTGGCAGTTCCCTTTGTAAGAGCTTACATATAACTTATATATAATCATGAATTTATGTGGGATCTTTTTTTTTTTTTTTTTTGTCGGTTGTGGGGCTTGAACTCTGGGCCTGGGCGCTGTCCCTCAGCTCTTCAGCTCAAGGCGAGCGCTCTACCACTTGAGCTACAGCGCCACTTCCAGTTTTCTGGTGGTTTATTAGAGATAGGAGTCTCACAGTCTTTCCTGCCCGGGCTGGCTTTGAACTGCATCCTCAGATCTTAGCCTCCTAAGTAGCTAGGATTACAGGCGTGAGCCACCGGCGCCTGGCTTATGTGGGATCTTAATCACATAGCTGTCATCAGGATGGTATGTGTATGTCTGTGCTTTTATATACCTTATATATGTGGAAAAATTTATGCAATACTAAGTATAATGTATATAAATTATATATATACACATATACATTTAATTTCCAAATGAATTTTCATAAGTTACACTCAAAGTACTTAGGAACGTGATTTCTAAAGTAGCTGGACTCTTTTTGTGTGACTGAATAGCATATATGTGAGTATTAAGTAAGATGAAGATATAAGTTGAGATCTGGAAGTTTGAAATTTGAAGCCAATCTGAGCAGAAAAGTCTTTGAGACTCCATCTCCAAAATAACCAGCAAAAAAGCAGAGCTGAAGGCCTGGCTCAAGTGGTAGAGCACCATCTGAGCAAGCAAAGTCTAGCAAGTATGAGGTCCTGAGTTCAAAGCCTAGTATTGGCCAAAACAAAACAAATAAAAGGACATTCACCATTGTATAGTTACCAAAGTCAGAAGTTAACAGAGACATACTTTTGCCTCATCTACAGACTTTAAGGTTTTTTTTTTGGGGGGGGGGGGTCCAGTTGTGGGGCCTGAACTCTGGGCCTGGGCACTGTCCCTCAGCTCTTCAGCTCAAGGCTAGTGCTCTACCACTTGAGCTACAGTGCCACTTTTGGCCTTTTCTGTGTATGTGGCACTGAGGAATCGAACCCAGGGCCTCATGCATGCAAGGCAAGTGCTCTACCACTGAGCCACCTTCCCAGCCCACAGACTTTAAGATTTTAATGATTTATTTTGTAGCAATAGGATAATATGATATATATATATATATATATATATATATATATTTGTTCTTAATATATATTTGGTTTTGTTTTTTGTTTTTTGTTTTTGGGTCCGGTTGTGGGGCCTGAACTCTGGGCCTGGGCACTGTCCCTCAGCTCTTCAGCTCAAGGCTAGCGCTCTATCACTTGAGCCACAGCACCACTTCTGGCTTTTTTCTTTTTGCTTATGTGGTGCTGAGAAATCAAACCCAGGGCCTCGTGCATGCAAGGCAAGCGCTCTACCACTGAGCCACCTTCCCATCCCCTATATATTTGTATTGTAAAGATACTGTACAGAGGGGCTACAGTTACACGAGCAAGGCAATGAGACCATTTCTTATCGAGCATTTTTATTTTTCCCCTATCATCCCTTTCCTTCCCAATATGAGATATACTATATATATATATAATTTTAAATTGGAGGCTGGGGGTGTAGCTTAGTGACAGAATGCTTGTTTAAAGTGCTTGTGAGATGCTTGGTTCAGTCCTTAGCACCAAAAAACAAAACCAAACCAAACAAACCAGCAGAAAGAAAAAAAATGCTTTTTGGTTCAGATGAGCACAAGATCACATTATGATAAGTTACCTTATTTTGTTAATCTCATCCAGTTTATTTTGCTTTTTATTTTTGTTGGTTGTGGGGCTTGAACTTGGGGCCTGTACACTGTTTCTGAGCTCTTTTGCCTTAAGGCTAGCACTCTGCCACTTGTGCTCTTGTGCCACTTCCAGTTTTCTAGTGGTTAATTGGAGACAAGAGTCTCACGGACTTTCCTGCCTTGGTTGGCGTCAGACCAAGATCCTCAGGGTAGCTAGGATTACAGGCCTGAACCACCAGTGCCTGGCATCTTTTCCAGCTTAGAATAATCTAGTTTTCAGCCTGTGTCTCTCACGTTCATGACCTTTTTCCTCATAAGTAGATTTAGGTTGTACGTTTTTGGGCAGGAAGTATGGTATTTTCAGGAGGAATTGGAAACACTATCTACTTTCTCCTCATTATAGCTGATGTTAATTTTTATCATGGTTAATATATTAACTAGGAATCTGGTGTGGTGGTGAATACCTGTAATCTTAGCACATAGGGAAGACAAGGAAGAAAAATCAGAGGTTAGCCTAGGCTACTCAGGAGTATTATGCTTATGCCTTAATCCTCCTTTTCTGCCAAAAAAAATTCTGTCAAGTTTCTTCAAGAAGGTTACCATTTTTTTCTTAATTAGTATCTTGTGGGAGATAACTTTGAGACAATATAAATATCCCCACCCCCCTTTTTTTTTTTTTTTTTTGCCAGTCCTGGGGTTTGAACTCAGGGCCTGGGCACAGTCCCTGAGCTTCTTTTGCTCAAGGCTAGTGCTCTACTACTTGAGCCACAGCTCTACTTCTGGCTTTTTCTGTGTATGTGGAACTGAGGACTTGAATCCAGGGCTTCATGCATGCTAGGCAAGCATCCTACCACTGAGCCAATCTTCCCAGCCCCAATATCCCATTTCTTACCAAACATTTACCTACTGGTTTTAGTTAGTAACCCTTAATGAGTTTTTGCCAGGAACAATTATTGCTGTAGTGGTAGTCAAATAGTCAAAAAATTAACATTATAATACAGGAATATTAGTTTTCAAGTTGCTGTCAGATTTGTGAATACTAAATAGGATGATTTGTTTGTTTGTTTGTCTTTGTCCTTGTTTTTAAAAAAATAAGGCTAGGATGTAGATACAGTATTTGGCCAGCATGTACCAGGCACTGAGTGGCCCCAGCAACACAAAAGAAAACAAAAAACAGCTTCTTTTTACTGTTTATAATATTTTATTATGTCTAGATCAAAGGTGATTTATCAAGAAATTACAGTACATGATTTTGGAGGGTATTTTCCTAGTGAAATGTTATCAGAGTTGATATTCTGCTCTGTATTCTTCAAAGGATGTAAAGGATGTAAAGAACTTCCTAATTAGGTTTTTATGTGGATGACTAAGAAGTTTTTCAAAGTCTGGATTTTGTTAAACGCAATCCCCAAATGTCTTTTGACCTGTTTCTTAGTCCCCAGCAGTTCTTCAGAATTGTTAGATTTAGATTCACTATGTAGCTTGAAATTCTCTTGTTTCCATCTCTCCAGTGCTGGGGTTCTGCCTACATTCACCATCAAGCTTCAGTGTTTCTCTGCTTCACCCGGCTACCTCTCCCATCCTCACCCCATGCTGGGGATAGAACCCAGGGTCTTGTCATGCTAGGCAAGCACTCAACCACTGAGCTATATCCTCAGCCATTTCTCTCTTTGTGTTTTTGTAAGATTGCTGCATAGAGAGCCTATGGAGAGATACTTAGATTCTGATTGTCCCTCTGATGTTAACAGTCAGAGGCACCCACTACCTCTATTTTATTTCTAGTTTTGAAATAGTAATACTTTGTATCATTTCTGTTGCATTCATCTGTTGTAATATTTTTAAAGAATGAGTGACCTATCATCAACTATTTAGTTACATTATATCAGAGGTTAGCTAACTAAAGTCCACAGGCCAATCCAATGTGCCTCTTGTTTTTGTAAGTGATGTTTAATTAGAACATAGATACACAGAACACAGATACACAGAAGTTTTATTAGAACACATGCTTAGTCATTTGCATATTACTTAGGGATGCTTTGCATTACAGGGTGCCCAGTTTTGTAGTTGTGATTGGGGCCATAAGTGGCCCACAGAAATAGAAAGATTTTTAGAAGAAGTTTACAGACTTTGGTTCCAGAGCATGGTTTTTTGTTTTTTGGTTTTTTTTTTGGGTCCAGTCGTGGGGCCTGAACTCTGGGCCTGGGTGCAGTCCCTCAGCTCTTCAGCTCAAGGCTAGTGCTCTACCCTTGAGCCACAGTGTCACTTTTTTTTCCTGCTTATGTGGTGCTGAGGAATCGAACCCAGGGCCTCATACATGCAAGGCAAGCGCTCTACCACTGAGCCATCTTCCCAGGCTGCTCCAGAGCATGGTAAAAGCAATTCAAGTGCTTGACTCTTTGCTTTTAGTTTCTGTCACCCTAAAAGGATGACCAGTGAACTTAAAGGTATTTTATAAACTTATAGATTTAAGCCTATTTAATGTTTTTCAGTCTATTGCAGTTACTATCCTTGCTGGTATTCAAACTGTCCCATCTTTGGCTAGTTGGAGTCTCTGTAAGTTGGTTCCCGAGTTCCTTGGACACAATACTGGTATGACAGGATGTTCCAGGCCCAACTTGAATATTTCCTGTCCCAGACTTATAAAGCCAGCTAGTTCGAGAAGGAACTCTGCCTCCTTTAATTGGGCAAGATTATTTGGAGACCACCATCTAAATTACTAGCAGACTAGCATGCACATATAGCCACTACAGTTTATTTTGGTTAATCTTTCTAAGGATACCAAGCAATTCTGTATGGATTAGAAGTAGAATATAGGGGCTGGGAAGGTGGCTCAGTGGTAGAGCGCTAGCCTTGAGCTGAAGAGCTGAGGGACAGTGCCCAGGCCCAGAGTTCAGGCCCCATGACTGGACCCCCCACCCAAAAAAAAAAAAAGAAGTAGAATATAATAAGTTGATTGTAATTTAAAAACATGTAAGTACTTACTTGCTCTAACATGATATCATATTCTTTGTGTGTATCCTTAACATTGGTAATATCTTGATTCCTCTATTAATTTCATAATTGCAGTTGTATGAGAAAATTGTTCTATATGTAGTCATTCATACTTTCTGTTCTTTCAATTTAAAAATGCATATATATTTTTATACCTGATGGCATTTTAACAGAAAATGTTCACAAAATTTTCCCGAGGAGAGTTCTCTTTATAGAATGCATACCTTCAGATGATGACAGCAAATCCAAACAGTATGCTTCCTTTCATTAGTGTTCATATTATTTTGCTTATTAAGTGTTTGTCACCTTAAGAACATATGATCAGGGGTTGGGAAGGTGGCTCAGTGGTAGAGTGCTTTGCTTTGCATGCATGAGGCCCTGGGTTCGATTCCTCAGCACCACATAAACAGAAAAAGGCAGAAGTGGTGCTGTGGCTCAAGTGGTAGAGCGCTAGCCTTGAGCTGAAGAGCTGAGGGATAGTGCCCAGGCCCAGAGTTCAGGCCCCACAACTGACCAAAAAAAAAAGAACATATGATCATTCATCAGGGAGAAGTTGAAGTCTTGTGAAAATTGAAGCAAAAACGGAATACTGAATTACAGATTTCCATTCAATACTGAGGCTAAGACCATACATATATACACATGGTATTTTAAGATTTTTATATACTTATATTTTTGGTGACACTAAGGCTTGAACTCAGGTCCTCACACTTGCTAGACTGGCATGATACCTCTGAGCCATGCTTCCTGCCCTCCTTTGAGGCCATATATTGCTGGGACCTACTTCGTAGTTGCAAAGATTAAATAAGGTTGTACATACACATGTAGAACAATGCCTGATACATAGTAAGTACTTTGTTTAAATGAACTTAACTGCTCCATGTGGTGGTCTGGGTTTTCAAGATTTCACTATATAATTCAGTTTCTACATAGCATCATTTCTGAGGCATTGATTGATGATTGACTGTGTGTTGGGAATTGAACCCAGTCCTCATTCATGGCTGGACAAGCACTTTTCCGAGGAGCTATACATGTATTTATTTAAGCGCTTTTTGCTGAATTTGGGGTGGCTACTTTTTGAGAATTTGTGTTCCTAAGGACCCCTGAGGTCATATTCTCTTTCTAATCACCATCAACCTGGTACGGTGCCTCATACACAAAGTCTGCCTTCTTTCTGCACATGTGTGAAGGCCTGATATTATTTATTTCTATTTCCCTCCTTTTTATGCGCAGCATGTAATAAAATAAATAGTAAAAACCTGTCTTCTTCCTGGACAGTTTTAGGCTAACAAGGGAAATCATTGTTCAGTTCTGGTATCTTTCAGTGTGAAGTTTTTGATAAGTTGATATTGGTAGCTGATCATTTTCATTTTGCTTATTATGAAAGTTTTTTCCAATTCATCTCAGAATCGAGGCTGTATATCCTTTTAAAAATAAAGCAGAGGTGCTTGCTAGAGTTAGACCTTTGTTCATGCCTGTGAACTTCATCTGTGATACTGGGAGTATGAGCACAGTTGTGGAGACCATATGTTTTCATAGGCCTGTGCCAAGGAAAATACTTTAGAATTACATTAGCAACTCCAAGGTATTTTGGCTCTTCTGAAAGGACACATGATAGTTTTCCAGTTATAGGAACAAGGGCTTTTGTATTATGCTGCAGTTTCTTATAGGCTAGAACAATAGTGCCTCTATCACTACCTCCCAGAGCAACATCTTTGGAATATTATTAGGTAGAATACACTGTGCCTCATTTCTGCAGGACTTCTCAGGCCTTTAACACACCATAATAACCCCTCAGAGGGTAGTGTATTATGCAGATTCCTGGGGCTCACTTGACCAAGGCTTTCCTTGTGTTTGGAGTACTCCCCTCCACCCACAGTCCCTCACCCCACGCCTAGGTCTCACTTTATACTTCCCTGCCTGCCAGCCTTACTGTAAATTCTCAGCTCCCTGTACTTGAGCATCTTTCACTGTTGGCAAATATGTGCCTAATTATCCTATACATATTTGTCTTCTAAACTCACTGAAGAAGACAGGAAGTGAGTCTGTTTTGTTCACTAACCATTGGCATTCTCAGCACCAGGCATATAGAAGACTTTGGTGCTGGTCCTGGGGCTTGAACTTGGGGCCTGAAGTCTCTCTGCCTGTACTTCCTTTTTGCCCAATGCTAGCACTCTACCTCGGTACCACTAATGGGTTTTTCTGAGTAGTTTTATTAGAGATAAGAATCTCACAGACTTTCCTGCCTGGGCTGACTTTGAATTATGATCCTCAGATCTCAGCCTTCTGAGTAGGATTACAGGCATGAGCCACTAGTGCCTGGTTCAGCCAATATTTGAATGAGTGGCAGAAACAGGAACCTCATAGAGCTAATGCTCCACAGAATCACTTAGGTTGCGAACTTTTTTTGTGTGTGCAAGCCTATGCTGAGACTTGAACTCAGGGCCTCATACTCTTGCCTGGCTTTTTTACTCAAGGCTGGTGCTCTACCACTTGAGCCACCTCTCTAGTTCTGGCATTTTGCTGGCTCATTGGAGATAAGAGTCTGAGATTTGTCTGCCTGGGCTGGCTTTGAACCTCCATCTTCACCTCTCAGCCTCCTGAGTAGCTAGGATTACAGATGTGAGCCACTGTCAACTGGCTTGTATTTCATTTTCAAACACAAAAAAAGATTTTCATAATGCTCATTAATTTGCTCAATGCATCCAGCTGGCAGGAAACTGTCAATTTTATTTAAAGAGGAGGCACAGTGTTTGAAATAACTTGTCTCAGAGGCACACCACCCATCAGCCAAGATTAGAAACCTTCGTTTCCTGATACCTGTCTCAGGGCCCGTTACCCACCTGGCCTGTCTGGACCACTTCTAACCTCGTTAGTTGCTTCAATGGCAACCAGTGTTTCCTACTGTAGGAAGGGAAGAAATCAGTTGCTCCTTTGTACACTAATTAACACAGGCAGAACAAAAGGCCCTGCCTTTTTCAAGTTCAAGTTTGACTCATGTATGGTCCTCAGTGAAGATTATGATCTTGGATAAATTAAAAACAAATGTTAAAGAAGTCATAATGAGGTAGAAGGGGAGTTCAGGATTCTTTTGTTTTTAAATCCTCTGGATAAACAGACCGCTCTGTAAAGCAGACATTCTCTTCTCCCTCCTCCACTTAGCCAGCCCTCCTTTTCGAAATGTCTTCAATCATTAGCATTCATTTTTCTTCAACCTAGCAAGGTGGGTCTGCAGTCCCTGTGTACAACCTTGTTCACCAAGCTACCAGCTTCTCTGAACTAAGAAAATAGTAGCACATTGAGAAGCCTGGTTTAACTCACTAAGTCAAAGGGAGTTGCACATTTGGCAAAGTGCACCCTAGCCCACCCCCACCCTCCAATGCCTCAGGAATGACTGCCACAGCAGCTCTGCTTCCTTTCCTCCAGCGTGCTCAAGGCAAGGTTTTGGGTGGGAGCACACAGAACCCCCCTGTGTTCTTCTCTCCCCCAGGCTGAATTCCCCCAGCACATTCTTGAGCAGAGGTGTGGGGTTTGGGGGCCTAGCGAGCTACTGCACTCAATGGGACTCTGTATGTATATGCCAAATGAAGTCTGCAGGCATCTTTACGAGCACAGCCACTGTGCCACAGATGTAAAGAACTCTGAAGTCCTGTGTGTGCGTGTGTGCGTGTGTGCGCATGTGCATGCACACACACACGTGTAGCATACACGTCTTGATTCCTGTAAAGTTTCCATGAGCGCATTTTAAGGGCTCTATACATGAAAATTCAGTGCTTGCTCATACCCCACTTACTGTTGACTGTATCAGAGAATATGGGGAAGGTATTTATTTGTCAGATGAGATTCTGAGCTACTATTGGAATTTTAGTTGTATGATGGAAGACCCTGGGGCTCAGAGAAAGGAAGTGAGTTCCTAACTTCATGGAGTTAGTGAGAAGCCACGCAGGACCAGAAGAACCTGGGCTGCCTCTCTCTCTCTCTCTCTGAACACTGCGTTTGCAGTGGTAACAATTTCAGTGTTCCTGTGTTCTCAATGTCCCTGAGGAGTATTGCATTCATTACTTCCGTCCTCAGAATGACGATATGGGTGGAGACTGAGGTTATCCTTGCTTTACTCAAGAGGAAACCAAAGCATAGCGAGGTCATTACCCTTACCTGAGGGCATTCAGCAATCCAGGGGCAGGAGCAGGGGCAGACTTAGAACCCAGATCCCTCCAAGCCCCTATCTTGTGGCGTCACCTCCCTTGGGGCCTGCCCTGATGATGGCTTGTGTGAGCCTTGAGGGATGAGATCCACACAGTAAAGATGCTGAACTGGAGGACCCAGAATGCTCCTTCCAGCAAGTAGATACAGTCATTGGGTCTTCTTTGGAAATGGTCACTAGTGTCTGAGCTTTGTCTCTGAAGTCTTGAGCTGTACAGCCGAGTGTATTGGGTAGGTGGGTCTGTGAGTGAAGAGGAGGTATGATGGTGGTCGTCAGTCAAGCTTGTGTGGGCCAGGAGGAGTGAGGTGGGATGGGGTAGGATGGAAGACCCTGATAGCTTTCCTACCTTCCTCAGCCTCCTCCCTCCTTCTGTCCCTCCTTACTCAGGGGAGGTCTTGGAGTTAGTGGGAGGTAAGGGGCAATTAGTCTAATTACTCATCATTTGTGCAGACTGAGGGCATGGATATCAGAGGTGCCTTCTGGGGTGGAGAGAGTTGTGTGGAGGAGAGAGAAAGCAAGAGCTCCACAGGAAGTAGAAGGTGTGGAGCTGATTCCTTGGAGGCTCTGCTCCTATGAGACTTCTTCCTGGGAGTGAGGTGCTGGCCTCAGGTGGTGTAAGCAAGGCTGAGAGTAGAAGGGGAAGACGTGGGAGTTCTGTTGGGTCAGCAGCCCTCCACATCCATCTAGAACCTCCTGCAGCCTAGTGCAAGACTCCTGCTCCGGCTCCTATAAACTGGCTTCCTTTTTCCAGAGAACTGACTTCATTTTGCCTCTGTCCTTGCTGGCTGGGGCTTTAGCACATAGCAGCAGCACTGGCCTCTGTCCTGTGGTGCCTGTAACTTTTGGCTTTGATGATCGGGAGACCATGACCATGCATGTGACTCTGAAAGGCTTCAGGGCCCAAACTCCTATGGGCTTATTCTGGCCTATTTTGGGAAAGCTTGAACTTAGTGCCTCAAGCTCTCAACTTGACTTGCTTACTCACAGCTGGAGCTCTGTCATTTGAGCCATGCTTCCAGTTCCGGTTTTTTCCTTGTTATTTTGAAGATGGAGTCTCATGGACTTTTCTGCCCAGGCTGGCTTCTTATGTTCATCTAATGTTGGCCTTCTGAGTAGCCAGGATAACAGATGTGAGCGACCAGGGACCAGTATCTTGTGGGCTTTCAAAGATGTATTTTGTTATGGTGGTGGTAGGGGAAGAAGGGGAAGGGAAAGTAGCCTATTAGAAGTAATTTCTAACCATACCTCTTGCTGAGAGAGGTTTGGGGGGAGGAAGAAATCCCACATCCAACCCTAAGGCAATCACTGTGTTTGAATAGCCAAAATCACTATAGCTAAAGCTAGATTCCTTCCCCTTTCTCCCCACCCAGAGAAGATGGTGATAAACTTTCTTGTCTCCTTTTAGAAAAAAAAATTCTGGTATTTTCTACGATGTGTAGATATGCTTTTCACTCACATGTCCTGCTTTTTTTTTTTTTTTTTTTTAAAGTCATTATGCCTTTCTGTAATTGGAATAGAGCAGCATGCCAGTTTGTTTCCCAGTCTGGCCTCTGGCATAGCTTGGTCTTTTGGAGATGGTCCAAAGACCCAAAGGCACAGCTCACCTGCCACAGGGCCTCCTGGCACTACCTAGACCAGAAACAACTCCCTTTTCTGTCTTCCCTTAGAAGGTTGTGCTCCACCCTAATGAAGATTTTCTCTGTCTAAAAAATCTGACTGTGTTCTCCATCTCTGGTACAAATTGTCTTCCCTCAGGCAAGTTTCTGTCTCACAGTTGGCAGGGAGGCCTGCCGAAGCACAATTGGGCTTTGTGGTGGAGGAGGGCTTAGCAGTGCCCTGAAAGGTGGGGCTAGCCTTGTCTAAATAAATAGCAGTGGGCTTCAGGAACAGGGGATTCCTGGAAGGACAGAGATGAAGCTCCAGACAGGAAACTCTTCCTGGTGTTCCTGTGGCTTCCTGGGCTTCCTTTGGCCTAGTTCTCTTTTACTGGGGTCACAGGCAGGCCTTGGGCCCACATTCTCTTCAGCGACTGCCCTGACTCTAAGACAGACCCTGGCCTCAGGAGCTGGTCCACCCTGTGTGGTCCAGGCCCTCCTGTTCAGGCTGCAGCCTCCACAAGTTTAGCTCTTGGCTACTCTGGGTTACTGAGAGATTGGTCAGGCAGACACCTGTGCCTCCATTGGCTCTTGTCAGTCTTTACCTATATTGTGGTTATCTGCATGCTATGATGACTTCTCCAGACAGATCCCTGGAGACCCAAGGATGACAACTGACTGTTAGAACTTAGGAAGCTCTGAATGAAGTATGAGGGGAAATGGTTTTACTTACCGCTGTCTTGTATCAATGCCAGCCCTGTTTGGGGGTATCTGACCTTTGACCTGTCAGGAAAGAGAAGCCCTGAAGAGATTTGAGGTCAAGTTATCAGGCTTCCCTGGCCCAGGGCCCTTGGGAAGCCCTGACCAAGAGAAGGCAATAGGGGGAAGGGCAACACCTGCCCTCCCAGCAGGGCTGGTCCACTGTGCTTCCGTTGGTCTTTTGTCCAGCTGCTGTGTAGGGGGCCTCGCTGTGGAGTCTCCATTGCTGTACCGAGGTCCTTGCTCCCTGTTTACCTCAGGCACTCTAACCACTCTGACTCAGTTCCTTGGGTTTAGAGCCCATGTACCTGAGTAGGGTAGGGAGAGCAGTGTTGGCATTTAGGCCCGCAGAGTCCCAGGGTTAGTCACATGTCCTGTCTCTAGCCAAAACTTTTTTTTTCTCTCCCTAAACACTTCTAACCTCCCTCCCTAACTCCTCCCCACCCACCTTCCTTCCTACTTGCTTTCCCTCCCGCTTTCTCTGCCTGCTTTGCCTGCCTGCCTTCTTTTCTCTTTCCAGTACTAGGGTTTGAACTAAGGGCTTCTTGCTATTTCTTGGCTTTTTAACTCAAGGCTGGCATTCTACTACTTGAACCACAGCTCTACTTCCAGCTCTGTTTGGTAGTTAATTGGAGATAAGAATCTCATGAACTTCCCTACCAGAGCTGGCTTTGAACCATAATCCTCAGATCTCAGTTTCATGAGTAGCTAAGATTACAATCGGGAATCATTGGCGCCTAGCCATCCCCCCACCTTTTTTTTTTGTGCTCATATTAAAAATGCTTTTCAGCTGGGCATTGGTAGCTCATGCCTATAATGGTAGCTACTCAGGAGACTAGAATCTGAGAATCGTAGTTTGAGGTCACCTGGGACAGATAAAGTCAAGACTTTTCTTTCCCTTTTTTCTGGTTGTGGTGCTTGAACTCTGGGCCTGGGCACTGTTCCTGAGCTCTTCACCCAAGGTTAATGCTCTACCACTTGAGCCACAGCACCACTTCTGGTTTTCTGGTGGTTAATTGGAGATAAGAGTCTCACGGACTTTCCTGTCCCAAATGGCTTTGAACAGCCATCCTCAGATCTCAGCCTCCTGAGTAGCTAGGATTACAGGCGTATGCCACTGGCGCCCAGCTTAAATTCTAGACTCTTATTCCAGTTAAGCAGTGAAAAGTTGGAAGTAAAGGTGTGATTCCAGTGATAGAATGCCAGCCTTGAACAGAAAAAGCCAACTAAGAGATGGAGGCCCTAAGTTTAAGCCCCAGCACTGACACAAATAAAAGACGAAAAAGCTCTTAGCTCAGTGGCTCAAGATGATGTGTGTTAAAAGACACAGAGTTCCAAGTTTGAACAAATATCTGTAGTAATCACTGTAGGTTAGAGAGTGCTCAAGGTGAAAAAGAAGAGTTGGAAAAAATGCTCAGGAAATTCTTGATTATGACTCTGGGTCTTACCTTTATTTTTCAAGTCTGAATAACCTTTTGGGGGTGGGGGAGTTTAATTTTGCTCCACAGATTATTGGCAAACCTCAGCAAGGACTCATACATCATTCCTATTTAATAGGCTTAAGAGAAGGGGTAGCTTATTGGGGTCTATCTGGGCACCCCTTGCTGCATGGAAGTATTAGGACAGCAGCCCATTAGTTCATGGACATAAAATGTCTTTAGTGGGCTGGCTTTTGGGACGACGCCAATATCCCATAGCCAAGGGCTTAACATCCGTCTTACCCTTGGAAAAATCTACTTCCCCCTGCCCACGTCCTCCTGATTACTGCGCCAGCTTCAGCTCATGAACGGGATGGTTCTCATTTAATTAAGTGTTGACTCGAACCTCCAGGATAACTGTGCTGTTGCCCAGTTTCCTGATAAATTTTCAAATTCTCTGGTGGCTTGGAGGGCCTGAATGAATTCAGGATACTTTTTAAGGTAAATAAAGTCTCTAAAATGTAATTTGGGTGTTTGGCTTTTGGTACCAGAACTTGATCAGCCCTTCCTACAGGGAAACAGAAGTCAGCTGGCAGCCTTCATTTTTCTTTAAGGTGGGGACAAGTGGGTTGAGCTGTGAGCAAGTTGGGCACACACTGGGGAAATTTCCCCAAGCTTGGAGCTCGCTGCTGGCAAAGGCCTGACTTCTGCCTCCTGGGATGAGGTGGTTACCTAAGAGGAAAGGGAAGATTTCCCAAGGTGCTGGTAGTCCCTTTGAAATGCACAGAGCATAGAAATCCCTATTTGTACCTTTGAGTACAGTATGGGGCATCCCCTAGCTGGGTTGGCACCAGGACCCTGACCTGAGAGCCAGAGCCAGAGCTAGAAGAGTGGTTAGGCCTGGCTGAGTCCTCTCAGGCACAACTTAAAGGCTCATGTGGTCAGATGGAGCCCAGAGAGGGGGACAGAGGCTGACGGTCTAACTAGGCAGGCCAGGCAAGGCAATCAAAGAAGTTTGAAGACTGAAGCTTTTAGGTCCTTCCAGATAGAGAATTATTTGCCTTCAGATTCTTTGGGGCCTGTTCTTTCTTTCCTTTCTATCTTTCTATCTATCTATCTATCTTTCTTTCTTTCTTTCTTTCTTTCTTTCTTTCTTTCTTTCTTTCTTTCTTTCTTTCTGTCTGTCTGTCTGTCTGTCTGTCTGTCTGTCTGTCTTTCTGTCTGTCTTTCTTTCTTTCTTTCTGTCTTCCTTCCTTCCTTCCTTCCTCCTTCCCTCCCTCCCTCTCTTTCTCTCTCTTTCTTTCTTTTTCTTTCTCTCTCTCTGTCTCTCTCTGTCTCTTTCTTTCTTCTTGTAGGTCATGGGGCTTGAACTGAGAACTGGACACTGTCTCTGAGCTCTTTTGTTCAAGGCTAGCAAGTTACTTCTTTGAGCCACAGCTTCTCTTCCGGTGTTTTAAGTGGTTAATTGGAGATAAGAGTCTCATGGGATTTTTCTTCCTGGGCTGGCTTTGAGCCACGATCCTCATATCTCAGCCTCTTGAGAAGCTAGAGTTGCAGGCATGAGCCACCGGTGCCTGACCTGTGTGGGGGTTTTGTTGTTGTCGTTGTTGTTCAATGTACAGGTGAGTGACCCCTTAGAATCTCTGGGTTGTAGGGTCTTGTATATGTATTTATTGAAGACCCCTTTTAAAGTTGGTGACCAGTGGGGGTAGAAATACTTGCCTGTAGTAGTAGACAGTCTCAGTCCTCTGAGACTGTCAGAAGCCAGCCCCTTCTGGAAATTGGGTACTGCCAAAGCCAAATTACAAGATTTGCTCAATAGTGGTTCTCAGATTTTCTTTGTCTTCGACGTTGCATCTTCTCTATTTCTAGCTGAACAAAGCCACTGCAGTCCATCGTGAGTCAAGCATTCCCTTACTCTTTCATATTCATGGAAGATTTTGCTTTCTCCTTTAAGTTCAACTTTGGAGTCAGCTGACAGTGGCCTTGGTATAGCACCTTGGCTCTCTGATACTAGGGCACCTATGTTTGATCAGTAGTAGTATTCCTCACTTTCGTTAGCAGTTGCCAGCTTGTTTCTGGAATGTCACTGTCAGTCTCCGGAATTCTGGATACCTGATACTGGTTATCTTTCAGCTCCTGGCACATAGGCACTTCATATGCAACCAGAACTTTTTGAGTTGTTGAGTAAGAAAGCTATTTCTTTATGTTCTGGTACTGGGGTAGAACTCAGGGCCTTGGAGCTGTCCCTTAGCTTTTTTGCTCAAGGCTGGCTCTGCTCAAGGCCACAGCTCTGCATCTAGTTTTTTTTTTTTTTTTTTTGGGTCCGGTCGTGGGGCCTGAACTCTGGGCCTGGGCGCTGTCCCTCAGCTCTTCAGCTCAAGGCTAGCACTCTACCACTTGAGCCACAGCGCCACTTCCGGCTTTTTTCTTTTTGCTTATGTGGTGCTGAGGAATCGAACCCAGGGCCTCATGCATGCAAGGCAAGCTCTCTACCACTGAGCCACCTTCCCAGCCCCTGCATCTAGTTTTTTGGAAGTTAGTTGAAAATAAGAATTCCATGGACTCTTCTGCCTGAACTGGCTTTGAACTGTGATGCTCAGGTCTCAGCCTCCTGAGTAGTTAACAAAAAGGCTCTATTTTAAATTTTAGTGGGTTTTAAAAATTTGGTTTTTTTTTTGCCACTGAACCCTGATCATAATTAGTCATCCACTCATTTTGCACGAAGGATGCCCTGGCCTGAAAACCTGTATGAAACCAGACTCCAAGCAACCCTGGAGCACACTCCGAGAACCACTAAGATAAACACAAAATGCACTCTCGCTGAATTCTGAGAAGGAAAAGCCCTCAGAGGTCATAGGGTCCAGTGGCTCTCAACCCTGGCCTCACATTAGAATCATCTGGGGAGTTTGTTAAAAATGTTCGTGCCCAACCCCCAACCCCAAAGATTGTGATTCAGCTGGTTTGGGGTGGGGCCCAAGCTCTGGTGGAATTTTCTAAAAGCTCCCCAGGGGCTTCTGATACACAGCCAAGTTTGTGAAGTGCTGCTCTAGTCTGAAACTCCTTGCTTGACACTTGAATGAAGGGATTGAAAAGATCCCTTTCTCTTGAGGTGATGGCCCCCCATCAGACTGTAGCTGCTGGTAAAGTTGTCAATGTTTTTTGTCAGTTGTGGGGCCTGGCACTGAGCTTTTTTACTCAAGGCTAGTGCTCTACCACTTTGAGCCACAGCACCACTTCTAGTTTTCTGGGAGTTAATTGGAGATATGAGTCTCACAGACTCTCTTATCCAGGCTGGCTTTGAACTGCAGTCCTCAGATCTCAGCCTTCTGAGTAGCTACGATTTCAGGTGTGAGCCACTAGCACCCAGCTTCAGATGTTAGTGTTTTAACTCCAAATTTCCTAAACCCCTCCACTGTCCAGCAACACTTGACCTCTACTATCCCTCCTGTCCAGAGACCAGAAGCAGACCCTGAACAACATCTAATTTCAAATTCATTCGTGGCAAACATTAAGAAGGTATGCTATGGTGAGCTCCAAGTAAAAAATCTCCTTTATCTTTTTTTCTTTTTTTCACTGCCAGTATTGGGGCTTAAACTTAGGGCTGTGGCTCTGTGCTTTAGCTCTTTTACTCTACCACTTGAGCCACAGCTCCAACTTTCAGCTTTTTGGTGGTTAATTGAAAATAAGAGTCTCTAGGACTTTCTTGCCGAGGCTGGCTTTGAACTGTGGTCATCAGATCTCAGTCTTCTGAGTAGCTAGGATCACAGGTGTGATGCCCAGCTCTTGCTTTGTTTTTGTATTTTTTTGTTTGTGTTGAGTTTTGGTCTTGCCATGTTGCTCAGGCTGGGCTTTGTTCTAGTGATCTTCCTGCCTTAGCTTCCTGAGTAACTATTACAGGTTCACACTACCACTCCACGTCAAATCTATTAGATTATTATATTAATTTTCTGGGGCTACCATAACCAAATTTCCACAGAATGACTGTGTGGCTTCACCAGCAAGAGTGAAGATTGAGTCTGAGAGCTATGTAGAAAGGATTCCTCCCACTTCCAACCTCTCTCCTTGGCTTGTAGGTGGTGTCTTCTGTATTCACATAGTTTTCCCTGTGACAAACTAAATGTCTTGTTATTTTATTTTTTTGTGGTCTTAGGGATAGACCCCACATGCTGGGCAAGTGCTCTACCACTGAGCCACATACCCCAGCCAAGATTCTTCCTTTTTATAAAGATGACTTCAGATGGGGTTAGAGTCAAATACCTCTGTGAAGACCCTAACCTCTGTGTGTGTGTGTGTGTGTGTGTGTGTGTGTGTGTGTGTGTGTGTGTGTGTGTGTGTGTGTGTGTGTGTGTGTGTGTGTGTGTGTGTGTGTGTGTGTGTGTGTGTGTGTGTGTGTGTGTGTGTGTGTGTGTGTGTGTGTTGGTTGTAGGGCCTGAACTCAGGACCTGGGCACTGTCTCTGAGCTCTTTTGCTCAAGGATAGTGCTCTACCACTTTGAGCCACAGCCCCACTTCCTATTTTGAGTCATTAATTGGAGATAAGAGTCTCACAGGGACTTTTCTGCCTGGACTAGCTTCAAACTGTGATCCTTAGATCTCAGCCTCAGTATCTAGGATTACAGGCATGAGCCCCCGGTGCCCAGCCCTAACTTTCAAATCAAGTAATAGTCTGAAGTCCTAAGGGTTAGGATTTTACCAAGCAGAGAGCCTATTTAAGGTGGAGTGACTTAGATTTTTCCGCCTTTACAGTGGGGTGTAAATGATGCATCCAATAGGAATCATACTTGGAATTTTGACCTTTTCCTGAGCTCATGACGCCATGTGAAAATCGCTTAGAATGCCAGTCAGTGGTGACAAGCTGCAGCTCCATACAAGCCCTGCACAATCAGGAAGGGAAACAGCTGATACTAGTATGATGTGTTACTAAGCTGCCTGTGCAGTAGGTAAGGTGCCTTTACAACTTCCAAAATTTTCAATTTATGATGGGTTTATTGGGATGGAATTCTACCATTGGTAAAGTACCTACGTCTTTTCTAGTGGGGGTTACACTTCAGTCCCTAATAGCCAAGTTTGCCTCCTTGACTACAGCTTTTAATATGTAGAGCCACTTACTCAATTTTTTTTTCTCTTTATACCCACTCCTGCTCTTAAATTGCTCAAAGAATAGAGCCCAGAGCTAGTTACTTTCAGTGTTCATCAAGAATGTGCCCACTGATGACATTTGTCTCTGAGCTTGGACTTGGAGGATCAGGCATGGTTCATGTTCAGATTACTCCAGGGATGGATAAAATTGCTCTCATTTCCTCATAGCAGCAGGAATGATGGAGAGGTGAACTGGGAGAGTAGACCTCTTCCGCACCAGGTGAAAGCTGGAGTTAGATGCCAATGTTAAACATCAGTTGCAGTGATATGACAGCTCTTGGAATAAGAGAGATTTGATACAGTAATGGTAAAGCGATGGCATTTCTTTGGAATATAAATGTGTTCTTGTTAGTGAACAGGTGAGGCAAGTGACAGGGCTTGAAAGGAAGCAGTGTTTGATTCCCATGGCAGCTATGTATCTATTGGTAGCTGCTGAATCTATTATGAATATAGTTGTGGATTGATTTGTCTTAAGGTTCTTAACCTACTAATTCAGGGGCCAAGCTTCCAAAAACTTGAATGGAAAAGAAGTACTTCTTATTTTCACTAACCAGAAATTTGCATTTCCTTCAGTTATGATTGTAAGCAATAGACCCTAATGATTTTAGCAGTATATGTGACTATCAGCATTAGAAGTAGAGATGATTTTGTTTTAATAGGTCTGGGGCTTGAACCCAGGGCCTGGGCACTGACCCTAAGCCTCTTGTGCTCAAAGCTAGCACTTTACCACTTTGAGCCACAGCACCGCTTCCAGCTTTTTCTGAGTAGTTTATTGGAGATAAGAGTCTCCCAGGCTTTTCTGCTCAGGCTTAGAACTGCGATCCTCAGATCTCAGCCTCCTGAGTAGTTAGGATTACAGGCATGAGCCACTGGCATCTATCTGGCTGTTAATTGTATTTTAATTATAAACTTAAAACAAATTAAAAACATTTTTTAATGTAGCTCAGGCTGGCCTGGAACTTAGAATCTTCCTGTCTTACCATCCAAAATGCTGGTTTACAGGTATGCACCCTCATGCCTGAATATAGAGTTGATATTTTATGTGTTAGAGCCACTATAGGTGTCTTGAAATATCCTTATTAGTACTTCAAAATTAAAGTGATTACGAGATTTATTGCTAGGTCATGTTTAGTGTTTTACTTAATATAAGTATTGGCATGGTAGCATTTTTAAGGTTTTTTATTTTACTTGGACCAGATGTATGGCAGAGCACATAGCAAGCACAAATGCCAGAGTTCAAATTCCAGTACCACCAAAAATAAATAAATAAAAGAATGATCTCTTTTACTTTTAGTTGCTTTTATTTCACGACAAATGTATTCCTGTACCTTGAGGTTTTGTTTCTCCCATTTCTTCTGTGTAACCTCTTTTGGCTCAGAAACAGCAGGATCATTTAGTGTGGCGGGGGTTACTTATGAATGGGCTGATCCAGTTGTGGGCCTTGTGAGTATCATGATGCCTCTTGGGTGCTTTGTTTACCCGGACATGTTCAATGACCACAGAATCTGCACCTCGCCCCTTTGATTCAGCACTACCTTGTAGTTTAAAGCTTGTGCAGCAAAAATTCAGCACTATTTTTAACCATTGACTGTTTGTCCAGGCCCCTTGTTTAACCCAGATCTAGCTACCAACTCCATCATTGTAAGAACTGAATGGAATCTTTCAGATACTGGTGTCTTTTGGCCTGAGGAATATGATGCTCATAGAGTGAGCATTAGGATTTGCATGATTTTTGTGAATAGTAAACCATTTTCACCAATCATTTTAGCCTCACTTCAAGAAGAGTTTAAAATATTTTGATAGCTATGCAACTACTTACATTTGGCTTTGTTTATGATGCTATGCATTTCATTAGTGTGTTTAATAACATTTTCAGAAAGGTCCAGGGACTTCTTTTTTTTTTTTTTTTTTTTTTTTTTGTCGGTCGTGGGGCTTGAACTCTGGGCCTGGGCGCTGTCCCTCAGCTCTTCAGCTCAAGGCGAGCGCTCTACCACTTGAGCTACAGCGCCACTTCCGGTTTTCTGGTGGTTTATTGGAGATAGGAGTCTCACGGTCTCTCCTGCCCGGGCTGGCTTTGAACCGCGATCCTCAGATCTCAGCCTCCTGAGTAGCTAGGATTACAGGCGTGAGCCACCAGCGCCCGGCGGTCCAGGGACTTCTTAAGGTTACCACAGAGGTCAGTGGCACTGAGGAAGTTGGCGACCCTGGGTTGATGTTTGTAATAGAATAGCTAACTGCTTGCTGGCTCCCACTCAGTGTATAAATTCTTTAATGGAGATCATTCTAGAACAGTTTTGACAATCACTTGATTTAGTATTTACAACTCCTTTTTCTTTCCTTTCTTTTCTCCTTCCTTCCTTCCTTCCTTCTTTCCTTCCTCTCTTTTTCTTTCTTTCTTTCTTTCCTTCCTCTCTTTCTCTTTCTTTCTTTCTTTCCTTCCTCTCTTTCTCTTTCTTTCTTTCTTTCCTTCCTCTCTTTCTCTTTCTTTCTTTCTTTCTTTCTTTCTTTCTTTCTTTCTTTCTTTCTTTCTTTCTTTCTCTGTCTCTTTCTCTCTCTCTCTCTTTCTCTGTCTCTTTCTTTCTTTCCTTTTTTCTTTTTTTGGTTGTTGGTCATGGGACTTGAACTTAGGGCCAGGGCACTGTCCCTGAGACTTTTAATACAGGCTAGTGCTCTACCACTTTGAACCATAGCTCCACTTCCAGTTTTCTGGTGGTTAATTTGAGATAAGACTCTCATGGACTTTTCTGCCCAGACTAGCTTCCAAATGTGATCCTCAATCTCAGCCTCCTGAGTAGCTAGGATTACAGGTATGAGCCGCCAGCACCTGGCTTTGTGGCTCCTTAGGGCTAAGTAAGCTGTCTGTGCAAGAGTGTGTATCGTTTAATCCCATGTATAAACCGACGTAACAGGCACAATTATAGTGCAGAACAGTTTTATGAAGCATTTTTAAAAGTTGCTTTTGAGGCAGATACTATAGTGAATTTTTTTCAGTTCCCATTAAACTGTCTTCCAGCCTGAAGGCCCAGTAGCGATTATAACATCTGCCTCCTGAGTCACCTGCCCGTCAGGCTTCAGGACTAGAGGCGATGATTTCATTGCAAGGCTGGGCTCCAGAGCACTGGACCTGGAGCATCTGCCTGAGGTAGCGCTGGTGCTCACGTATTGCAGGCAGGAAGGCTCTGAGTCCAGACTTGGGGAGTAGAGTTTGATTCTCTGGGCTTGGGAAGAGACGTAAAACAAGAGGGAGGAGGGAACGAGGCAACAGCCAAGTACTCTAGGATTCAGAAAAGGGGTCCAGATCACATCACATGTGATGGCAGGGAATAGGGAGAGATGACCTGACAGAGCCTGAGGAGATGGAACAGTTGTGGGAAAATGTGGTACCTTGGCGGGCATAGGGACCCTCCTCCACCTTATCATGTACACCAGAACTGACTGTGCTAAGTACAGTCAGTTCAGATCCCATTGGCTGAACATCGATTCTAGAAGCTAGGTAGAGGGAACAATAGTTGCTCTGCTACCTGTCACTGGGAAACCCAGATATGGTACTATCAGGAAAGATAATACAAATCCTAGAGCATACTCAAGACTAAGATGGTGATGGTGTTAAAGCCTGTCATGTGTTTATTGTCTCTTACATCTCTTAGCCAGGATGACTAAATAAGCCAGGATGACTAAATACTTCATTGTCCACCCACAAAAGAGCAGTATTTAAAGTATATTTGGGTTTTATCACTTCAGTTTCTGGCAATGATAGTGCATGTGTTTCTATTTTTATTTAATTGCTGCTATGTTTTTAGTTAGTTTGATGGATGTTTTCAGGCAGGTACTTACCTTTATAGTGAGACAGTGTTTTGTTCTATACTTAAAACCTTCCTACCCTCCACCTTTTCTCCTAGCTGATTCCAGCAACATGGGGCTGCCTGGGTAAGTAAGAGCTAACATGGTACAAGAGCACCTTGGGAGGACAAGTGTAAGGTGCAACCACTATGGTAAACAGTTTCTCAGAAAATTAAATATTAAATTGCCATATGACCCAGCAATCCTACTACCATGTGTATATCAAAAAAAAACTGAGAGCAGAGTCTCAAAGAGATGGATGATCTCAAGTGTGTGGCAGTCCATTCACAATAGCCAAGATATGGAAATGACCAAGGTGTCCATCCATAGACAAATAGACAAAGAAAATGTGGCATTGACATAGAGTGGAATGTTATTAAGCCTTAGAGAAGATGGAAATCCTGCTATTTTTGGATAGACCTAGAAAACATTAAGCTAAGTGAAATAAGCCAGCCACAGAAGGACATACTTTAATTATATGATTTTTGCTTACATGAGGAATATATAAAAGAGACATAGGAGAAGAATGGAGAGTGATGGCTGCTTGGGAGAGAGGAAGACATGAGAAGATAATACTCAGTGGATCAAATTGCAGACACCTACAGTTATCAATATTATATTGTGCACTTAAAACTTTGTTAAGAAGGTAGATTTAGGGGCTGGGAAGGTGGCTCAGTGGTAGAGTGCTTGCCTTGCATGCATGATCATGGCCCTGGGTTCGATTCCTCAGCACCACATAAGCAAAAAGAAAAAAGCCGGAAATGGTGCTGAGGCTCAAGTGGTACAGTGCTAGCCTTGAGCTGAAGAGCTGAGGGACAGAGTTCAGGCCCCACAACCATGCACAAAAAAAAAAAAAAAAAAAAAAAAAAAAGAAGGTAGATTTAGAGCCTGTGCTGCTGGCTTACATCTATAATCCTCCCTACTCAGGAGGCTGAAATTTGAGGATCCTGAGGATCACAGTTCAAAGCTAGCCCTGGCAAGAAAGTCTGTGAGACTCAGATCTCCAATTAACTACCAAAAAAAAGCCAGAAGTGAAGCTGTGGCTCAAGGGCTAGAGTGCTAGCCTTAAGCAAAAACGATCAGGGACAGTGTGCAAACCCTGAATTCAAGCCCCAAGACTAGTGCACATGCCCCCTTTGCCCCCCTGCAACCCACACGTAGATTTAGAACTAAATGTTTGTATAATCCTAGCTACTCAGGAAGCTGACATCTGAGGATCATGGTTTGAAACCAGTTAGGGTAGACAAATCTAAGGGACTCTTATCTCTACTTAGCCAGCAAAAAGTGGAGGTTGTGGGCTCAAATGGTATCTCACAGTTGTAAGTGAAAGAGCCAAGTGACAGTGCAAGGTCCTGTGTAAGCCCTAGTACTGACCAAAAAATAAAAAGTAGATTTATTGTTACAGTTACCTTACTACCATCACAATAACATGAAGCTAGGGACACAAAGAAACTTTAAGGTATTGGATATATTTATTATATCCTGATTATGGTGATGGTATCAGGAGTGTGTTTGACACACACACACACACTCATCAAATGAATCTATTCAATACATGAGATTGGGGATATAGCTTTCATATACCAGTGAAGCTGTGAAACAAACAGACGAATAAAAACAGCAGACATTCTATTTCAACATCAGGTTGAAAATAAGGAAGAGAAGGAAGGATGTATTGAGATGCTGGCTCAACACAGCCTCATGGGCACTCAGTAAGTATACCCAGGAGGTATGGGGAAAAGACTGAAATGGGGAGGGAATTGGTCATTCTAGGTACTGCCAGCTCTGCTGCCTGGCAAACCTGGGTTTAGACAGCCTGCAGGTCTTACAGTTCTGAGTAGGTTCTCAGAAGAGACCTTCAAGTCACTTATGAATATAGTGCTTAAAACTAAAGTGGGGCAGGAGACTAGGGTTGCCCCCGTCCCAGGACAGAAATACTGCCTGTGCTTCCACTCACCTTACCTCTTCAAAAGGATCATCAGTCTTGTCACTAGGCTTTTAGCTGCAGTTGTGTACACACACACACACACACACACACACACACACACACACACACACACACACACACACACACACACACACACACACACACACACACACACACACACACACACACACACACACACACACACACACTTCCCATCGAACTCTGAAGAGCTTTGACTTCACCATATCAGATCAGCCACACTTCCAATCAATCCTTCCATTCAGTAGTCTCTAAAACCACCCTCTCCCCACATTTAGTACCCACCCCTTTCCTTCAGAGTTTACCCTACCACATTCTGACCTTTTCCTAACAATGCTAGCTTTCATAACCCAAGTGCCAGATTAATCTACCTGTTCTCAGGGTACTGGGATTTGAACTTGAGCTGTGCTTCCAGCCCAGGTCCCTGTTTCATATGGACCTCACAGTCAACACAATTGGTTTGTTATATAATCATACTGCCCTATGACTTACCTTTTATACATGTGTGATTACTGAACATGACAAAGTATATTATGTTGTTCCCACATGCAGGTCTTATATCCCTAGCCAGGTGAGGGCAATGACCTGTGCTTGTTTTTGTTTGTTTGTTTGTTTTGTTTTGTTTTTGGGTCCAGTTGTGGGGCCTGAACTCTAGGCCTGGGCGCTGTCCCTCAGCTCTTCAGCTCAAGGCTAGCGCTCTACCACTTGAGCCACAGCACCACTTCCAGCTTTTTTCTTTTTGCTTATGTGGTGCCGAGAAATCGAACCCAGGGCCTCATGCATGCAAGGCAAGCGCTCTACCACTGAGCCACCTTCCCAGCCCGTGCTAGGTTTTTTTTTTTTTTGTCCTCCCTTGGTCCAGTATTGTCATATAGTTGCTAGCCATCAGTGCTTGCTGAGTGATACCCACAGCCAGCTCCCTGCTAGTATGTCAAGCAGTTCTGGTCTGGGTCTTTGAGATGAGACTTTTCCAAAGCAGACTGAAATTTGTAATTGCAACAATCATTAGCCTGGAATGCAAGGGGCTGGCCATCACAATATTTTAGTTAACTATTTAGGTTTTATTTGATTGTGAGATAGTAGTAAGCTAAAATTATTTTGAGATAACTGTGGAAAATGAACTTTTTTTTTTGTCCATCTTGGGGCTTAAACTCTGAGCCTGGGCGCTGTCCCTCAGCTCTTCAGCTCAAGGCAAGCTCTCTACCACTCGAGCCACAGTGCCACTTACAGTTTTCTGGTGGTTTATTGTAGATAAGAATCTCATGGACTTTTCTGCTTGTGCTGGCTTTGAACTACGATCCTCAGATTTCAACCTCCTGAGTAGCTAGGATTCCAGGCATGAGCCACCGGTGCCCAACTGAACACTTGTTGTTTTTTGTGTGTGTTGGTTGTGGGGCCTGAACTCTGGGCTAGTGCTTTACCACTTGAGCCACAGTACCACTTCTGGCCTTTTCTGCTTATGAATCGGACCCAGGGCTTCTTGATGTGAGGCAAGCACTCTACCACTAAGCTACCTTCCTAGCCCTGAACACTTTTTTTTTTTTTATAAAACTGAAAGTTTGCTTTCTTCAAATGGGGTTAAAACCCCTAAAGGTCATGACAAGGTAGACTTGAAAGGGAGAAAAATGAAACCCCAGTGGCTGATCTAACAGTTGCTACCTCACAGCACAGGGAGGGAAGCGGTACTCTGCTGAGCTGTCTTAGATACTGTCTCCCATAGGTAGACTTCATTTTTAGGAGATATCAAGTCTAGAATTTTAAATAAAATAAACCATCTTTGACTTTAAAATTAATTTTGGAAGGAGAAAGGTCACCCATATTAATCAAAATAAAATTGGAGCCAGGTGCCAGTGGCTCACACTTAGAATCCTAGCTACTCAGGAAACTGAGATCAGAAGATGGAGGTTGCGGGCTGGGAAGGTGGCTCAGTGGTAGAGCGCTTGCCTTGCATGCATGAGGCCCTGGGTTCGATTCTTCAGCACCACATAAGCAAAAAGAAAAAAGCCAGAAGTGGCGCTGTGGCTCAAGTGGTAGAGCGCTAGCCTTGAGCTGAAGAGCTGAGGGACAGCGCCCAGGCGCAGAGTTCAGGCCCCACGACCGGACCCCCCAAAAAAAAAAAAAAAAAAGAAGATGGAGGTTGCAAGCAGCCTAGGTAGACAAATCTAAGAGACTTTTGTTGTTGTTGTTGTTGTGGTTGTGGTTGACTTGGGGCTTGAACTCAGGGCCTGGGCACTGTCCTTGAGCTTTTCTGTTCAGGGCTAGTGCTCTAACACTTTGAGACACAGCTTCACTTCTGGTTTTTCAGTGGTTGATGGGAGACAAGAGTGTCATGGACTTTCCTGCACAGGCGGGCTTTGAACTGTGTTCCTCAGATATCAGCTTCCTGGGTAGGTAGGATTCCAGGCATGAGCCACCAGCACCCTGCCCAAGAGACTTTTATCTCCAATTAAGCCAGCAAAAAAAAGGAAGTGGAAGTGTGACTCACGTGGTAGAGTCAGCCTTGAGCAAAAAGGCTAAGCAAGAGTATACAGCCTTGAATTCAAGTCCCAGCACCAGCAAAGGAAGGAAAGAAGGAGGGAGGGAGGGTGAGGAAAAGAAAGAAAGGAAAAAAAGAAAAGAGAAAGGAGAGAGAGCGAGAAAAAGAAAAAATGAGCCATGTAGGGAGTTGAGATGTTATTTAAAAATTACAGAACAAGTAATTGTGCTCATATTTTGGAGAACCAAGTCTACAATTGTTCCAGACTACCATGGTCCTTGTTCTAAGACAAGTCTGAATATCCACTTGTATTTTTTTTTTTTTTTTTTGTCGGTCGTGGGGCTTGAACTCTGGGCCTGAACGCTGTCCCTCAGCTCTTCAGCTCAAGGCGAGCGCTCTACCACTTGAGCTACAGCGCCACTTCCGGTTTTCTGGTGGTTTATTGGAGATAGGAGTCTCACGGTCTCTCCTGCCCGGGCTGGCTTTGAACCGCGATCCTCAGATCTCAGCCTCCTGAGTAGCTAGGATTACAGGCGTGAGCCACCAGCGCCCGGCCTCCACTTGTATTTAATAGCTGTTCCACTTTCTTCTGGCTGCCATCTGGAGACTTTCAGAGTTCTCTCTGGTCTTGAACCAGAGCAGCTTATATGTCATAAAGATCTTAATTTTGAACAAACCAAGAAAGAAAAGTTAGTGTCCTGGAAACCTACCTGGAATGGAGTCTTGGAAATATCCTGCCTGCTCAAGAAGCCAGTGCACTATAGGTATGATGGTGATCTCGCTTCCTACAATCTCCCCTTGACTGGACCCTCCAGGGTAGGACGTCAGGTGGCCCGTGGACAGCAGTTTCCGGCTTTAGGGCATCTTGGAATATGCACATTTTGAAATTAGGTCTGTATTTGCTAAAGGAATGATGAGGTGGTTGGTTTTTTAGACTTTTGGGAAGAGTTGTGTTGTCAGAATGATGTAAAGGTGCTGTTTCAAAATGTAGATGGAGTCGAACATGGTGACTCAAGCCTGTAATCCTAGCTGGAGATGGAAGTGGAGATCAGGGGATATTGAGATGCCATTAAGGGCAAAACATTCACGTAACTCCATCTCAATCATTGGCTTGGCATCATGGCATACACTTGTTATCCTAGCTACCAAGGGAAGCACAATGGCTGGGCACAGTATAGGAGGATAGCCCAGGATAGTCAGGCATCAAGTGAGACCTCACCTTGGGGCAGGGGGAGATTGTAAAAGGGACTGGAGGTATTGTTCAAGCCATAGAGTGTCTGTTTCGCAAGCGTGGATCCTTGAATTGCACCTTTAATACTGTCTCTAGTCCAAATGCATATGGGCTTCATCCCTGGATATTCAGATCTAGAAGGGGAGCCAGAATTACTAGGGTGGTTCTGACCATAGCCAGTCTTGAGTCCTACATGGACTCATGAGTATCCCCAAGTGACAGTGTCTAATCTGTCTAGGGCCTCCTCAGAGTCTGTATAAATAAATATTAGGAATGCCAGGCCTCTCTAAAAGCCATAGGAAACAGCTGTTTGGGAAGGTAAAAAATAGTTGATAACGAGCAGGTTCCATATGATTCAAGTGATAGACAGACCCAGGAAATGAGGCTGATCTGGGCTTAGAGTTGAACATCTCCCTGATTACAAGCTTTGTAGCATTGGCCAAGCATTCTTCAAATCTCATCTTGTCATCTCTAAGATGGTGATTGTTATATCTCCTTTGCTAACTTTTTATCAAGTGTTGGGATCATATATATCTAGCTTTGTTGATACTCAGTAACTGCTGCTTATAGCCTATCGGGACATTCTTCTCCATCTCCTCCTACCCCACAGTGCCCTCAACACATCCTTTGTTTCTTGAGTCCTGGTGCCACCATTGGAGACCAGAAACTGGTCTTTACTGCCCCCATCTGCCCTCCTGGACCATCCTGTGTGCTGGGTAGAGCCCTTACCTCAAGGCTCATTACTATTACTTAACTGTGTCCACCATGAGGCCTTCATGATAGTTGTCTTAGACAAGATTCTCCAAAACAGAAACAATATAATTTTAAAAGATGATTTGTTAATTTGACTTGCAGTTGAAGGTTGGGTAGTCTCAATGGCCTGGTATACACTGGAAAACTAGATAACCTTATAGCTTGCTCAGTCTAAGACCGTGGAAGCCTCACAATAATGGAGATAAATGATGGACCAATGATTCAGCCCCAATCTGAAGCTGAAGGCCTGGGACCCCATGAGGAGTGTCTGGTGTGAGTTGATGTTATAAAAGACGGAAGATATTGGAGTGATATACACAGATGATGTCAGCAACAGTAGATACATGTACTCAGGAAGAGTAAGCTTGCACATACTACTTCTCTTTCCATTTTTATATCTCCAAGCCCCCAGCCTATTGGATGCTGCTGCCCACACGTACATCTTCTGCCCCTTGGTTGCTTTTCCACTTGTCAGTCTTTGGAAATGTGTCTGATAGACACACTCAGAGGTGTGCTTTACTAATCTCCTTAGTATCTCTCAGTCCAGATAAGTTGGCCATGGAGATTATCCATCATATACCCCATATCATGCTCAGTGGTACGCTCATCCCAGCATGTCCAGTCTGGACTGCAATCCTCCTATTTGTGTTTCCCTGAACTGCTGGGATGACAGGCATATATGATCTCATCTAGGCACTGGTTAAGATGTAATCTTGTTAACTTTTTGCCTTACTAATCTAGAACTTCAATCCCCTGCTTTTGTCTCTATCTCTGCCTCCCAAGTAGGATTACAGATAGAGCCACTGCATCCAGTTTTAATGAGATTTCTAAACTAAGGCAAAGTGGCCTACTGGGAGGCTTGGTGATGGAAAAAAAAAATATATCATCTCATCAATAATTATCTGCTTTGCTGGGAAGGTGGCTCAGTGGTAGAGCACTTGCCTTGCATGCCTGAGGCCCTGGGTTCGATTTCTCAGCACCACATAAACAAAAAGAAAAAAGCCGGGAGTGGCGCTGTGGCTCATGTGGTAGAGCGCTAGCCTTGAGCTGAAGAGCTGAGGGACAGCGCCCAGGCCCAGAGTTCAGGCCCCACAAGTGGACCCCCCAAAAAATAATAATAATTATCTGCTTTGATTATGGAGTTTAGCTAGGTACTAGTGGATCACATCTATAATCCTACCTACATAGGAAACTGATGTTTTAGGATTGAAGTTCAAAGACAGCCCAGCAGACAAATCTGACAAGACTGTTTTTTGTTTTTCCAATTAACCAGCAAGAAGCCAGGATTCTTGATGCCAGTGGTAAAGCACCAGCTGTGAATGAAAAAGCTAAGCAAGAGCCCAAGGGTCCTGAGTTCAAGTCCCACTAAAGCCCACCCCCCAAAAAAAAAGAAAGCGGAGTTGCGATGCTTCTATGGCCTTTCTGGAATATATAATTTTTTTGGGGGGGTCGGTCATGGGGCCTGAACTCTGGGCCTGGGCGCAGTCCCTCAGCTCTTCAGCTCAAGGCTAGCTCAAGCCACAGCGCCACTTCCAGTTTTCTGGTAGCTTATTGGAGATAAGAGTCTCATGGACTTTCCTGCCCGGGCTGGCTTTGAACCATGATCCTCAGATCTCAGCCTCCTGAGTAGCTAAGACTACAGGTATGAGCCATCAGCACCCAGCTTAAATGAATACATTTTTGTGCTTGGTTCTGTAGGTCAAGTCTAAACTCACTGACCTTGCACTTGAAGGCCTCCCCATGGAGGGGTGTTCTTCCCCAACTCCTTTCTCCTCAGTCTTCACTCTTACCTAGTCAGGTTCCTTTACCTCTGCTGTGAGAGCATCAAGCTTGCATCCTTTTCTATGAATAATAAAATGCTAGTCCCCACTCAACCCAGCCTTTCTTTCTCATAACCTCATGTTAGGTCAAATCCTTAGGGCTTTTTTACTTTACCATCTTACACTATTTAAGTGTATATTTTCTTGTTTATATATGTGATTTTGTGTCATTGGTAATGTATTCTATTATGGCTTCAGTCAAACTGGTGTGGCACAGACAGTGTCTTATCCTCAATCCTGTTCAACTCAACACACAGTAGTTTTCTGAATGCTGGCTGGTTTGGTGTCTGGGAGTTTCAAGCCCTTTGCCATGTAATAGGAGAAGAAGGGAGATGTGAATGGAAGCACCTGCTCAGTTGTGCAATGGTCTTTGGAGGGGAGATCAGGTTTAAATCATTTTGAAGCCTGCTTTACTTCCATTGTTATTTCCTGAAAGCACATGGTTGACCTAGCTAAAAAATAGCCTGAGGTTTGATCAAAACGTAAATCGTGCCGGGCGCTGGTGGCTCACGCCTGTAATCCTAGCTACTCAGGAGGCTGAGATCTGAGGATCGCGGTTCAAAGCCAGCCCGGGCAGGAGAGACTGTGAGACTCCTATCTCCAATAAACCACCAGAAAACCGGAAGTGGCGCTGTAGCTCAAGTGGTAGAGCGCTCGCCTTGAGCTGAAGAGCTGAGGGACAACGCCCAGGCCCAGAGTTCAAGCCCCACGACCGACAAAAAAAAAAAAAAAAAAAAAAAAAAAACGTAAATCGTGGGTTTCCTTTTTGATAATGTCCACCCGAGTAAATTCCACAGCATAACAGCAGGTGCTAGCCACCCTTCAGCAGGACCTGTGATAAGAGAAGCATGAGGAGCTACTGTGACAAAGGCTTCCTGCCTGCGGTGCACAGACTTGAGCCTGGGCAGTTAGGAATGGAGGGCGGGGTGTGGGTTGAGATAACTGAATCAATAACAATGAGGTCCACCCCAGTCTTTGTCCACTTGTCAACTTCTGATTTCCCCATGGACAAGGTGATAGCCATTAGCAGGTAACTAAGTTGAGATTTTTTTCCGCTGCCTCTCTGTTGTCTGTGTGAATTGTCTGCCGAGATAGTAGTGAACTAACAAAAAAGAAAATTAAAATAGGAAGCTGGGAAGGACAGGAAGTGTGAATCTGTAAGCCTGATTTAAAAAAAAAAAAAAAAAAGGTGGACTGTAACATGAGCCAGGATATGGAAGTGTGATTAAGGGCTTCTGAATGTCCAGGGCAGGCCTGCTGTGGTTTCCTTGGAGCTGGATTTTCTCTCCCCCGATGTCACCAGATTTGATCATGTCAGTCTTCTTTTTGGCTATTGTCCCTGAAGGAAAAAAAAAAAAAAAAAGAAGAAAGATGATCTGAGGTCAGTTTTAAAATTAGGATTAGGGGCTGGGAAGATGGCTCAGTGGTAGAGCACTTGCCTTGCATGCATGAGGCCCTGGGTTCAATTCCTCAGCACCACATAAGCAAAAAGAAAAAAGCTGGAAGTGGCACTGTGGCTCAAGTGGTAGAGTGCTAACCTTGAGCTGAAGAACTGAGGGACAGCATCCAGGCCCAGAGTTCAGGCCCCACGACCGGACCCTAAATAAATAAATAAATAAAAATTAGGGTTAGGACATGAGTGCAAACCTCAATTCTGAAAAAAGAATATGTGTGTGTGTATGTGTATGTGTGTGTGAATAGAATATTGGCTGGGACAGTTCCCATGAAGACAGATTTCCTTCTGATGAAACAATCACACGCTTTTCTGGGGAACCATCTCCTCCTATCTGCTGTGGTGAGGAGTACACCCAGTCTTTCTGCCCACAGCAAAAGTGGGAAATAATAATATTTGTAGAGCATAGTGAGGGGATCCTAAAGGTTAGGTGTCTCCAAAAGGCCTGGGACATCCCTGATTTACTTGGTAACAAAGAAATACGATTGGAAGTCTTAGGGTAGCTGCTGAGTGTGCCTCAGGCCCTGGGAAGTCTGGGAAGGAAGGAAGCATCCTCCACTGACTGTGTTTGTTGAGGTGAGAAGTGAGACCTAGAAGCACCTGAGCCCCAGTTCCTACAGGTAGATATTGTTCAGTACTTGCTTCCACACATATCTTGGTCAGGAGCTTGGGCCTTAACAACTGATGACGGGTAGGTCCACTTTGGAGAATTCTTCCTTATTTTTAGCTGTTAACTTCTTTGTTTAATCCTGGGGAAGCCTCTCCGCTCTAGCCCCTACAGGGTGTATCTGCACTCACTTTCCTGGCTTAGGCTCCACATGCTTTGGTGTCTCAAGGGAACAGGCCTTTTTATTTTTTCGGTGTTGGTCTTGGCTTGAACTCAGGGCCTAGGTGCTGTCTCTGAGATTCTTTTTCTCAAAGCTAGATCTGTACCACTTGAGCCACAGCACCACTTGTGGCTTTTTCTGAGTTTATTGGAGATACGACTCTTCATGGACATTCCTCCCAGGGGTGGCTTCAAACCGAGATCTTCAGATCTCAGCATCTTGAGTAGCTAGGATTATAGGCATGAGCCACCAGCACCCAGTAAGGGAACTCTTTCTTAATGAGCTGTAACCTTCTCACTCATGGTCTCCAACTTGCAAGATGATTATTTTCTTTTCTTCTTTTTGGTCCTGGTCCTAAGGCTTGAACTCAGAGCCTGGGCACTACCCCGAGTTTCTTTTCTTAAGGCAGTGCTCTACGTATCAGTCATGGTTCCACTTCTGGCTTGTTTGTTTCTCTCCCCCCCCCCTTTCCCCTCTCCTCCTCTCCTTCTCTTCTTCCCTCCCTCTCTGCCCCCCCTCTCATTTTGGTCATTAATTGGAGATAAGAATCTTATGGTCTTTCCTGCTTAGGCTGGCTGCAATCCTCAGATCTCAGTCTCATGAGTAGCTAGGATTATGGGCATAAGCTACAAGTTTCTGGTTTCTAAAGAACATTTTTTAAAGTATGAAGTCAGTATCTTTGTATATAAAGGAAAAAACATATAGTTCTACTACCTAACAAAAGGTGTTTTCTTTCTCTTTAATTTTTAAAATTTTATTATTATTATTTTTTGTACTGGGGCTTGCACTTAAGGCCTAAGCTTGCTTTTTAGTGCTCTACCACCTAAGCCATGTCCCCAAGTCTGTTTTACTTCTGATGTTTTTTTCAGATAGGATCATGCTTTTTTTTTTTTTGCCCAGGCACCCTCAAATCCAATCATCAGAGTATATGTGTAAGTTGTTGATAGTTCCTTCATTTCACTGTGAATGGTCTACCCCCCACAGTTTTAGGCCTTGTAAAGCAAAGACAAAATAACACAATAGTTCCACCAGCCTCATTCCTTAGAATGGATAGAGAAATTAACTAGAGACATCAGTCAGAGAGTGGATCAATGAAGAGAGAACATAAACCCCCACCTCTTAGAGAAAGGGGCCTTTGGGAGGGTGCTGGGTGGTAGGGACAGTTCTGTGGCTTGGGAATGTCTCCATATTGGACAGTAAGTGGTTTAGAAAAGAAAGGAATAGCTTTTGAGCTGTTTTAATACTTTAGAAGGAAAAAAGAAAATTCCTTCTCTGCAGAATTACCTGTGTTTTGGGGGCTGGGAAGGTGGCTCAATGGTAGAGTGCTTGCCTGGCATGCCTGAGGCCCTGGGTTCGATTGCTCAGCACATAAGAAAGAAGCTGGAAGTGGCGCTGTGGCTCAAGTGGTAGAGTGCTGGCCTTGAGCCGAAGAGCTGAGGGACAGTGCCCAGGCCCAGAGTTCAGTCCCCACGACCGGACCCCCCCAAAAAAGAATTACCTGTGTTTTTACCTGTTATTAGCTGGTTATGTTTGGGCTTCCTTCCATGTTTGTTTTGTTTAGCCTCTCCTCCCCAAATACCATCATGATCAACTCTGCCTTTGCCGGAGACCGTAGTCTCCTTCCATCTCTGTCCTTTCAATTCACTGTTGAACCCCTTCTGTTCCCCGAGGGACTGGGGAAGAAGGAACAGCTAGCTAGCTCTAAGGGAGACAGTGGGGAAGGGTGTTTTTATCCTCCTTTTGAGAAAACTTCCTTCTAGACTAGGGATACTGACCCAGCACTTAGTAGGTAGTAATTCGTGTGTGTGTGTGTGTGTGTGTGTGTGATTTTTTTTTTTTTGATTGGTCATGGGGCTTGAACTCAAGGGCCTGGGTGCTATCCCTGAGCTCATTTGCTCCAGGCTAATGCTCACTTTGAGCTATACCACTCCTGGTTTTCTGGTGGTTAATTGGAGATAAGAGTCTGTTGGCTTAGTTGTAAGTGCTTGCCTTGCATGCCTGAGGCCCTGGATTCGATTCCTCAGCACCACATAAGCAAAAAGAAAAAAGCCGGAAGTGGCGCTGTGGCTCAAGTGGTAGAGCACTAGCCTTGAGCTGAGGAGCTGAGGGAAAGCGCCCAGGCCCAGAGTTCAGGCCCCATGATCGGACCTCCCCCCGTGCCCCCCCCCAAAAAAAAGAGTCTCACAGACACTTTCCTTCCTAGGCTGGCTTCAAATCATGATTCTCAGATCTTAGCCACCTGAGTAGCTTGAATTACAGGTGTGAACCACGAGCACCCAGATGTAATTCATATTGATAGGAAAATTTAGACCTGTCTTTTCCAAGGCTTAGTTGTGTTTCAATTTTCTGATATTGGTACAACCATCACTGAAGCCCTGGCTTGGCTGTGGTTGCCTCTTCTCAGCTTTCTGAGTTTTGAGAAGGATTGTTGCCTTAGGTATCTCAAGGTGGGGTCAGTTGGGAGCCTCTGCCAGCCAACCCCCATTGTGACTGGTTTTTCTGCTGTCTGCTGTTTATGGGAGAGTGGCATTTGAATGGGAAGACAGTAAAGGACAGAATGGAAAGAAGAAAAGGCTGAGGTGAACCAGAGAAAGGAGCCACCAGCCTGGTGGGCTTTTCAAAGCCCTGGGCAGAGAAGGGGGCTTTATAAGGCTGAGATGTTATTCACACACATAGGCTTTCCATTCCCTCTACAGCTCCCTTGGGGGGTGGGGGGGCACAGGCATTGTCTTTTGCTTCTTGATAGCGAAAGATTTGTTGGAGTCAATAGAGCCACTCACCCTGAACCTAAAAGTTCTGTTTGTTGACCTAGGGAATGCAATTGGTAGTACCTGTTGTTTCCTCCCAATTGGGCACAGAACAGGTTCTTGTTTTCTTCAGCAGAAACAACTTAAACGATGGATAGGTGGCTCTTAAATGCAGCTGAATCACCTGGAGAGCGTGCTAACACACTGCTGGGCTCCATTCCCACGGTGTTAATATGGCAAGTCTGGGGTGGGACCCTGAGAATTTATGTTTTTCAGTTCTGCTGCTGATGTACTGTACTGTGAGAACCTCTTTACTGGGGCATCTCTTAGATTTCAGCGCTTGTCTCTATTTTCTCCCTCAAAATCGTTAACGGGACTGTGTGGAAGTGTGGCAGATAGTCATGGTTTAAAAGGGGCTTTTTTTCTTTCTTTTTCTTTTTTTTTTTTTTTTTTTTGTCGGTCATGGGGCTTGAACTCTGGGCCTGGGCACTGTCCTTCAGCTCTTCAGCTCAAGGCTAGCGCTCTACCACTTGAGCTACAGCGCCACTTCCGGTTTTCTGGTAGTTTATTGGAGATAGGAGTCTCACAGTCTTTCCTGCCCGGGCTGGCTTTGAACCGTGATCCTCAGATCTCAGCCTCCTGAGTAGCTAGGATTACAGGCGTGAGCCACCAGCACCCGGCGGGGCTTTCTTTTTTAACATAGAACAGTCTTAGGAGATTTTGGCTAAGTCCCACAACTCAGATTGTCCCTTTGCTCTGCTCATACCCAGGTCCCCAAGGCTGAAACTGTCTATTACCTGACAGCCTAGTAATTCGATTAGGGTACAAGTGGGCTGGTGGGATGAAGGTCCTGCTGAAGTGTTGGCTTCACTCCTTTTAGCATGTGGAATTTGATGAGCTTAGGATTTTCCATGGCAAGTGCATTAAACAAAGAGATTTTTCTCATCCTTTTTTTGAAAGAAGAAAATACATCCTCTCTCTTCAGTCATAACTATTGTTAGATGTTAAATAAAAAGACTATTAACATTTTGTCCTTTGAAACATTTTTCTCTGGGTGACTCTAACTCCACAAGAGTTAATTGTTAATAACTTCACCTGTGGGGTGTGTCTCCCTGTGCTGTGTGGGTCTTACTGCCCAGGGCAGTGCCCACTGAGGTCCTAGGAACCGCTCCAAGGCTGAGGAGGGAAGAGAGGTAGAGGCAACAAGTGGAGAGAGTATCAAGAAGACCCCTTTTGAAGAGAAGGGGATAGAGATGTGATGCCAGAGAACTCAGCCTTGAGTGCCAAGGCTTCTGACTTGCAAAGTGCTTTCTTTTCTGCACCCTTCCCCTCCCTACCCCACCTCCATCCCTATACTGGGGGCTTGAACCCAGTGCCTGGCCACTTGGCCCTTAGCTTTTTCACTAAGTGGTAGGCTGACACTCTACCACTTGAGCCACAACTTCACTTCTGGCTTTTGCTTGTTAATTGGAGATATGAGTCTCACAGGCTTTTCTGCCCTGGCTGACTTAGAACTTCATTCCTCAGATCTCAGCCTTCTTAGTAGTTGGTGTGAGCCACCAGCGCCAGGCATACAAAGTATTCTTTATGGTTAACTTATGAACAACAATATACTAGCCAAGAAGCCAGCTGCCTGTGAGTATGTCCATTTGCCTGATTCACAGCTCTCTCCATCTCATTAAGGCCAGCTCCAGCCCTTAGAATCTCTGTCCAATCTTCTTGTCCACTCTGCAAACCACAGTGGAATCTTCCACACCACCTGGCTCACAATGGACTCTCGTTACTTTCACATTCTTCCCAGGCTCATGACCTCTAAAAGTGAGGATTGAGGAAATAATAACGATCACAAGAGTAACAACAGTTGACCCCTGTGGAGTGTCTCTTATGCTCCGGGCACTGTTCCAAGTGTCTGTATCCCTCATGCAATCTCTAGCAGCCCTGGGAGGTAGGTTAATAATACCTACTCTAGCCTTACTTTTATGACCATGAGGGAACCTGAAATGCCAGTGAGGCTGCATGATTTGCCCAGCATTCCACAGCCAGCAATAGTAAGCAGCTAGACAGCCTCCTTGCTGGAAAATCTGAGGCTAAAGAGTCACAGTGCCAGCATGAGTAGGGCCCTGGTAGATATCCCCCCTTCCCCTGGTGTCCTGTACAACTCTGCTGACTTGCCTATCAGTTGCTTCTTCTCTGCAGTAACTGAGGGAAAGAGAGCAAGGGAACCTAGTGGTTTCAGGTTTTAGCTGCTCTGTGGCCCTCTCTGGATGGGGACATTTGGGGGATTGAAGACGAAACTTCTGGCACTGGGAGGTCAGTGGGTATACTAGCCCAACAGCAGTGGCTAGCTTGGTACATGGATATGGGGGAGGTGTGTGCAGGAGGGGATACATTTTTTTGTCTAGTTTTGGTGTGTGCCAAAAACTAGGTGTGAAGTGAATAAACTGCAACTACTTCAGTCACCCCCAGGAGGGCCTAGGGTGGTGGCACACACCTTTAATTCTAACAGTATAGGCCAATACAGGAGGATTATAAATTTGAGGCCACTTGGGCTACTTACCAAGATCCTGTCTTAGAAAGAAAGCAGAGGGAAAAAAAATGAAAGAAAGAAAGCAGAGGGCTGGGGGGTGGAGTAAGCCAAAACTACCCCCAAAGAAAGGCCCAGCTTTAGAAATAGAAGAGGGTCTGCAGCACAAAGGTGCTATACCTGTATCCTGTTTGCTTGGAACCCTAACAAAAAGGAGCAAATGGCCCAGGGAAAGGAGAATTTGTGTTGGTAAGGCAAGGATATAATAACTTCACAACAGCAATGGAGCCCCAGGTGCCTTCTGCAGTAAGGGGGGAAGCATTCTTTTGGGGACTGAATAATCATAGTAGGTATAGGAGGCTGGGCAGGGCAAAGAGAAGGGAATTCTCCTTAGAGAAGACTTGGGACAAAGTGGGCCCCAGCATCTGACAGATCACCATCTACGCCTTAGTCTTACAGACCATTGTTTACTGGGGCTGAGGAGCAATACCATTAGGGCACAGTTCCAGGATGCTCATGTGCCTTGCCTTCTCTCGCACCTCACTTGTCAATCATTAAGCAAACATTTGGTGGGTACCAATTTCATGAATATCTTTTGTCTGGTGCCAAGGATAGGGGTATGTGGCAGGCATGCCAAATGCAGCCCCTGGCTTTAGCAACTATGTGTTCATACAGAGACACAAACTGTGTAAAACAGCTTAACCTCAAGGGGTAAGTTCCATGATGTCAGGCCATTCCAGGAGGCTCAGATGTACAAAGCCAAAGGATATAGGTGAAGGAGGCAGAATGTGTGAGACCTAGAGGTAGTAAGTGGGATTTTGAGGTAGAAGAAAGGGAAAGTTGGTACGTAAGATGAAGCCCTTCCAGCTCAACTTTACTGTTACACAGATAGATGACAAGACTTTGAGCAGCTAACTGCTGGTCTTGGGAACTACAGACCTATGGACTCTGACACTCTCTAGGGCCAGATGCGGGTCCTGTACATTCAGCTGAGAAGCAGACGGGCACCCTAAGCTGGCGCCAGAAGACTGAGGGCAGCAGGAATGTGTTAACACCAGCAGCTGGCTGCTATCTGATCCTGGCTATTGGTGACTTCCGCTTCACCCATTGTTAACATACCAGCCGGCCTGTGAACGAATGAATGAAATGGGTAGACTGTGTTCCTGTGCAGACCCCGACAGCCAGGAGAGAATGACCCTGGCTCTCTGCACACCAAGGACTTGTTCTGCCGGCCTTCGATGCTTTCCACCCTAGGTGGAAAATAGCCCTGATGAATAGACAGGATTGGACCAGTATTGGGGAGTTACAAATGGCTTAGCACAATGCAGGTTTATTTCTCATTCATGTTACTGTCAGTGCAGGTGTGCAGTAGTGCTTCTCCATTCATTCAGACTCAGGTCTATGGCAATAAATAGAAGCTGTCTTCCAGAGCAGTGGCTCTCTCTACAGTCTGAGAATTCACCTTGTTCAGATATTGCTGGTCCAGGGGACACACTTTGAGAACAGCTGTTTTAAGACTTCCTAGATCCATCTTAAAGCTTCTGGTTCCCTCCAAAAGATAAGAGGAGGAGAAAGAACAGAAATATAGGTGCCACTTAATTCCAAAGGACCCTGAGAGATCCAGTCCTCTTTTGCACCCAGGAGGAAAATAGCAGGGCACAGAGCCTGCTTTATCTTGGTCTTAAATAATGCTAGATCTCAAAATGCATTTTAGATAAATAGAAAATAAACTAAGAGTCTCATTTACTAATAGTAAGGATAACCTTCAGGAAGGCAGATGGTAAATGGAGGTCCCTGTTGAGTGTTCAGTTTGGCTGTATGAGCACAGACAAAGATTCCTAGGATGGCTAGTCCATGATGCCCATGCCCCTTAGTCCAGCAATTATCCCTATGTCTAGGAAAGACTGCTAAAAGTAGTAATCTAGTAATGGCTGGATGGGATAGACTTCACTTCTGACATCCCCAATTCTTTCTTAGTGTCTTTCTTCACATCTCATGACAGAATCTACGACCCATTTACTTGAATAGGGAGATGTAGGTGGCCTATAGACCATTGAGATCTTTGTAAAGTTGGGCTGCAGTTGTAGGAATAGAGTTGATGACATGAATAGTTCAGGAAGAGGAACAGGCCTATGTGTGAATCAGATAGAATGAGGTCAGTTTTTTATTTGGGTGTGTAGAAACCACATGGAGTCAGGTGGATTCTGTGTTAAGGGAGTATTATGGGAGAGAAATTAAACTGGAAGAACAAGGAAATTTGGAAGGGCTTTGACCATACAGCGGCTTATCAAGCAAGCTGTAATGGTCAGGCAGGATTTGGGTATAGAAAAACAGGAATAGGGCCTTCTAGTCTGCAGATGCATATTGAAAGTAGGACAGTAAGGAGATAGATTTGATGGCCAGGAGGAAGAGCTAGGCCAGAACTGGTGTTGCCAAGATGGACAGACAGAGACAATGTTCTAGTAAAAGGAGTTTGTCTGAGGGCTGGGATGTAGCTTAGTGGCAAAGTTTGTCTGCAATTCTGAGATCTTCTGCAGTGTAGATGACCCAGAAGCAGTTTTAGAAATGTGGTAGATGGACTGGAGGTGTAGCTTAAATGGTAGAGCACCCGCTATGATTGAAAAGCTAAGCAAGAGCTCAAGGACCTGAGTTCAAGTCAGAGTACCACACCTCTCTCCCTCTCCCCAAAAGCAGTGTGGTGGCTAGGATCCCAATTGCATATGCATGAGATTCAGATGAGAAGAGGCAAATTTAGGAGCTGTTTCTTCTGACAAAGGCCTGAAATCCTCCATGGCTCAGGTATATATGTGGTGATGACTATGAGTAATCTCTACACATCTCTAATGCTCTGAGTGGAAAGCTGGAGGCCTTTCCTCACAGGGAGAGCATGGGTAGAAGACAAACTTATGGTCCATCCTTCTGCCCAAGGTGATAGCTCATAAACCTTCTATGGAGGCTGTTTAACTTCTTTTTTTTTTTTTTTGTCGGTCGTGGGGCTTGAACTCTGGGCCTGGGCGCTGTCCCTCAGCTCTTCAGCACTCTACCACTTGAGCTACAGTGCCATTTCCGGTTTTCTGGTGGTTTATTGGAGATAGGAGTCTCACAGTCTTTCCTGCCCAGGCTGGCTTTGAACCGTGATCCTTAGATCTCAGCTTCCTGAGTAGCTAGGATTACAGGCGTGAGCCACCAGCGCCCGGCTGGCTGTTTAACTTCTGCTCAGAAGGTGATTATGTACCGGGGTGGGTGAGGACATGGGCAGTTACCAGTGACTCTGCCTCCTCTCACTCGCCTTGAGGACCTGGCCTTTTGCTATTGTACCTGGGCCTGCCTGTGTCAGGAAGCAAACTATGTTGTTTGATTTGACTCATGACCTCCTGTGCTAGCCAGGTGGCCTGGGCTCTCACATAAGTTCTCTCTTCTTGTCCTCCTAGAACTCCTGCAAGGCCAAGACTCCTTCCTAATATCCAATCTGGTATTTCAGAAATGAGGAAATGAGCTCAGAGAGGTCACAGACCTGCCTCAAGATCTCTCAGTAAAGTTCAGGGACAGGTTCTGCTGGTGTCTTGGTCCCTGACTCCACATGAGGGGTACATTCTCTTCCACTGCCCAGAATCTTCTACAGACCTGATGAAGAATTCCACATTCTGCATGTGTGTGGCTAGGCATTCCTGGGAGGGTCAGAACCAAGGACTAGGATACATGCAAGGGGCAGGTTTCCACTTGGCCATGGGGTAGCTTGAACACCTGGCAAAAGCTTTCTGGGTCCAGAGTGGCCTCCAGCTCCAGAGAAGGTTGTCTCAGCTGTTCTGTGGGTATTGTCTCAGAGGCAGCATTTGGATGTGTAGGATGACTGGGTCTCAGCCTGCACACTGCACTGAGTTTGTGGCAGCCCCTCACCCTAGACTAGAGCATTTTCCAAAGCAGGCTCATGGTTTGTGGTGGGTTTTGTGACTATAACTAGCTGATAGGGGATGATGGGAGGGCTCTCATTGTACATGTTGCCTACCCTAGTCTGACTTTGTATACTCTGCTGCCTCATCAAACGTGAGGATCTAGCATCAGGCAAATTGAGGTTCACTGTTAAGAATGAAGATAGGACTTTCTTTTTCCCCCCTAGGGGTATAAAGAGGAAAAGCGACATTATTATTAAAGGGGAAGGTATAATGACACCTCATGACAGTGGTACTGTTTAGTGTCTCAATTGAGATATTAATACAAAGATATATAGGTGATTAAAATTATATAAAGCTATACATGAATGTTTTTTGTGGGGGGATGATAGTAGAGCTTGAACATATTTTTTGCCTAGCTGGCGTTCTACACATTTGAATCATACCTTTAGCCCAGCTTTTTGCTTGTTGCTTTGGTGCCAAGCTGGCTTCAAACCTTGGTCCTCTAGATCTCAGCCTCCCAGGGTTTCTAGTATTACAAGAGTGAACTACCAGTACCCAGCATGTGAGTGCTTTTAAAACTAGTGAAATCTGAGAAAGCTTTGTAGATTGTCTCAGAGTTAATGTCCTGGTTTTGGTGCTACAGTTGGTTACATAAGATGTGAACTTTGAAGGAGGCTGGGTAAGGGGTGCATGAGACTTCCCTCTATGTTTTTTTCACTTACCTGTAAACCTGTAACTATTCCATGGTCTAAAGGTAAAGAAAACACAGTACAATATTACATTCTGTTTATTTCCCATCAACAGTGGCAAAACTATTAAAAACACAGATGTGTGTTTGTTTCTGCATGAGGAGAGCACGTGGTTTTATCTGGTTCTGTAACATTTTATTTCTAAAATTCCACTCTGGAAGCTGGGCATCTGTAGCCCACCTGCAATCCCAGCTATTCAAAGCCAGCTCAGCTAGAAATTGGAGACTTCATCTCCAAATAGCCAGCAAAATGTTTGTCTACAGGCATGGCTCAAGGGATAAAGCACCAGTTATGAGTAAGAAAGCTGAGTGAGACCCTGAGTTCAAGCCACCTTACTGTATACACATTCACTCTCTCTCTCACATACACACCCCAGAGAGAGAGAGAGAGAGAGAGAGAGAGAGAGAGAGAGAGAGAGAGAGAGAGGGAGAGAGAGAGAGAGAGAGAGAGAGAGAGAGAGAAAGAGAAAGAGAAAGAGAAAGAAAATATAAACTACCCTGACTTGAAGCACATATGGCCAAGTGTTAACATTTGTGAGTCGAAAATGATGGATTTATTGGTTCTTGTTTTTTGTTTCTCCATCTTTAAATATGCCAGGTGCTGGTGACTCACATCTATAATCCTAGCTATTCAGGAGTTGGAGATCTGAGGATCATGGCTTGAAGCCAGGAAAGTCTGTGAGGAGTCATCTTTGTTGTTGACCTCTTCTTCCTCTTCTTCCTCTCTCCTTCTCCTCCTCCTCCTCCTCCTTCTCTTTTTTTTTTTCCGTCGGCCATGGGGCTTGAACTCTGGGCCTGGGCGCTGTCCCTCAGCTCTTCAGCTCAAGGCGAGCGCTCTACCACTTGACTTACAGCGCCACTTCCGTTTTTCTGGTGGTTTATTGGAGATAGGAGTCTCATGGTCTCTCCTGCCCGGGCTGGCTTTGAACCGCGATCCTCAGATCTCAGCCTCCTGAGTAGCTAGCCACCAGCACCCGGCCTCCTCCTTCTCTTGTTCTTCTTTTTGCCAGTCCTGGGGTTTGAACTTAGAGCCTAGGCACTGTCCCTGAGCTTCTTTTGCTCAAGGCTAGTACTCTACCATTTGAGCCACAGCACCACCTCCGGCCTTTTCTGTTTATGTGGTACTGAGGAATCAAACCCAGGGCTTCATGCATGCTAGGCAAGCACTCTACCACTAAGCCACATTCCCAGTCCCATTCTGTGAGATTTCTAAAGAGTAGTTTTCAGAATATTAGATGGTATTCGTTGTATACACAGAAATTTTAATTTTCCTGACATTTTCATATCCATTTAAAAAGTCCTAAGAAGGGCTGGGAAGGTGGGTCAGTGATAAAGTGCTTGCCTCGCATGCATGAGGCCCTGGGTTGGATTCTTCAGCACCACATAAGCAGAAAAAGCCGGAAGTGGCGCTGTGGCTCAAGTGGTAGAGGGCTAGCCTTGAGCTAAAGAGCTGAGGGACAGCGCCCAGGCCCCAGGACCTACCAAAACAAACAAACCAAAAAACTTAAGAAGAGCAAGGTGCTGGTGGCTTATATATGTAATCTTAGCTATTTAAGAGGCTGAGCCAGCTGGCACAGAAAAGTCTGAGATTCTTTTCAGTTAACTACCAAAAATATCCCCCACAAACAAAGCTGGAAGTAGACTTGTAACTTAACTTGTAGAGTGCCAGTCTTAAGCCAAAAAGGCTAAGGGAAAGTGCTTAGGTACTGAGTTCAAGCTCCAATAGCTGAAATAGAAATAAATTCATTTGCACCATTCCATTATTTAGAAAAATAAAAACGTAGACAAAAGCAATCATCACACTAGGGTACGCATCTTCGTTCACAAAATTAGTGTTCAACATTTACTACTTACTTAGGAAGGATTCTCCCTACAAGTTGCTAACTCTGGGTTGTGAAGCCTAAGAGCCTGATCCATCTTTTTTATTATGACAAGCTAATTTAATTTTAATTGCTCATTACAGTATTGCATTATGAGAAGGAGCTATCTTTTAATTATCTTTGGGGGGACGGTTTCTAAAGCAATGGGTTCTTAGACGCTGAGCCATCCTTTCTTAGGTAGCAGCCTGACAGTGAACTGTATCCCCAAGCTCAGTGCAGCCTGCCCCTCCCCCTGGGGCAGTTGAAAGAATTTCAGGTGGGTGGTTCTCCTCTTCCTGGTCCTATTTAAAAATACAAATGTGGTTTCAGGCATTACCCCCACACCCTGGAATAAACCATTTGAGTGACACAAGAATAGGACCCTGTCTCTCCAGTCCTCATTTAAATATTGGCCGTGTCCTTTGGAGATCATTTTTCTTGGTGACACGCTAAACAATCTCAGGTCAGCCACAGTCCTTAAAGGTCATGGTGGGTGTCAGGAATGCAGCTGACAAATGAACAAGATGGGCACATGGAGGCGCCCTTCGGCTCAGATCGCATAGCATGCCAATCAGGAGAATGGTGCTGTCGATTGGTTTGTCTTTTGGATGTGAATTTTTGCCTCTAGCCTGGCAGCTTCTCCATGGAGTGCCATCCTCTGCCGATGCCACTGTGCGGGGGAGGGGCAGCACTCTGCAGTTGGTGGCCAGAGGATGTCATTGAAAACTTAGAGACGTCTTCACACTGCTCTTTGTGGTAGATTGGCCTCCCTTCCCGTGGGCAAACCCAGGCTGGAGCCCTCCCGGCTGCCCAGTGGCTTTTGTGTATATGCAGCTTTCAGCTTCCTGTCCATCAGGCTGAATGGACCCATTCAGGGGTATTCATGCGCCTCAGAGACCCTGGCTGCTGGGACACAATCAGCTGTGAGTGTGTTTCGGGCTCCACACATGAGAATGCGCCTGCTCGGCTTGCCTCCAGGAGCCCCTGATTGTTTGGAGGAGCCCAAGGCCCAGGAGTAAGCCCAGAGGGGTGAACACTGGACACTGGGCTGGGGAAGCGGGGGCGGGGGATACCTTGCAGCCAGAGAGGAATGAGCAAGCTTGGGCTGACTGGAGCTTATCTTTGGCTCTGACCTTCAGCTTTATCTTTGTATACTGGGGTCTGATCCCCTGTTAAGAGTAGAGAGTGTGTCTGTTTTATCTTTATAGGCCTGCATACCTGAGTCACTTAATAAATGCGTATTGAAGAAGTGAACCACGTTGTTGCAGCTCCCATTTAGTCCTAGAATATACTACTGTTCTTTTGAAGAGGCCCCAATGTACTTGGGGTCCTTGGTCATCCCCCTAAACAGTAGGGGATCACCTCATATGTGAAAGACAGTAAAATTTGATATACTAGGAAGTCAAGACTTTTTCGACCTTTTTTTCTTTTTTCCTTCCTTCCTCCCTTCCCTTCCATTCCATTCCTTCCCCTCCCTCCCTCTCTCCCTCCCTTCCTCCCTCCCTCCCTTCTCCTCCTCCTTTCTTCCTTTCCCTTCCTCCCTCCCTCCCTCCCTCCCTCCCTCCCTTCCTTCCTTCCTTCCTTCCTTCCTTCCTTCCTTCCTTCCTTCCTTCCTTCCTTCCTGTTTTCTAGCCCAGTCCTGGGGCTTGAACTCAGGGCCTTAGCACTGTCCTTGAACTCTTTTATTTGCTCAAGGCTAACAGTCTAGCACTTGAGCCATAGCTCCACTTCTGGCTTGTTTGGTGTTAATTGGAGATAAGAGTTTCAGGGATTTTTGCCTCATCTAGCTTTGACCCATGCTCCTTAGATCTTTAGCTTCCTGAGTAGCTAGGATGATAGGTGTGAGCCTTGATGCTCCTTCCCCATCAGGACATTTTCAAGGTAGGAAGTGGTCACAGAGAAGGGGATTTTTGTAGTCTGGGATATAGGGATAAATACCTGAGATGTCAGAGGCTTTGTATAGAGCATCCTTATGAATGTCACTGTTGGACCAGTCAGTATGCTGTGAGGGCTTCAAATCAGCTGGTGGTAGATGTGGATTTAGAGGCACAGACTCAACAAACTCATTGCCTACTAATTGGTGGGCAACACTTTTTTTTTTTTTTTGGTCCAGTCGTGGGACCTGAACTCTGGGCCTGGGCGCTGTCCCTCAGCTCTTCAGCTCAAGGCTAGTGCTCTACCACTTGAGCCACAGGGCCACTTCTGGCTTTTTTTTCCTTTTTGCTTATGTGGTGCTGAGGAATCGAACCCAGAGCCTCAGGCATGTAAGGCAAGCGCTCTACCACTGAACCACCTTCCCAGCCCCCCTCCTTTTTTCTTAATGTAATAATTATGAAGAAAACTTGGTTGACTGCACTGGAATGATTATTCATAAAGCCATCCTGTCTCCATTGCTACAAGCCCAAACTTTGCTTCAACAGAAGCTCTGCCATTCTCCTTGAAAACCACTTTATGTGCCTGAAGCCAGGTGTTAGAGAATAATAATCTATCCTGCCTTACAGTGCTATGGCACTTATAAATGTATAATGTACATACTTTACACATCCATAAAACAGTTAAATGAAACACCATGTACCAATCACTTAATCTGGTTAGTTTCTAATAGAAGATTTTGCTATTTCTTCTGCTATCATGACTGATGTTGCTGATATTACACTAGATTGTAAACCTAGGGAATACAACTTGCCATCTAGGCCTGTGCTTTTCATTCCCTCCTGTTCCTAGCACCTTGGGTACCTGACCCATTGTGGGGACATAAACCAGATCGAGGACCAGAGGTTTCAAAAGTGTTGCCCACCGGGGCTGGGATTCCTCAGCACCACATAAGCAAAAAGAAAAAAGCCGGAAGTGGCACTGTGGCTCAAGTGGTAGAGTGCTAGCCTTGAGCTGAAGAGCTTAGGGACAGCGCCCAGGCCCAGAGTTCAGGCCCCAAGACCGGACCTAAAAAGAAAAAGAAAAAGAAAAAAAAGAAAAAAGGAACGCTGGGAATGTGGCTTAGTGGTAGAGTGCTTGCCTAGCACTCATGAAGCCCTAGGTTCGATTCCTTGGTACCACATACACAGAAAAAGCCAGAAGTAGCACTGTGGCTCAAGTGGTAGAGTGCTACCTAGAGCAAAAGAAGCTCAGGGAGAGTGCTCAGGCCCCAAGTTCAAGCCCAGGACTGGCAAAAAAAAGAAAAAGAAAAGAAAAAATAGAGAGAGCGAAAGAAAGAAAAAGAAAGAAAGAAAGAAAGAAAGAAAGAAGGAGTTGGGCACCAGTGGCTCATGCTAACTACTCAGGAGGCTAAGATATGAGGATTGCAGGTTGAAACAGCCTGGACAGGCAAGTCTGAGATTTCTTACCTCCAGTTAACCAGCAGAAAGCCATAAGTGGTTAAGGCTTAAGTGGTAGAGTACCAGCCTTGAGCAAAAACAGCTAAGGAGCAATTCCTAGGACCTGAGTTCAGGCCCAGGACTGGCACAGAAAGGGGGTAGGGGGGAGGCGAAGGAGAGAGAGAGGGAGATGCAGGCATGTCTTTATTAGGACCATGGCAAGCCCCTATAGAGACTCACACTTTAGTTGAGGGAAACACAATGCACAACTTAGAAACACTTTCCCAAAATGGCAGCCACTGGGTTTGTGTTGCGGGTATTCAGGAAAAAGCTCTCCACCCGTCATGTAGTCTGGGAGGTGGTTGTGAGCTCTCTGGAACAGTTGCACAGCCTTCTTCCCAAGGAAACAGTTAACCTGTTTCACTGCTATGAGCAAGATGTGATCTGCTTAACAAAACACTAGTTTCAAACCTTCTGGTCCCAACAGCTTTGCCCATCAGTTCTCACAGACCCAGGTTTGTGAGCTGTGCCACAAGAGCCAAGGCTGGGCATCTGAGCTCTGCCTGCCCTTGGCTCCCTCAGCTGTGGGATGGACAACATGCCTTGTCTAGTTAGCCGGCATTGGGTACATAATATGTGCTTTGTAGTCTTCTGTTTAGTGCAAATAGGAATTGACTTCTCCATTGGAGGTGGCTAGTTCCTGCAAGGGAAAAAGATAGGATATTCAGGCCCAAGGGTTTTCATAGAGAGGGGACAAAAATTCAACTCTCAGACATCAAGAGACATAGTTTTGCAGATGAAACTCGGTGTGGTTTTGTTTGCACTGCAGACCCAGAGTCCATTCTTTTGTGCTGAGGATGTCTATGCTGCAGATTAATACAGTATCCTAACCCTGCAGCTCTGTATCCAATTTCAGCTGCAGCCATGGCAGGCCAGGGAGTGGTGGTCTCTGTTTGGAGTTTCATTCATTTCAGCCTCCTAACCTAGGAGCCTCATTTCTTCAGCCTCGAGAAGTATTCTCATTTTTGCAAATGGGAGGACCAGTTTTCTACTCTTCTTACCCCAGTCTTCATCCTGAGTTGGAAAACTTTGAGCCCGGTCCCATCTTCCACGCACAGAACTAATGGGTGGGGATTGAATGAGCAGGTTCATGTGAAACATGTATTGTTTTCACTCAGCTAATTAAACACTCCAGTAAAATCAATTTCTTTTCTTCAGCTGAAGAAATTGTATCTCTACTTGGGAGCAAAGATGCTATGCTAATTGTGACTTCACCGGCTGACTCCCTGATAGGTATGTAGAGATTAGGACTAAAACACCCATAGCTTCTCTCTGGAAGCTATGGAAGGTAGAGCCCAGAAAGGAGAGTCCAGGCAGACAGTGACAAGTCTCCATTCAGGGCTCTGCACAAAGAAGGAAGCTAAGGTCTCAGGTTCAGAAGCTGGCAGTTTCAGGCTAGTTGGGATAGCATCCTGGACCATGGACATTATTAAGACAACTGGCAACATTTGAATGAAGTCTGTAGATAGTATTGTATCCATGTTAATTTCCTGATTAGGTAATTAACCTGGTGATATAAGGGAATGTCTTTTTTAGGAAATGCACACTGACTGAAGTATTTAAAAATATAGGAGTATCCTGTGTTCAACTTGCTCCCCAGTGGGCCACAAATAGAGACAGAGGAGAAAGAGCATGCCAAGAGAATTAACATGCTAACATGGGAGTCTTTCGGTGAAGGGGATATGAGAGTTCATTTTGCTATTTTTGCAACTTTCCTATATGTATGAAAGTATTTCAAATTAAATGTGTGTTTTTTTTTAAGGTCCATACCACAAAAAAAGGTGAGGGTTTTTTTGTTTTCTTTTCAAAATCCCTCATGTGTCCAGGACCCCTGGTGTGTGTGACAGTGGGCGATCAGTGTGAAGAGGTTGTGGGAAGGGTTATGGGGCAGGAGTGGGAGGGTTCCATCAGGAGGTTGGAGCGGTTATGTGTGTGTGTGAAGATGTGTGAGAGAAGAAAGGAAAGGGTGAACTAGTTGAGGAAGAAAGGCCCCTTGAATGTGGGCAGCTGTCAATGGTCTTGTCAAGTGGCAATTCAGGAACCTGAGCCAAGAAAGTGGGGAAAAAGCAAGGCTGTCTAGGGAAATAAATATCTTTTAATTTGTACCTTGGAGAATGAAAAATGTAAGCAAGAGCCAGATGTGGTGTGCATACCTGTAATATTAGTAATCAAGTGGTTGAGACAGGAGGGTTTTGAGTGTAAGCCCAGCACGGAATGGAGCCTCAAGACCCTGAATCAAAAAGAAAACGTAAGAAGAAAAAGAAAAGCCAAAACCAAATACAATAAAGTAGGACAACTTAAAGCATAGCCTAAGACCCTGTGGGTACGTACCATGGGGATCCTGTGACTAAGGCCAGCCAGACTTGAGAAAAGCCCTCAGGGTGCCCTGGAGCTCAGGGTGCGTAGCCCAGCAGCCAGCCCTTGTGCCACATCACAGATTTCAATAGCTTATTCTGGAGGATTGGGAGGAAACCCCTGGCAGGAGATTTTTGAGCTGATTTCCCCCTCCAGTCCTTGGGCAGTAGAAGCAGCAAATGACCTCAAATGCTATGCAGTCACAGTTGCAGGGCTTTTAGTTGGCAAGTGGGCTAGTTTAAGTTTAATAACAATGAAAGTGCTATTTTGTCTGAAAGTAACACACAAATGGTTCTTACTGAAAAGATTCAAAGGGAGCAGAAGCAGCCCACCGTCCTTCAGCCTCACCGTCCATCTATAAGGTGACAGTTTCGAACAAGGTTTTCTTTTCAAAGCATTTATAGTGGAGCCCAGAGCACTGGAACCAGACCTCCCCTGAGTTCGCCAACATCTGTATTCTATCCCATCTTCATAATTCTGAGTATTCTTTCCTAAACCTCTGTTTTCTCATCTGTAAAATCAAGATCATAACAGACTTGATATGGTTCTTTTAAAGAAAACATAAAAAATAGAGAACTGTAACTACCATTGTCTATTGACATAAAGTCCCATTTATTTCTTTCATTCCTTCTTGTGTGTGTGAGAGAGTGTATATGAGTGTGAGAAAGAGTGCGTGTATGTGTGCACATGTGTGCATGCACACTCCTGCCTAGGTGCTTCTGCTTGTGCCTGTGCCTGCCTGTCCCGGGGCTTGAACTCAGGGCCTCAACACTGTCCCTGAACTTTTGTGTTCAAGCCTAGTGTTTTACCACTTTGAACCACAACTCCATATCTAGCTTTGATGGTGGTCAGAGTCTCACAGATCTTCCTGGCTTTGAATCATGATCCTCAGATCTCAGCCTCCTGAGTATCCAGGATTACAGGTGTGAGCCACCAGCACCCAGCTCCTTCCTCCTTTTAACAAAGCCTCACTCTGTAGTCCAGGCTGCTTTCTAGGCTCATGATTCTCCCACCTCCGCCTCCCTAGTATTGGAATTACTGGCATGTGCCACAATCTTCTTCTGTGGATTCTTTTTTTGGGGGGGAGGGGCTCCACGGGGATTGGGGGTGGGAATTGTGCTATGGTTTGAACTCACTATCTTGTGCTTGCACTCTACTGCTTCAGCTATATGCCTCCAGCTTGATTTTCTTTTTTAAAAACTTAAAATAGAGGTAGGCACCAATAATTCATGTCTATTATCCTATCTACTCAGGAGGCTAAGGTCTAAAAATTGCAATTCAAAGCCAGCCTGGGCAGGCAAATTCAAGAGCCATAGCTCAAGTAGTGGAGAACAGCTTTGAGCAAAAATACTAAATACTAACTGGGCACCAGTGGCTCATGCCTGTAATCCTAGCTGCTCAGGAGGCTGAGATCTGAGGATCACAGTTCAAAGCCAGCCCAGGCCTGGCTACACTTTTCTCATTGTTGGCATACAGAAAAGCCATTGATTTTGGGGGGGGGGGAGGGGGGTCCAGTCGTGGGGCCTGAACTCTGGGCCTGGGCGCTGTCCCTCAGCTCTTCAGCTCAAGGCTAGCGCTCTACCACCTGAGCCACAGCGCCACTTCCGGCTTTTTTCTTTTTGCTTATGTGGTACTGAGGAATCCATGCATGCAAGGCAAGTGCTCTACCACTGAGCCACCTTCCCAGCCCCTGCTGGCCTTTTCTGTTTGTGGAATGGGTTGTGAATCTGGCCTCCCACTGAGACTCATGTAGGGCTCAGAAATTCCTAAATCTGAGACAATAGTTCAGATGCCAGGGGCCAAGTGCCTCTCTGAGTCAGATATTTATTTGGGCTCTTTGGGACCACATACATGGACTCTGATTCTTCTTAAAGGTTGCATAGTATTGGACCCTGGCTTGTTCAGTGGCTTTCCTACTAGCAAGTTTTAGGTGCTTATGCTCTTTGCCTTCTCGCAACATGTCCATTGAAGACACCTGTACATATGAATGTTATACAAATGTGATCTTTCTCTCACTATGTGTCTCTCTTGGTCTGTTTGTCTCTGTCTCTATCTTTCTGTCTCTTCCTTTCTTTCTCTTTCATGCTGGCACTAAGGCTTAAACTCAGAGCTTGAGGGCTGATCTTAGCGTTTTCGCTCAAGCCTGCTACTTGAGCCACAACTCCACTTCCAGCTTTTTGTTAAGGTTAATTGGAGATAAAACTTTTCTGCCTGCGCTGGCTTCAAACTTTGATTCTCAGTCACCAGAATAGCTAAGATTCCAGGCCTGAGCTCCCTTGCCTGGCTACAGATATAGCATTTCTGTTGAATAGATTCTTAGGAATGTAAATTTTCATTTATGTATGTATGTATGTATGTATGTATGTATGTATGTATGTATGTATGTATGTATGTATGTATGTGTATGCATGCATACATGCATTTGTTGGTTGTAGGGCTCAGAGCTTGGGCGCCGTCTTTGAGCTTTTGTGCTCAAAACCAGCACACTACCATTTTGAGTCACAACACCACTTCCTATTTTCTCATGGTTAATTGGAGATAAGAGTCTCATAGTCTTTCCTGCCTGTGCTGGCTTTGAACTGCAATCCTCAGATCTCAGTCTCCTGAGTAGCTAGGATTATAGGCATGAGCCATCAGCACCTAGTGTTCAGTTAATTTTTAAGTTAACTTGTAAAAATATTCTGCTACATTTAAAGACAATATAAGTCAATTAGATTGTAAGCAGTATGTTTTAAAATTGTGGTAAAATACAGAACACACAGATGACTTCTCATCATTGTTAACTTAGCAGTGGCTTTCGGTACATACAAACTATGCAACCATCACCACTATCCCTTTTCATCTGCCCAGCTACAGTTTTGTACCCATTAAACAACTGTCCATCACCCCTCCCCTATCAACCACCTTCTTCCTGTCTCTTAGCTTTGACTGTTAAGCAGTTTTTACCATTTCTATCAAATGTCATCTGCACAGGAATAATGGTTGAAATGCTGAGAGATTCGTTTGTTTTTTTTTTTTTTTTTTTTTGATGAGGAGTGTGAACATTGCTTTTAAAGTTAAGAGGGAGAGAATGAAGGTGCAGCTAATGGTAGTAGCTGACATGATTGTGAGCCATGGTTCTTACCCCATATGCACAACAGAGTCCGTTGGAAAGCTTTGACAAATTGGTTTGGCCATACCAATCCTACTGCTTGCTGATGGGCATCAAGACTTTGTAAGACTCCAACAGAGTCCAGTGTGTAATCAAGCTTCTAAAAGATGGCTGTATTTAACAACATCTGTCATCTAGGATAGATAGTTGATTTTTTTTTTTTTTTTGGTCTGTCATGGGGCTTGAACTCTGGGCCTGAGGCCTATCCCTTAGCTTTTCAGCTCAAGGCTAGCATTCTACCACCTGAACCATTGTACCACTTCCGGTTTTCTGGTGGTTTATTGGAGATAAGAGTTTCACAGCCTTTCCTGCCCAGGCTGGCTTTGAACCTCAATCCTCAGATAAGCCTCCTGAGTAGCTAGGATTACAGGCCTGAGCCACCAGTGCCTGGTGCTCTCTCACTTGCTCTCTCACTTGCTCTCTCACTTGCTCTCTCACTTGCTCTCGCTCTCGCTCTCGCTCTCTCTCTCTCTCTCTCTCTCTCTCTCTCTCCCCAGTTGATATATAGGTATATAGATAGGTGTGTGTGTGTGTGTGTGTATACACATATACATATGTATATATATAGCTATATAGGTAGTCAATAAATAAGAGATGGATGGATGGGAAGAACACAGGTATGCAGGTAAAAAGCAAGAGAACTCCTATGTCTGAGTGGTAGGCAGGAGACCAGGCAGAAATGGCCTGCTTCTAGGGGGCAGACAAGAGGCTTGGATTGTGGCTGCTGGAATTGTCTCCTGAAAATGGAAGTGGAAATTCAGATTAGAGCTGTAGTTCTGCCTTCTGCTGTATACAGTAAACTAGGGGGCTTCAAAGCTGGAGCTGCCAGGGCCAGGGTCACCAGGGTCCAATGGATGCGATACTTGGGCTGGGGTAGGGAGAAGCAGCAGCTGAGGGACATGCATCAGCTTGGAGGAGGGGAGAATGGGGTGGGAAGGAGGGAGCAGGTGGGAGACCCCTGCAGGAATTGGCGCTGTTCCAGCATTGCTGATCATACCCAAGAGTCCTGGGATGTCATTGGTAATTCAGATTCCCTATCATGGATCTAGTACTTTTTTTTTTTTTTTTCAACTGTTAGAATTTGATTATGTTGTAAAAATCCTATTCTTGACATTTCAAAATGGTGATGGAGGGGGCGGGGGTGGGAGAGGACAGGCCCAATTAAATATTCCATGTCAACAAACTAGAGACCACCAGTGCATGGACTGGCTCACCCAGGGTGGCTGACGTTGTTGCATGTAGTACCCCCCACTCTCTGTGTCTGTTGGAATTTCTTATAAATGTGGTATTGGTTAGGGAGCTTGTAGCTGAGCACCAGTTAATGTTAAATATTCAGGCATGCATATTCTCTTCTCTTCCATTCTCCACATGCTCACACTTCTCCTTGGTGGTCTCAGCTTCAGTGTCATCATGTGCTTATTACAATTTTAGGTGTATCTTTACCAGCTGTTGAAATTTGTGATAAGGAAACAAAAGCAGTTATGCAGTAGTGTTGGAATGCAATGCTGCCTAGGGGGTTCAGGGTGGAGCTTGACTTGACTCCCCTAGCTTGGCCATCTACTTTCTGAGTGCCCTTGTGCAAATCATCTAACCTCTGTGTGCCTCATTCCTCATTTTCTTCATTCATCTATTAAATGAGTATAATAGGATGGGGATGTAGCTCAGTGGCAATTTGTGTGAGGCCTTGGCTCCCTGCAGCAGCAACTCCCCCCTCCCCCCCACACACACACACGAGGGTAAGCCAATAAGGATGACTATGGAATTATTTTTTTTAAGGGGGGGAGGTTGGTCATGGGCTTGAACTCTGGGCCTGGGCACTGTCCCTCAGCTCTTCACCTCAAGGCTAGTACTCTACCACTTGAGCCACAGTGCCACTTTTGAGTTTTTGATGGTTTATTGGAGGTAAGAATCATATGGACGTTCCTGCTCTGGCTGGCTTTGAACTGAGATCCTCAGATCTCAGCCTCCTGTGTAGCTAGGATTACAGGTGTGAGCCACTGGCATCCGGCTGACTATGGGATTTTAAGACTTACAGTAACTATAGGTGAAGTGTTTCTGGTACATAATTTTCATGTGAGAATTTTCCATTATTTTTTGTGGGTTTTGTATGTGTGTGCTGGTCCTGGAGCTTGAACACAGAGCCTGGGTGCTCTCCCTGAGATTCCCTTCCCCCCAACCCACCCCCTCAAGGCATCTACCACTTGAGCCACAGTTCCATTTCTGACTTTTTTTTTTGGAAATTAGAGTCTCATAGACTTTCCTGCCTGGGCCAGCTTTGAATTGGGATCTTCAGAACTCAGCCTTTTTAGTAGCTAAGGTTACAGGCACGAACCACTGGTGTCTGGCTCCACTATTGTTCCTAATATTATAGTTCTAATGGTCTGATCCTAGAATGTAATGTTTCCACCACTCTTTCAAGCCTTGTATCAATTAAACTAATGAATTTTTATAAGGGCTGGGCCCTCACTCCAACACGGTGCATGGCCTCCAACATAAACAGCTGTACAGTCAGTGGTACTAAGCTATTGGAAGTGGGAGGGGGGAGACACAAACAAGCAAAATGTCTACAAAGGATTCTCTGACAATAATGAAAGAAAGGCTAACAAACACTGATTTAACTAAAGACTGATTTAACTAAAGACTGATTTAACTAAAGCATTCTAAAAACCTGTTAGTATTTCCTACCACTTATCTGTGGAAATAAAGAATATTCCCCCCAGTTTTCTGTAATCAAAACAAATTAAAAAAATAAGTAACCAGCTGGGCACTAAGGGTTCATGCTTGTAATCCTAGCTACTAAGGAAGCTGAGATCTTAGGATCATGGTTCAAAGCCAGACCCAGCAGGAATATCTTATCTCTAATAAACCACCAGAAAATCGGAAGTGGTGCTATAGCTTAAGTGGTAGAATGCTAGCCTTGAGCTGAGGGACAGTACCCAGACCCAGAGTTCAAGCCCACCACTGACCCCCCCCCCCCAAAAAAAAAGTGACCAGATGATGCATCTAATATAGGACAACTCAGCTGTCCTACAGATGTTGCAAAACACCTTTGTCCTTCTTGTTGATTTGTCTGATATATTTTTAATTTTATTTTTGATGGTATTGAGGTTTGAACTTACTAAAGCAGGCACTCTACTGCTGATCTACACCTCTAGCCTTATGTTGGGAATTTGTGTGGATTTTGCTCCTAACAAAACATTCTCTGCGTCTGAGTGTCTGAGCAGCTTCCTGGGTGCAATGGGCCTGGCCAGGGTTGTTGGTTTCCCTGGCTATTGTAGAGGCTGCTACTTGGAGCAAAGTTGGGAGCCCTGCCCAGTGGTCAGAGCAAGGAAGGAGCAGAAGAGGCGGATTCAGGGGGGTATATTGGTCCTCAGCTCTGTTAGGGCTGCCTGCAGGAGCCCTCAGAACTGGTCAGGACCCAAGTTCCCAGCCAGGAGAGACAAAGACCTTCTTTATTGCTATAGAGGTGTGTGAGGGACTGAAGCCCCCAGATGGGAGACAGGCTTGAAATCCAAATCAAGTTGACCAACAACCTTTGGTTACAGTCACGTGGCATCTTCACTACTCCTGAATTTCCTGTTTGGGGTTTTATTAGCTTTTAGTGAAAGGAGACATTGTGAAGAAACTCAGATTAGAATTCAAGTTATGAAACAGCTGAGTAAGTGAGAAAGTGGGATGCAGGAGCCAGGGAACTGCCTAGAAAAATCACAGAGTGATTACTCAACACAGTTAGAACTCAAACACCACTGGCCATGTGTTCCTGAGCCAGAGAGCAGGGCAAGGAGTACAGAGTAGAGGAGGTGGTGGCGGCTGCCTCCTTCCTGATCACAGAGGACCTACCTGGTCCTCAGATTGAGGAAAATATCCATAGCCTCCTACATAACTTCTAATGAATAACTCACCCTGACCATACCTTCTATAATTGGAAACACCTTTGGGACTCCAGAATGAAGAAAGTGAAACAAATAGGGTACATATTAATGAGCACTTTGGGGTGGCTTACCAGACCTCATCTTAGAAAGCAGGTTGGATTTTTTTTTGAGGGGGGGGGACAGAGAATGAAGGAGGGGTTTGCATTTTACTAAATCAGAATGTGCACTTGAGAATTTGCAGTTTTTCAGACTCTGAGGCTCCACCCAGATTTCCTGTCTCTTCTGCCAGTGTTAGGGTGCTGCCCTCCCTTACCTCCTGTGCCGAGAGGGTGTCTCCAGTGTGTGTGATGGCTCTAGATGGACTGGGCAGAAAAAGAGCTAAGTGAGGTTCTCAAGGATGGAGTTGATTCAACCCTGCCCCAACTTGGGATGGTGACCTCAGTGTGTACCTCCATCATTTTCTCCCCCATTTTGTCTATAAAATAGCAATTTGCTGATCTTAAAAAATGTGGAAGAAACAATAAAATACAATCCCAGTTCTCCTGAATTCTAACAGCCAGAAACCAAGAGCCATTTAAAATTTTGTTTGTCTCATGTTTATGAGAAAGGCTAAAATAACCGATATCTAAACCAACACCAGGGACTCCTTTAAGAGCTCAAATTCTAAGGCAGCAGTCCTCAGCACCGACTGCACCTGAGGAACTTCTGAAAACCATCAGTCCCCAAACTCCACCTCCACAGCAATTAAGTCATAATCTCTGGGAAGGAAGGCCAGGCATCTGTGTGTTTTTAAAAGCTTGCTGAATGATTCCAGTGGGCAGCTAGGGTGGGAACCATTGTTTGGGGTATACCAGTTGGATGTGAAGATTCAGGCTTATTTCAGAAGTATTATATAAAGAGAATGCTTTTTATTTCCTTAATGATTTAAATATGTACCTTATTTAAATATACTGTACATACCATAAAGTTCACCCTTTTATTAAAGTGTGCGTTCAGTGGTTTTAGTATATTCACAGAGTTGTACAGCCATCACTATTGTCTGATTCCAGAACATTTTCATTATCCTGAAAAGAAATCCATACTCAAGAGCAGTCACTCTTCTTTATTTTCTCCTTCTAATCCTTGGCAACCACTAATCTAAGTGTCTGTCTCTATGGAGTTGCCTGTACATTTTGCATAAATGGAATCATGCAACATGTAGCCTTTCTGACTGACTTCTTTCATTTCGCATAGATGCTTTCAAGGTTTATTCATACTGTAATGTGAATCAGTACACATTCCTTTTTATGGCTGGATAATATTCCATTGTACATATGTCACATTTTGTAAACAAAATATGATAGACATTTGGTTTATTTCTACTCCTTGGCTCTTATGACCAGTGGCTTCTGTACATTCATGTACAATTATTTGTATAGGCATATGGTTTCAATTTTCTTGGGTACATACCCAGAAGTGGGGTTGCTCTGTTATAGTACCTACATAACCAGTTAAGGGGCTTATCACTCTTCCAATTGGATACCTCATTTTACTTTGCCATCAGTAGTAGATGAGGGTTCCAGTTTTTTAATTTTTGTATCCTCCCCCACATTTGTTGATGTTGGTCCTGTGATTATATCTGTCCCAGTGAGTATGAAGTTGTATGTCACAGTATTATGTCATTACAATAGCTAGAATTTTCCCAGTGACTAGTGATGTTGGACACTTAAAAAAATGTTCCTTTCAGCCATTAGTATGTCTTTAATCAGGGTGCTTTTGTTTGTTTGTTTGTTTTGTTTTTGCTGGTCTTAGGGATTGAACTCAGGGTTTGGGCACTGTCCTTCAGCTTTTGTGTTCAAGGCTAGCACTCTACCACTTAAAGCCATAGCTCTATGTCTTTCAAGGAAAAGTATTCTCATGTGTTTTGATCTTTTAAAATTAGGTTGTTGGGGTTGTTTTGTTTGGTGCTGGTTCTGCTGCTTGAACTTTGGGCCTGGGCACTGTTCTTGAGCTTTTGTGCTCAAGGCTAGCACTCTACCACTAGAGCCACACACAGCTCTACTTCCAGCTTTCATGGTAGTTTATTGGTAATAAGGGTCTTACAAAGTTTCCTGCATGGCCTGGCTTTCAGTGGTGATCCTCAAATCTCAGCCTTGTACATACATAGCTAGGATTACAGATGTGAGCCACCAGTGTCCACCTAGTCATAATTTTAGTATCTTAATTCTTGGGTAGATAGATAGCCAAAGTAGTTGAAATCCAAGTCCAGATTTTGGATTCACTAGACTCAAAACTAAATGGGAAACACATACCATTGAGAGAAAATCAATTCCAAATGGATTTTTTTAACCCAAACTAGAAAATTAGCTGGTGTGTGTCTCAAGTGGTAGAGCACCTGCCCAGCAAGCAAGAGGCCGTAAGTTTAGACTTGTGAGAAAAAAACAAAAGAGAAAGTCAAAATTTTGAAGATACTTACAAAAGTTTTTGTTTTGTTTTGGTTTTTTTTGGTCCGGTCGTGGGGCCTGAATTCTGGGCCTGGGCGCTGTCCCTCAGTTCTTCAGCTCAAGGCTAGCGCTCTACCACTTGAGCCACAGCACCACTTCCGGCTTTTTTCTTTTTGCTTATGTGGTGCTGAGGAATCGAACCCAGGGCCTCATGCATGCAAGGCAAGCACTCTACCACTGAGCCACCTTCCCAGCCCCTACTTTCAAAAGTTTTGAGAAAGATGGCAAAGAAAGCCACAGCGATTTGGAATGATGTGGAATAGATTAGAGAAACATGTCCAGATCTATTATGTATATAGTTTGGGAGGGGGAGTTGGAGCCTTCATGTACCAACTGGATTAAAGTTTTTTTTTTTTTTGTTTGTTTGTTTTTGTTTTTGTTTTTTTTTTTTGGGTCCGGTTGTGGGGCTTGAACTCTGGGCCTGGGCGCTGTCCCTCAGCTCTTCAGCTCAAGGCTAGCGCTCTACCACTTGAGCCACAGTGCCACTTCCAGCTTTTTTCTTTTTGGTTATGTGGTACTGAGGAATCGAACCCAGGGCCTCAGGCATTGCAAGGCAAGCGCTCTACCACTGAGCCACCTTCCCAGCCCCTGGATTAAAGTTTTTAATATAATACTTTTTATACTATTATTAATAAAGAAATGCATGTAAATGAGAGTTAAGACACTGCCCAGCTAAGGGTTGAAATGGGGCCTTGTGAACTTTGGATCAGGTTGGTCTCAGACCACAGTCCTCCCAATCTCCAGTTTCCTAGTAGCTAGGATTACAGGTCTGTGCCACTAAAACCTGGCAAAAGATTTGTTTAAAAAAAAAGAAGTCATTCAACAGAAATGGAGCCGTGACTCAAGTGGTAGAAAACTAGCCTTGAAGATAAACGCTAAAGGACCGCACCCAGGCCCTGAGTGTAAGCCCCAGGACAGACACCAAAAACAAAGTAAAAAGAATCATTCAAGAGTGTTCTGCATGGTAGCTTACTGTTGCAGAGGAAAGTCTAGAACTGAGGATAAGCAGGTGTGTGGTATGTTATAAAAGCCTTGGTAGAGAAGCTATACCTTTGTAGAACCTTTGTGTCTACTCACAGTGGACTATTTCCAGCCTCAGCTGGTGGTTGAGTATCCACACGATGGCTCTGTGTATAGGTGGATTGTTGTCTGTCTGTGCTTCATTCTCATGATCAAGTATCTTTCTTCACTACTGTACCTTTTTTTAATAGTGAATTTTTGTAAGAATTAAGTTACCTTTTTAGCTGGGTCCTAGGGACTAATAAGTTATTGATAAGAACTTCTATCAACTTGGATGCTTCCTTCAGCCCCATTACCAAGAACTGATCAGCAGTCCATTTCTTTGTATGATGGCCAACCTTTATTCCTGACAAAAAGAACAGTTCCAAGTAACGGCCTTGTTAGCTGGGAGCCATTAGCTCCTTCTTGTTTGGTGCCTGTGCCCTGCCCTTGAGAGACTTGGGACAGTGGCCATAGTGGGGATTGAAGGCTTGTGGCCCAGGCAATGTCTATCACTTGCCCATTGGGATTGTGTTCACTTTGTGAGAAGTTTGTGGAAACTCTTGCATTCATGTATCTCTGACCTTGCCTTGTTGGTGGCTGTTTCATCACCAAGACTATTTATTTATTTATGCTTTGGCTCTTGACTAGATAGATGACACACTTATTTTTCCATGGGGCTTTGTATCAGTGAGTTAGTGGGGTTTTTGCCAGGTGAAGATTCTGATGGAAGGCAGTTAAGACAGACGTGCTGACGGTATATGAGCAATCATGGTTCTGCTTGCATTTTAGGAGATACACAGCCATCCTTGCAATAATAGTTGATTGATGGCCAGTTCTTCACCTTCACATGGATACTCTGTAAATCATTTCAGGGGCTGGGAAGATGGTTCAGTGGTAGAGTGCTTGCTTCACATGCATGAGGCCCTGGGTTCAATTCCTCAGCATCGCATAAGCAGAAAAGCCAGAAGGGGTGCTGTGGTTCTAGTGATAGAGCACTAGCCTTGAGCTGAAGATCTGAGGGACAGCGCCCAGGCCCAGAGTTCAGGCCCCATGACCAACCCTCCTCCCCCCCCAAAAAAAAATGTACAGCTAGTTTGTGGCTAACATTGCATTTCAGGGTGGGGTTTGTGGAATCCACACTCAGCAAAATCTTGACTAATGGGTGCCATTTGATCCTATTCAACAATTTTTAAAAATTTCTTTGGGTTAAGGCATTGTTCTTGGTGCTGGGAATGTAGTTCAACAAGGTAACTCATTTAATTAAAATTGTTGCATAGACTATAATTTTAGAAGAAAATACCAGGAGAAGGACTTCATTGTTAAAAATTGGACTTGCTTGTTAAAAAAAGACAATTTAGTCTAAGGATTTGAGGATAGAGTTGGGTTATTTTTGTTTTGTTGATGTTTTTTGGTGCTGGTACTGGGGCTTGAAGTCAGAGCCTGGGCACTGCCCCTAAGCTTTTTTGCTCAATATTGATGCTCTACAATTTGTACCATGGCTCCACTTCTGGCTTTTTGGTGGTTAATTGGGGATAAGAGTTTTGTGGACTTTCCTGCTAGGGCTGGCTCTGAACCATGATCCTTAGATCTCAGCTCCCTGAGTAGCTAGGATTACAGGTATAAACTACTGGCTCCCAGCTTAAGGATTTGTTTTTCATGGAATTACAAATTAACTCTGGTCTCCTGAATATGACTGTTGACCCCTCTCTATATATCAGAAATGTCATTCTGAACAATGATAACAAGGGACTGTGTGATATTTTATCACCAAAAACATCCTGGCCATATTTACTCATTACCAAGGTTGACTCAGATATAGGAAGCATTTCACTGATGCAGGAAAGAAAAAAAAGAAGAATTTCAACCTACTATTTTGGGGGGTGGGGTGAAGTAGGGGTCAGTTATAAGGCTTGAACACTGGGTATTGTCCCTGAGCTCTCTTGCTCAAGGATAGTGCTCTACCACTTTGAGCCATGACTCCACTTCGGTTTTTGAGTGGTTAATTGGAGATAAGAGTCTCATAGGGTCTTTTCTGTCAAGGCTGGCTTTGAACCACAACTCTCAGATCTCAGCCTCCTGAGTAGCTAAGATTACAGGAGTGAGCCACAGGCACCAGCTTAAAGTTTCCTTTCCTTTTTTTTTTTTTTCTTCCAAGTTATGGACCTTGATTTCAGGGCCTGGGCACTGTCCCCGAGCTTTTTCATTTAAGGCTAGTGCTTTAAGGCTGCCACTTTGAGCCACAGCGCACATTCTCAACACATATTTTAATAACTAATTTTAGTATTTTATAATGGCTAGAGGAACATGTAAAATTTGTCTATGTCTTGCTTCTGGAAATGTTGTAAACAAAGTTGATACTTGACTGTCACTGATGTTTTCCATTCCAAGTTACTTTACCACCTGCCAACTTATTACATGCACAGCTCAGTGGTTCCTACCAGGTGTGTTCTGAGTTCTCTTCATTTCAAGCCATTTCCTTGACTGTCAAGGGGGACCCTCCACCCACCTGCCTTTCCACAGTGTGTATGCCCTCTTCTTTACCTAGGTAGCTCTTTCTTGATCGCTGGGTCTCTGTACTCACATTCTGGACTTGGCAAGTTGAGCTCTGTGTGTGTGTGTGTGTGTGTGTGTGTGTGTGTGTGTGTGTGTGTGTGTGTGTGTACACATGTATATATAAATATTATATAATTTTTCCTCCCTTATCTGCTGTAGAAATATACAGCATGCTACTTCCTTGGGGAAAACTGTTCTGATTCACTAGTCTTAAGAGCTTTCCTTTTTTTTCTTTCTTCTTTTTTTTTTTTTAATACACATATCTGTTTACTACTTCTTCCTGCCCACAAGAGCCAATTCTGGGTCTGTTCTTTACCCCATTCACAAAATGTTCATCATGGTGTCTTGCTTATGGTTAGCTCTTGAGGGGATGGATGGGTGGCTAAAGGACTAGGGGAATGGATGGACAGATGAACAAATACTGTGGGGCTTTCGTGGAACAAATATTTGAGCCCTGTGATATATTAAGCACTTTTCAGGGCTGGCCTACTAACAGTGAATAATTAGAGTTTGCAAGTTGCTGTTACCTTTGCAAGTTTTATGTTGGGAGAGAGGCAGTGGGCACCTGTGCATTATGTCAGGAGGCAGTGAGTACCAAGAAGAAAACAAAGCAGAGTAAGAGAGGTAGAGAGCAGAATTTTTTGGATGTTGGGGATCTCCTGAGGGCTGGGAAGGCTTCAGGGAGATGGGGACATTTGATTGGAGGCCTGAAAGGAAGTATGGGAATGACTCATATCCCTATTTGTGGCAAAGCAACTAAGTTCTTACCATTCTATCTTTCCAGTGTGATTTCTAGATGTACATTGATGTTCTCACACAAAGCAGTTATAGCTTGCCACAAAAGCTGCATACAAGTTGGCGCCAGTGGCTCACGCCTGTAATCCTAGCTACTCAGGAAGCTGAGATCTGAGGATCATAGTTCAAAGCCAGCCCGGACAGGAAAGTCCATGAGACTCTTATCCCAATAAACCATGGAAAACCAGAAGTGCTGCTGTGGCTCAAGTGAGCGCTTGCCTTGATCTGAAGAGCACAGGGACAGTGCCCAAGCCCAGAGTTCAAGTCCCACAGCCACCACACACACACACACACACACACACACACCCAATGACAGAATACACAAAGTTCAGTGGATAGAGAACCTTCACAATAATCAAACTGCCTTTTGGCTGGGAGGGACATGTCACAGGGAGAAAGATGTTTATTTTTATAGCTTCAGATCACTCTTTATTATCGTGAGGAAGTGATGACTCAAAAAAATGTGCCCCCCCACTCCTTTCTCCCTTGAGCGTTAGTGTGAAGTTTAACAAAAGAACAAAATTGCTCTTGAAAATATTCTGGACTTGGCAGGTTAGCCCCATTTGGTTGTCTCTGATTTTCCTTTCCCTCCCCATCTGCTGTAGAAATTTACACCATTGGATAACAGAGTCTCCTAGTTCTCTCTTTTTAATTAACATCAGTTAATTATGCAGGGGTTGTATTTTAATGTCTGTATACATTTTGGTCATTCTCCCTCCTCCCCTTTCCATATTGTTGCATATTAAAACTAGGTGCTTTGGTTCTGAGTTTCTTCCACATGGAACAGATCAAGGCTTGGATACCTAGTCAGGTAGCAGGCAAGTCAAGTCACCAGGACAGCAGCTCTCAGAATCAGCTGTCCTGTCAATCATTAGAGCATGAATAAAGCAGTGAATCCCTAGGCCTTAGCCCAATAGGAAGGTTATTATAGTCTACAGTCCAGGGACCAAAAGAACATAGGAGCCTGAGTGGCATCTCTACCTTCTCTGCCTGAAGCTGTGAACGCAGTCATGCTCAAGGGTTCTGGCACCTGCTCTATTTGGGTAGGTACATGTGTAAGGCAGAAAGGCTTTGCTGGCATTTCTTTTTTAAAAAATATTTTATTGTAAAAATACTGTACAGAGGGGTTACAGTTACTTGAGGAAGGTAGTGAGTATATTTCCTATCAAGCATTGTTACCTCCTTTGTTTTTCCCCCAGCATTCCTTCTCCCCCTCTCTCCCCTCCCTCTCCACCTCCCCTACTCCTCTCCCCCAAGTTGTAATGTTCGTTTTCAACATAGTGTCTTGTACATCTCATTGTTACAATGGGTCAACCTGTATCCTTATTTAAGCATTTTTTAAAATTTCCCTTCCCCTCCCCAAATTAGGAAAATGTATATACAAGATGCAGGGCACCGGAATCAAATACAGTGAAAACGGGTTTTACTGTGGGGGAAGAACGTACAAAAGAAACAAAAAAGAAATCACATAGTTCATTATAAATACGTTAAAAACAGTTTAACTGGCATTTCTATAGCCTACAACTCTTTCCATGGTGGGTGATATGAGAACTTCACTGGAAAGCTGCTATTTTTTCCAGGCTATGTAATTGCTTATGTTCCTAGTAGGCATTTTGCTGGAACCTTCCATGTCTTGAGGAGCCTCTTGGGTTGAAATGCCAGAGCAGTAGTGAGGCAGACCCTCAACGCAGAATCTTCACACGTGTTTGCTGTCATGCAGATTCTAGGTCCTTCCAGGGGACTGGAAGGTGTGGCTTTGAGACTGAAAGGCTGATTTCCAGGGCTGACTTGGGAACACACCCCAGCAATGGAAGCAGTGCTCTGTGCCAAACCCACTGCTGCAACTACTGCATCCTTACAGTATGAGACGATTTATCTTTCCTCCAAAGACTTATAGCAGCATTTCCAGAGAATCTAACAAAGCAAGTGTAGCATGGTTCCAGATAAGGAAATCATTTAGGATTTATGTTTTTTGGGCAAGAATGTCCCATTTGTTACATGAGCATCTCTTGTTAAATTTAAGACCATTGGCTCTCCATGTATTTAAAATCCTGGATAAGGGAAGGATCCAGAAAGGCCTAACTGGGAACCAGACATAATTGTCACAGGTCATAGTTACCAGGTCACAACTGTCAATGGTACATCTTCAGGCCCATAGGGGACATTGCCAGCCATGTGACTGTGACTGGTTTCCTATAGTGGCTCAGATCTGTCATTCCCCTTACTTCCTCTGAGAGGCCCCCTCTTGCCCACCTTCTCCCCCAACCCTCCACTCACTAGGACATCCCCATCCCTATTCTAGCTGTTTCTGCCCAGCATAGATGCAGTCTTAGCAGGCCTCTCCAATGGTGTCTTAGAGTCACTGCCAGGTAGACAAGATGTTTAGCAAACAAGTGCACTGGGCTAGGAAAGGGGACTGAGTTTTGCATTGGCCAGTAGCCAAGACAAAAAGATTATAAAAAGAATAAGCAAAGTGATTACTATTTGAAGACTGTCCAGTGAGCACCCATCATAAACAGTGAGACACAGCCAAGACACATCCAGAGCAGGAAGTTTTCACAAGGCCACAGAAGGAAGGTCACATGACAGTGAACAGCTTGGTTTATCCAGGTTGTTCCCAACCCTTTATTCTTGTCTGCTACAGTCTTCTCTTTTCATGGAGGATGTTAAGTGAACATCAACTAGGAGTTCTAAATAATAAGACCTCTAGTGCAGTGCTTGACCTGTGCCGGGCCTTTAACTAGTTCAACTGCAACAGCAGCCCTGTGAGATTGAGTCCTCATTTTCCCTGTTATAGGGAAGGAAACTCAAGTGTGCTCCAGTGAGCTCACACAGCTTTGAGTAAGTAGAGCCCTGAACTCTTTACAGGCAGCACCTGCACCAGTACCCTTACTACAAGCCTGGTGGGTCTCTTCCCCACACACATTTCCAGTCTTGCACTTCTGGACCAGGCCCTTTTGGATTATTCAGGAAACTCCACTGAAGAAGCCTCCATCTCTAAGGTCGTGGTTCATGTTCAAGGTAAAACCACATTGCTGAAAGCTCTGTGAATTATGCTGTCCAGGCCAGGGAAACAGATGCTTGATTGTTTACCAAGAGAAAGGCTAATTAATTTAGTAATTAATTTCCCTACCCTAGCACTGTTGAGATGCAGATATTTATATTATATCAGTTCCGTGAGCTAAAAGGTGTGTGCGGCACCAAAGTCTGTGGTCTTAATCAGGAGATTTAACTTCATGCTCCTCTTTGTTTAAAATGAAGCTAGGTCGATGGGTCATTGAGAGGATTAAATGAGGAATTGTCTTTTCACAGTGCTGGCTTGTAGCAAGGTCTCTATAAAGATAAGTCTCTTTCCATTCTTCTTGGGAGGGGCAAGAGGCTGAGTAGGGTTTCACAAGACATAACGGATTATAGTACCTGGTCCCTGTCCCCACATAGCTTGTATTTTGGGCAATGGGGGTTGCCTGTTACACAAACATTTAAATTGTAAATGCAGGTCATAGAAGTGGGGGATCCACATGGCTGTGCCCGCCAGGTGCATGATGTTCTGTTTAAAGCAGACATGGCTTGCATCCACTGGCCCAGGCCTCTTTCACTGTGGCTTGGGTCTGGAATAGTAATTTTCACAAGGTCAAAAAATGTTATGTAGAAATCTTACATTTCCAGCTTGTCATGAAGAAACAGGAGGCAAAGCTACGTTTGGCTCTAATCTCTGCATAGTAACCCTCAGCAGATTCCCTCAGAAAGACTGCGGCCACCCTTCCTACAGGGCCCTGTTGTGTTGGGTTCTACTTTGGTTGGACTGAGTTCATTTCCTAGCCCTTCCACTTGCCATCTGGCATGACCTCAAGTGGCTACCTGCCCTGTCTGGGCTGCCCACCTCCTAAGTTGTGAAATTCAGAACCTAGTTCATAGGATGCCTCCAATGCTTATTCTTGACCACTAGTGCTGTGGTCCTTGGATCTAGTCACATATTGGACCTGGGGGTTAGAGGAAGGTAGGCTCATCACAACCTGGTATCATTTTTATTTTTTAAATTTAAATTGGATCTGAAGTACATGAGAGCATTCAGGCAAAAGAAGAATTAGATTAAAAGCTTGGAGGTAGAAAAGTACAGACCATATTAAGTGGCTCTAAATACAGGTTTTGTTTGTTTTCTGTGATGTGTGTGAGTGCTCATACCTGGTCATGAACTAGAGCCTTTCACTTTGACTCAGCTTTTTTGCTCACCAGCAAGGTTCTATCACTGACCATGTGTCCAGTTTGGCATTTTGCTAGTTATGAGACAAAGTGTTGGACTTTTCTGCTATAGCTAGCTAGATTCTCAGACCTCAGCCCCCTGAGTAGCTAGGATTCAGGAGTGAGCCACAGATACAGGACTATATGTATGATCTTTTTTTTTTTTTTTGGTCAGTCATGGAGTCTGAACTCTGGGCCTGGGCGCTGTCCCTCAGCTCTTCAGCTCAAGGCTAGCGCTCTACCACCTGAGCCACAGCACCACTTCCGGCTTTTTTTCTTTTTGCTTATGTGGTGCTGAGGAATCGAACCCAGGGCCTCAGGCATGCAAGGCAGGCACTTTACCACTGAGCCACCTTTCCAGCCCCCTATATGTGTAATCTTTTATTACTGTGGAAAATCTCTCCTGTTTTAGTGAGAGTAGAGTTTAGGTTTAGGCCTTGGTAGCCATCAGCATCTTCAACTCCTAGAAAGTGTTGTGCTCACTCAAAGGTTGGGCCTATGTAGCCTTCTTCAGGACAGAGACACTAGCATGCTGAGCAGGGCCATTATGGGGTACTAAATGAAGACATGGGAAGAATCAAAAGCCCCTCTGGTATCTTTGGAGGAATCAGAGGTAGTCTAGCCTGAAGATCCACCCCCAGGACTAGAGCAGGACAAAACCCTGTAAGCCAACGGAAGAGAACCGTCTTCCATTTGAAGAGGCTTGGAAGGTAAAGGGTGGGCTATGGGAGAGGAGGTATGCAGCTCACAGGCTGAAGTAATGGGGCCACCCAAGGAAGGCCTTGAATCAGGGGGCAGAAGGTAGAGAAGCCTAGAATTCTCCTGTGTACTAAGACCAGGGCAGGGTTTGGTGAGTGTTACTATCAATGGACCCTAGATTCGTTATAGACTTGAGTGGCCTAGCCAGGAGCTTACCCTGGGCTTCAAAGCACCGTCTTGAGAGTACCTCATGTTAAATTCTAGAATTTGCTAGCAGTCCTCATTACAGATAACCAGACAAATCCCTGCAAACCAAGCTAATCCCACTATTTCCACATCTAAATGACATTTCTTCAATTGTCTATCAGATGAAGAAATAATACCCAAAATAGCCTTTGAGGAATCCCGTGTCCCAGTGTTTTATTTGGAAGGTAAGGTCACTGTATTTATGTGGCAGCCATAAATACTTGGATGAGAGTTTGAGTGCCCTAAGGATTTGCCACTTCCGGCTGATAGCATTAGATCCTTTGGAAGTGTCCTGTGTCATAATATGCCAGCAGATTTAGAATTTTAAACGGTCATGGAAATAAACAGGTGCTTAGTGCTGCTATAAATAACCATCCTGGGAAATGGCAATAGGTTTGTGCCAAAGTGCTAAGGTGGGTACCTCCACCCCACTGTGGGAGACATAAGGATGGTGAGGAGGAAATCTTCCCTTGCCCCCACAAGCACCCACATGTGGTTTTCTCTTCTCAGAATCCCTTTCTGTGGTGCCGGCCTGTTTGAATCATCTCGGCTGGAGTATCTTGCAGCCATGGCCCACTGCACAGCTTTTCTGTCCAGATTTCAAGGCAAATAGCTAGTCTAGAGAAAGGGCCCCACTGTGTGTACATGCACAATGGGTACTTCCACTTGACTCTAGTGAGATGTCCCCACTTCTGTCCTCACCCCAGGACACCCTTGAATTAGACCCAGAGGACCTCTGGGATGGTGAAAGTTGTGAGGAATGGTGAGAAAGTGCTTTGCCTCAGTAACCTGACCAGACTCAGGGAGCCCAGGCCTTCTAGCACCATTAATCCTCATCCTCCTCCTCTTCCTCCTCCTCCTGCGAAGAGAATCAGCACATCCTCCAGGCCCCACTACACTTCCTGAGCAGTGAAAGATGGTGGCTGTCAGCGGGTAAAGGATGATGGGTGGCAAGTGAGGTAAACATAGCTTGTTACTACCAGATTCGATTACCAGGCATAGCTCGAAGACAAATGGCTGGGGCCTCTCTGCCCCTTGAGGGCAGGAGCAGTCCTAGTCGCCAGGAACAGGGTCTTGTGACAAGGAGTTACAAATGTTGTAAAATATTCTCACAAACCCAAGTAAGTACCCAACACCATGAAGACACAGGGCGAATTGTGTTAGTTCAGTTTCCTTTATTTGTTGATAGTTTTGATTAGGGGCTCTGGTTTGACCCTGAGAATAACCCAAACTGCACAAAAGCCAAATATTCAGAAGACACAATAATATTCAAAAGCACAACAATATTCAGAAATATTTTATGGTAATAAAAGTTAGAATAGTAGTTTCCTTGCAAGTAAAGGAATGTTGACCAAATGAGGACATGTGAGAACCTTTTCCAAAGAGTCCTAAAATGCTGCATGTCTTGATCTACAGTGGTGACACAAATGCACTCATGTATGTGTGCATATATATATATATGTATATAATATAAAATATATTCATCATATATTTTATATATGTAAATTAAGTGACACAGTTAAGATGTATGTACTTGGGTATGTCAGTCTCAATAAACACAGGAAAAAAAAAGTGAGATATATGAACAGAAACACTCCAGCAACATTTGAGTAACTTATCTTTTTTTATACCTAAAATTTGCTATTTCCTGGTCCTAAAAACCTGACTTAACTCAGTCCAGACATTTAAAGCACAACTACCTGAGAAATAAAATAATGACATCTCTTCCTATTTTGACAGTTCCGGGAAAAATTTGGAAAGTATTAGCCTGTACCCTAAGTCAATCTCTCCATTGCTCAACTAATGAATGGGGTTACTCAGACATTGTAGTCAAGCAGACCTTGCTTTCATTTGCTGCTCTGTTACGTTCTAGCATTGAAAACAGTTGTCTGTCCGAGACTCAGTTTGTTCATCTGTGAATTGGGTAAAATACTCATAGAGAGTTCATTCATAAGCAGAGTCTCCATAAAGTCCTTGGTCCAGTGCCTAGTTTGTAGCAAGCAACCTATAACGTTAAAGATGCTGTTGATTGTCATTGTTGCCATCATCACTAAATTGTGACGCCTTTTCAGGAACTCGGCTGGCGGGTCCTCATCAGTGGGGAAAGCATTGTACCTCCACAATTGCTCCTCCAACAAACAGTTCCCACACGACCCAACTTTTCATATAGTTGAGCAGGCTCCAGGGTGCAGAGGCCCCCTCTGGTTTGGCAGACTGTTTGGCTTGAGCCTCTGCTGGTTCTCAGTGCAAACAAGGAGCATGGTTGAGTTGGCCAACAGTGTACCCACGTCGAAGCAGCTGTGGTGAACATCTGGCTCTGATTATCTGGTTGGGAATGGCTGGGGGTGGGGGCACTGTGATTTATAGATTGCTCCTTTGGCTGTAAATCCCATCTGTAATTGTGACTTCTCTGTCCCTAATTGTTTGCAGAGAAGAGAGAAGCTCAATGGCTTACAATCCCTGGCAGAACCCTAGGCTGCTGGGGTGGGGGGTGGGGGGGGTGAGGTTTGTTGCTAGGACACCGCTGTCTTTGTTTTGGTCCCTGCTCAGCAGTGTTTTTAAGGCCCTGTATACATTTCTCTGTATTGTTAATGTAATTTGTTCAGGCAGTGAACGGCCAAGTTCAGCCGAAGGAATCTGATACTCATAACAGAAACACCAGAGGCCAGGTTTTTGTGGTCAAATTAGGGTTTTGAGGCCTTGGAAGAGAATGAAATGTTGAGCTATGAAAAGGGGGACAATCCTCTCTCTCTCTCTCTCTCTCTCTCTCTCTCTCTCTCTCTCTCTCTCTCTCTCTCTCTCTCTCCCTCTCCCTCCCTCCCTCCCTCCCTCCCTCCCTCCCTCCCTCCATCCTCTCTTTCTCTCTCTCCTCTCTCTCCTCTCTCTTCTCTCTCTCAATGCTGGCCTGGGTTCAGCTTCCTCAAGGAACTTGGCTTTGGGGGGGTCATCAAGTCCACCACATTCAGAGCTCTGTTAGATGGGGAACATGGCGGCCCTTTTTCCCTGAGAAAAAGAATGCAGACTTTATTGAAAATGGATGAAAGGAGGCTCCTAGAGCATTGGCCTGCCAGCCTGGCCTCTCCTGTGCCCTGGTTCCAGGCACCTTTATCTGCCCTTTCTCCATTCTCTCAATGACCCACCTAGGATGGAATAATAGTTGGGATCTGTAAAGAAGGTATGTAACTGTGCAAAATGCAATTTGCCCATTTCTGTTGTTCCTGAAACCCTGAAAAAACCCAGACCATCTGTGAACCCTGTGGATCCAAACAACCCCCAGTGAACTGTTAGTGATACTAAGTTAACTCAGTTCATCCTGACCTCTTCCATTTGTTTCAGAAAGTAAGATATAAAAATAAACACAGCAGCCACAAACATTCTCCATGTTCTTTTGCTCCTAGAATGTATACATATTGTGAGTCAAGCCAGCATGAACCAGCCTCCCCGCCCCCCTCACCTGGTATACACACACCCGCCATCCACATAACAATTACTGCACATCCTCTATGGGTACCAGGCGGAATGCAATAGAGTCCTGTCCTCTAGAGCTTAAAATATAGGGGACTAAACAGGAAAATGAGTCCTTATAATCATGGCCTGAGTGGCTGATGAGACAGAATCAAAGCTACCTAAACATCTGAGAAAGGATCAGCTCAAGCTGGGGCAGCAGGAGGGGCCTCAGCGAGGATGTTTGAGCTGAGCCCTGCAGGAGCACACCGGGTGAAGGTTCTGTTCTGCTCATCGCTGTGTCTTGCTAGCCTTTCCTTCCCTCCGTACAGGTGCTGGAGGCCCCGGAGTAGGGAGCAAGTTGTCCTCTTCTTAATGATCCTGTTATGCCTAGAACCTGGTGATTTACCAGAAGTGTTCAGAGTCAAGTCTCCTTCAATTTAGGGGATGAATCCCCTGTGGGGTCAACAGGATACCTCCTACCTCACCAGGCACACACAGTCAGTTCCTAAGTCTGTGCACTATGGGTATGTTCACCCAGCTGTCAGGATTCCTAGTGTCTTGATTGAATCAGCCAATACCTAGCTCTCATCATAGCATACATGATGTAGATAAGATTGAAGCACTGACATTCACCTGGAGTAATCCCAAAAGCCTTACCTGGCTGTATTAGCATAATGCAATCTTCAGATAGTTGTTCACTTCTAAGGCAGAGTGAAGGTTCTGCACAGCACTTAAAGTAAGCTGGGCACCAGTGGCTCATGCCTATGATAACTACTCAGGAGGTTGAGATGTAAAGATTGCAGTCCAAAGCTAGCCCAGGCAGGAAAGTCTGTGAGGTTCCTGCCTGTAATAAACCAGCCAAAAGTCAGAAGTGGTGGTATGGATTCAGTGGTAGAGAATCAGCTTTGATTGAAAAACATGAATGGGTAGTGCCCTGAGTTCAAACCCCAGTACCAGGACAATGAATGAATGAATGAGTTCAACAGAAGGATCAAAGGAAGGAAAACTTGGGCTGTTTACCTTTGTCACTATTGTCAGAGGTTCTTAGCATTGAAGCCTGTGGCCCATCCTGTTCCATCAACATTGTGTCCCTTAGCCACAGACGCAGATGTTCTGCTGAAGACCATTCTACCCCCAGAGAACTTGTCACTGATCCCAGGATGTTGTAGAAGCCCTTTTCTTGCTTGCAAGAGTTGCTGAACACCCCTACCCTACTAAATTGCTGGTTCCTTGACCATGATTTACTTCTACACCTTTCCCTAAGTGTGCTCTATATTAGCTTTAGATTCAAACTTATCCATCTGTATTAAAATACTTATTTTTCTTGTTTGTCTCCCCTATTAGATCATGAATTCCTTAGGACCAGAAATGGTGTCCTTCCTCCTTTCCCCATTCTTAGAAGAGTACCCAAGAGGCTTTCATTGTATATTCAGGGGATAAATATGAAAACAACAATGAATGGCAAAAGTTAAGGTTCAAGAATACAGATGCTGCCAAGAATGTAAGTTAGTAAATGATACGTAAATTAGTGTAAGTACTTCAGAGGATTATTTGGCAATATCCTAGGCAAATGGAATATGCATGTGTCTTTGGACCCAGCAAGTCTTGTAAAGGGTTGTAAAGAATCATCCTTGTTGCACTGCTTTTAGAAGCTTAAGCTGGGAACTTCATATGTGGTCATTGATATAATAAATAGATCCATACAGCCATACACCAGAATACATGGAATCAACTAGACTTAAATGTATTAACATACAGATCTTTGCACTATAGACACATTCATCCAACATCTAATGTTGGCTAGAGAAAGCAAGTTGCTAAACAATACTCAAAATGTGGTACCATTCATGTTAATGTTTTAAAATTCCCAAGAGAATGGAGGGTGTGGCTCAGTGGAAGAGTGCTTGCCTAACAGTGCCCTGCGTTAGATTCCCCAGCACAAAACAAAACTCCCAAGAGAATGGCAATGCATTTGGTTACATGAGAATCTTGCGTGTTGAAGAGATCCAGGCTGAGGCATTTGAGGGAAAGATATTACAGGGGTGGTCTACAACTGACCTTTACATGCTTCAACAAAATATTAATAGGTGTGTGAATGCATTATAAGGGAGGGAAGTAAACAGAAACCAAGTTGAACAGATATTAATTATGGTGAGCCTGGTTAAAGATCAGAATTGTACTTTTCCTACAGTTTTCCTGAAAACCTGAGGGTTTTTCCCGAAATATAAACTTGGAGAAGTCACTGAAATGAAACTACAAATTGTTTATGATAATACATATGCAACTTAGAAACATGTGAAGACAATGTACAGTGCCTCTGACAACAGTTACTTCTTAGAGGGTGTAGAAAAATGGCTGACTGGTATGGATACTGTATTCATAAGACTTTAAGAAAGTGTTTAAAGAAAGACACAGTCAGGGAAGTACAAAATAAAACAACAAAGGGAGAGCAAGAATTTAGATGTTGGGAAGAATGTAAGAATGATTGGGCAGTACCCCCCTCATCCCCCCGCCAAAAAACCCAGCAGCTCTATCTAAAATCAATATGGGGAAATCTATTCAGTCTGGATAATGGTACATTAATGTTCTTATTGTGTCCACTTAAAAAAAACCTTTTGGGGAGCTGGGAAGATGGCTCAGTGGTAAAGTGCTTGCCTTCCATGCATGAGGCCCTGGGTTCGATTCCCCAGCACCACATAAGAAAAAAAGCCAGAAGTGGCGCTATAGCTCAAGTGGTAGAGCGCTAGCCTTGAGCTGAAGAGCTGAGGGACAGTGCCCAGGCCCAGAGTTCAGGCCCCACGACCGGACCCAACAAAAACAAAAACAAAACAAAACTTTTGTATTTTTTTTTTTTATATCCATTATGAGGCTTGAACTCTGGGCCTTGGGCTCTGTCCCTCAGCTCTTCAGCTCAAGGTGAGCGCTCTACTGCTTGAGCCATAGCACCACTGCCAGTGTTCTGGTGATTTACTGGAAATAAGAGTCTCACGGACTTTACTGCCCTGGCTGGCTTTGAGCCGCGATCCTCAAATCTCAGCCTCCTGAGTAGCTAGTATTACAGGCATGAGCCACCAGTGAGTGCCTGGCTCCAAAATATTTTCTAATAGTAATTTTTACCTTAAAAATAAAGGCAAGCCGGGTGTCGGTGGCTCACGCCTGTAATCCTAGCTACTCAGGAGGCTGAGATCTGAGGATCGCGGTTCAAAGCCAGCCCGGGCAGAAAAGTCCGTGAGACTCTTGTTGTTGTTGTTGTTTTTGTCGGTTGTGGGGCTTGAACTCTGGGCCTGGGCGCTGTCCCTCAGCTCTTCAGCTCAAGGCAAGCGCTCTACCAGTTGAGCTACAGCGCCACTTCCATCTGTGAGACTCTTATCTCCAATAAACCACTAGAAAACTGGCAGTGGTGCTGTGGCTCACGTGGTAGAGCACTCGCCTTGAGCTGAAGAGCGGAGGGACAGTGCCCAAGCCCAGAGTTCAAGGCCCATGACTGAACTCCCCCCAAAAAAGAAGATTTTTGGAGCCAGAACACTGAGACCTGGGGGGGTCCAGGTTCAAACCCAGCCCAGACAAAAAAAAGTCTGAGAGACTTCATGTCCAGTTACCTGGCAAAATGTCACACTGAAAGCATGACTTAAATTGTAGAGAACCAGCTGGGGGGCTGGGAAAGTGGCTCAGTGGTAGAGCGCTTGCCTTGCATGCATTAGGCCCTGGGTTCGATTCCTCAGCACCACATAAGCAAAAAACCGGAAGTGGTGCTGTGGCTCAAGTGGTAGAGCACTGGCCTTGAGCTGAAGAGCTGAGGGACAGCACCCAGGCCCAGAGTTCAGGCCCCATGACTGGACCCCCCCCCAAAAAAAAAAAAAAGAAAAGAAAAGAAAAAAAGAGAACCAGCTAAATAAGCACAGAGTCCTGTGTTTCTTTCTCCATCTCCGTCTCCATCTCCGTCTCTCTCTCTCTCTCTCTCTCAGCTAGCACTCTACCACTTTGAGCCATAGTCCTACTTCTGGTTTTTGATTGGTTAATTGGAGATAAGAGTCTCACAGGGACCTTCCTTCCTTCCTTCCTTCCTTCCTTCCTTCCTTCCTTCCTTCCTTCCTTCCTTCCTTCCTTCCTTCCTTCCTTCCTTCCTTCTTGTTATACCCTCCTTTTCCCCCCCCCTAACATTCCCCCTCCCCCTGCAGAGTTCATTTTCAACATACTGTCTCATTGTTACAATGGGTAATCCTGTATCCTTATTTCAGCATTTTGTTATTTCTCACAGGGACTTTTCTGCTCAGGCTGGCTTAGAACTGCAATCCTCAGATCTCAGCCTCCTGAATAGCTAGGATTACAGTTGTGAGCCACTGGGGCCTGGCTCCACAATCTTTTAAGTATTTAAATATTTTATTAATTAATTTATTTATTTTGCAATACTAGGAATTACAACCAGGGCTTTGTACATGTTAGGCAATTACTTTACTATCAAGTTACATCTTCTGCTTTTCTTTTTTTTTTTTGACAGGGTCTTGTTGTGTTGCCTATGTAACCCAGGTTAGCCTTGAGCTCAAGATCTGTGTGGAGCCCCATGCTCAGCCCAAAAATACTCTGTGTGTGTGTGTGTGTGTGTGTGTGTGTGTGTGTGTGTGTGTGTGTGTGTGTGTGTGTGTGTATGAGAGAGAGGAGAGAGAGAGAGAGAGGTTGTGGAACCTTGCGTTCTTTCCAATAGGCACCAATCAGCCACCTACAAGGGAGTTTCCACAGAGAATGCCATGGCTATAGAGGTTCCAGATGCAAGGAGACCATCTGTTTTAGGCCTGGCCACCATAGACAATCACTCATCCAAATTGTGGCCAAAGGGCAAGCATGGCATGCCCAGGCTTTGAGCCGATTAGGTCCAAGCCTAGTGGAGCACGTATAGTTTCTTAGGTAATGAAGCCTGAAGCCTGGCATCTGCTATGGTTTGGTCTCTCCTCTGGTTTACACTAGGTCCAGCTTTTGGAGTAGAGCTGCCAAGAAGAGGCAGGATGTCACAGCTCAGCTAAAAATCAGAGAGCTTAAGTCCCCAGGCCTGAGTCAGACTGGAAATCAGGTTGCCTAAGCAAAACTCGGTTGTATAAACACACAAATTTGTATATTTCTAGTGGAATATAACACAAAAAATAAAAGAAGTTCACCCCCCCCAAAAAAAAACCTCTTAAAGTATTTTCATTAACCACATTGTTTGTTGATGATGGTGTTAGTGTTGTTATTCCGAGCTGTTGTGTATGTACTTTAGAGTAAATGTGTAATTGTAAATGGTGTGATAGAAAATAAAGATTTTCATAATGGGAGAAAGTACTATTGGAAGGTCACAGGCTAAAGAAAAAAAGATCTTGCCATCCTGAATTCATATTGTAAGGATTGATATAAACTCACATTTATGTATGTACATATGAGAAAATACATTTGCTAGCTGTCTCCACTGCAGAGGCCTAGAGGCCTAGAACCAATGGTCATCTCATTCACACTAACTCCGGTGCTCCAAATTCTATTTCACATTTTCACACAAAGCAAAACCAAACTGTACAGGGCTCCTGGGAGAAATAGCCCATGTCATGTATAAGAGGAGCCTGGAATACATAGTTATATAAGAAACTTGCAGGGCTGGGAAGGTGGCTCAGTGGTAGAGCGCTTGCCTTGCATGCCTGAGGCCCTGGGTTCGATTCTTCAGCACCACATAAGCAAAAACAAAAAAGCTGGAAGTGGCGCTGTGGCTCAAGTGGTAGAGCACTAGCCTTGAGCTGAAGAGCTGAGGGACAGCGCCCAGGCCGAGACTTCAGGCCCCACAAGCGGACCCCCCCCCCCCCCAAAAAAAAAAAAAACTTGCAAAGTCATCCAAGACCACTAGGGACTTGGATTTGTTTTTATGGATGCAGGTTTTAGGATACTGGGTCAAAAAGTGATAAACCCACAAGTTCACAGTTACACTGAAAATGACAACTAGATAAATAACAACTCTAGTTTCACCTGGAGGATAACAAGCTAATGATTGTTTTCAACCTGGTATGGAAAGAGCAGGAATCATGTATCTGTATTATATGCTATCTGCTCCTCACCACTCATTAAAGAATGTTTTTCTTTCAGAGAAAGTCCAACTAAAACAAAGGGGGAAAAACCTTGATCCCTCTCTCCTAAGTAAAATTAAATAACATTGGACCTAAATTTGCTCAAGCCAAGAGATGTAATTATTATGTTATTAAAAATACATGGTTCAGAGGAACATGTTAAATGGCACCATAAGGGTATGATTAGCAAATGCAGATTATTAAAACAAACAAACAAACACCTAGGATCAATAGACTGGTTTCCTGTACAGGAGAAGAGAGGGAGAAGGAGAGGGAAAAAAAGGGAATGAGAAATTTCCTAAACATTAAAACACTGAAAAATCTGGGCACTGTTAGCTTTTACCTGTAATCCTAGCAGTTCAGAATGCTGAGATCTGAGAATCACAGTTTGAAACAAGCCAAAGCAAGAAAGTGGATGAGACTCTTACCTCTAATTAACCACCAAAAATCCACAAGTGGAGCTGTGGCTAAAGTAGCTCAAGGCCCTGAGTTCATACCCTAGTCCCAATTGAGAGTTTTGGGGGAGATACTCTAGGGAAAAATAATTTATAAGACAATCAGAAAAAATATAAAAGGCATGACTAGATGTTTCATATGATTAGATGATTATTAGTTTTAAAAAATCATTTTATAGTCTTCAATCTCGATTTTCTGGACATATACACAGTAAAAGTGATCAATGAGACATTAGCTGCTTGGCATCTGTTTAAAAAGTAGTTTGGGGTTTAGGAGTAGTGAGCAGGGAGTAGGTAAACAGTTCTGCAGAGCAGAGTGGCCATGAGCTGGGAATGACAGAGCATGGATGGTGGTCATTGAATTATTCTCTTGTGTATCCCTTATATATTTGAAATTTTCCAAAACAAAACGTTTAAATATTCTCTTTTGGGAGGTGAAATGCTTGGTAATTGAGTATCAAAATAGGGTTCTGGCAGACTTCCCAAGGGGTAGACCACCTGGAGAAGGCTGAGGAGGTGTGTTGATGGAATGGATGCATGGAACGTGTTTCACTAGGTCACAGTGGGATGTGGTGGGCCTTGGATGAGAAAGAGTAAAGGATACAAGACCTGGTTAAAGTAAATAAAAGCAATATACAGGAAGACATGTGACTTGGTGCTGTGTGGTATGTACTGTCTACAGCTTTACAGTCATCCCTCTATGAGATATGTTCTGTTCTTTAGTTCTGTTTCATATTTGATGAAACTGAGGCACACCTCCTGGGTAGCTAGAATTACAGGCATGTGCCTGCCACCAGCTCTATGCTGCTATTCTTGTGTGTGTCCCTAGCATATTTAGGTGGAAATCTATGACTTATAAAATAGTTCTGGCCAAGGGCTGGGAAGGTGGCTCAGTGGTAGAGCGCTTGCCTTGCATGCTCGAGGCCCTGGGTTCGATACCTCAGCACCACATAAGCAAAAAGAAAAAAGCCGGAAGTGGCGCTGTGGCTCATAGTGGTAGAGCGCTAGCCTTGAGCTGAAGAGCTGAGGGACAGCGCCCAGGCCCAGAGTTCAGGCCCCACGACCGGACCCAAAAAAAAATAAATAGTTCTGGCCAAACTCTCCTCCTGTAGTTCGCATTCTCAAGATCTTGCCGCTTTCATGTCTTTTGTTAACCACTCAGCCCTTGGTCTTGTTGATTGTGCCCCTCAGAGGATACAGTTTATGGGCTTCCACCTTTATCATGTTAGCCATGCCTTGGTTACTTTGAATTAAAAAGAAAAAAAAATCTCCTACTTCCTTCATGTCTTCCTGTTGAAAGACCACCAGAGCATCCTCACTGGCCATGGAATGAATACAGAAGGAGTCTTGTTTCTAAGGCTGAAGTACATAGGTTAGTGCCTAGTTCAAATACCCACTCGGCTACTTTCTTACTTGAAGACAAATCTATGCTTTACTCTCTGCAGAGTAGGGTGACATAGCTCAGGGAGGCTTTGGCTGGTCAGATTTGCAAACACAAAGACAATAAAGACAATTACTTGATTCCCAGAACAAGTTGGTGCTTGGTAAATTTTCCTATCCCACTTTCTATGTTCTAGTTCTACCTTAAGGACTCTACAGAAACCTGCTTACTAGCCTCCTTTCATTCTCCTCATGCCCCCATCCCTTTATACATTCAGCTGTCTCCACTGTGTTGATATCTGCTGACTAAATCAAACCCACCCCCAAGGACTCACCTAAGAGCCTCCACCCCAGGCCATGGTCATCTGGTCTGAGCCATTTTCCTCTGAATTCCACTTGCAGGCTCAAATTTCAGGACATTTTTGCTAGCTTTTGGTTTTTACCAAGTAAGGATATTATAAACATTGACCCTATTGTATCTCTAAAAGTTCATTTTCAAAAAAAGTGAACAATAACAAAAAGAATTAACCCCAGAGCAAAAGACAGTGCTTTAAATAGAGATTTTAGTTTCAGTAAAAACCTTCCCTTATTTCTACTATTTTGACAGGAACCATGGGATGTGGCACATTGCTGAATGCATGTATGTCTTATTTGTCATCCTATTTCCAAGCTCTTTGCTTTCTGGGAATTTCTCTTTATGGTGAAGTTTCTCAGTAAATATTTGATATTCAATTGGCTTTAAATCAATCATAAACATGTTTGTGGTATTCTGGTATTTGTTTTTCCCTTAACAAATAATTACTGAGCAGCTCCTGGCAGTCTGGCAGTATCTTGGGGACGGAGATGTAAAAATGATAAGGTCTTGCTCAGCAGGGACTACATTACCTGTAGAAACCACGAGTCAGTGCCCAGTCACATACTGGGGAAGAGTAGGACAGCCTCCTTGAGTTTGGACCTTGCAAGAGAGAGCAGGTCCCTCTTCAAGGTATACAGCCTGACTTGGAGCCCCTTAAGAATTCCAAATACTAACGAGGAAGCATGGAAGATAATGTTGAGAGAAGAGGGTTGAGGGAGGTGACACCTCTCATAAAAGATTACAGACCTTGGAGGTTGATTGAACCCCAAGGCCCTGGGGTTCAATCCCCAGTACTGCTTTGTGACTTGACACTGCTGAAAGGAGACTGGGAAGATTCACCCCTGTTGGAAGGAAGCAGGTACAGAAGGAATATTTGCTTCTCTAACTTGAGCTATGGGAAGGGAAAGAAGGAGAAGCATGTTTATTTTATTTTTATCTTAATCAGTCATGGGGCTTGAACTCGAAGGCCTGGCACTATCACTGAGTTCTTTTGCTCAAGGCTAGCACTCTACCACTTTGACCCACAGTTCCACTTCTGGTTTTGTGGTGGTTAGTTGGAGAGTCCCACAGACTTTCCTGCCCCTGCTGGCTTTCAACTGTGAACCTCAGATTTCAACCTCCTGAGTAGCGAGACTTACAGGTACAAGCCACTTGCTCCTGGTTGTTTGGTTTTTGTTTGTTTGTTTAAGTTGAAAATTGGGGGAAGAATTTTTTTTTGTCATTTAATAATGTTGTCACTTGTAAATAGACATTTAAACATATTTGCCCAACTTCTGCCTGTCCATTCTACTGATGTATAAAGTTACTCCTTTTTAAATATCACTATCTTCATGCTGAAGTACAGACCAATGTCCTGCTTATTTCACTTACACTTATGTTTTTGTCATTTTCTCCAACTGTCTTACCTAACAGTTCCCCTGTTTTTAGAAATTAAGAATTTTCAGGCATACTACTCTCAAATAGTAATCCATGCATGTAAAAAGTATTTTTTTTTTAGAAATTTAGTTATTACCTAGAGTAGATTCCCAGATTTAGGCTCATTGTGTAAAAGAATAAGAACATTTTAAAACTCTTCATCCTATGATCAGATCACTTTGAAAGGGAATGAATCAGTCTATACTCAAGGCAAGAATGGGATACCCATTTCTCTTTTATGCCTGCATTTCACTATCTATTTTGTGGGCTCTCTTTTTATTGAGAACAACCCGTATGTTTATAAGACTTGGAAAAAAATTAAAGAAATAGTCTCAAGTCACTTTTTCCTCGGCCCACACTACATGCAGCATTGCCAGAAGGAAAGCCTCAGGGATGGTTGGATATCACCTTTTAATTTGCTGTTGGTTTTTCATAAAGGAACAAATGTCGAAAGCTTTCCAAAATGTAGTCTAAGCTTGGACGGTTCTCTTGACTTTTGAAATCTTAGTTCCCTCAGGATTAATAGACTATTTAGAAGGAAAGAACATAGTAATGTTCCCGGAAACATTACAGGATACGCTGAAAATCCATTGTAACATCTGTGGGAATGTTGAATATGGATGAGATTGCTAAGTCAGCCAGAAGGGGCACCCCCTTGTCCCCCAGGGGAACACCAGTCTGTTAGGATGGGTCTGTCATGTGCTCTGGACTGCTAGTTTGTTCCTGGGTCTTAACCCAGACTCCCAAGCATGTCCTGTCTGTCTGACACTGTCTCTTAGCTTCTTTGTTGGTATTCTTTAAGCTGGAACTTGACTTTTTTGCTTACACATGGCTCCAGGAGACCTGAGAACCCTTCCATCTGAGAGTAATTAATCAGTGGCTGAGATCACAGGGTTATCTCGTCCAACAATTTGTTGTCTGGCCTCTGCCTGAACACCTGCAGTGATGGGGCAGCCTAGAATGTATCAAATTCCTCCTTGTCCACGTGACACCTTTCCAGTAATCAGACCTTCATGCAGAAGGCCTCCTGCAACATTGTTCTAAATATCTTTAGCCTGTAGCTCTATACCAGACCATCCAGAAGGGTCTGTCCACCATCAAAGCACGGCTCCCTGAACACTGAGGAGCACATCAGCTGTGCCAACAGGTGCCTAGGTTGCAGAACTCATTCGCCAGTAGTTAGCTGTCATTTCAGCTACCTCACTCTTCCATGTACCCTGTTCCCAGGGATGTTCATGGGTATGGGATTATCATGCGTGGTAACCTTTGTCTTGATGAGCTTTATCTATTTTCCCAGAGAAATGTAGAAGTTGGATGTGTAGACAGAGAGCTTTCTTATGTCTCAGAGTTTCCTCATCTATAAAATAAAACTCTTAACAGTCCATTTCTCAGAATTTAGTGTGTTAATACTAGCAAAGTACTTAGAATAGTGCCTGCCATGTTTTGATTCCTTAGGATCTTTAATGTGTTCCCTCTGAATCTAGTCAATAACAAAACAGTCTCCTACCCCACAAAGTATCATGGCAGTCCAGTAAGGGTATTCAGCAGACCTGTACAAGCTAAAGAAGTAAGCTCGTGCCTCCTCTGTGCTTGCCTATGCTTGCTTTTTGTCTTTAGTTTCTGGGGAATTTTTTTTCTTTTCTTTATAGATGCTTGTTTTTGTGACTGATTCATTCACTCATCCATCCATCTACCAATTCATTCATTCATTCATCATTCATTGTGAAGAGGGGGAAGGAACCCAGGGTATTTTACATGTCAGGCAAGCACTGTACCACTGAACTACATCCTCAGCCTGTGATTATTACCATTTTAAATCTTCATGATACCCAGCCTAGACCACTGAATTGTATCAATTCTCAATGTGTATTTCTTCTTTAATCAGATTTCACCTCTGAGCTTCTGCCCTCATATTTACCCATTAGTCATCAAACTCTGATTGTATACATCCTTAGTCCCACAGCAGGGGAGTGAGTTTGCTGGTGTGTTTGACACTCTGGATGAAACCAGAGAAGGTGTTATCATGATGTACCAGTGCTTAATGATGCCACCTTCCCCTTCACCTGGCTGGAGAAAACAGCCACAGAACTAAAAGGGGATGGGCTACACTGACAGCTTAGGAGGCATCACTTAGGAGAACAAGAAAATGTGTTGTTGTTTTATCCCATCCGGAAGCATCAACATCCTTTTGTGTCTATTGGACTAAATGGTACGGGGCGGGGGGGGGGGGGGGGTGGCGGCGGAGGAGATGGGAAGGCTTGGTAAAGGAAAACAAAGGAGGAGGCAACAATGCTTGATAAGAAATGCATTCATTACCTTGCTCATGTAATTGTAACCCCTCTGTACGGTATTTTCACAATAAAAAAAAGAATCAACCTTTGAGCCTTACCATGGTTATAGAATAATTCCATCCACCCCTAAATTTTGCTGAGCATCCTCTATGTAGTCAGCATTTCTCCTGTAGCCAATTCCATGTCATGACAACATGAATCTGGTTATATTCCTATAGCCTGGCCTTTTCCAGAATATCTAAGTAGACCTGTATGAGGGTAGTGGTGTTTTCAGTCTGGCTTCCATCATTTAGTAAAATAATAAAAATCTGCTTGGCACTGGTGGCTTATGTCTGTAATCCTGGCTAGTCAAGAGGCTGAGCTCTGAAGATTGCGGTTCAAAGCCAACCCAGGCAGTAAAGTCCCCCTGAGACTCTTATCTCCAATTAACTACTCAAAAACTGGAAGTGGTGCTATGGCTCAAAGTAGTAGAGCACTAGCCTTGAGCAAAAGAGCTCAGGGACAATGCCCAAGCTGAGTCCAAACCCCACAACTGCCCCCCCCCCGCAAAGATGGATATTTAGCCATGTTACTGCAGTCACCCGTATTTCCTCATTGCTGAAAATATTATTCTATTGCATGGGTGAGCCTGTATTATTTTTTATTTTTTACTTTTTATTTTTTTGCTGGTCATGGAACTTGAACTCTGGGCCTGGGTGCTGTCCCTGGGCTCTTCAGCTCAAGGCTAGCTCTCTACCACTTGAGCCACAATGCCACTTCCAGCTTTTTCTGCTTATGTGGTGCTGAGGAATCAAACCCAGGGCCTCAGGTATGCAAGGAAAGCACTCTACCACTGAGCCACCTTCCCAGCCCTGAGCCTCTATTTTTTAAATGCAGTTACCTATTGGAGAATTGGACTGCTTCCAATTTGAGATGATAAAACTCATATATAAAACTGCTATAAACATTCATCTAAAGGTCTTTGTGTATGGCAAAGTGCCTTGTTAAAAGATTATTTTTACTTTTTACCTCTTCTGTTTCCCTCTGGCTCAAAGTCTGTGGAAATGTTGGTTGAACTTCCGAATTGCACATGACTGCACCTTTTGAAGAGATACCTCCCTTCTTTCAAAGAAGAGATTTCAAGAATTCCCCAATAAATGCCAAAGAATCTCTGTCTCCTTCAGAAGTATTGGATAGGAACTACGTTCTCCACTAGAATTTATTTTATGCCCAAAGTGAATCACCTGCTTAACTTGAAATTCTTGAGTCTTTTAGTTCACAAAAGTGCTATCTATCTTATTGCCAGATGTGATGGCATATCCCTGTTGACCCAGCTTATGGGTAGGCTGAGGCAGGTTGAAGTACCAGGATAGCGTGGGATAACCACTAAAACGCTGAAAATGGAGGTGTAGCTCAGATGGTAGAATGCTAACTTGGATTTTAAAAAACGATGGGACAGCACCCTGACCCTGAGTCCAAGGCCCAGAACAAAACAAAACAAAACACAAATAAGCCACCATGTTGTCAAGGAATAAATGAAGATGCTAAAAGTGACAGACCTACTGGACCTCACAAGAGGGAACTGTCCTCTCAACATGAGAAGACCTGAGTATATAGACATTATAGAAAAAGAGACTTGGGTTGTGGAGACTATTCAAGGCAGACATGTTGGGAATGGGGTGACTTGGGGATTTAACTTCTCAAGGGTATTCCCAAATCCTGCTCTGGGTAATTCCCTGACTACCATTTAATCAGCTCCATTAAACCGTGCCCTGTCTAGTGCACTGTGCTCCAGACACTGCTCTCCTGGGCTCCCAGTAATAGCTCAATTGTGTGTAAGTGGCTGTGAAGAGGCTCTGTGTGTTGGATGAATAGGCCCCATCTCCATGGAAACCAGCCTTGGCTAAGGGGCTGACCTTTGACCCACTTGTTGCCACCATACTGTTAACCACTGGTGCCTCTTGGGTGGAGAAAGAAAGCAAGGAAATGGCTGTCAGAGTTGTTTTCATTTGCCTTTAGTTTAGGCCTAGGCCCACACTAAGTAGAAATAACACACCAGTATTAATCCAAAACACAGCAATAGTTTATTTTAATTAGAGATTCTGCCCATCTTTCCCAGACCCCTCTTTTTACTTGTTCTACAATGCAGTAGGGGCCATGTTCACAAAGGGGAGAACTCTTATCTGGGAGCCTCGTACTCCAGTTCAGGACTGAGCTTCCTTGTGTAGCCCTGGGTGCATTTCCTCCCTTTACAATGGCACTAATGTTCTACCTAGTGCCAGAACCCTGGGAAACTTCACTGAGATGAGGAAAGAGGCTGATACATCTCTTACCTGTGGTAATCTCCATCAACCGGCATTGGGATCTCAGGGCAAGGGTCAAACATGCCTCTTTTTAGATCCCAGTCAGTTGGCAGCACAACCACCAGGGAGGTCAGGGCAAAATGGCTTTAGCAACTCTGAGGAATTACTAGCCTAGTAAGATCATAATGACTACTAATAAGATCTCCATCATTTGCTTTTTAAAAAAAAATAATTGTGATTTTTTTTGGCTTTAATTTTTTTAACTTTTTGTTGTTATTATAAAGGAGATGTACAGAGGAGCTATAGTTACATAGGTTCAGGTAAAGAGTACATTTCATTTTGGATAATCATTTGTTTGGAGCTGACCATGGTTTTCCTGTACTGCAACAGGAGATACCACAGATAGAATCAGGTCTGTCCTTCCCAGGTTTCTTGCAGAGGGGCCTCTGGACTGGGTCAGACCCCTGGAGGAGGCTCCTCTCCTAGCGATGCATCTAAGTTGATGCTGGTCCTACCAGTGTGACACCTGAGGTTTTGAGCGAATGTTTCGAGAAAAAAGTGACAGACAGGTGCTGGGATTTTCAGGTTTCTGTTTGAAGCTATCCTATAAGACAAGTCAGGTAATCTCTTGAAAAAAGAAAAAAGAAATTCATTCTGTAATGGAAAAGGAGAATTCTTTTGGGGTGGAGGTAGTTAGATGCATCTACTCCTTAGTGTGTCCCATTCTGAGGTTGGGTTGGAGGTGGCAACATTAGGGGTAGCAAGGGCTCAGTCTGAGATCCTTAGAGTCAGAATGCAGAGAATAACAATTCTCCTTTTAAGACAGAAGGAAAGATCATAATCACTCAATTAAGAGCCATAGGCATACAGAGAGGTAAACTTACTCCAGGCTTTTCACAGAGGGAGAACACATACTCATCAAAGCTGGAGTGGGTGATGTGGTGGGGCCATAGCTTTCTCGGAATTGCAAAGTAAAGGGGACAAGGAGGAGAGGAGGGACTTCAAGGAACATTTGCAGTGACCCAGATATGCAATTGCCGAGTTCCTAAACCTGTCACTCACCATGAGATCATGGCACCAACTTATCCTGTCTTGCATTCTTTAGACCTCAGGTCACTTTCTTGAGTTCTTTCATTGTTATTCTGTCAGGTGGCTAAGGTACCATTCCCAACTCTGGCTATGAGAGATATTTCCTGTACTTATCTGGTTTTGGGTTTTCCATCTGTCCTGCATCTTTTCAAGGCCTTTAGTTAAAGGTCTATGATATTCCTGAGAACTCCTGGGCTATCTGTCTCTGAGGTGTTTTTGTTGTTTTGTTTTTAAAAACAGATAGATGTCTATAACACTCAGCTGAATGTGAGAATTCAGGCTACTCAGATCAAGGTTCTCTGCTATAATTTGTGGTCTCTGGGTAGAATCCTGGTGACTGAAGTCTGTAGTCTGCCCACCTTAGTGTGTCACTTGATCAGGGCTCACACAGGACAGAGCAGCTGTCTCTTCCTTAGGCTGCAGGAAGGCCCGAGCTGGCATCCAGGGTCAGCCATTGTAAGTGGTTCAGCATGCTTTCCCATCTCCAGAAAGTACCATTAGCAGTGTATGGTCTATTTACCCAGGACTGGATTGGCCTAAGTTGTGGGGAGCTGGAAATACATATATATTAACCCTGGGCTTGGGAAGGGGAGAAGCAGCATCCCTTCCTTCTGCAGCTGTGTAAACAGTCCAAGGGGAGACAGCCTGTGTTAAAGATACTAGGGGTGGGAGAAAAGCTGAGGGGAGCTGGAGGGCAGGTAAAATGAAGCTCCAACAGCATAAAAGGAGGTAAACAGCTCCTAGTTTTTTCACATAGGAAAGACATATACACTCACCAAAGCCAGAGGGATGGGAGTGATGAAAAGTGTGAACAGTCTCCAGGAAGGTGAGGCAGGCAGGCCAGGGCAGGTGGTGGCATTTCAGCTGAGAAATGCTTCTGCCCTGGACGGGTTATACTGGGCTGTTGGGGTCAATGGGAGGAATCTCCTTACATGTCTCACCTCATGCAACAAGCAGTGAGTAGTTCTCTGCAGAATGCCCGGAGAGTACTGATACAGTGGTAGCAGACAGGAGGTTGGGGCATGGTGGGTGGAGATTGAGCTATGTAAGACATGGGCCCTATTCATGGAGAGTTCATAAGTGGGGAAGAAAGGCCAGCACACAGATGGCTCCTGTCCTCTACCCTTTGTGTCCTGTGAGGATGTTTTAGAGGAAGGAGAGAAGACACGAAGTCAGGGCATATTTTTGCTACTGGAGGAGTGTTTAAGGGCTTTAGCTGGAGTGTAGAAACCTGTTTTCTAGGTATTTGTGGGTGCCAGCAAAATGGCAAAAGCTACAGACATGTAGTCTTCAATCAAATCATGACCACTATCAGGAAAGAATCAGAAGCAGCCTAGTCTCAGTTAAGTTTCATTTTTATAATTTGGGGAGGGGAAGGGAAATAACAAAATGCTGAAATAAGGATGCAGGTTGACCCATTGTAACAATGGGGTGGGGGGAGAGAGAAGGGTTGGGGAGGTGGGGGGAGAGGGAAGGGTTAGGGAGGTGGGGAGGGAAGGGATGGTAGGAGAAAAACAAAGGAGGGGGTAACAATGCTCGATTGGAAATGTACTCATTACCTTACTCATGTTGTCACTGTAACTCCTCTGTATAGTATCTTTACTTTTTTGGGGGGGAGTCAATCGTGGGGTCTGAAATCTGGGCCTGGGCGCTGTCCCTCAGCTCTTCAGCTCAAGGCTAGCACTCTACCACTGAGCCACCCTCCCAGCCCTAAAAAAATATTTTTTTAAAAAAAGATAATTAGAGGTCAACACACACACACACACACACACACACACACACACAAATGTGGGTCACCCATGCCTCCTTCATTCTTCACTAAGCTGCATTCTACTAGCCATCACTGTGCTGCGACCTGAGATCAACCAAGCCATGTCTGTACCAGCTTCAAGGCTATCCCTATTCTACTTCAGGGAGAGAGACAGTAAAGAAACAGAATAACTTTAGACAGCCATAATACACCACAGTCTGTTGTGGCAGTATAGAAGCTCTATTTCAGGACATTGAGTGGACAGATGGGAATCTACTAGAGGATTTTAAGCCAGGTGGGGGAGGCGGTTAAGACCCCTTCTCCTCAACGTGTGTGTCTATGTATGCATGTACACGTACATACATCTCTATGTGTCTCTTTCTTGCTCCATCTCAGCTACACACACATATACACACACCTTTTTCTTTAATTGCCTTTGTGGTGCTAAGAATAGTCAAGCAGTGCTACTGGGCCACATCCCTAGCACTGGTACAAATTTTAAGATAGTAAGTACTCTGCTTACTGTGTAGAAAATGGATGGAAATCTGGCATCTGGGGCTTATGCCTGTACTCCAAGGTACTCAGGAGCCTGAGACCCAGAGGATTGTGATTTGAAGCCAGCCTAGGCAGAGAAGTCTGTGAGACTACAAAACCATGACAAAAACATAAAACCCAACTAGACTAGATGCATGGCTCAGGTGGTAGAGCACTAGCAGTGAGCAAGCAAAACAAAGAAGATAGAAGGCTGCTGGTGTGATGATGCCTATAATCCCAGCACTCCAGTAGGCTGAGACAGGAAGATCTCTAGTTGCAAGCCAGCTTGGATTACATAGTAAAACCCTTTTTCAAAAAAAACAGAGGAGCTGTGAAGATGTCTCAGTGGTGGAATGCTTGCCTCCCATGCATGAAGCCCTAGGTTTGATTCCTCAGTACCACATAAACAGAAAAGGCCAGAAGTAGTGCTGTGGCTCAAGGGGTAGAGTGCTAGCCTTGAGCAAAAGCTCAGGGACAGTGCCCAGGCCCTGAGTTCAAGTCCCAGGACTGACCTAAAATAAAATAAAATGGAAGAAGGATATGAGTTGAATCCATAGGGGTCCTTATTTTGGAGTGTGTCCACCCCACTCCTCTTGCTAGACCAGCTGCCAGCCTGAGGGGGGGGGGTTCACTTCCTCCTTCTGCTTGTGTGGTTCAGTAGCAATCCTCTCCTTTCATCCCAGGGTCTTGAATGTCCTCCCCCCTCAACTCCTCTCCCCAGCCTTTCAAGATCCTTCCTGCCTTGCCATACCATGAGCAGATGAATGCCCAGCATCCTTCCTGATTCATTAGGCCTAGAAATGCTTCAGCCATGCTATAGAAGCAGTGGCCTAGACTCATCTTTCTGCAGCCTGCTCAGGGATTTTGTACCAATCTCTCTAGAACTGCACTATCCAATGAAAATATAACATGAGCCACAAGGTAACTTAAATTTTTTCACCTTAAGTATAACCAACGTCAAATTGGTGAAAAGGAAACAATTTTAATCATATTTTACTTAACATTTAAGTAGTATATTTCAACTTTTTGTTGTTGTTGTTGTTGGTCGTGGGGCTTGAACTCTGGGCCTGGGCGCTGTCCCTCAGCTCTTCAGCTCTAGGTGAGCACTCTACCACTTGAGCTACAGCGCCACTTCCGGTTTTCTGGTGGTTTATTGGAGATAGGAGTCTCACGGTCTCTCCTGCCCAGGCTGGCTTTGAACCGCGATCCTCAAATCTCAGCCTCCTGAGTGTAGCTAGGATTACAGGCGTGAGCCACAAGCGCCCGCTATTTCAACATTTAAGTAGTATAGAAAGTAGTATAGAAAGTTACTACTAGCCGGGCACCAGTGTTTCAAGCCTGTAATCCTATTTTTACTCGGGAGGCTGTGATCTGAGGGCCCTGGTTCAAAACAAGCCCAGGCAAGACGATGTGTGTGTGTGAGACTCATCTCCAACTAATCACTAAAACACCAGAAGTAGAACTATGGCCCAAGAGGTAGAGCACCAGCTTTGAGCCAAAAAGGTAAGGACAAGCACCCAAGCCCCGAGTTCAGACCAAAGAAGACATGTGTGCATGTGCACCCCCCCCCCCCACACACACACTGTGACATCTTAAGTGTCCAGTAAGAAATCATTGCAGCTAAATGGCCTGCACAGAGCAGCCCCAGGTGCCTCCTTCCTCCCTGGTCCTCCTTCCTCAATTGATAGATTCTGGCTGCTGCAGAGGTTTAGGATCCAATAAACCTCAGACTGTAGCCACAAACGGTGTGAACGCTGAATCCACCGGACAGTAAAGGGGCCAATGTGGCAATTTCCTTCTGATCCTAACAGTAGCCATGTTCTAGGTGAGAGCAATGACTGAGAAAACTACACATCAACAATAGCATCTGTTGCCTTTAACAGTGTTTCTAAAGCGGACTTAACTCAGAGTTTAGTGCCAGAGGCAATGGAGGAGGGGTGAAAGTGTTACAGTAGAGAGAGGAAGAGAGAGAAAGATGGAGGAGAACTATTCTTTTCCCCTAAGCCACAGTAACACAGTAAAAGTGTGTGATGCGTTTTTGTTATGTCTTAATGGAAATATTAAATCTGTATCTTTTGTTTTTGTTTTTAAGGAAATGGAGAAAGGAAGGAAACTGGAGGGTTTGAATTTGTTATGCTAGGTTTGGATTCTGCAAAATCAGGAAATCAGAAAGTACAAATTCTCAAGGCAGTGACATTTAACGTGATTGGGAAGGGCACACCCAAGGTCACCCTTTTAAAGGGTTTGTCTTCCTTTTTCAACATTTTTTTTTTTAACAGAGCATGTCATTTTGGAGCTCAGCACTTTTTGATTTCTTTCTTTCTCAGTGTAGAAACTGAAGTTAGTACTTGCTTAGCTTTTCTTTTGGGATACCTTGTCCTTGTGACTTTCTCTAGGGCGATGCTAGCAGAACTTTGACCTTCTGATGGAGCATCAGGGAGGGGACTGCTAATGTTCTTTGGCCCAGAAGACGGATGCTTTTTTTTTTTCCATCCTGAGGTTTGAACTCTCAGCCCTGCATTTTTATATAGTACTTGCCCATGGTAGATATAATATATCTAGGTATAATTTTATTTTCTCAATTTCCTTAAAAAAAATTTTTAAGGGGCTAGGTATGTGGCTTAGTGGTAGAGTGCTTGCCTAGTATGCATGAAGCCCTGGGTTTGATTCCTTAGTACCATATAAACGGAAAAACCCAGAAGTACTGCTGTGGCTCAAGTGGTAGAGTGCTAGCCTTGAGCAAAAGAAGCTAAGGGACAGTGCCCAGGCCCCAAGTTCAAGCTCCAGGACTGGCCAAAAAAAAAAATCAAACATAACCACTATTTGTTTTTAGTATTTCAACTAAGTTCCTTGTTAGGACTATTTGTACTTAATTAATTCCAGGGGGTCAAGAATAGATTGCTTGTATATCTCAGTGAATACTCCTTATAATTTTCTTTCTTTCTTTCTTTCTTTCTTTCTTTCTTTCTTTCTTTCTTTCTTTCTTTCTTTCTTTCTTTCTTTCTTTCTTTCTTTCTTTCTACATTTATATCTTTAAGTAGTTGTACAAAGAAGTTCCCATTCTACAAAACAGTATATTGAGTATAAGGTGTTTGACAATATTGTCACCCATTTGCTTTCTTTCTTTAAAAAGAAAAAAAAAATGTTTGAATCACCAGATCCAAACATCAGTAAGTCTAAAGGGCTTTCTTTAGCCATGTGCCAGTAGTTCACTCCTATAATCCTAACTACTCCAGCCAGGGCAGGAAAGTCTGTGAGACTCATATCTCCAGTTAACCACCAAAATGCCAGCAGTGGAGCTATGGTTCAAGTGGTAGAGCACCAGACTTCAGTGGAAAAGGCAAAGGGACAATGCTCAGGCTCTTGAGTTTAAGTCCAGTACTGGCACAAAAAGATAAAATGAATAAAAGGTGAAGCCAGGTGTTGGTGGCTCATGTCTGTAATCCTAGCTACTCAGGAAACTGAGATCTGAAGGACTATGGTTCAAAGCCAGGTGGGAAAATCCTTGAGACTATTATCTTCCAATTAACCACCAAAAAACTGGAAGTGGTGCTGTGGCTCAAAGTGGTAGCATGCTAGCCTTGAGCAAATAGATCCGGGACAGCCTTCAAGTCCCACAACAGACATAAATAAGTAAATAAACATATGACTTTCTTAAGCCAATAATTACTTTTTTCCACTACTGGATAACTTGAAAATCAAACCGTTCACCTAGTAGATGAATGACCTCACAGGGGAGAGAGGCTTTGATGTAACCCAGAAGGTCTTTTCCATCTCTTACGTTTATGATCCCATAATTTGTGTCAGTACAATGAGCTGGGAACCTTATGGTCTCTGACTTCCTCTGGGTTGCCAGCATTAATTCCACCTTCCCCACACACACATGGAATAAAGCCCCAGCCTGAATGTAGTGCCAGCATCTGGGCCAGGTCTACACTTTTCTACTTAGGAGCACATCACATCACACTTACAACTTCTCTTTCTCCTCATATGGGACTCCTCATATAACACAAAGAATGGTCCCACCTAACCCTCAGCCTCGCTTTATCGATGCAGAGGATGTTAGCACCATCTGCCTTCCCCTCCCAGAGTAGAGCCAACTCCCTGCCTCTCTCATCCTCAAATGGCAAGTGTTAAGGCCAGCCTGTCCATGTTTACATTACAGTTCTCCCATAGAGGGGCTCCCCCAAGTCTGCAAAACTTGGGTGCAAGTGTTAATAATGAGTAACTGTTAAACTGGCTTCTAGCTGAGCCTCATATCTTTGTTAGCATGTACAAAATTGGTATGCATTCAGCTCTCGTTTTATTACTCTGTTAGCTTGTTTTTGCAGTTTATTAATAATCACTTGTAAGACATGCAGCTTTGAAAGGACTAATTCTGGACTGAGCATGTAGCTCAGGTAGTAGTGTTTGCCTGGCACCTTTGAGGCCCCGGGTCCAATCCCAGCACCACACACACAAACAAACATCAAACACAATTGATTCTTCTTTCATTTATTTGTATATGTATTTATTTATTTATTTGGTGCCAATACTGGGGCTTGAATTTGGCCAGGGTGCTGTTCCTTAGCTTTTACACCGAAGGCAGTTTCTTTGCCACTAGACCCACAATTCCAATTCTAGCTTTTTGGTGGTTAGTTGGAGAGTCTCACAGAGAACCAAGCACTGGTAGCTTATGTAACCAGTTACTCAGAAGGCTAAGATCTGAGGATCATGGTTCAAAGCCAGACTGGACAGGAAAGTCCATGAGACTTTGATCTCCAATTACCCACCCAAAGCTAGAAGTGGAGCTGTGACTCAAAGTAGTAGAGCACTAATCTTGAGCACTAAAACTGGGGGACAGTGCCCAGAGTTCAAGCCCCAGGCCCAGCTCCAAAAAGAAAAAAAAAAATGTCTCACAGACCTCCTTGCGTGGGCTGGCTTTGAATCTCAGTCCTCAGAGCTCATCTTCCTAAGTATCTAGGATTACAGTCATGAGCCACCAACACCTAGCCCACATCTAATTTTTTAAGTGCTATGGTCCCTTGACACCCATTGGTTCTTGTGATCCGCTTGTTGTTATTAATTCAAATGAACATCCAGAGTTGGTATAGGTTTCAGTAGGCCATGCACAGTGGTTCATAATCTTAGCTACTCAGGAGGCTGAGATCTGAGGATTGTGGTTTAGAGCTGACTCAGTCAGAAAAGTCCACCATACTTTTATTTCTGATAACTAGAAAGCCAGAAATAAAGCTGTGGCTCAATTGGTAGAGCACTAGCTTTGAGCAAAAAGGCTCAGGGATAGTGCCTAGGTCCTGAGTTCAAGCTCAGGACCAGTGCGTGCGTGTGCGCACGCACGCGCGCGCGCGCGCGCACACACACACACACACAGGAAAAGGAAAGAAAAAAGGTTTGACAGCAGGGTGCCCATGGCTCACACCTGTAATCCTAGCTACTCAGGAGGCTGAGATCTGAGGATCGCAGTTCAAGCCCATCCTGGGCAAAAAAGTCTGTGAGACTCTCCAATAAACTACTCAGGAAAAGCCAAAAGTGGCACTGTGGCTCAAGTGGCACAGAGCTAACCTTGAGCACAGAGAGGCTCAGGGACAGACTAAGTTTTGACTATTTACTGTAGTTTATTGCTGGAGGCCAAGGAGGGGCCATTGTTTTCCCATTTTGTACCTTATCCATGAGGAGGCATTGTATGCCATTGTGCCCACCTCTTTATAGAGTCTGAGAAGGAGTTGGGGTGCCTGTGGTTCTGCATGGGAAAGCTGTGTTTACACATTCTTTATGGGAATCCAGTGTTTTGAAATAATCTAGGTCTGAGTAGCATAATAGGTTTTGGAAGCTGAGCAAGGAAAGGGTGGGAAGGGGCCCAGGAGAAGGCTAGGATGCTGGCTTGTATATGGAGAAAGAGCTACCTGGCAGAGGCAGGATGCTGGTTCAGTCAGGGGAAAGAGTGAAGTAGTGTTTGCTTCATTTACTCATTCAGTAGATTTATTCTGTGACACTCTAGCTGTACAGATCTCTCTTCTCATTCAGAAGACAGGTCTGGAAAGTTGGCTTTGAAACCCCCCTACCATTGTGGACCTCAGCCACACCTGCAAATGTGAGATGTGGTATCAAGAAAGTTTAGGACCCAGCCCCAGGGGAATAACTAACAGGGATGAGGCAAACACGGCATCAGCCCACCAGTGAGAGTAAAGCCATTAGTTCTTCTGCTTATTCACATTCTTCTCTCCTCTTCTCCCCTCCCTTCCCCTCCCCTCCCCTCCCCTCCCCTCTCCTCCCTTCCCCTCCCCTCCCCTCCCCTCCTCTCCTCTCCTCTTCTCTTCTTCTCTTCTCTTCTCTTTTTAAATCAGTACTGGGGCTTGAACTCGAAACCTAGGTACCCTCCTTTAGCTTTTTCTGTCAAGGCTGGCCCTGTGCTACTTGAGCCATATCTCTACTTTTGCTGGTTAGTGGAAGGTAATTTTCCCATGGGTTCATCTGCCTGGGCTGGCTTCAAACCTGGATCAACAAATCTCAGTCTCCTGAGTAGCTAAGATTACAGGCATGAGCCACTGCCACCCACCATTCATTTGCTTTTCACTATTAACCAAAGAGAGCCAATTATGCAGACCCTTCAGGAAAGGGCATCGCAGGCAGAGAGCAAGTACGAAGGGTCTCAGGAGAACTCACGTGCTATAGAAGCATGGATCACAGGGCAGCCAGAGAAGAATGGGTTGGGTTGTTATGGGGAACATCAAGGGGCCGACAATTAGAAAAGTGGCAGAAAGCTAGTACCTTAAAGGGTGTGGTAAGAGCTTGAGCCCTTCTTTGTATGAGGTGTGCAGCATTGGGGTGTTGGGCAAAGAGGTGACATGATCTGATCCTTTTTTTCTCACCATCATTTTTGTCTGCCCCTTATTTTAGTGAAGCTTTCTAGTTACTGTTTTTTAAAATAGAATGGGAGAAAGGGCAAAAAAGTCAGACAAGTTGTGGGGGCAGTGTGGCTTGGATCGTGGGAATAGAAATAGAGGCGAGAAGAGTTGTCAGATTCTGCTTCCCATTTTGAAGACAGAGTGACAGCATTTGTGGGTGGACTGAATGCAGGGAGCAAAAAGAAAAGAGTCAGGAATGTTTCCTGAGCAAGAGGACAGATAGCTGTTACCCAAAGTTATAGGGGCTGGGTTGGGAGGAAATACTCAGGAGCAACTGAGATACTCTTTGGTGTCCAGTAAGAGTGGTGATAGGCAGTAGATTGATTGAGTCTAGATGTCAGGGAAGGGGTCTGTGTGAGAGAAACTTGAGAGTCAACAGCAAGATGCAAGACATGAGGCTGGAAAAGATCCTTGGGGAATGAGCTGGGAAGAAAGGGCACTGCAGTTTTTGTACTTTGTAGAGGGAAGTGTGAGAAATGGTGGAGCCAGAGAAAGAAAACAAATAATCGTTAACTTCAGGATGAAAGTATACATGGAAGAGGGAAAGACCAGCCAAGTCAGATGTTGTTGAAGGGTAAATGCAGTGAGGACTGAGTGGGTGCAGCAAATAGAAGTCATCACTGCCTACAAAAGATGGACCATATTCTGCCAGGGAACAGGACCAATTAAGAGTAGGGAATCAAGACAGATGCCATGCAATTGTGGTTACCGAAGAAATATAATCCTTGAGCTTGAGCCTGACCTGGTTATACTCATGTCATCAGCGGTTCAGTGTCAGATTCCTACAGGGAATGTGACTAGGGCTGGCCCAGCACTGGTTTTGGAACAGGGATCCTAGAGGTGGAGAGCTGCAGGCAGATCCATTCCCTCTCCCATCCCAGAGGGAATGATTTGGGTGAAGAGGTTTCTGTCTTGTTATAGTGCAAATAAGAAAAATAGACAGGGACCAGGAGTCATGCAGCGAATCTTCAAGCTGCAGGATCAGGCCCCCAGGACCCCTTTAAAATGGAACAATGTTGCTCATTCACTGAAAGGTATTTCTCAGGTGGAAACTATTAATGGATGGCCATGTCCCTCCGGCATACATCACTAGTTTTGGGCACCTTTGCACAGGAAAATATCCCATCGAATGGCATTCAGGTGCTCCTTGTGGTGCGTGGCTTTAGCAGGACAAGCACAAGGCAGACTCAATGCCACTGTTATTTATTGCTCCTACTAGTGATGGTGGTTGGCTTGGTTCTGGCCTCCAGATGTAGCAAAGCCATTAGGCAGCTCAGTCCTGCCCCAGGAAGAAATTAGTGATGAATGTCTCAGCACAAGTGAATGGGTGGAGTTTCAGCTTCCAATTACTCCCAAGCCTGACAGGCTTAGAGGAACTTCAACTACCCTCAAAAGAAAACTCAATTAGATCAAAATGGATTCAACTGCTTTATGAATTCTAAATGTGTTAATATGTAAAGGCAGTCTTGTTGGGGGGCCCAGGATGGAGGTACTATGGGGAAAATCATATGCCTTCATGTGCTATTTATGATGGAGACCCTCCCAACACAACCCTACCATCTGTTCCAGGTGACTAAGGACTCACACCCATAGTCCCATTAGAAGCACAAATAGTTGTAAGAATGGAGTGAAGCTGGTCAGACTACTGCTGAATAGAGATGAGCTGATGAGCCTTGGCTTACGGAGGTGACAGATTTGCCTCTGGCAGTGCAGGCCCTCAGCTCAGGACTCCTGACTTCCACATCTGGCTATTGAAGGGAAAGAGGAGGGGCTGGAAATAGCCCTTTTGACAAGTCTACTCGTGGATATTGCCACTGGCATTTATTAATAACATATGAGCTAAGGACTCTGCAGAACTGCAATCCTAAGCCTCCCAAGCGTGTAACTGTCAAGACATTGTGTCCTTATCTTGTGAAATCATGCTGTCTAGTCATTACCTGATACATGTACCCCCATGAAATGTTTGGCCAGCATCTAGTTAGTAGATAGAAACGACTAACAGCAACAGCCTTATTTCCTTCTCTTTAACTTACAGGACAGGAGTTTGGCCCTGTGGCTGATGTCACCATAAGCCCTGGCTCTCCACCATCTCCCGTACAGAGTGAATGCCAAGAGCTTTCAACAAGATACATTTCTTTTGAGTAGGAGGTTTTTGTGGCTGTTTCCTTCATAAATGAAACAATTGATTGATTATGCTATTGCCTTCTTCTGTTTGCTTGCCCCACTGGGTTTATATCCCTGTAAGAGACCCCTCTGTCTTTGCAGATGTTTGAACAAGTATATCATGAGCAGCTCAATAGATGCCACACTAGAGGAGAAACTGATCCAGTGAACAAAGCTTACCAGGATACAAAGACATCTAAATTGTGGCACAATAACCACTGTTCTTAATAGCTAGGCCCCCTTACATAAACAACACTCATTCAGATACATTCTCTTTTAGAAGATCTATTCACTCCAAGTCTAATATGATTGTCACATCTTACTGGAAGTGTAAGAGGCCAGGAAACATCAGCCATGCTAGACCCTAGTCTTGAAATCCTAAAGTCTTCCAAGACAAAAAAATCTCTGCCAGTTAGACAAATTTTTCTCATTTTTCACTCTGCCTCAAGGTATTTCAAGAAACAGCATCAGATTTATTCAGATATTTAGCTTTCATTTTAAAACTGAAATGGCCTTTTCTATTTGCTTTATTTTCAGATTCATGGGGGAAAAAAAATCAAATCCATTTTCTTCTTCAAGCAGTTGAATTTAAGTTTTGCCAAAATTGTGAGCATTTGAAAGCCAGCTTTAAATTTAGAGCATGTCCTGGTGAGGTTGTGCATATGTCCTCTGTCTCTGTGGTACTAAGCACTAATGTTGCTGCTAGAATCTATTCTTTTGTGAACATGCAAATTAACATCTTTGTGGCTCCCTCTGCCAGCATACTTCTACCAATCTCCAAATGTGTTATTTGTTATTAAAATCACCATATTTATGTGTGGAGGTTTGTGGTGACTTCCCCAGATGCAGTGATCCTAATTGTAACCATACAGGTTATTCTAACATAGCTTGGGTATTTAAAACCAAAGAGAATCTAGGCCAGCATGCACTGCCAGTTGAATGTACTGTAGAAGTGTAAGGGATGTCTTGTGCTCAGTTCTGTTGACTCCAAGAACGTATCTTCCTATATCAACAATGTTGAACTGGGTGACCTGTTTTTAAGAGTTATATCCTTAAAAAAAATCTTCAAGCCAGGTGCCAGTAGGTCACGCATGTAATCCTAGCTACTTAGGAGGCTGAGGTCTGAGGATCTTGGTTCAAAGCCAGCCCAGGCAGGAAAGTCCGTGAGATTCTTATCTCTAATGAACCACCAGAAAATTGGAAGTGGCACTGTGGCTCAGATGGTACAGTGCTAGTCTTGAGCTGAAGAGCTCAGGGACAGTGCCCAGGCCAAGCTCAAGCCCTGGGACCGACAAAATTATTTTAGACTTTGGGAACAGAAAATCTAGGGAGCCTATTAACTGCTCCTTTAGGATATATAGAAGGCAGGTGTGCCCCAAATGTGACCTTAGGAAATCTCCTGGTTTGAAGAATAAGGAATTACTTGGTTATCTGGAAGGGTGTCTCTCAGACTTGTCTGTGCACAAATGAAAGGAAAAAATAAAGCAGTTTATCTTGCTTAATGTTTGGTAATAACCCAGAATGGGTCAGTGTACCAAGTGATGAGTTTGTACCAAGTAAGAGTTTGCTAGAGGCCAAATGCCAGTGTACACATAAGAATTGCCCAAGATGCTCACAGAAATGCAGATTTGGGAAGCCTGCAACTCTGCATTTCCAGTACAATTCCAAGGCACAAAGGTCCTTGGGACACTCTTTGAGTAGCAAGATCTAAAGTCCCCTTTCCAAACTAGAGAAGATAACCTCATCCCCCAAAGCTGTGTCATAGACTCTAGGTTTTCCTCTCTCATCTAGCTCATGCACTTTTACATTTGCAGAGGAGAAAATGGTGAGCCATCTGACAACATGTGTGTAACTGATTTTGATTGTTGCAAGGCCTTTTGGGGAGTAGGGAAGGAGAAAGATGATCTCAGGCACTAAGCCCAACCCCCAGCCCCAAACCGTCAAGATTGTCAGCATTGTGCTTGTAGTTTTCCAAAAATGTGCACGAACATGGTTGATCCGCCCACATTGGCCTTTCTGATAACAGAGGCAGCTCAGCCAGGAGCAAGCAGCTAGTCCAGAATAAACCCACCCAGGGTGGCAGTCAGTTCTTTATAGCTCTGTTCAGACCCGGCCTGAAGACTGACATTTCCTTTAGCCATCTCAAGTGAGAGCTATCCTGGGCTTCGTCCAGCAGCCCACGTCTCCCCCCTGGCTCTGCAATCCTGTGGGTGCTTCATAAATACTTGTTGACTGACTTGACTCATTCCCTGGAAAAGAAAAATCTGAAGGCAGTAGGGAAAAGGGAAGTGGACTTGATTTTCTTCTGTCCTGAGCATCAGAGGGAAAGGCTTAGCCTCATGTCTCTGCTGGCCAGACATAGTTTTTTTCATCCTCTTCTTTTGAGGGGCTGAAGTCAGAAGTTGGTTCCCTTTAGAATTTCTAACTAGAGATTCAGCTGAAGAATCAGCAACTGTCCCTGCCATCACTCCAGCTTAAAAGAATTGGCCCCTGCCTATTTGGTGCTATGTAGGCCTCACTTTTTGTCGATTACTCTTGAGAAGAATGAGAGACCTTTTCATGCCTGCTTTGGCAGCATCCAGTTTTAGACAGACTGAAGGTTGGACTTTTTCCTCCCAATAGTTCAACTGTGAGCCTATGAGGATGCTTTCATATGCTGTACCTCTTGGTTTTCTTCCCTTTGTATAGGTGGAAGGCATTTTTTTGCCTCCAGAAAGAGATTTATGGAATGGGCCCCACCTGCCACCCAGCTACTCTTCTTGGGGTCTTCTTAGAGCCCACATAACTTACATCACTTCTAAAAGCACAGCGTAATTCAGAGGTAAAAATTTTAATAAGCCTACCTAGTTTTGTATTTAACTGTTTTGTGTGTGCTCGTGTTAAAAAAAAAAAAACAAAACAAAAACTTGCCACCAAGTTATATGTCCCCTGGAAGGAAGCTCTAACTCAGGGAATTAGGCACATCTTGGGGACTGATAACCTTTGAGACCTTTTGGAGTCACTTAAGAAAAGAAAAGGAAAAACTGTAATCTCTGGAGGATTCTTAGAGTTCAGATTGAGCAGCAAAAGGTGTTAAAGAACTAATTAGCAGCTGGATTCTAACTAGCAGCTGAGAGTTTGCTAGAGGCCAAATGCCAGAACATCGCTAAAGAACAACAGAGGTGGGAAGAGAGATGACTGGCCAATATTTAGGAGGAAAACAGATGGCAGAATCAAGGTTCTACTTTGTATTTAGGAGTTCTGTTGCTTCTCTCCCTACCCCCTATCTAATTAATTTAATGATTTAGGAGTGGAAGGAAAAAATGAAGCAGTTTATCTTGCTGTCTGAATAATGTTTTGGAATAACCCAGAATAGGTCAGTGTACCAAGTGGGTAGGTCATTGCCCTGTGTAATGACCCATATCCGGATATTATTATGTCTGGATGATAGTCAGCATTCATTTCCACTACATATAAAGAGAAACTTGTAGGGAAGAAATAAAAACCCTTTGACTTTTAATGTCTATGTTATGTAGGATAAATATTAGGTGCTTAATACATATTTTTTCCATAAATGTCTTTTATATAGCTGTTCATCATAGTGAGCCACCTGTGTTGTCAGACCCAAGTGTCTGGGCCCAGCCTTCTACCATTTACCCTTCGCAGTGCAACAGGAGGAACCAACTGGATATAAAACTGAAGCAAGGAACCAGCAAAAACTTTATGTCAGTAACAGAAATAGTAATATAGTGTCTGATAATTAGACATAACTTGTCTAGAGTTACTCTTGCAAGGCTCTGCTTTTGATGATTTCATGACTGATTAAGAGAATGTCACCAGATGCTGTCTTCTGCTGGCCTCTTAAACAAGCTGTCAGTTTTCTATTCAAGTTCAAGCAACAGTTAGGAAAAAGTCTAGCTGCTTCTTTGTTGAGGATACTGCATACTGGTTGTATGTGTGTTTGGGGCTGGTGATAAGAGGGCTGGAAGAAGGTAGAGAATACACAAAGGAATCTGAGGGGCTGGGAAGGTGGCTCAGTGGTAGAGCGCTTGCCTTGCATGCCTGAGGCCCTGGGTTCAATTCCTCAGCACCACATAAGCAAAAAGAAAAAAAAGCCGGAAGTGGCGCTGTGGCTCAAGTGGAAAGAGCGCTAGCCTTGAGCTAAAGAGCTGAAGGACAGAGCCCAGGCCCAGAGTTCAGGCCTCACGACCAGACCCCACAAAAAAAGGAATCTGAAGGGTGTGAGTCATTCTTGCAGAGAAATCGGGAAATCTCAGATTGGTTCGTGTGGTGTTGTCCCCTCCCCCCCTCCCCCCCCCCCCCCCCCCCCCCCCCCCGCCTTGACACACAGTAGCCTATGCTTCTGGGTTCCCAATGGTTTTCAGCTGGGAGACCCGTGCAGCAAAGTCACAGCTATAGCAGCTCAGGACTATAGCCAACTCCTCTACTCTGTGTCCCATAGTTATGCTCTTGTGGTAGCTAACCTAAGCTCTCCAGGCAGACTGCACAAAATGATTGGGCACTAGTGCCTACTTCCTGTTATACCTTGATCCGAGCTCAGAGTGACTTCCTTGTAGACCTCTCCAAAAGTGATCCTTTCCCAGATATTTGGGATTCCTTGTTTGTCAACAAAGAATAATAGAACAAAGCCAAGCCAGGGAAGAAAAGGCCACCAAAAAGGTATGTGTGTGATGGAGCATGTTTCTCAGAGCCATTTCCAAAGAAAAATCTATAAATGTCTCCACACAAAGAGTCATCTGAATATAGTCAGTGTCCACCAACTCCCCCAGGACACTTCCTAAAGTGTCCATTCTTCTCTATGCCCAGAAAACAGAGCAGCTAGGCTGAATGGCTGACCACTCAAGGAAACAGAAGGGCTTTCTGATTTTGAAACCTCAGAAAACCTGAAAACGTGACCTCTGTGTCCTACTCTAGGACAAGCTGGGGAAACAGCTCTGCAGTTTCTCAGAAAGCCTAAAATTAGACCTCAGCCGCTCCCAACCAAAGTACATCTTGGACCTGGAAGAAGGTGGTCCCTGACCTAATGACCCATTTCCGTAAAAATAAGGTCGGATGTATGGACACTGCAATGAGACTACTGAACAATACACTTGGGGCTTGTGTCACATTGAATAGAAACGTACCGGATCCATATTTATGAAGTGCTGAAAAGCCTATTAAGCCACTCAGTTTGTGATTACTCATTGTGTGGCGGACATGTCAGTATTATGAAGAGTTTAGTGCTCAGTCAGAAGTGCTTCTCCTTCCTCTCTTAACTAAATGTAGTTCCGATTGTTCTTTTTTTTTTTTTTTTTTGGTTGGTCGTGGGGCTTGAACTCTGGGCCTGGGCGCTGTCCCTCAGCTCTTCAGCTCAAGGCGAGCGCTCTACCACTTGAACTACAGCGCCACTTCCGGTTTTCTGGTGGTTTATTGGAGATAGGAGTCTCACAGTCTCTCCTGCCTGGGCTGGCTTTGAACCGCGATCCTCAGATCTCAGCCTCTTGAGTAGCTAGGATTACAGGCGTGAGCCACCAGCGCCCGGCTCTGATTGTTCTTAAGGAAAGACATTGGAACTTGTGGGTGGGAGTTTGGGCCCAAATGGCTGCTTTGACCCTTCTCGAATTGTCATGTTTTTTTTACTGACTTAGGCTGGACAAGTGAGTATAACAAATATCAGTCAGGTGGGCTGGGAAGGTGGCTCAGTGGTAGAGTGTTAGCCTTGCATGCATGAGGCCCTAGGTTTGATTCCTCAGTACCACATAAGCAGAAAAAGCCGGAAGTGGCGCTGTGGCTCAAGTGGTAGAGTGCTAGCCTTGAGCTGAAGAGCTGAGGGACAGCACCCAGGCCCAGAGTTCAGGTCCCATGACCAGCAAAAAAAAAAAAAAGTCAGGTTCCTACTACTTACAAACATCAGCTTGAGCATTTAAGAAAAAAGACAAGCCTATCAGATCAACAAGCAGTTGAATGAAACCAGGTGCCTTTTTAAAAATTTTGGTTGGTCGTAGGACTTGAACTGGGAGCCTCAGCACTGTCTCTGAGCTCTTTTGCTCAAGGCTAGCTCTATACCACTTTGAGCCACAGTCCTACTTAAGTGTTATAGTTGTTAATTGAAGAGTCTCATGGACTTTCCTGCCAGAGCTGGCTTTGAATCACCATCCTCAGATCTCAGCCTCCTGAGTAGTCAGGAGTCACCAGCGCTCAGCCAAGATGCTTTTATTATAGCCTCATGCTGGTAACAATCCTAGCTACTCATGAGGCTGAGATGTGATGATCATGCCCAGGCAGTCAAATCCAAGAGTCTCCAGTTATCAAAACACCAGGCTGGGCACTGGTAGCTCACACCTGTAATGCTAGCCTAGCTACTCAGGAAGCTAGGATCTGAGGGTCATGGTTCAAAGCCAGTCCTGGCAGGAAAGTCCATGAGACTTATTTCTAAGTAACCATCAGAAAATCAGAAGTGGCATTGTGGCTCAAAGTGGTAGAGCGCTAGCCTTGAGCAAAAAGAGCTCAAGGACAACGTCCAGGCCTAGAGTTCAAGCCCCACGACAGTCCCCCTCCCCCCCCCCAAAAAAAAGCTGGAAGTGGAGTCAGGGGTTCAACTAGTAGAGAAACAGCTTTGAGCCAAAAAACCAAATGAGAGCATGAGGCCTTGAGTTCAAGCCCTAGAACCAGCATGGAAAGAAGGAAGGCAGGCAGGCAGGCTGACTGGCTGGCTGGCTGGCTATCAGATCATCAAGCAGTTGAATGTATCTCAAGATAAGCTTTGTGCCTTGAAGACTGTAAGAATCAGAGGCGTTAGACCATCTCCTTTACCTTTAACGGAAATACCCTTCCTACTCTTCAGTGCCAATTCAAGAGCTTGCTTCAAGCCCTCTGCTTTCTAAACAATCATTCAAACCACAACCTTAAGAACTAGATTTTAATACATGGCAACCGAGGCTCAGAAAGAGGAACCAACTAATAAGGGGTGCAGTCAGGCACCAGCCCTTGCTTAGCCAGCCCTCAGTCTCTAAGTGGCAGCAGATCTTTGAGGCAGTTCAGCCTTTAAGCACTCCAGGGCCTATCTTCCTTTGAGATCAAGGCCTGGAGCAGGTGGAAGGCAGGAAGCTCAGCTGGGTGTGGGTAGGCTGATGGGTACTTTATTTTGGATAAAGCATCACTTCATGATTAGGGATAATTACTTATCATTTGTAGACTTGCTGCATAAGCCCTGCTCAATCAAGGAAGTGACAAGGAAGTGGCTTCCCTGGCAATAGTACCGTGGCAACACAGATTCTTCAGGATTGTGGGTGGGTCAACACTAATTCAGGGAAGCTTCTGAGTTATGAAACCTGTCTAAAAGGGCAAGTTATTGTTGTTGTTGTTTTGATGGTGCTGGTGATGGAACCCAGGACTTCATGCATGCTAGACAAGCACTCTCATACCCAGCTGAGCTATATACCCCAGGTCTAAGAGTCAGGGTTTATTCCTGGTATCTGGACTTTGCATGGAACTCAAGCCAGACTGGCAAGGGTCTCCCTGGGTAAGGCTCTCGGTGCATCCATTTGGAGTCGGAGATACTCTCCCCTTCATCTGGGGGCCCAAAGTTGGTTTCATAGCTATTTAAATACCTCCCCCGCCCCCTTGGGATCTCATTTTTTTTACCTAATGTGTGCACTGCCTATAAAGACAGGGTTTGTGCAGCAAAGGTAAACTTGAGCTGCACAACCCACACTTAATGAGTTTTGCCTGTGTAAACCATATTAATTGTGGTTGCTGCTTTTTAATTGTCCTTAAGTTTCTTGTATGTTAACTGCCCTAGGGCAGGAGCTCTGGTTTCTGTTTCCGCTGTGGGCTCTATTCCCACCCCTCTGCCCAATGGCCTCATCAGTCTGTGCTGTGTTCTGAGCTGCTCCCCGCCCCCACCCTGTCTGGCATTAGTCCTGTGAATAGAACAGCGGGTCAGGAAAACAGCCTCTTCTTGGCCTAGACTAGAAGGCAGAAGTGGGTGCAGAAAAACTGAGTGACAGCTAGGAGGCTCATGATCATCCAGATCTTACTTAGCAGATCAAAGAAAATGGACTTGTGATGGCTGTGTGTGTATAGATGACCTTCCTGATATGTCAGCATGGTCTCCATCAGAACTGTTTGTATCTGAAACTGGCTGCCTGGAGAGGTGGTGGCCTGTGTTTATTCTCCTAAAACCAGACAGCCACCTGGTGAAGGAATCATGCCACATGAGCCCAAGTAGACATCACCTGGAAGCTTGTTAGGAACTTAGACTTTAACCTTATGCCACCTCCCACCTACATCCTGCCATCTACAGGGCAAGAGTCCCCAGTTGAGGACACAGTAGCAGGAGAGTCACCTGGAGGAGGTTGTAGAGAACAGGAATGTCAAGCCTTCATGCTTCAGCGAGGCTAAGCTCCCTCGGACATTCTGCTCCTTTCCAAGTTCACATGTGTGTACTCATGCGTGCATGTGTACACACACATCTGTAACAAAAGAGCAAGAAAATGACATTGGAGTGTGGAATAATGTCTGCAGACTGCATCAAGCAGAACCCCTTGGAGCTAAGAAAAGAAGGAGCCCCTTGGTCAAGCAGAGTCACAACTTTTGGTGCTATTCACTAAGCCTCTCAGCACGATGGGTTGGGTCTCTTGCTTCCTAGCCCCACCACCCCCAGCCCTTCTGTGGTCACCGGTCCCTCTGGTCTCTGCTAACTTTCCAAGTTAGACTAGGCTGCATTCCCATAGGCCTATGTTCCATAACCCAGCCAGCCCCTTTCTCTCCTCCCCCCCCCCCCCGCCCGCCCCCCACAATGGAGTAGAGTACATGCCCAGAGCCAGGAATGAAATGGTTGTGATTCCTGGGTATCCAGGAGCCCCTACTACTTTCAACCAGTAGTCACTGTGCAATGATTGACTGGGCCTGGTGTCTGGAGTCTTTGTCTGAGCCCCTTGCATCCCTCCCCGGGGACCATTGTCTGGGTTGGTGGGTGTTAATCCGCTGCCTCTGAGAAGCTGCCTGGCAAATGGGAGGTTAATGTGCAAACAGCAGGGAGTGTTGTCAGTGTGTGAGGCTGGACAGCAAGTAGGAGGGAAATAGTTAAAAATCCTATTCATGGAGGGGAGGAGGGGTGGGCGAGGGAGCAGGCCTGGCCTTGTGCTAATCTTGCTGGAATGTAACCAGTTTGGGCAGTTTCTGGCTTCCACAGTGGTATTGCTCCCGGGCCCAGTGCCCCCGCCTCTTAGAGCCTCTTGGAGATTGGTGTGCACCCCCGCCCCTGCCCCTCTTCCTTGTGGAGGCCCAGCAGCCCGAAGCATGCTCTTTCTTTGTGACATCCAAAGCTTCGACTTCATTAAGTTGCAAGGATGGGGCGAACCATGCAGGCCTCACCACGGAGGAAGCTCGGAGAGGCTGTTATGCGAGCCAGGCTTTCTTTATCTATGGAGGGATTGGGTGGGGGAGGGGCGAGCAGAAGAGAATGTTGGAGGAGAAAACCCTCAAACCTGTTTGGTCAGGCTGCTTAGCTGCCTGGAGGCCTGGGAATGCTTGTGGAGGGAAATCGAGCTTCTGGACACAATGCTAACAGTGGGGTCTGTGTGTGCTTGGAAGGATGCTAGGAGAGGTCAGCCCCTGAGCCAAGTTTTAATTCTTTACTTGGAGAGTATGCTCGTGTCTTCTGCAATTTACGGTCAACTTTAAATCAATCTACTACTTTGGTCTGGGCACTGCTTGTATAATATCTACATATTTGAAGTTCATTGAGCTGTACATAGGATTTGTGCCCATGACCACGTAAACATTATAGTTTAATCTTAAAAGTTTAAGAAAATACATTGAGAGGGAGGTGGGGGGGGAGGAAGGGAGAGAAAGAAAAGAAACCCTTCCTGATCTATAAGTCCTTACACAGCTGCTGGGAGCTAGATCAGGGTCCAACTCCCAGGGCATTTCAGACCATGGGGAGATTAGGTCTCTAAATTCCTGTTCTGCTGTTGGGAAACTAATGCACAAAAATGCCAGATTCTGGGACTTCCCCAACCTTCTCCAGGCTGCCACTTTGCTCATGGGATTTAGAGAAAACACCAAGGGCAAACACTTTAGGAAAGAACTCCAACACCCCACTTGGAGTGAAGTCACCTTCCCAGTTCACTGAGGGCCATAGGGCTAACACATGGCTCCGGGGCTGTCATGGCCCTGGCTGGCTTCATCCATCCTCAACCCATATCGACTCCACTGCATATCCACCAGGTGCTGTTGTCCAGGTGCTGAACTCTGCATTGTATCTTGCTGCTTTCAGGGGGACAAACCAACAGGTAGAACCCCAGGGTCCTCCTCTGTTACTGCCCACCAGACAGCCCTGTTATGAGAGTTCCATATAATGAATTTTATGGTTTCTTCCTGATCTTGATTTTCCATGATTCAGGATGAGGAAATGATTTTCCTCTGAGTATTTTTAGGCTATGAGACTCAGCCTCTAACATCTAAATCCTGGCTCTACTTGAGCTGAGTGACCTTGGATAAATTAAACTCTCACCCATCTTAGTTTCCTCATATGTGAAATGGGAATAACACAACACTAAACTCTGGCTGATGGAAGGATTAGGTATAAATCTTTCTAGTGTTGTACTGATTATCTGGGATAAACATTAGCTCATATCATCATCATAATCAGAACCGCACACCACATTGTGCCTTGCATTCCAGCAAATTGAATTCTTCCTGCACAAACACCACCCATAGACCTCAATACTAGGGTCTCCACATTAGGAGTCCCCCACTTTAGAGTTCTCTGCATGGCCTCCATCTGCTACTGCCTTCTTGTAAGACAGCCATGGACAGCCATGGAATGGAGGAGCCAAAGAAAGGCTCACGCCTGCAATCCTAACTACTCAGGAGACTGAGATCTGAACATTGCAGTTCAGAGCTAGCCCAGGCAGGAGGGTCCATGAGACTCTTACCTCCAATTAACCACCAGAAAAACATAACATGGTCCTGTGGTTCAAGTAGTAGAGCACTTGCCTTGATCTGAAGAGCTCAGGGATAGCACCCAGACCCAGAGTTCAAGCCTCATGACGGGGGGGGGGGGGGGGGGGGGAGGGGGGGAGGAAGGAAGGAAGAAAGAAAGAAACTCTAGCCCTCCAGGAACCTCTCAGGGGCTTCTCTAGTCTGTGCCTATAAGGTATACACCCTAATTTTTTGTTTGCTTATTTGTCTTCTTTTTAAATATTAGCTCATATAAGTTGTACCGGAGAAAGGTGTCCACTGTGTTTCTACTCCTGCACATACCTAATTTGAGGAGGGCTGCTAGCCTGTCTCCGTGGGGCCAAGGCTTGAGGGAGTTCCATGTGTAGTCCTGAGACCTGCTGGGGTAGATGGAAGTAGGATGGGCAGAGAAAGGGGCTTCTAGGTCAGGCTCGGTACCACCACCCCATCATTCTGTTGAATTCAGGTGTCTAGCGTATCTACATCTGGGCCTAGCCTTTTCCTATCATTAGGAAGGTAAGATGTCAAAAGAGGATCCTAGTTTGAAATCCAGATCCAGATCAAAGTTCAAAGTTGACCCAGGCAGAAAAGGCTGAGACTTTGTCTCTAAAATAACCAGCAAAAAGCTGGGCTAAATGCAGGGTTCAGGTGGTAGAGCAACAAGCAAATTGAACAAGTATGAGGCCCTGAGTTCAATCCCTATATCACAAAATAAAACCATGTTTTAGCTTTAGACTCCTCTCAGCTGGGATCTGAACTCAGGGCCTTGTACTTATTGAGGAAGTGCTCTACCACTTGAAATATACACCTGCTCCTAGTTTGAGTTATAACGTTTAAGTATGTAAGCATATGAGCATCCTATCCTAGATCCTGCAGATAGTATAGTGGGCCTGCCTGTGTATCCCTCTTTTCTAATGGGTGACCAGAACTGACTTCTGAAACGAAAGCCAATTTTAACCATCTTCTTTAAGAAATAGTGCTCTAGATTTTTGAAATTATTCAGAAATATTGTTTATATATAAATTCTGCAGTAGAGGGCTTGCTTTGTGTGAGTTGTCATCTGGACTTCCTATCCTCCAAGGTCTAGTTCAAATCTCATCTCCCCTGTTCACCTTCACTACCCACTCCAACACTGTGCGGCTTGTCACTTGGGACTTCGTTCTGTCCTCCCTTACCAGGCTGGGCCCACCTCCTTGGTTACATTGTCCACCGTCCCCCACAGCACCCCATGTAGTGGTCTAGCACGGTAGATGCACAGTGAGTATTTGTGGAATGAGAGGCTCAGCTGGCTGCCAACTGATTAGTGTTCTGTGGGCCCATGTTGATTTTCTCAAACTGCCAATTCAGTAACGTCTCTCCTGCCTCCATGTAAACAGATTCAGACCCTAAAGAAAATCAAGCAACCAACCTTTAACAAGACCAATAAATCCAACCTTCATTTTTATTATCTTTGGGCTAGGTTTGCTTGGGAATTTCTATCTGTAGAAAAATCTTCACATTCGCTGCTGTAAGGCAAATTTTTTGCATTCATTTATTCTTTCAGTGGTTTGGCCCCATAAAGCAAAGGGCCAGCCTGAGGGAAAAGCTGGCCTGAAAGAATCCAAGTTTGTCTTTGGTGGTAGAAATTAAACAACATCTCTAGGCCATGCCCTCAAACTTCAGCCCCGTTTACGATTGAAAATTGTGTCTCAAGGGGGTAAAGAGAGTCGTGGGATAATAGACACTGAAAAATGTTTGAGATTTAGCCTTTTTTTTTTCCTTTTTCCTTGGAGAATAATCTTTTGGGGGAAAAAATAAACTTGGATGGAGATTATTAGAGCCACACAAATTTTTTCAAGTTAAATTCAAGTCTCAAGTCTTGGCTTAATTCACTTTTGTGAACAATGGACAAAGAAGAATACCAATGGAAGGCTTGAAAAGCTGGGAATGTTGAATGATAGGATAGAAGAAGAGCCATGGGTTGCTGGTTGTCCTGTGTGCTGGCTGCACTCCACAGAAGTTTCTAGTCATTCTGAATCTCTAGAACTGGGTGGCTGAGATGCCAGACATGGGAGGAGAAGGTCTTTGAGAACTCCCCAGAGATGTTCAGCACCCCCAGCGGACCTCTCAGAGTTTGAATAAACTGCAAGCTTATCTCATTCCTCCATTTCCAGGAATGCAAATCATAGCACTTGAAAGTGTAGGGCGGGCCCTAGAAGACCTCCCTCATTCATTCAGGCAAAGCAAACACTGCTTCATCCCATGTGTCAGTGCCATCAATAAAGAGATATGAAGCCTGTAATCCTGGCTACTCTGGAGGTTGAGAACTGAGGATCACAGTTCAGTGACATCTCCTGCAGGAAAGTCCATGAGACTCTTATCTCCAATTAGCCACCAAAAAGCTCAAAATGGAGTTGTAGCTCAAGTAATAAGAGTGCTAACTTTGAGCAAAAAAGCTCAGAGACGGTATCCAGACCCTGAGTTCAAGCTCCAAGGCCAGCACACACACACATACCCAAAATGATCCTGATCATTCAAGTTTGTTATTTAAAAAAGTCTTGTATGTGAGAACCTGTGTACAAGATGATTTGGTGGTCATAATGAACTTGTATTATAGTGCTATTCTCCATACACTAATTCAAAACTAAAAGATAATCCCTTGGCCTTCAGGAAGTTTTGTGTCACCCATTTTCCATCTGGATCAATCAGAGTGCATCCAAGTGGAAACATCCCCTGGGTAGTCTTCAACTCTAGGATATAGCAGGAATTCTGCTGAGACTAAGTTTTTATATACAATACCATAGCATTTGCTCTCTTGTAGTATGGTATCTGTTTGTGACAGGATCTGCACACATCTTTGAGATCCTACCTGCCAGGAACCTTTCTGCCATTTCTAGTTCCTATCTTGCTAAGTTGTGTTGAAAGTACTCAAGCATATTATAGGTATCAACTACTTGCTGTGGTATGTATGTGTGTGTGTGTGCGCGTGCACACACACACACACACACACACACACACACACACACACACAAAAGCAATATTTCAAAGCCTAAGCTATAAAATTTATTTCCAACAATATTGGTAGGATTACTTAAGCCCTACCATAAAAGTTAACTAGAGGGGCTGGGAAGGTGGCTCAGTAGTAGAGTGCTTACCTTGCATGCATGAAGTCCTGGGTTCGATTCCTCAGTACCACATAAGCAGAAAAAGCCAGAAATAGCACTGTGGCTCTAGTGCTAGAGCGCTAGCCTTGAGCTGAAGAGCTGAGGGACAGCGCCCGGGCCCAGAGTTCAGGCCCCACGACTGGCCAAAAAAAAAAAGTTAACTAGAATAACAGAAGGCCTATAGGCCTATACATAGGGACATTTGGTTTCTATCAAGGTGTATTTCTAGCAAGGTGATTTCCCCACTTTTAGTGGCCATCTCTTTTTTTTTGGGGGGGGGGGTCCGGTGGGGCCTGAACTCTGGTCCTGGGCGCTGTCCCTCAACTCTTCAGCTCAAGGCTAGCGCTCTACCACTTGAGCCACAGCACCACTTCCGGCTTTTTCTGCTTATGTGGTACTGAGGAATCGAACCCAGGGCCTCATGCATGCAAGGCAAGCGCTCTACCACTGAGCCACCTTCCCAGCCCCTAGTGGCCATCTCTTAGCAGGCATTTAGAGAAAGGGTGTTTTCAGTGGGTTTGTGCCTAGGTAGCCTATTAGCTCTGGACTCATGCTGCTGCTGAATGCTTGCTGTCACCACCTCCCTGGACGATGGCATGAATGAGTATTAGGGAGTCCCTAGAGGTGCTGTGCATGCCTGTGTAACATCTCTTGTACTATGGATGGTTCTACCAGCACCCGTATGTCTTGACAGGATGAAGTGCTCTAACTATAGCCAAAAGCCAGCCCAAGCAGAGAGGGTGAGTAGAAGTGGGTGTCCCAGCCAAAAAGAACAGGATGTCAGCTTAAGGCTTCCTCTCCTGAGGAATTCCCTGGTCTCTCGGTCCCCAGCAAGCCAAGTGGAGTAAGGGGGAAGGCGTCAGAAGGCGTCTGCAGGGTGCAGAGGCTGCCAGCTTGGAAGAAAAAGCTACCCCTAGTCCAGGGTAAAGGCACAGTGGTTCCAAGCATCTCATTAAGGACTTGTTACAGATCCAAGTTCAAAATCTCCCAGGAAGACTTGTTTTCAAGATGTTGCCAGAAGGAAAGAGATGAAACTATACAGAAGAATGGACCATTATATACATCAGGGAGACCTTGAGGTCTCTTGAGAACTCTCAGTGTAATTGGAGAGCAGGAATTTGGGCTGCGATCCTAATGGATTCCCGATGGATACCAAAGGAGCAGCTATACTGGAGGGTGGCAAACTGGAGAGTAGTATTAGTTATGGCATCAGATGCCCTGTCCTCACCCCAAATTTGGGCCAGGCCACTTACACTTCTATTCAAGAAGTATGTATGGGGGCTGGGAAGGTGGCTCAGTGGTAGTGCGCTTGCCTTGCATGCATGAGGCCCTGGGTTCGATTCCTCAGCACCACATAAGCAGAAAAAAAAAGCCGGAAGTGGTGTTACTGCTCAAGTGGTAGTGCGCAAGCCTTGAGCTGAAGAGCTGAGGGACAGCGTCCAGGCCCAGAGTTCAGGCCCCATGACCGGACCCCCCCCAAAAAAAAAGAAGTATGTATGGGGGGAGGAGAGAGAGAGAGAGAGAGAGAGAGAGAGAGAGAGAGAGAGAGAGAGAGAGAGAGAGAGAGAGAGAGAGAGAGAGAGAGATTGTGACGGCAACACAGCTTCCAAATGCAACTGGGGAGAGTCAAAGTACCCAGGCTGGTAGTCCAACTCTGGAAAAACCATGACAGACTTTTGACAGCAGGTTCACAGGTATAAGTAGGGCATCACATATATCCAGAACCAGGTAGGATGGTGCTGTTGGGGGTTGGGCCCTGGGACCTTGAGGCCCCAGATAGGCATCTTTTCTGCAAGCATTAGCAAAATGGTGGCATGGCAAGCAGCAGGAAAGATGGGCTGTCCTGAGCACTGGCTGAAGGTTAGCTTGGAGTATTCACCGAGGTTCTGGATGGTCATGAGGAGAACTGAGTAAGGGATGACTTGAGAGATCATCTAGAATTAGAATGACAGGGCTTGATCCTCTCCATCAGGTGTAGGGGATTAGAGAAGGAAAGAAGAAAACATCATCCCCAAGGTTTGTCCAAAAGATAGACTGACTTTGGGTCATTAGTTAAGCGAGTATTCCCTTTGCTTTAAGAAGAGTACTGGATCCATTTCTATGAGTCTTAAGCAGCCTATGGCAAGGGATAGGAAGCAGGTGGAAATGAAGAGGCCGGCTGAGGCAGTGTAAGAGTGATCACCAAGTGGGTGACAACCCATTGGACCTAGGTGTGAGTAGTTAAGAACATTAACTTTCTAGAGGTAGAAAGGAAGGTCCTAGAAGCAGAGGGGCTACTTGGTGGGGGGGAGGGGGAATGGACAGAAATCTGGAAGTACATTGCTCATGAATGAATTTAGATTTTTGATTGGGGATTGAAGCCAGGGCCCTTTGCACACTAAATGTGCCTCTGCCACTGAGCACTTATTCTGTTTTCATTTTATGCTCTTCTTTTACACCCCCAGAACAAGCACCCATCCATCCACCCATTGAACATTTTACAGTGTTCTTGAATGCCAGCTTCCATGGTAGAGAAGCCAGAAGAACAGTTAGAAACTTCAGTGATATGGAGGGGGTTTGTTTGAGCATTTATGGATAGCTCTGACCTCATATTACCAATCTTATCTGAGATCAAAAGCCTGCACTGCTTACAGGTGGACCCATTGCAACAATGAGATATACAAGTCATTATGTCAAAAACGAACTTTACAACTTTGGTGGTGAGGGGAGGAGGATTGGGTGGGAGGGTGGAGGGAGGATGGGAAGGGATGGGAAGGGAAGGGGAAACAAAGGAGGAGGCTACAATGCTTGATAAGAAATGTACTCATTATCTTGCCCATGTAATTGTAACCCCTCTGTATAGTATTTTCACAATTAAAAAAAAAAAGCCTGCACTGCTAGGCTGGGAATGTGGCTTAGTGGTAGAGTGCTTGCCTAGCATGCATGAAGCCCTGGGTTCAATTCCTCAGTACCATATAAACAGAAAAAGCCTTAAGTGGTGCTGTAGCTCAACTGGTAGAGTGCTATCCTTGAGCAAGAGAAGTTCAGGGACAGTGCCTAGTCCATGAGTTCAAGCCTCAGGACTGGGGGGGAAAAAGAGCCTGCACTGGACTTTAGCAGTTACAGAGGTCAGAGTGGCCTTAACCATCAATAATAATGTCTATAACAGGGAAGTCAGATGGCAATGGACTGAGGAAACAAAGGGTTTGGGTTTAATAAAGAGTGTATAAGGGGAAAAAGCAACAGCATGGCAGATTGCCCCACTGTGGGACTCTGGACACCTACTTCTGGACCCTGTTTCCTTTTTGTGTGTGGGGGTCGGATGATGGGATAGAAATTGAGGAGGAAGAAGCCAATGATACATGTGAACCATGGCTTTAAACTTATTTATTTCAGTATGTATTTGGGGTGACCAATAAGAATGCTTGACCTCAGGGAATAAGAACTATGGAACATGCAAAATGGGGGATTTAGCCAGTGAACTACACCAGCATTGAAATAGGCCACACCTACCCATTCTGGCCCTGTGTATGTGTCATCGATCCCAAAATGTGGAGATGGAGTTGTCACTCAAGTCAGTGATTGCCTTTTATAGTCATTGGATAGGAATTACCCAATCATTTCAATAAAATATAGGAAGTGACATAACATCTTTGGGTCAGATGCAGGCTCTGAACAAGATCTGGTCACCTCCCAGTCTCCACCCCAAACAGCTGAACTGGAGTTCAGTTCCATACTGTAACCAACCTCATGGATGGACTATGCCAAGAATTGATATGCTCCCAGGTCACCCAGGGAAATGACAGATTTGGGGAATGTTTTAGAGCTTCTGGGTTCAGAAATGTACCCTCCTAGCCCAGCCTGGATGCCTGAAATTCCATAAAGAGGGAGCCTTCCCTTTGGCTGGGTTGATAGAGGAATGTATTGCGGCCCCTCTTCCAACCCAGACGTAAGGCGTGTAATCTACCTACACCATTAGGAATATTAAAGGAATATTGACTGTAATGGTGAATGTGTCCAGTAAACTATCAGAAATCCCATTGTAGATATTTCTTATCTAACCTCAGTCTGTGGCTCATTTATGAGAATCCCACAACTCTTACCCCCCAGGCCCCGCTGCCCCCCCAACCAGGGCAATCTGCATTGAAACTGTGGATTTTCCACATTTGAAAGAAGCCTTCCACTTGAGCCTTCTAATGGGCCTTCTAATGCAGATAAGCTTTCTCCGTGAGCATTTAGTCAGAGAAGAGACCATGGTAGCTGATATACAATATCACTGTGAAGTGTTCAGTGGATGGGTAGTTGCATGCTTGCTCTGAAAGTGTAAAAGAAGAGCATACAAAGCAAGCTGAGTATAAGCCTGGGGATATAACTTAATGGCAGCACATATTGAGAACCTTAATGTGCATGGAGACCTGGGTTCAGTCCCCAGCACTAGAAAAAAATGTGTATAAAAGGTCTAGCTCTGTAGAACCTGAGGGGTCATCTTTGAAGGAAAGCCTGAACAGTGAGAAGAAACTGCTGTTTTGTGGAGGGATATGTGTGAACATTTGGACATACCTCTGTCCTCAGATTACCATCCCTTAGAGAGCGTTAAAAAGAAAGCAGATGCTGGAGCCTCACCCGAGAACAATTAAATTGTTTTGAGGGAAGGGGACAAGAATCAGTCATTTATAGCTGCTGCAGGAAGTCTTGTAGCCCAATGAGGTCTGAGAACGATCACACTGGGTGTCTCTACAGCCTTTGTCTGTCCTCTGGTCCAGGTGGCAAGCCTTCTAGTGGAAGAGAATGGGCAGGAGGAAAAAGGTGAACAGGCAAGGCCTTCAGACTAAAACTTTCCCCAGCAGAGGAAAGGCACACAAATACCACTTGGAAGCTTAAAAATGAGTAGAGTTTATTTTATTTTTTTGCCAGTCCTAGGGCTTGAACTCAGTGTCTGGGTACTGTTCCTGAGCTTCTTTTGCTCAAGGTTAGCATTCTACCACTTGAGTCACAGTGCCACGTCTGTTTTCTGTTTATGTGGTACTGAGGTATCTAACCCAGGGCTTCATGCATGCTAGGCAAGCACTCTACCACTAAGCCACATTCCCAGCTGTATTGAATTATTTTTTCTGATTGGTTTTATATTGTAGCCTATGGCATTTATTCTAAAAACAATGGTTAGGCAAAAGAAGGCAAAAACACTCAATCTTGTCAACCACAAACAGGTTCAACTCACCTCTTAGTGTCTATCCTTCCAGATCTCTTCACAGTGCATTTATAAAGGGATCTTTATATCTTTATATGTGCTCTATTCAGCTTTTTCAATTTCATAGCTTTTTCAATTTCATATATGTTGTAAAAGATGGACATAGTGGCTCACTCCTATAATCCCAGAAATTTTCAAAGTTGAGTTTAGGAGGAAGAGCTATACAACCTATCTTGGAAACTAAAATGAAACAAGAATGTGTAGTTAAGCAGTAGTTTCCAACTACTACTTAAATTCAAATAACATAATTGTGACAAGGTATTTAATATCTTTTGACTATTATAAACAGCTCTTTAGTGAACATCCTTGCAGTTGGATTTTGCTCACATTCTTAATTATTTCCTTAGGATATATTCCTAAAGGTGGTGAGCTTTTGGAAGACTTGATACATATCTCCAAATTGCACAAGAAATGATTTACTAATTTATTCTCCCACCAACAAGTAATGAAAAAATGCCCATGGTAATTAAAGAGGAAAATTTAAAAAAGGTCCTTTGCCAACTTGACAGACTAAAAGTAGTTACCTTATTACTAAGTTCATAACTTCTTTGTCTCGAATTCTACAAACAAGTGGAAGTAGAACCCAGATATTTTCCTTGATTGCTTGCTGCCCAGTCTAGAGGATCTTTGCTCACTTAATCACCAGGTCCCTGGCTGATTACTACTGAGATTTTTCAGTATGGCTGGTATTCTTATCTTTGTTCATTAGCCTAACATGCTTCCAGTGGGTGCATGGGAACCGCCAGGGGGCAGTGTAGAGCTGTTGAGCCTACTCAGAGTGCCTTCCAGTTTAGCCATAGTGAACTCTTGAATAATACAATTGTTCTTTTGTTCTGTGCTTTATGACTTCAGATTGGCATTCATAATATGGGTTTGTTTGCATCCATATCTCACCTCCAATTAATTTTACATTTGCCCCTATAGTTTATATAATACTTTTAAAAAAAGTAACTCGAGCCATCATAACTGTTTTGCAGCCAAGGGCCAGCACATCTGGGTTGTTCTACTCCAGTCTCTACTAGTGCTTCTGACAATGGTGGGACGAGTTACCCCTGTGGCTTGCGAGCCCTTGTCTGAGGAATTCCAGGGTAGGCTGCGGAAGTCTCTTCTCTGAGTACTGGTGGATGAGACAGGACTTTGGCAAGTTACTTAACTTCTCTGTACAGTAGTCCCTGAGGATGAAGGGGACAACAGTGACATCAACTTAGAAACCCATGAGGACTAAATAAAATAACACATGGAAATAGCCTAGGTGAGTCCCTGCCACAAGTTATCCAATCAACAAATGTTATCTTTAAAGAAAGCATTCCTTTGTGCAGATCTTGTGTGCTGTCATTGGCTTTTGCACAGACCTTTTTGCTTACCTAGAATACTATTGATACCAAAGAATACAAATTAAAAAAAAACAACACTGCTGGTGCTGAGAAGGTGGCTCAGTGGTAGAGTGTTTGCCTTGCATGTATGAGGCCGTAGGTTCAATTCCTCAGCACCACATAAGCAGAAAAAAAAAGCTGGGAGTAGCGCTGTGGCTCAAGTGGTAGGGCACTAGCCTTGAGCTGAAGAGCTGAGGGACAGTGCCCAGGCCCAGAGTTCAGCCCCCACAACCCACAAAAAAACAAACAACAACAAAAAGTTGCTTTCCACAAGGCAGAAAAAATATGACGTAAACATCATAGTCCCCAGCTACAGAGAGTTAGATACTTAGTTGTCCCTTGGTATCTGAGGGGAATTTGTTTTTAGTCTTCCTGGATACCAAAATGCAGTCGTACTCAACTCTCTTAGATACAATAGTGTAATATTTATATATAGCCTAGGCATATCCTCCCATATGCCTTAAGTCAGCTCTCAATTCTTGAAATACCTAACACAAAGCTATGCAGGATAACAGTGATGATGGTGTAGAAAATCTGTACTCATTCTGTGTAGACACAACCATTACGCGCTTGACTGCATTACAATATATATGCAGTTGAACCCATGACATTGAAGTGTAGTTGGTAGAATCCTATAGATACTGAACCTATGGATGTGAAATCCACAGGTGGTTAGGGCTGTGTTCATTTAGTTTTTGTAATCAATGTATGAACTGTATGGAAAATATAAAAATACTTGGATATGGATTATGATATCTAATTTTTTTTCAATATGAAGGATCATAGGGAGGCACTCTACTTCCACTGACTACTTTCCCAGCCCTTGTTGTTTTTGTTTTTGTTTTAAAGGATCTCCATACTTAGCCTAAGCTGGCCTCAAACTCAGTTCTCTTGCCTCTGCTTCCAAGTGGGAGGATTACAAGCATGTACTACCATGTCCAGCTCAGTAACTATTGAATGGAGTTCTGTTTGGTGAGTAGACCACTCACCCACAGTGAGACCACTCTTGGCAGTTTAACTGCTTTCACTATTTGTCAACCAGAATGGCAGCAGTCTCAGGAGCAGTCACTAGTAGGCTTTGGATCTGACATTTCCATCTTTGTTGACAAATAGTACTTTGGAGAGGAACACTTTCACCTCTCAGTCAGTTACTCCTGAAATGTCTTCTTACAAGTAGTGTGCTGGGCCAAGGGCTGGGAGGACCAAGGGAAAACATGAGTTGGATTCCTGCCTTTAGAAGCATATAGGGAAAAGAGCAAATACAAGCCTAGCTGGGAGCAAGAAGCCTGTGGGCAGTAGAATGTGTCACTGGCTCAGAGTAGGGACTGAAGCAAGCAAGAGAGCAGTAGGAAGCCATCTAGGGGTGGAAAAATCTCTGCACACTCCATGGGATAAAACTTGATGGACGAATGAGAGAGCAGGTGGAGGGTAAGGTATTTTGGCCTAGTTGCACAGAGGATAGTAGATTTGAGGATGATGGAATCGAATGAGAAGCAATTTGGAAAGGGAGTTTTGGCATCTTGAGGACATGCAGGCTTTGGGAATTGTGTGCAGAGCCTCGTCTTCCAGTTCTAAGGATTACCCTTAACCATAATATGCTTTAGGCTCCGGATGACTGAAAACACGTGACTCCCAACAATCTTTCCCAGATGTTGCTTATTTGCATAATCTTTCCCACATACCACCTACACTATTTACTTCATATTCTTCTTTGAGCAAATTCATTTATTCCTACTTTTTCTTTCCCCCCATGCCAATCCTGAGGCTTGAAGTCAGGTCCTAAGTGCTGTCCCTTAGCTTTTACGCTCAAGGTTGACACTCTACCACTTGAACCACAGCTCCATTTCTGACCATTTTGGTGCTTAATCGAAAGTAAGAGTCTCATAGACTTTAATACCGGGGCTGGCTTCAAACGTTGATTCTCAGATCTCAACCTCCTGAGTAGCTAGGATTTACAAGTGTGAGCCACAGACATCTGGCTCAATCTTTCCAACCTTCTAAAGAGACCTTTACTGTAAGCAGCAGTGTCCAGGAAATCAAAGCTTTTTTATAATATGTAAATACAGATACTAAACCTATATACTTTAGTGTTAGGTATGCATTGAGTTTGGAATTGTGAGAAACACTCAAAAAAAAAAAAAAATGGACCAAAGGCCTACATTCAGTGTTGGATAATACACATGAAGTATCTTAGCTACTATGACCACCATCTCCCATGCCCTCCCTTCAGGGTAAATGTCCTATCTTAATCTGGAAGCCAGGATATACATGTGCCAGGATACGGTACAGAGGGCCTTGCTGTAGCTCCTCCATCAGGAGCCATGGCCCCATGTAGAGGTGGCCAGGGCATCCCTTACTCTCCTTCCTTTGGGATCAGAGGCCTCTTCTGGAACAGCCCACCTGTGGAGGGGTAACTTCTATAGGAAGGGGTTGTTGACTTTGGCCAGCCCCTGGACGGGGCAGGGAGGAGCCATGGAGAATGCTCTGAGAGGGGCCCCTCAAAGCTCTGTTTGCTGGGAGGCCGCTCCAGGCTGCCTGGCTGCTCTTTTGTGTTGCATGTTTTACTGGCTCCAGATAAACACTTCCTGTTCCCCATTGAGTCTGCACAGATCCTGCTTCCTTTCTCCTCAATACCTGGGATGCTTTCCAGCTCCTTCTCCCACAAGGGAAAATCCATAAAGTTCAGAATTCCCAGGCCTGCTTTTGGTCAATGGACTCTGAAAATTATGACTGGTACCATCTAGTCACGTTCTCTCTGGAGCCATCACCCCTTTCCAGGAACTTATTCTTCACTCTTCGTTGTGCCAGCCAAGAGAGAACATTTCCCTGGATCTAGTTCCTGCTCCAGCTGTCCAGACAGAAAATCCATTATCTACATTCAGGACTAAATCAGACAGAATAAGTATCTGCACCTTACAGAGTAATTTTCATCAACTGTTAGTGGCTGCTTGGCATTACTGTGTTGTGTGTTCCGAGGCCCTGCCTGGCAGAGGCAGGAAATAGACTATGATTTGGTGGCAGGGCAGATAAGTACACACCTATGCTCCACGGTTGCTCTTCCAAAGCTCTGAGGTTACGTGAAACCTTTAGAAAGAAAAATTCATGTCTTTGTGCCCTTGAAGTCATCCATCAAAGACCAAAGCCCTACATTCTGTGCCAGTATCAACTATTTTAGGTGACTGGCATAATTAAATGCAGGAGCTTCCAGAAGGCTCCATTTCCCTTTGTAAATTTTTTCCATTTTCGTTTTCTGAGACAGGGTCACATGTAGCCCAGGTTGGCCTCAAGCGTGTGGTCCTCCTGCTTCAGCCTCTTGAGTGCTGGGATTACAGGTGTGCACCACGATGCTGACTTAGTTCCTTCTTTTTGAAATGAGAAGAGTGTCAGGCACCAGTGGTTCACACCTGTAATCCTAGCTACTCAGGCTCTTATCTACAATTAACCCCCAAAACCCTGGATAAGGACCAGCCTTGACAAAGCTCCCAAGCCCTGAGTTTAAGCCCTAGGACCAGCATGAGGGAAAGGGGGGGGGGGAAGAGGGGGGAGGGAGAATCTGCTTCTGCTTTATATGCAAGAATCAGTATGATCACATCAGAAAAAAATTCATTTTCCCTCCCTCCCTCCCTCCCTCCCTCCCTCCCTCCCTCCCTCCCTTCCTTCCTTCCTTCCTTTCCTTTCTTTCTTTCTTTCTTTCTTTCTTTCTTTCTTTCTTTCTTTCTTTCTTTCTTTCTTTCTTTCTTTCTTTCTTTCTTTCTTTCTTCTTTCTTTCTTTCTTTCTTTCTTTCCTTCTTTCTTTTCTTTCTTTTTCTTTTCAGCTAGTCCTGGGGCTTGACCTCAGGGCCTGGGCACTGTCCCTGAGCTGCTTTCACTCAAGACTAGCACTCTACCCCTTGAGCCACAGCACCACTTCCCAGAGAAAATATTTTTAAGAATTAAAATGAAGGGCTGGGAAGGTGGCTCAATGGTAGAAGTGCTTGCCTTGCATGCGTTCTTCAGCACCACATAAGCAGAAAAAGCTGGAAGTGGCACTGTGGCTCAAGTGATAGAGCGCTAGCCTTGAGTTGAAGAGCTGAGGGACAGTGCCCAGGCCCAGAGTTCAGGCCCCATGACCGACCAAAAAAATAGAAAAAGAAGAAGAATTAAAATGACTGCAGCAGAGTGTCTTGCCTGCATTTCTCAGCTCAGATGCCTCTTCTAAGGTGAAAACTTCTAGCTTTCTACAGGAAGTCCTGCCCCTGTAATCCTTCCTGATTGGATCTTGTTATTTATGCATGAGTTATTTTTGTACATTAAAAAAAATCTGACATATCATGCCATAAACAACCACCTTCTTTCCATATCTGGTACTTACTAAACATTGAGTGCTCAGCTGAACACTGACGGCTTACACTTGCCATCCAGCTACTCAGGAGGCCAAAATCTGAGGATAGTGGTTTGAAGCTAGCCCAGGCAGGAAAGTCTATGAGACTATTATCTCCAATTACCCACCAAAAAGCCAGAAGTATATCTGTGGCTCAAATATTATAGTGCCAGCCTTGAGAGAAAAAGCTAATGGACAGTGCCTAGGCTCTGAGTTCAAGTCCCAGTATTTGAGCACACACACACATAAAATGTTTATGAGTGCTCTCTACACAAAGTCATCATCCCTGGATTGGTTTTGCAAAAGTGCACAGCCTCTTTATTTTCAAATAAACTATTGAATATGTTTATATTTTGGGAAGTTTTTTTTTTTTTGGGTGTGGGGCCTGAACTCTGAGCCTGGGCGCTGTCACTCAGCTCTTCTGCTCAAGGCGAGTGCTCTACCACTTGAGCCACAGCGCCACTTCTGGTTTTCTAGTGGTTTATTGGAGAGAGGAGTCTCACAATCTTTCCTGCCAGGGCTGGCTTTGAACCGAATTCCTCAGATCTCAGCCTCCTAAGTAGTAGGATTACAGGCATGAGCCACCAGTGCCCGGCTTTGGGAAGATATTTCTAAAGGTAAATGAAGGATGAACTGGTAGAAATGGGGATAAGGGCAGAGGCAGTGGCTAATACTGAGGAGAGTGAATTTAGAACCCTTTTATTTCCAACTACCTACCCCTTTTTCCTTCACACAGACAACAGGTTTTTTTGTCCATCTAAAGAGGGAAAACTTGCTAATGCACCAGGGAAGGGCTGACACTGTCCAAAAAGAAAAGTACCTGACTTATGTAACTGTATCTACCTCTTTACATCACCTTTATAATAACAATTAAAAAAAAAACTTGCTAATGCAACCCACTACCTGATCCTTTTAAACCAGGTTCTACCCCTAAGTTCCTCCAAGGAAGGTATCAGCCTCCAGCTGCAGGCAGGAAGTTGCTGAGTGGCCCACAGCAAGATGGGACATCCGAAGATGGCTAGAATCCTAAGGCTGCCTATGACTCAAGTGATGGAGCCACCTGCCTAGCAAGTGTGAGGCCCTGAGTTCGAATCCCAGTACCACCACCTCCTCCTGGAGAGAGAGAGACAGACAGATGGACGGACGGGGGGGGGGGGGGGGGGGTTGGGGAGGAAGGAAGGAGGGAGGGAGAGGGAGAGGGAGAGGGAGAGGTGATAAACTCCATAGAACTTAGTGGCCAATGAGAGGTTTCTGGTTGAGAAAACTAAAAGCACAGTGAAGAAGTCTGAGGATGAAAAATGTTAATCTCGGGTTACTTTTAATAGCATTACTGATAATAAATAATACATGATTATTATAAAAAAATTCTAAGTGAAGAAAAGAGCAAGAACAAAACAAATTGCCTGAAATGTTAAAGCTCTATGATATCATTTTGGCAGCTGTACCTTCAGACCCTGTAACTGGCTTTTCTCACTGAACACTTCATCCCTAAGTGCAGACCAGCCCACTAGAAGGCACACAGAACCTGAAGCCATCTGCAGGGGAGAAGGGAAGAGAAGACTTCAGGCAGGAAACATATTTCCCCTGAGCTGCCAGACATGGCCTTGCAAAGAAAGTACAGTGTCTACAGAAACAGCGGGTAGACAGGGATAGTAAAGGAGCTGGGACTGAAGACAGGCTGCCAGGAGTGAGGAGCTGTAACAGGAAATGGAAGCTGCCTGTGCAGATCCTGGGAAGGGCGGGAAGGAGAGTGAGAAAAGTATTCACCCTGCCACCAGCAGTGGCTTCTTGGCCTCCCTCCCCATCTTCCTCCTCACCCCTTACAGGTCCCACAGACAGAGTCCTCAGCTCTTATCAGAGCTGCCCTCTTCTCCTGTGAAGGCCAAGTGCATTGAGAGGTTGCATAGTCCTCTGGTCACTTTCAAAGAGCCACAAAGACCCCTCCCCTATGGTCTCCAAGATGCCACTTCTCGACCTGCAGGGAACACTCACTCCCTATTGCAGTCCTCAACAGACCAGAAACCCGCCCACTTCCATGTGCCCCACCTGGCTCTTTTCTCTCCTTCAAATGGCTACCAGTATATCTGATCATTTCCAGCCTTACTCACTTAAACAACAAGAGAGGGGCTGGGAAGGTGGCTCAGTAGTAGCGTGCTTGCCTTGTATGCATGAGGCCCAGGGTTCGATTCCTCAGCACCACATAAGCAGAAAAAGCCAGAAGTGGCGCTGTGGCTCAAGTGGTAGAGTGCTAGCCTTGAGATGAATTACCTAGGCCCATGACCAGCCAAAACACATACACACACACACACACACACACACACACACACACACACACACACAAGAGAAACCCAAATTGAAACTACTGACGTACTTTTTTTTAACCTGTAATCTGGCAAAGCTAAAAACATTCAAGACCTTTATGTGGATTGGGATACTGGGATGCAAACTCTCTCCTCTTGCTGATAGCAGTGTTCATTGTAACAAGTTGTGTGATATTCAAAACCTAAATGTGTATACCTGATACCTCATCATTCCCCAGACAGCTAGAAATGCAATTCAAATAAAACAAAATGGTGACTGTTCAAGGAGGCCGTGAAGGTATTCATTTCAGGACAAGATAGAGAACTGTCTACTTGCTTAAGAACAATAAAATGGCTCTTATACAGATGGATTTTTTTTTAATTTTTATTTTTTGTTGATTATGGGGCTTTAACTCAAGGCCTGGGTGCTGTCCCTGAGCTCTCTCATTCAGGCTAGCACTCTACCACTTTGAGCCACAGCAGTCACTTCCGGTTTTCTGGTGGTTAATTGGAGATAAGAGTCTCATGGGCTTTCCTGCCTGGGCTGGCTCATCCAGATTCACCCAAAACAAGGTGAACTTTCACTTTTTTTTTTTTTTTTTTTTAAGTGCTCAGGGCTCCAGAGACCCCCTCAGACAGGCTACTATTGTGGCCATGTGCTCTGGGGACAGAGTTTCCCCTACAGCTATCAGAAAGACAAGCCTCCATTGAGAGCTCAGGTCATGTCAGCTGAAGACTGTATGTGTCAGCTTTCCAGCCACTGGCAGATGAAGCTAGCAGCTTGAGCTATGAGGGCAGACCCAAACCCCCTCTGCTCCTGCCCGCAGCGTGGCCTGTGGATATACCTACCACAGACAGCTGATACCAGGCCAGTTAGCAGCTCTTCCCAACTTTGTCCTCTGTGACTCACATGGCACCTTGAAATCAGACTCAGTGAGAATGTTTGCACCATGTGTACCAGCAAATGCCACAAAGAAAGGGTTTGGTGTTATTTTTTTTTTAAGAGAGCCAATTGGTAAGAAATTTTTAGCAGGGAGTTGGCTCAAGTAAACACATTTTAAGTATATTGTTATTATTATCTTGAAGTAGTTATAACACAAAAGGGTTTCATTTTGTTTCGTTTTTTCTTTTCTTTTCTTTTCTTTTTTTTTGGTCAGTCCTGGGGCTTGAACTCAGGGCCTGGGTTGATATCCATGAGCTTCTTTTACTCAGGCCACAGCGTTTTCTGAGTAGTTTATTGGAGATAAGAGTTTCACAGGGACTTTTTTTCCCCATCTGGCATTGGACCACGATCCTCAGATCTCAGCCTCCTGAGTAGCTAGGTGTGAGCAACTGGTGCCGAGCTCAATAGGGCTTCAATTTAACATGTCAGTTTGTGGCTACAGTGCATCTTGATCAGTGTCATCATTCTCCCCCAGACACATTTTTCTTTTCTCTTTTTTAGTATTATCTTTATTTCTCCCTTTTCTTTTTCTCCCCCTTTTTTCTTCTTTAGAGATGGGACCTGGCCATGTTGCCTAGGCTGGGCTTGAACTCCCGGCCTCAAACAGTCTTCCCACTTCAGTCACCAGAGAAACTGGGAAAAGAAAGGATCCTCACTTCTTGTGGAGCTTTATTGTTGTTGGGGTTTTTGGGTTTTTTTTTTTGTTTGTCTGTTATGCATATACCCAGCAGTCTGTTTTCTCTTCCCAAGTATTATGACCACACTCAGATGAGTTCATTCCCAGCAGGTTAAGGGTGTTCACTTTATAGGTGAGGAACAGACATTCTGAGAGGTCAGGTCTTTTCTCACCTTTTCCAAACCAGTATTCCTGACCACAAACTCACTGAGCACTTCAAAAACACAGTCTTGGTTTTTAGGCCACAGCTGCATCTGATTTTTTTTTTTAATTCTCTAGCAAGCCATCTGGTCCAGATCCTACCTTTAGATTGATGAGGTAAAATACCCTATTATAAAGGTGAGATGATTTAAGTCCAGAGAGGTTAGGAAGGGCCTTGACCCCTGGTCTCTTGCCTCCTGTACTCTGCTCTTTTACCACTAAAAATTGGACTTGAGGGATAGCATACTTTCTAAAACAAACATTTGGTTAAGTGGCAAAACTGCCAGTTCTGCCAGGCACTGGTGGCTCACACCTGTAATCCTAGCTACTCAGGAGACTGAGATCTAAGGATCACAGTTTAATGCCAGCCAGAGCAGGAAAGTCCATGGGACAATCTCCAATTAACTACCAGAAAACCTTCGAAGTGGATCTGTGGCTCAAAATGGTACAGTATTAACCTTCAGCAAAAGAGCTCAGGGATAGTGCCTAGGCCCTGCATTCAAGCCCCATGACTAACCCCCCAAAAATACTGCCAGTTCCTCTAGAATGGGAGAAGAGAATATAGTGAAGTGATTTGGAACAAGATGGAAGATGTAAGGGTAATAAGTATTTATGAGGAATCTGAAACTTTGCCAATCCACTTTTTTTTTAAAGTTTACTATTCAGTCATGACATATTTTTGTAACTTGTCTGTGAAGATATGCTGTGGGTGGAGCTTAAACATATTTGTTGACTAAATTCTGTGACAAGTAGGAGTGGGAAAAGTGACTTTGTTTGGCTTTAAAATGCTACAAAAGTGTGGTTTTAAATAACTGCCACATAAAAGTATATCTCTCATATTAAGTTCAAAAGTAGTTTATGGTAGAGCATTACAGGCTTATAAATGGGATTTATTTGCAAGAACTTAGCTGTCAACAAACTTCAAGAAGGTCACACCCATCCATCCTCAGGTAAAACAAACAGATTCTATTTGGATTTGTTGCCATTTGTTCAATTTCTGCGAATGCTCAAACTACTCACTTCAGAAAAGAAACTAAGGGACCAGAGTGGAAGCCTGACCTTTTGCCCCTAGAGCTTTTTGCTTCATCTGTTTGTTTGGTAACTAGGTTCCTAAGACTGAGACTTGGTCTTCTTCAGTGGCTTCTGAAAAATAAGTACTTTTTCCCACTTGGGGAAGCATTTCTGTATCCATGCTACTGAGGTGATTGTTCATAGTAGTTGCATTTTTCAGGCTTAGAGCAATTTGTGTCCATTTCCTCAGAAGATAAAGTATCTTTTTTAAAATTTTTAAAATTTTTATTTTTGTTATAAAGGTGATGTACAGAGGGGTTGCAGTTCAGATGAAGGATCTTAAACAGGCCTCTAGGATCTGGCAGATCTGAGCACCATGGCCTGTGTTCTGCCTCTGTATATCCTGGACTGTACTATGCCAGTTCTGGAGAAAACCAGTTACTGATGAGGACCAGTAGCTCCAAACAGAAACAGAAGACTGGGAGAGTGGCTCATGCCTATAATCCCAGCAACATGGGAAACAGCAGGTAGGAAGATCACAGTCTAAGGGATGATCACAGTCCTGGAAAAAACAAGCTACTATTTAAAAAATAATAATGCAAAAAAGAGCTGGGTGTGTGTGTCAGCCTAGCAAACTTGAACCCCTAAATTCAAACGCCAGTACTGCCACAGAAAGGAAAAAGTGAGATGGACTGCCTTGCTCATGGGCACAAGAGATGCAACCTGGGGCTCAGCTCATGGGACAAGGTAAAGCATGCAAGTGCCAAGGGACACGTCAGGCCCAAGTGGGAGAAAGGGGCAAGTGACTATCAGAGAAAGTGACCTTGGTTCTGGATTTTAGTGTCCCAAGAGTAAAAGAGATAGCCGGCCAGGGAGCAGCAGAGCCATTTGGCACATTTGAGGCTGGCATGGAGTGAATACAGCTGGTTTGGGGGAACACAGAGGGGCAGAGGTTAAGGATGGTGTGACACTGGATTACTGGGGAGTGTGGAGCTTATCCCTTGACCACAGAAACCACCATGAGATGAATTTTAAGCAGGAAGGATCTGGTTGGTTGGTTTTCAGGAAGCTGAACTCCTGCTGGAGCTGGGAAGCCCTGGCTGTGGGAGGAAGCTCTTGGTGCCTCAAGTGTGGTAGTGTGAGGCATGAGGAGATAGTGATTGTTTCTTCACATTTTTTATTTGTTGTTTTTCTATCTTTTTTTAAAAATAAGTTTTTTGTTGTGAAAATACTGTACAAAAGGGCTACAGTTACATGAGCAAAGTAATGAGTACATTTCTTAGCAAGTATTGTTGCCTCCTCCTTTGTTTTTCCCCTACCATCCCTTCCCTCCCACCTCCACAACTACACTCCCCCCCCCACTACCACCACCACACAAACACATTTTTCATTTGTAATACAATTATTTCTGCTGGTATTGGGACTTGAACTTGGGACCTGAGTGCTGTCCCTTAGCTTTTTCACTCAAGACTAAAGTTCTACCACTATAGCTTCACTTCCAGCTTTTTGATGGTTGACTGGAGGGAGATAAGAGGCTCTCAGGTTTATCATCCCCAGGCTGACTTTGAACTTCATCCTCAGATCTCACCCTCCTGAGTAACTAGGACTACAGGCTATGTCTACACAGCCTGTAATATATTTATTTTTTATTTTTTTATGCACCATTCCTGGGGCTTGAACTCAGGGCCTGGGCACTCTCCCTGAGCTTTTGTTCAAGGCTAGCATTCTGCCACTAGAGCCACAACCACCACTTCTGGCTTTTTCTGTTTATGTGGTACAGAGGAATCGAACCCAGGGCTTCATGCATGCTAGGCAAGCACTCTACCACTAAGGCACATTCCCAGACCTGTAACATAATTCTTTTTTTTTTTGGTCCGGACATGGGGCCTAAACTCTGGGCCTGGGCACTGTCCCTCAGTTCTTCAGCTCAAGGCTAGCGCTCTACCACTTGAGCTACTTCCGGCTTTTATTCTTTTTGCTTATGTGGTGCTGAGGAATCAACCCAGGGCCTCATGCATGCAAGGCAAGCACTCTACCACTGAGCCACCTTCCCAGCCCCTGTAATATAATTCTTTACATTAACAATTGCCTTTAAAAGGAAGAGGAGAGCATTTTGAGAGCTCAGTGCCGTGGCACTGTGGTAACAACCATCTGCCTGTGGGGTTTGAGTTTGGATCCTTTTCCCTTAGAGGGAAGTTTGAGAAACTCTTTTGCTTCTTTGCTTGAGGGGGCACTGGCTTTAGATCTCCAACGTTTAGATCTCCCCATTTACCACTGGGGACCAGACAGGCAAGAAAGACTGGCCACCTAAAATGAGGACATACATTTTCTGCTACTAAAGCACAGAAACTGGAAATCTGGGGAAAGATGTCTTTCTCTCCAGGACTTGTGGCAGGAGGTTGGGGCTGGGGTTTTCTCACTAGGAGATCACTTGTGTCCATGCTTCCCACTGTAAGTATGTCCCTTTTTGTTGTTGTTGTTTTCCCATGCTCAGGCCCTGCTTCTAGAGTTTTCTCTGAAACAATGTCTACCCGGAGCTCACGCTCGTCTGGCTGGAGCAAGGGGCTCTGTCTACCTTCTGGGAGCCAAAGGGTTAATCTCCATAGCTCATTGGCAGTTCTGCCTCTGTACAGGGCATGCTGGGATTTCCTCCCAGCTGTTTTACATCATGAAGATTTGTGTGTTGGGGAAATTCCAGGGCACAGCTGCAATTAATCTGCTGTTCAGTTTCCAAGCGGAGCAGGGATCGTGTAGGACGATTCTCTGGCTCCTTGCAGGAAAGAGGGCTCTACTCTCTCCTGACAGCGTCCCTCAGAGGCACCCTTTCCCAAGCCTGCCTGAGTCAAGTGGAACCAGCCCACCTGGCCAAGTGCTCAGTTTATTCAGCAAGGAGCCCAAGAGCTGAAAGTGACCCAGAACATTAGGAAAAAGGAGCAGAGGATGACATTGATAGCAACACTCAATACACAACAGCAAAGGCTTGTGCACCCTTATCTAGGATTGCAGAACTAAAATTTTTTAAGCTCTGGGCACTGGTGGCTCACACCTATAATCCTAGCTACTCAGGAGGCTGAGATCTGAGGATCTCAATTCAAAGCCAGCCCAGGCAGTATAGTGTGTGGGACTCTCCTAACCAGAAAGCCACAAGTGGAGCTATGGCACAAGTGGTAGAATACTAGCCTTAAAGGGGTACAGGGGAGAAGCTCAAGGGCACCAGTCCAGGCCCTGAGTTCAAGCCCTAGTACTAGCACTAAAAGATTAAAAAATTAAAGCATTCTGACTGGCCTTCCACAATATAGCTTAAGAAAAAAAACCACACAATCTAAAAGGGTTCTCTTGTGGAATGCAAGAGTGCTCTAGTATAAAAATCCATTACTGTGCATCCATCTCATGAATGAGTCTAACAAGAGAAACCACATGACCATTTTGGTGTACTGAGAGAATTCAACAACCATTCCAGTGAAAACAATGTGAAAATAAGAATAGAATCATAGTCATCCTTTCTTAACAAGGTAAAGACATGCTCTAAACCACAGCCTTATTCCACTTAACTGTGAATCACAATAGGAGAAACCCAGTCTCTCCTCCCCCAAGAGAAAAAAATATCTCCCAGATTCATTCTGATTGGGAACCTACATATTTGTCTTGTCTTGTACTAACAAGGCATGATGGCATATTAAATAGCAAATGTCCATCAACAATGCTTACACCTGCCATTATGGTTTGGTTTTCTTCTATTTCTGAATATCAGAAGAGTCCTTTGGCCAATGCCTCCACCAGTTATCCTAACTCCTTAGGAAGCTGAAATCTGAGGATTGCAGGGGTTTTTTTGTTGTTGTTGTTGTTGTTTTTTTGTCATTCGTGGGGCTTGAACTCTGGGCCTGGGCGCTGTCCCTCAGCTCTTCAGCTCAAGGCGAGCGCTCTACCACTTGAGCTACAGTGCCACTTCCAGTTTTATGGTGGTTTATTGGAGATAGGAGTCTCATGGTCTCTCCTGCCCGGGCTGGCTTTGAACCGAGATCCTCAGATCTCAGCCTCCTGAGTAGCTAGGATTACAGGCGTGAGCCACCAGCGCCCAGCTCTGAGGATTGCAGTTTAAACCAGCCTAGGCAAAAAAAAAAAAAAAGTCTGAGATTCTTGTTTCCAATTAACCATCATAAAAACAAAACGCTGGAGGTGTGACTCTAAACTCTCCACAAGTGGTAGCTACTACTGTAGCATTCCTATCAGTTGCAGTGATGACACATAGCTATGGCCAGAGTTGTTGTTTTTGTTGGTTGTGGGGCTTGAACTCTGGGCCTGGGTACTGTCCCTGAGCTCTTCAGCTCAAGGCAAACACACTACCACTTAAGCCACAGCGCCACTTCCAGCTTTCTGGTGGTTTATTGGAGATAAGAGTTTCGTGGACTTCCCTGCCCGAGCTGGCTTTGAACCATGATCCTCAGATCTCAGCCTTCTGAGTAAGTAGGATTACAGGCGTGAGCCACCGGTGCCCAGCCTTAGACTTTTATTAGTAAAGTGGGCATCCCAGAAGAGAGGCAGTTGGATGGTGCTATGTACAAATCCTCATTGGACCAGCCATGATATCCTGGTCAGGAGCTGAGCCTTAAGTTACCAGTTGAATAGAGCCCAGATGAAGCTAGGAGAAAACAACACTTTTAATTTACTCACATTCTATTATCAAGCAAAGCATCTATGTTCAGCCACGTGCCATTTACTCCCCGGAGACACACTCCACCCATCAGTGATTACCCCCAGGGTGATCACGGGGCTGGCCTCACCTGAGAAATTACTGCCAAGAAAAGCTTGATTTCCACTGCATGTTGGACTAGGCCTGACCTGAGAACTCAGAACTGCCCAACTACCTCCGAGTTCCTGGTACCCAAGTGACAAAGAACGTCATGGCTCCTGTTGCCCTGATTCATGATCTTGGGAATTTCTTAGGACTTGGAGTTGCCATTCAGGGGCTCAGTTGCAGTCCATCGCATCTTGCTTTAAAATCTTTTACTTTTAGATGGGAGCCGGTAGCTCACACCTGTAATCCTGGTTACTCAGGAGGCTGAGATCTAAGGATCATGGTTCAAAGCCAGCCTGGGCAGGAAAGTCCCATGAGATTCTTGTCTCCAATTAACCACCAGAAAACTGGAAGTGGTGCTATGGCTCAAATGGTGGAGCCCTAGCTTTGAGCTGAAGAGCACAGGGACCACACCCAAGCCCAGAGTTCAAGCTCCAGAACTAACCAAAAAACCCAAAAAACAAAAAACTTTTACCAGTCCTGGGGCTTAAACTCTGGGTCTGGGTGCTGTCCCTCACTTCTTCAGCTCAAGGCTAGCACTCTACCACTTGAGCCACAGCACCACTTCCAGCTTTTTCTGTTTATGTGGTGCTGAGGACTTGAACCCAGGGCCTCATGCATGCAAGCACTCTACCACTGAGCCACCTTCCCAGCCCCTAGTGCAGTGTTTTGTTATGTTTTGCTTTGTTTTTCTGTGGTCGTGGGGCTTGAACTCTGGACCTGGGAACTGACCCTCAGCTCTTCAGCTCAAGGCAAGCACTCTACCACTTGAGCCACAGTACCACTTCCAGTTTTCTGGTGGTTTATTGGAGATAAAAGTCTCACAGACTTTCCTTCCCCCAGCTGGCTTTGAACTGTGATCCTCAGATCTCAGCCTCCTGAGTAACTAGGATTACAGACATGAGCCACCAGCATCCATCTTATACTGCAGTGTTTTAAACAAATGTTCCAGTTGTTCTAGAATTCAGTGGGGAAACCTTTTTTTCTAACGACCATTTGGATAATAATACCATCATTTTCAGGCTATACAGAATTGGCAACATAGGCACGCAGGCTGAGGAACGGTCACTGAAAAGCATATATGTCTGTCCTATCACATACTAGATGATTTCAAGTGCCTTTTATGCCCCACAGGCCAAATGTTCCTCTCCTCTCTTCTTCATGTTTGGTGCCCACATATAAGTTCTAGCCATCTGCAGAATCTCTACAGAAGAACATTGATATCTGCATATCCATATAGCCTCTGGTGGGCCAGATAGTCAAAGAAGGGGAAAACCCATCTGAGCAAAGGAAATACTGCGGTCTGGTGGTATGCATAAAGATCCTGTTATAAAGAAGCTCAACATACAGGCTGCCTCACATCTGGTGCTCTACCACTTGAGCCACACCGCCACTTCTGTTTTTTTGTTGGTTATTTGATAAGAGATAGGAGTCTCCTGGATTAGTCTGCCTGGGCTGGCTTCAAACTGAGATCTTCAGATCTCAGCCTCCTGAGTAGCTATAATAGATAGACATGAGCCACTGGTGCTCTGCTATGATTTTTTAAATTTCTTCCCTGAAATTGAATTAACAAAGCAAGTAAAGAGTCAGGGTCTTGAACTCTGGGGCTTGAACTCTGGGCCTGGGCGTTGTCCCTCAGCTCTTCAGCTCAAGGCGAGAGCTCTACCACTTGAGCTACAGCACCACTTTCGGTTTTCTGGTGGTTTATTGGAGATAGGAGTCTCACGGTCTCTCCTGCCCGGGCTGGCTTTGAACCACGATCCTCAGATCTCAGCCTCCTGAGTAGCTAGGATTACAGGCGTGAGCTACCAGCGCCCGGCAGGGTCTTCATTCTGTATCCCTCTGAAACTTCCTGGAGCTGTCATTTTCTTTTTTTTTCTTTCTTTCTTTTTTTTTTTTTTTTTTTTTTTGTCGGTTGTGGGACTTGAACTCTGGGCCTGGGTGCTGTCCCTCAGCTCTTCAGCTCAGGGTGAGCGCTCTACCACTTGAGCTACAGCGCCACTTCCGGTTTTCTGGTGGTTTATTGGAGATAGGAGTCTCACGGTCTCTCCTGCCCGGGCTGGCTTTGAACCACGATCCTCAGATCTCAGCCTCCTGAGTAGCTAGGATTACAGGCGTGAGCCACCAGCGCCCGGCGCCTGGCTGGAGCTGTCATTTTTTATAGCACTCTAGTTCTCAAAGTAGTCTCAAGAAGTTTCCACAGAGAAGCTTGCCTTGCTGGTCGGCTGCCCAGAAGCACCCCATCAGTGTTGCCACTGGGACAACATGTGTGTTTTGGCTCCTGGCAAAGACTAATGGTTTGCTTATGGACACAATAGCTGCCATTTATCAAAAGTCTCCCACATGCCAGGTACTGTGTTCCATACCTGGCATTGCCCTCTGCTCCTTCTAACAACTAGTAAAGGCAGTAATAACAGCTTGCCTTCCTGTTGACAATAGACTGCAAGTAGTACGTCTCTTGTCCTATATCACTCGGCCCACCTTGGCTGAGTGAGACCTGATCCCATGGATGCTGGACTCAGCCCAGGTGGGCCCTTCCCAGGCTCCTAAAGTGTCCACACTCTTGCCAAGACCTCAAGATTTTTTCCATTAATGTGTGCGTGTTCATGCATTGGTGAGTGCAGAAGAGATCTGCCATTGGAGTAGGTTTTTTTTTTTTTTTTGGTCCAGTCGTGGGGCCTGAACTCTGGCCTGGGCGCTGTCCCTCAGCTCTTCAGCTCAAAGCTAGCGCTCTACCACTAGAGCCACAGCGCCACTTCCGGCTTTTTTCTTTTTGCTTATGTGGTGCTGAGGAATCAAACCCAGGGCCTCATGCATGCAAGGCAAGCGCTCTACCACTGAGCCACCTTCCCAGCCCCTGGAGTAGGTTTTTGCACTGACCCATAACAGAAGATGGGGTGCTAGGCAGTATTATCAAAGATGGGAGGGCTGGAGACTTAGCTCAGGTGGTAGAACACTAGCCAATGAGTAAAAGCAAGTGTCAGATACTGAGATCAAGTCCCAGCCTTGAAGGAGAAAAAGGGGGGGGGGAAGGATGAGAAGCTTCATAATAAAGATCAGCATCCTTGAAAGTAGGTCGGTAATTAATTACCCATGAATATATCATACTGAAGGTTTTCATTCCTTTGTTCTCTATATAGTCTTATAGAAATTGTTTCTTGGAGAGCACTGTGTGATACTGTAGGAGATGGAAATGGACCAAGACAGGTCTGTCATCTGGGAACCTCGGATTTGAGCCTTAGTGATCGGTTCTTATGGTCTGACCATTTGTGCTGGACTAAATCAGCTCTCTTCCTCACTTCAAAGTCCCGCTGAGTTGTGTTTTCTCCTCCCAGCAATGACAGAGGAGATGCTTGTTGTGGGGTAACTACATGTGTGTGCTGTATGCTGCTAGAGTTATTGAAGTTGACCCTGCTGGAAATGGTAATGGCTGTAACAGCACGCCTCCCTGTGACACCCATGACTTCACTACAGAGCTTTTCTCTGCTCACTTTGGATCCTGTGAGGCTGCATCTCACCCATTGCTTTGTGTTTTCTGTCCCTGTGCAGTACCTGCAGATGAAATGGCCCCTCCTTGATGTCCCCTCCAGTGCCACAGTCAAAGACACGAGGTCACCATCTCCAGCACACTTGGTAAGTCTGTTTCAACTACATCATCCTTCTAGCTGGCTTGTCCCTACTTCTGCCTCCTCTCCACTTTCCACTAGCTGCTGGGGTCTGCCAGTGCTCCTCTAGTATGCGAGAACAATCAGTTAGCAGTGACATTGTGTCTTACATACTCTGCACACACATGTACACCTCTTGCCTCTCAGCCAAAGGCACACACACACACTTGATTAGAAACATATGATCCTGACCATTAACCTTGGTCCTTTATACCTGTCCTTTATACAAGTCCTTTGTACCTGACCTCTGGATCCTGTGCCCCAGTTCACACAGGCACAAGGTCTTTTCCATCATATTAGAGCTCATTCAGAATCAACTACTCTTTTGTCTCTTGGCTGCCAGGCCACAGTTGAAGAGACTTCCCTAAACCAGCTGTTAGAGGGAAGAATCTATTAAAACATGTGCCAGCAAAAAGTCCAGGGCCTCTTTTGCCAAACCCACTGACCATAGTGGCCTGCAAATGAAGGACCTGGGGCTCTGGGGAGGCAGGCACAAGAAGATCTGAGTGGGTTTTCTCACCTCCTCAGGACTTGCAGAGGACTGGAATCCAAAGGAGATGAGACCAGTCCTTGAAACTTAGCCTTACATTCCATTTTTCTGAACTGTGGAGGTTTAAATCAGTGCCTGCCCTCTACTTACCCACTCACCTCACAAAGCTTTCCAGTGTTCATTCTCTGCGCAGTGACTCAAAAGAGGGTGCAGTTAGAGGACCCACAGCTGCCTCAACCTGTCTTGCTTTATAGACAAGGAAAACTCAGACTTCTTCATTGCCAGCAAAAAGATTGTTGCAACTTTATTACGGAAATATTCAAGGATCTATAAAGTAGAGCACATTACATAATGAGCCCTGTTTTCCTTCACCCACACTCCCCCCCTCGCACCACATTGTATTTTAAAGCAAATCCCAGACCTATTATTTCCTCTCAGGACATCTTAAGATATTCTGATACTCTTGCTCACTAAAAGCTTAGAGTCCAGTTGAGGGGACAGAGGATCTAACGTAGAATATAAATAGTGGTGCAGTGGAGCGTTTATCATTTCCAGCCACCATCGGGTCAGCTTCCATTGGCAGAGAGATGGTTTGCAACACGATGGATGTCAAGTGCAGCTCTCAGATGACTGTGATAGTCAACCTCCAGGAAGGCAGGCAGGCAGGGATGGCTGGGTAAAAGGAGTGGGTGGTCAGATTAGCCATCTAGAAAAGGGTGCCACAGGACAGGCAAACTTCTGGCGGCACATTCTGTGGCTGGTCAGGAGGGCATGGGCATTGGACAAGCATGCTAACAAGCATGGCGCTAGTTCCCAGTGTCCTGACAGGTACAAGTTACAGGTGCCCTCTAGTGGTCGGAGTCAGCTACCGTGGAAGATATCCATTGGGCATCTACATCACCACAAACCTGGCTTGTCCCCTTGCAGCCAGCCACCTTTCTCTAACTTTCTCCCATCCCTGCTCCCCCTTACCTGTCTTATGCCATTCCCTAGTCCCAGGAGCAGAACTAAATATGTTAGGGCCTAGCCTGCTGTCCCATCTCTATTTACAAACTGTCTTTTATTTTTTCCCCTGGCTGCTTTTAGAGAATGTGATTTCCCTTTAAAAACTTATCCCTAACTCTAAATTTCTCATCTGTCCTGTAGCACAAAGCATTCCATGTCTGAGAAGCCTGTTTCCAGCCTTCATCCTGTGAACACCTCCCTACTTCTCTTCTAAAATCTACTACCCAGAGTCTCACACGTCCTTGCAGTGACAGTCCGAGCTCAGTTCTCTAACTGCCATTCAATAACTATGCTCAGTCAACACAAGTGACGTCTGACAATATTCACTACTCTCTGCTTCTGTGGCTGGCTCTGAGATACACTATAAACATACAGTTTCCATCCTCGTCTTTTCTAAGCTTTTGTTTTCTTTCTAGACTCTTTTCCTCAGACCTGCTCCTTGTCAGTTACTTTCTTGGTGTGACAGAAAAGTATGTGAAGTTCCTAAACTCTCAAGAAGGTTCTGTGGTCCCACTTGAAACTGCCAAACATCCATAGATGTGTGATCTGCAAGTAATAATACAGCACTGTGGCAGGGCCAGAGGTGTCTCACTTTGAGAGCAGACAAGTATGAACTGTTGATACACATTGCATTATACGTAGCAAAATGGACAATTTTCTGGGAAATTACATATTCTCATATGATTTATTCTATATGGCAAAGCAGAAACAGACTTCAAAACTTAAGTGACACTTGGAGGTGTGGGATAGGGAGGACAAAAAATGTGAATGTGAGATTGTTCCGATTGGGAGAAGACCTCTATTTTCCATTTTAGAGTCGAGCAGTTCATTCCAACTCTTGCCAGGACTATACATGTAGGCTGAAGATCTGCGATGCCTGAAGAGGAGGGTGTTTGTGTCGGAGGTTATAAAATGCAGCAAGTTTGAAACCGAGATTCTACTTCCTTCTCTTTGTAAGGCTTCAGGGAAATGACCTCATCTATATTGTCCTCAGTTTCCTCATCTATTAAATGGGGATTAGAGGAAGGTTGACGTCATAGGCTTGTGCAGAAATGAGCTGATATGTTGTAATTAGTGTAGCATTGTACCTAGCACAAAGTAACTCACTTCTCCCATCCCAACACCATCGCTGTGGCTGCCATTGCTATTATTAAGAAATTAGAAAGGGAATGAACAATTAAAATCCTGTTTAATTAGCAAAACTTAAGAGGTAACTGAGAGCCCAAATTAGGTGCCAGAACAAATGGACAGACTGCAAAGGTAATAGAGATAATGAGGCCATACAATTTAACATCTAATCCCCCAAGGATAAGATTTAATTGGTCTGGGGTGGGGCTCTCCGGAGGATTCTAAGGGGGCAGCCAAGTTGAGATTCACTGCTGAAATTTGTAAATCACAAATTGGAAGCAAAGCACAGGAAGGAGATGAAGACAGTCCAGTATACGGGAGGCAAGTTTCCCTCTAAGGTAGAGGTGTAAAGCTGGAAGGTTTTTAGGAGTCATCAAAGATTAGACATTGGCTTTCTTAGTAGAGAAATTAAAATACTATCCAAGCCAGGGACTAGCGACCCACTCCTGTAATCCTAACTATTGGGGAGGCTGAAATCCAAGGATCTGGGCTCTAAAGCCAATCTAACTAGTAAAGTCCATGAGTCTCTTATCTCCAGTTAGCCAGCAAAAAGCTAGAAGTGGGGGTACAGCTTAAGTAGTAGAGGGTCAGCTTGAGGAAAAAGGCTAAGGGATAGCCACCAGGCCCTAAATTTAAGTTCTAGTATTAGCACACATATATCTACACACACACACACACACACACACACACACACACACACACACACACACACACACACACACACACACACACACACACACACACACACACACACACACACACACACACACACACACACACACACACACACACACACACATTTTAAGAAGAGGCTTACCCTGGGAGTAGAGCAAATGAAGAAAAGAGCTTGCATACTTGCAGAGATTTAAGTGAGTCATTTGGAAGCTGTCTGTTAAGGAAATGTGTATAAACAAGTCATAACCAGGCCAGGCTGAGGGTGGAGTGAAACATAGCCACATTTTGATGCCTATAAAGCAAGTTTTAAAACCCGATTACAAAAATATTTCATATTATTGTAATGCAGTGCTTGAGGATTTTTGTCCAGACAAAGCATGGCCCTGTGGGCCTGGGCCATGTGTCCCCTGTACTCCCTGCAGGGAGTGCTGTGTCTAGCCATACAAAACAAAAACACACTTCCACATCTGTCTTGTTCATATTTATTTGCCCTGCATCTATTATAATAATGCCACGGGAGATTATGTTAAATGCATAGAAGAATAAAAGCTTTGGTAAAAGATCAATACTCCTGGGTCTGGGAAGGTGGCTCAGTGGTAGAGCACTTGCCTTGCATGCATGAGGCCCTGGGTTCGATTCCTCAGCACCACATAAGCAGAAAAAAAAAAGCCCGAAGTGGCGCTGTGGCTCAAGTGGTAGAGTGCTAGCCTTGAGCTGAAGAGCTAAGGGACAGTGCCCAGGCCCAGAGTTCAGGCCCCACAACCAGACCCAAAAAATAAATAAACCAAAAAACAAAAGATCAATACTCCTTCATTTACTCCAAGTTTATTCTTCTCATTGAGAATTTTAAAAATTAAACAATAGCCAGCCAGGCACTGGTGGCTCATGTCTGTAATCCTAGTTATTCAGGAGGCTGAAATCTGAGGATGGCACTTTGAAGCCAGCTTAGGCAGTAAAGTCTGTGAGACTCTTGTCTCCAGTAAACTACTCAGAAAACGCTGGAAGTGACACTGTGGCTCAAGTGTAAGAGTGCTAGTCTTGAACAAAAAAAGTTCAGGGACAGCGCCTAGGCCCTGAGTTCAAGCCCCAGGACTGGCACAAAAATAAATTAAATCAATAAATATAGGCAAGCATGCTGGATCATGTTTGTAATTCTAGCTACTCAGGAGGCTGAGATTAGAGACCCTATCTTAACCAATTAAAAAAAAATAGGATGCCTAAATGGGGAGATTATGTTTAGTACCAACCCTAGGCAGAATATGAGACTCTATTTAAAAAAATAATAAGTAAAAAAAGATGGGGACATGATTAGAAAACAAGCAGTTGCCTTGCAAGTACAAAGCTCCCAAGTTCAAACCTCACTACCACATGCATATGCATGCATGTGAAGGTGTGTATGTGTCTGTGTCTGCGTGTAGCACCATAAGGGTATTAAGGGAATTAAATTTGAGATTTAAGAACGTGCCTCACAATTTTGACAGATGTAAATAATATTAGGTAAAAGAAGTTCTGGGGGCTGGGAAGGTGGCTCAGTGGTAAAGCGCTTGCCTTGCATGCATGAGGCCCTGGGTTCGATTCCGCAGCACCACATAAGCAAAAAAAAAAAAAAAAAAAAAAGGAGTTCTGATTTTCTTTTTTACAAAAGCCATAATAAATTAGTAATGCAAGAGAGAGAAAAAAAGAAAGTGGCTCACAGATTCATAGATGCAATTGGAAAAATCTGTAGAATAGTCTAGCCTGGAGAAAAGTGTGATGTTTTTAAAATACAAAGAACAAACCAAAAAACTACAGAAAATATTAATTAGTCCTAGGTGGCAAATTTTTATACTTTTCTGTTTTAACAACAAAAAAAAATTTTTTTTTTTTTTTTTTTGCAGACTTCACGTGTTACGAAGTCAGGGGTTTAGGTTTGTTTTGTTTTGTTTTTTGTGATGGGGGCAGGTTTTTTTCCTTGTAACAATTCAGTGGCTTGCGACAAGCACTTCTTTTCCACTCTGTGGCTCCTTTAAGTTAGGGATGACGGTCAAGTTTTCTTCACGTGGCTCCCATTCCTGATACATGCGGTCCCAATGTGTGTATACTGCTCATGATCTATGGCAGATGTATAAGAAGGAAAGCACATCTATTGATTGGTTGGCTGGTTGATTTTTATTGTGAGGATTGAAACCTGGGCCTCAACCATGCTAGACCCTCTATGCTTGCTTAAGCTCCTGTCAGGAAAGCATGTTTAAAAGTTTCCTCTGGGGCCCTGGGTTCGATTCCTCAGTACCACATAAGCAGAAAAAAAAAAAGAAAAAAAAAGCCAGAAGTGGCGCTGTGGCTCAAGTGGTAGAGCGCTTGCCTTGAGCTGAAGAGCTGAGAAACAGCGCTCAGGCCCAGAGTTCAGGCCCCACAACCGGATCCAAAAAAAAAAGTTTCCTCTAGTCAGGCTTTGGTGGCTCATACCTGTAATCCTAGCTATTCAGGAGGCTGAGCTTGGATAATGGCGGTTCAAAGCTAGCCAGGCAGCAAAATCCACATATTCTTATCTCCAGTTAACCAACAGAAAACCAGAAGTGGCACTATGGCTCAAAGTGGCAAAGTACTAACCTTGAGCAAAAAAAAGCTCAGGGACAAAGCCCAGGCCCTGAGTTCAAGCCCCATGGATGACCAAAAAAAATTTTTTTTCTCAGGGCTGGGAAGATGGCTCAGTGGTAGAGTGCTTGCCTTGCATGCCTGAGGCCCTGGGTTTGATTCCTCAGCACCACATAAGCAAAAAGAAAAAAGCCGGAGGTGGCGCTGTGGCTCAAGTGGTAGAGCGCTCACCTTGAGCTGAAGAGCTGAGGGACAGCGCCCAGGCCCAGAGTTCAGGCCCCACGACCGGACCCAAAAAAAAAAAATTTTTTTTTCTCAATTTGTGTTGGCTCTTAATCCATTGGTCCAAGCAAGTCATAGAGGCAAGGCTATTATCAGTGGGGCAAGGGAATGAAAGATTGTAAATAATAAAAACTTACAGCCGGGCGCTGTTGGCTCACGCCTGTAATCCTAGCTACTCAGGAGGCTGAGATCTGAGGATCGCGGTTCAAAGCCAGCCCGGGCAGGAGAGACCGTGAGACTCCTATCTCCAATAAACCACCAGAAAACCGGAAGTGGCGCTGTAGCTCAAGTGGTAGAGCGCTCACCTTGAGCTGAAGAGCTGAGGGACAGCGCCCAGGCCCAGAGTTCAAGCCCCACGACCAACCAAAAAAAAAAAAACAACAACTTACATATGTGACCCAAATTATTGATCTTCTCTAGCATTTAGAAAATATTGCAGAACATACTCTAAAAAGAAAGGAATTATCATTGCATGTGAATTCTGTCCAGTTTTGTCATTTTTTTACACCTTTGGAGGGATCAAGATTAGAATTTTTGCCAGGCACAACTGGCTCATGCCTATGAGTCCTAGCTATTCAGGAGGCTGAGAGCTGAGGATCATGGTTCGAAACTAACCCAGGCAGGAAAGTTCATGAGACCCTTTAAAAATTTATTTATTTATTTATTTGGGTTAGTGGTACCAATAGAATCAAACCCAGGGCCTCATGCATTCTAGGCAAACACGCTACCACTAAGCCACATTCCCAGGCCTTCATGAGACTCTTATCTCCAGTCAACCTCCAAAAAGCCAGAAGTAAAGCACTAGCCTTGAGCACAAAAGCCCAGGGACAGCACCCAGGTCCTGAGTTCAAGCCCTCTGACTAGCACTGATGCGGGCGCGCGCACGCACACACACACACACACACACACACACACACACACACAGAGAGAGAGATTAGAATATTTTGGTGGCTCACGCCTTTATCCTACTCAGAAGACTTAGTTCAAAGCCAGCTTGGGTAGGAAAATCTGTGAGAATCTTATCTCCAATAACTACTCAGAAAAACCCAGAAATAGTGTGTCTCAAGTGGTAGAGTACTAGGAAAAGAGCTTAGGGATGGACAGTGCTCAGACCCTGAGTTCAAACCCCAAAACTGACTCCCCCCAGAAAAGACAAAAATAATTTCTCTTGGTTGTCATCTTCTTACTATTAGAAGGACCCTACCCTACTAAAAGCATTTAGACCTGGCAGCTCTGTGTGTGTGTACGCATGTGCGCGTATGTGTGTGTGCGTGTGTGTGTGTGTGTGTGTGTGTGTGTGTGTGTGTGTGTGTGTGTGTGTGTGTGTTTTGATATAGGAGTTGAACTAGTAAAGTTAGGGCCTTGCATTCTCATACTTTCATACTTTTTGTACTAATAGCTGCTGCATAGATAATTAGAGATAACACTCTCATGGACTTCCCACCCTCCACCCCCACCCCCACCCCAGGCTGGCTTCAAACTTTGATCTCAGCCTTCAGATCTCAGGCCTCTAAAGTAAGTAGTATTACAGATGTAAGCAGCCAGCACCCACCCTAACATCATCTTACACATCATTTTAATTTTATTTTTTTTAACTTGTCAAGGGGCTTGAACTCAGGGTCTGGATGCTGTACCTGAACTCTTTCCCTCAAGGCTAGTACTCTACCACTTTGAGCCACAGTTCCACTTCTAGTTTTCTGGTGGTTAACTGGAGATAAGAGTCTCACAGACTTTCCTCCCAAGTCTCGCTTTGAACCACAATTCTCAGATCTCATCCTCCTGAGTAGCTAGGATGACAGGTGTGAGCCACCGGCACCCAGCTTGCTTGTCATTCTTTGTCCCTTATTAGACATATCAGAATGATCCCGGGAGCTTGTCAAACTCATGCCTGCCAGGCCCACCCATAGAGTTCTAATGGAATTTAGTGGCAGCTGGAACATTTGGGGATTGTGAAACTTTCCAGGTGGTTCTTTTGTTGTTGTTGTTGGTGGTGGTGGTAGTGGTAATGGTGGTGGTCGTCATAGGCCTTGAACTCTGGGCCTGGGCACTGTGCCTCAGCTCTTTAGCTCAAGGCAAGCACTCTACCTCTTGAACCACTGCCACTTCTGGTTTTCTGGTGCTTAATTGGAGATAAGAGTCTCACAGGAGACCCTGCCCGACCTGGCTTTGAACCGAAATCCTCAGATCTCAGCCTCCTGAGTAGCTAGGATTACAGGCATGAGCCACCAGCACCTGGCATCCAGGTGGTTCTTTAGCAGGCCTCAGAATCATCTAGAGGGCTGAAAGGAACTGGGTAAGGGGAAATGCATGTGACCAAGAAATGAATCATTCCCCTTAGTACTGAGGATTGAACTCCCTCCTGCTTGCTAGGTAAGCCCTTCCCAATTTGAGCCATGTCTCCAGCCCCATATGTGTGTGTGTGTATGTATACACATATATGTAAATGTATTTACATACACACACTATATCTACACACATATACACTTTTTCCCCCCTGAGTAGGGTTTCACTTTATGCCCTGGACAGCCTACATACTTCCTTCTGTTGTTAGGAATGGCAGGTGCATTCCATAGCATCCAGCCATTATAATTCCTTTGTAGCTGTGTCAGCATGCCCAGAATTGGTTGAGATGTAGTCTCAAGAAGTTTTATGCGGGCTGGGAAGGTGGCTCAGTGGTAGAGCACTTGCCTTGCATGCTCGAGGCCCTGGGTTTGATTCCTCAGCACCACATAAGAAAAAAAAAAGCCAGAAGTGGTGCTGTGGCTTGTGGTAGAGTGCTAGCCTTGAGCTGGAGAGCTGAGGGACAGCGCCTAGGCCCAGAGTTCAGGCCCCACAACCGGACCAAAAAAAAAAAAGAAAGAAAAAGAAGTTTTATGCCTGGGCTGTCCTTAAAATGTGGTTCTCAAAAATTACTAACAGAGTTAAATAAATAAAATCACTGCTCAGAAGGCAATTTCCAGTTTTCAGAGCATTTTTAGCTCTCCTTTTGCCCTCCAGAGATTCTGGATTTATCTTCACATTTTTCTCTGTTCTATCCCTCCTCTTTCCCTTCTCTTTTTCCACGCCCCCCCCTTTTTTTTCTATACTGAGGATTGCGCTCAAGGCCTTTGCACTACCACTTGTATATGATCAGCCCTATCTTTGTATCTTTCATAGCCTGCAGCACACATGGTGCATGCCATGTGTCAGTAGCTGAGAAAGTTTTACTTTATTGCGTTTTCCACATCGTCATTTTAACTCGGGACCTCACGTTTGTAAGTTTTCATGCTTAAGTGATGACTCCTGTCCTTTTGTCTTTTCTTTTTCTTTTTCTTCTTGTCGTTCGTGGGGCTTGAACTCTGGGCTTGGGCGCTGTCCCTCAGCTCTGAAGTTCAAGGCGAGTGCTCTACTGCTTGAGCCACAGCACCACTTCGGTTTTCTAGTGATTTATTGGGAATAAGAGTCTCATGGAGTTTCCCGCCTAGGCTGGCTGGTTTTGAACTGTGGTCCTCTCAGCCTCCTGAGTAGCTAGGATTACAGGCATGAGCCACTGGCGCCCAGCTTCCTTTTGTCTTTTCACATAGAATCTCAAGCTAACTTTGTCTAGCTTTGTCTGGACCAGCCTTAAACTGAGATTTCCCCCTGCTGTTATTACCTGCCTTAAGATTATAGGCATTCACCACCTCAGCTATTTGGGGTTTTGTGTGAAAAGGGTCACTTTAGATTGCTCAGGCTGAGTTTGACTTATCTTCCTGCCTCTAACTACTGAGTACTAGAATCACAGCTTTTTTGTTTGTTTGGTTTTTGTTATTTTTTAGTGCTGGGGATTCAACGTAGGGCCTCACTCGTGCTAGGCAAAAGCTCTGCCACTGACCTATATCCCCAACTGGGATTTTCTTTTTTTTTTTGTCAGTCATGGGGCCTGGGTGTTGTACCTGAGATTTTTTTGCTCAAGGCTCGTGCCTTGTTGTCTGGGCTGGCTTTGAATAGCAACCCTCAGAACTTAGCCTCCTGAGTCGCTAGGATTATAGGACTTGAGCCACCAGCACAGACTAGTTAGAAAGTATTGATAAGCAACATCACTTCCTCTTCCTTCTGTCCACATCTCAACATAGAGCCCTCCCTGGATTCCATTCTCTTCTATAGCCTCTCTGACCATTTCAGATCCCACTCTATGGGGCTGTGCAGTGCTGTCCACAGGTAGTTTTGTTATGCACAACTCGTTTCCTTTTTCCTCCAAATTCTGTTTTTATGCAGTCTCAGGAAAGCAGTCCTGACCTCTCCATATCAGTAATATATAATCCCAGAGACTTTAGCCACACACTGGTGTGTGTGCGTGTGTGTGTGTGTGTGTGTGTGTGTGTGTGTGTGTGTGTGTGTGTGTGTGTGTGTGTGTGCACCAGTACTGGGGCCTAGGTACTATCTCTTAGCTTTTTTACTCAACTGCTCTACCACTTGAGTCACAGTTCCACATCCAGCTTTTTGGTGGTTGAGATGAGAGTCTCATGGACTTTTCTGCCTAACTGGCCTGGAACCATGATCCTTAGATCTCAAAGTTCCTAACTTCTTTACAAATGATGGTAAAAGAGAAGCCTCTACTTTGCTAGAGCTATAAACACTCATACTTCCTATCTCTGAAACTATGGTTAGGAGAAGAATAATGAGTAAACATTAGCGTCAGGGGCTTAGTGGAGGCTTCAGACCAGTATGCAGGAACAAGCAGCAAATGCAGGAGTTGGGGGAGGGGGTGACTGAAGAGAGAGAGAGGACACATCCTTCCTTTGGATTCAGAAACTTGAGGAGATTTGGCTGGGCCAAGTCCAGAAACAGATACTAGGTATAGTGGTTCACGTCTATCATCCCAGAACTTGTGAGTCCAAGGCAGGAGGATCACAGGTTCTAGGTCAGTCTGATTAAGGTAAAAACAGCACAAGTGCATTTAAATAGAAGAGATACCTGAATCCACGTGACTTGTAGTACTGATTCAGATCTGAGATGTTGTTTAAATGATTGCATGTGGCACTTAGGCTTCCACTATATAAGGTGTATTGGTTAGATGCTGGTGGCTCATGCCTCCAATCCTAACTACTCAGGAGTCTAAGATCTGAGGATCTTGATTTAAAACCAGAACAGGTAGGAAACTCCATGAAACTCCTGTCTGGTTAACCACCAAAAAGCAGAGCTGTAGCTCAAGTGGTAAAGGCCCAGCCTTGAGCAAAAAACTAAGGGACAGTACCCAGGTCCTGAGTTCAAGGCCCAGTCCTGGCTAAATAAATAAGAAGAAAGAAAGAAAAGCACACCTCTGTCTTGCATTTGACTTTATACTCTGAATGGATGCTGCTTCTGTAAGTTTTAGTTTCTCTATCTTGCATAATGAACAGGGACTTAATGCTTAACCAGGAATTCATTAACTAAATTCTTTAATTAAATTTAATTAAATTCATTAATTAAATTCATTAATTAAATTCTTCTATGAGATAAATCAATATGCTTTCAAAATGATGTGAAAACTTGTTGGTATTATCTAAGTATTTGACAGGCAATATGCTATTGACAAGCAAATTTTAGGGCCTAAAACTTATTAGGTAGCTGCTCTACCACTTTGGCCATGCCTCTAGTCTGTCTCTAGCTTTTTTGTTATTTCAGCTGTTTGAAAATACCACACTCCCAAAAGCTCTCTCAGAGCATATCTGTATTCTAATTCTATATTCACACCACAGGTCTTTTCACTGTTGTTACTATGGTATTGGTCATGAATGGTTACATTTGTTATTGTTTGTATCATTTTCCTAAACCAATCTTAAGAATTACAGATATATAAGACAACCATATGTTGTAAAGTGCAAATCTAACAAGAACTTGGTGGTGAACATGCTGTTACTTTCATACTGCCTGGTCAATACAACCTTCCTTGCATACATCCACATCAACCACACTACTATCAATTAGGCATTTTCACTTAATATTTAAAAAAATAATTATATGCATATGGTTTATGAAATACATACAAATTAGATGTATGTGTAGGTAAACCACCTTTCTAATCAGCCTCAAGAGAACTATTTTCCGTTAGCATGGGGCTTGAACTCTGGGCCTGTCCTCTTCAGCTCAAGGGCGAGCACCCTACTGCTTGAGCCACAGCGCCATTTCCGGTTTTCTAGTGGTTTATTGGAGATAAGAGTCTCACGGACTATCCTGCCCGGGCTGCCTTTGAACCGAGATCCTCAGATCTCAGCCTCCTGAGTAGCCAGAATTACAGGTGTGAGTCAACGGCGCCCTGCGCCCTGCTCCCTTAGCAATTTTTAAAACCACATATAGGTAATTCCTGTCTTTCCCTCCCAGTTTATTTTCTGAACAACGCTGCCACCTAGTGGGAGACAGTTACAAGTAACTAATAAAGCATTTAGGCACGATAACCTAGATTTCTGAGTGTAACCAGTTTCTTATTTTGTGTGAGTTTGCCATCCTCTAAAGAGGCCAAACTCAACAGCATATAGGCAGTCAGAACATCATAGTACTACTGCCTGTTGAAAATGGCTATAAATGGTGTAAATTGATGTAAATTAACAATTGATAGGTGAAGCCTGGTAAGGTGATGCGTGCCATGATCCCAGCATTTGAAAGGCTGAATCTGGAAAGGATTTTGAATTCTACATAGTGAGACTGCCTTTACAGAAAAATACCAAGGGTCGGGGCAGGAGATGGGATTATGGTAGAAATGAGTTTGTTCAAAGTGTACAGTATGCATGTACAGAAATACCTCAACAAAACCCACTGACTACAAAATATAAACTGATTCAAAAGTAAAAGCATGGCTCAAGGTGTAGAGTGCCAGCTTGGAAAGGAAACTCCATTATTGTCAATAATAAAAACATTTACTAAAAGATAAAATTTAATTAAAAGATTGGGAGGGGGAGGGGAATGTGGCTTAGTGGTAGAGTGCTTGCCTAGCATGCATGAAGCCCTGAGTTTGATTCCTCAGTACCATAAACAGAAAAGTCCAGAAGTGACGCTGTGGCTCAAGTGGTAGAGTGCTAGCCTTGAGCCAAAGAAACCCAAGGACAGTGCCCAGTCCCTGAGTTCAAGCTCCAGGACTGGAAAAAATAAAAATAAAAGATTAGGAGGGCACAGAAGTGGAAAGACAAAGGGTGAACAGATGCAGAAGTGGTGCTCACTAGATTCTATGTTGAAAATGAACCATGACACTTGTGGGTGGGTGGGGATGGGAGGGAAAAACAGAGAAGAGCAAGGGAAGGGGTGGTGTAACTATAACCCCTCTACATCACCTTTAATATAATATATAATAATATAATATAATAATAACAATTTTTTAAAAGATGACTAAAAATTGGTGCTGAGGCCAGGGAATCATGAGTTTAAAGCCAGGCTGAGCTATGTAAGAAGTCCAAGAAAAGAAAGAAAATGAGTACAAAATAGGTATAACAGGAGGTAAACCAAAGTGATAATTGAGCTAAATGATGTGACTGTTTTATAAGTATTTTATGGTAAGGGGCTGGGAGGTTGGCTCAGTGGTAGAGCACTTGCTTGCATGCATGAGGCCCTGGGCTCAATTCCTCGGCACCACATAAGCAGAAAAGGCCAGAAGTTGCACAGTCGCTCAAGTGGTAGAGCACTAGCCTTGAGCTGAAGAGCTGAGGGATAGTGCCAGAGCCCAGAGTTCAGCCTGTATGACCGACCAAAAAAAAAAAAAAAGTGACCAAGGACTGATACCCTGGTAGTCAAAAAAAATATTTTATGGTAGAGTTTGTGCTCCCTACTTAAAAAAAAAAATAAAACTTTTACTCATAAGGCGTGTTTTAAATAGTAGATGATAATTACAAGTAAAAATTGAAAATATAGAAAAAGAAACAAAATCACTCATCATTAGACTTAAAATATTAGACTGCTTACATTCTGGTGTGCTTCTAGTTAGTCTTTAAAAAATTGTCATTTGTATATTTATGTGCTCTGTGTCACTTTATCACCTTCACTTTGGTAATAGTCTTTCTGCCTAAAGGATAAAAAGCACCCTTTAGATGAGGCTTTTTGTAGAAACCCATATATATTATTCAGATGCATTTTTTTTTTTAGAAATCTGATCTACAGAGGCCAGGTGCCTGTAGTTCACACCTGTAACCCTAGCTACTCAGGAAGCTGAGATCTGAAGATCGCAGTTCAAAGACAGCCAGGCAGGAAAGTCTGTGAGACTCTTATCTCCAATTAATCACCAGAAAACTGGAAGTGACGCTGTGGCTCAAGTGGTAGAGTGCTCGCCTTGAGCTGAAGAGCTGAGGCACAGTGCCCAGGCCCAGAGTTCAAGCTCTACAACTGAACAAAGAAAAGAAAAACATCTGATCTACACATTATTTTTTATAGTCCTAGTGTACTGGCCTCAGCCTCTAAATTTCAGCTGTTTGGGAAGCAGAAGCAGGAGGATCCCAAGGTCATAACCAGCCCAAGCAAGGTTAGGAAAACCTTGTCTTACAAACTAAAAATGAAAGGTCTAAGAGCATAGCTCAAGTGGCAGAGCCCTTGGCTAGCATATAGAAGAAACCTTGGATTCAATCCCCAATCTTAAGGGATAAATGATTTCTTCTACTTTCATTTCTGTTGTATGTTTTTTTTTTTTTGGGGGGGGGGTCCGGTCGTGGGGCCTGAACTCTGGGCTTGGGTGCTGTCCCTCAGCTCTTCAGCTCAAGGCTAGCGCTCTAGCCACAGCGCCACTTCCGGCTTTTTTTTTTTTCTTATGTGGTGCTGAGGAATCGAACCCAGGGCCTCATGCATGCAAGGCAAGCGCTCTACCACTGAGCCAACTTCCCAGCCCTCTGTTGTATGTTTTTGTATGAAGACATCATCAACAGCCAGAAAATAAACAGGTGGAAACAGTAAGACAAAAAAAATTTACAATTTTTATGGTATATCCACTGAGCCTACCTGCATGAGATGATAGGAAATTGCCCAAGTGAAGTCCATCTCTACCAGTAGAGCTAACCTAGCAATTGTGATATTAAGGGTCTGGTTTTCTAGTGCTCATTTCTGTGCAATCTGTGAAAAATGCAACAAGACCATCGTCATCACAGGCACCTCCAGGAAGTATGCCAATCAACGTTAGCATTATAAGTTCCAAATAAAAGGAAAGAAAGAAAGGGCTGGTAGAATCTACAGTGAAATATTCAAACAGGAACATGGGTGTTTGGAGTCCTGGCCCTTTTAAACAAATCTCGTCTGTCTTCATCCAACTTGGAATTCATTTCTTAGATGTTCTACCTATGTTGACTCAACAGTAAGGATGTTTATCACACAGTGACAGGAGAGATGGGAGAATGATGTAAGGGGTGACATTTGGTACTCACGAACTGACATGTTGAGACTCCTTTGAACAACTACTGAAGGATAATTTAAACATGAGAAATAAAAACAGCTGGTGCTGGTGGCTCACAACTATAATCCTAGCTACTCAGGAGGCTGAGATCTGAGGATTGTGGTTCAAAGCCCAGCCCAGGCAGAAAAGTCTATATGGCTCTTATCTCCAATTAAACATCAGAAAACAGGAAGTGGAGCTGAGGCTCACAGTGTTAGAGTGCTAGCAAAAAAGTGCTCAGGACTGACAAACAAAAATACAAAAATTTTTAGAAAGTGACATTTTATGCAACACCCACACTGGAAATATGGCATCACGCACAATGTCTGCTCCTTATGAAACCTGGCAAGAAGCTCTAATTGCCCCCTATCATAGAGACAAGGAAACCAAGCCCAGAAGACTTAAAGGACTTCATGTGGCAAGTAAATGGCAAGGCTGGGGCTCCTCTCTGCTCTGTGGGGGTGCAACCAAACCAGTATTTTGCTTTTCTTTTTTTAATTGTGAAAATACTGTACAGAGGGGTTACAATTACATGGGCAAGATAATGAGTACATTTCTTATAAAGCATTGTAGCCTCCTCCTGCTTTTTTTTTTTTCTTCTCTCTCTCCACTACCTCCTTCCCTTGAGCCCAAAACATCTGTTGAGCCAGAATATTTGGTGGCACCCAGGAGGCTGGGGCATGAGGATTGTGAGTTCAAGGCTGACCAGTTCTGTAGCAAGCCTGTCTGGAATAGAATAGAATAGAACAGAACAGAATAGAAATTGGTTTACCAATTCTAAGTTATACAGGCTTTTAGTATCTCTGATAGGAAGATACATCATGAAATCCAATGTTTCTTCCTAGTTTTATAAAATTTTTGTTCCCATCCAGTGTTGCTGGTTGTAACAAATATAGGAATTGGTCAGCCAGGTGACTTGCTTCAGAGAGAATGGAAAGCGCCCTTGGTGAAGAAAGTACAATGGTGGTAACAGGTTGTATAAAGTCTGCCAGGTTACCCTCTGCTCTATCTGCTGTCTCAGATCTCCATCCTGAACCCATCCTTTCAGAGGGGTTGATTACCAGTGTGTGTTGAGCTCTTCAAGTTCAGAACCAAACACAGAACAGTTGAGAAGCAAACACGTTAGCACTGCGTGGTGGTGGTGAGGGGAAGGCCAGTAGGGGCCTGGAGAAAGTCTATGGGAGGATGGAGAACCCACCCTCTAATCCCCTCACTTACTTCTCCCCCAGGTTGCTGTGAGGACTGGCTGGATGGTGCATGGAAAATACCTGACGCACATTCCACTCAGTAAATCACAGCTGATTGTACTCCCCACCCCTCTGGACCTGTTCCTAGTGTCTCCTCTCTGTCTTTCAGTCTAACAAAGTTCCCGTTGTCCAGCACGCACATCACATGCACCCGTTGACACCCCTCATCACCTACAGCAACGACCACTTCTCCCCTGGCTCCCCTCCTACACACCTCTCCCCAGAGATCGATCCAAAGACAGGTGAGTCTCCACGCAGGCAGTGTTCCCATGAGATGGAAGAACTTGGGGGGAGGGTAAGAGAACATAAAAGCCCTTAAATGAGGCATACCTAAGTTCAGATCATGCATTTGAATCTCCACCAGGTTCATGGCCTTCCACACGTGAGCCTTGTGGTTTTCTCATGTGCCCCTCCTGCCCCTTCTACAGCAGCGTCATCAGGATTGAAGCAAATGAAAGAGCTGAGAGCCAGTGGCTCATGCCTGCAATCCTAGTTACTCAAGGGGCTTAGATCAAGGGATCAGGATTCAAAGCAAGACTATCCAGAGTTTCTCTATGAATGAGGGAAATTGCCCTCTTCTAGGGGCTTCCTGACCCTCTTATAAGATGCTCATTCCTGTCTCACAGACAGCTCTCTGGAGGTACTTAGGCCCACATAGGTGGAATCTGAGTAGCTAGAGAGAAGATAGATTTGTCTTTCCTCCCTGGCTATAACGTTGGGGATGGAAGGAGAGAGCCCTCCAGACTCCAGAACCCCTCGGGAGAAGGAGAAAGAAGCTCCCATTTGTGGTGAAGTTACTATGTTTGGGTGAGTGTGCAGCTGACACCTCTCTCTTTGGAAGCAGGAATCCCTCGGCCCCCTCACCCGTCTGAGCTGTCACCATATTACCCACTATCTCCTGGAGCTGTTGGACAGATCCCCCATCCTCTCGGCTGGCTTGTCCCACAGTAAGGAAACTGCTATCTTTCTCACCCTCGTTCCTCCCTGCTCTCACCCTGCACAGCTCGCTCCTGACTTTTCCACCTTCCAGCCCCTGTTTCTCAGCCCCTCTCCATCCCAACCCTGAACTTCCCAATGTCTGGCCCTCACAGGCAAGGACAGCCCATGTACTCCCTCCCTCCTGGTGGCTTCCGGCACCCTTACCCTGCCCTTGCCATGAACGCCTCAATGTCCAGGTGAGTCCCAGGGCTGGACTATGAAACCACCTTTTTCTTGTCAGTTAGTGAAAAAGCACAGTGCTCCCCTCCTCTGCCCCTGCTTATCAGGGACATCTCGTGCCCCATGCTTCCTTCCTTGTGGGGTAGAGTGGAAACCACTGGATCATTCATTTCTCCTTTCTCCAGACAAGAACTTCAGTCTTTGCCCTTTATCCTGACACCACATCCACCACAAAGGCCAGGCTTTGTGGCATGAATATTTTGAGTATGACACTAAAGCCAGAGACAAGGAGAAAAGATACTTTTCCCTGAAATGAGTGGGCAGAGCAGATGGGAAAGGGGATCTTGTGTCTTGGGGGTGGCTCCACCTGAGAATGGAATCTCCAGTGTCACCCGTGACCCAAACTCTGCCTGGCTCCTGTCCCTCTGGCCCTGTGCACCTTTTGTGGTTTTCATTGTCTCCATGCTTCCAGTGCCAGATCTGGGAGCCTCATGTACTGTGGGGAGGAAGCATGTGGCGAGGTGTTCCCCACACCTGAGACTCTGCCAGGGCAAAGGTATCTGCGTGTTTGTGTGTCTCTCTGTTGTAATCTGTCTCCATTTGACATACAGCCTGGTCTCCAGTCGCTTCTCCCCTCACATGGTGGCTCCTGCCCATCCCGGCCTGCCCACCTCAGGGATCCCCCACCCAGCCATCGTCTCCCCCATTGTCAAACAGGAGCCAGCACCCCCCAGCCTGAGCCCCGCGGTGAGCGCGTAAGTAAGAGGCCGGGTCGCGGGGACGGAATGACATAGGCAGCACTGACCAGTCTCTGAGCTGCAAATGCCATTTGTTTTTCTCTCCTGGTGGCACTTGGCAAGCAGGCCACAGCTTCCCTCCACCTCTCCTGCCCCTCAATGTGTGTTCATTCCTCCCCTTGCCCCCTCCCCCGGCTCCTTTTCTTTTTGTACTGGTCCTAGGGCTTGAACTCAGGGCCTTTTGCTCTCATTTGGCTTTTCTAGTCAAGTCTATAGCTTTTGCCACTTGAGCTGTTACACCTCAGGTTCATTGAAGATAAAAGTCTCATGGACTTTTATGACTTATGACCAGGCTGGCTTTGAACTTTGTGAGTAACTAGGATTACACGCATGAGCCCCTAACATGCAGCCCCCTTTTGCCTTCCTGTAGCCCCATCTTTACAGGGACTTAGTGTCTCTGTTCGCACTGTAAGAAAAACTTCACAGTTGTGTCCTTGAGGCTGAAAGAGAACCTGAGACCACTTTTCGTTTCTGTCCTCTCCTTATCATCTCACAAAAAAGTGAGGCCGGGAAAGGATAACGTTTCTCTCAAGGCCAGGAAAGTCCTCTTACCCAGAGGCACCCAATGGGCCCCCACCCCATTTCCTCCTAGCTGCCAGTTTTTGGAAGAGTTCCTCTCAGTGTGCTCTCTGATAGGAAATGACTAGGTAGGTCTTCAAAGGCTATGGCATGGGGGTGATTCGGAGCATGGGAACTCCATGAGGAAGATGCTCATTTGGGGAAAGCAGTCATGGGCTGCCCAAATTAGTGGCCAAGCCTGTCATAATTGGCCCGCTTCTTTGAGGAGAGGCCGGGATAGGGAAGTGGGTAAGAGCTGCCCTATGCTGACCTATGCCATGTGCCTCCCCAGGAAATCCCCCGTCACCGTGAAGAAGGAGGAGGAGAAGAAGCCACATGTGAAGAAGCCTCTGAATGCCTTCATGTTGTATATGAAGGAGATGAGGGCCAAGGTGGTGGCTGAGTGCACCCTGAAGGAAAGTGCGGCCATTAACCAAATCCTGGGAAGAAAAGTAAGTCCCTCCCTTGCCCCCACTGCCCTGCAGGGGTCTGCCTCTTGCCCTGATGGCTCTATATATCTGTTCTCTCTCTCTCTCAGTGGCACAATCTGTCTCGAGAAGAGCAGGCCAAATACTACGAGCTGGCCCGGAAGGAGCGGCAGCTTCATTCCCAACTCTACCCAACCTGGTCAGCGCGGGACAATTATGTGAGTGTCAATGCCAGGCAGGGGGACACTCAGGCCCCAAGAGCTACATCTGAAAGAGGCAGAGGGCAGAACAAAGCTGTGCTTGTTCGTTGAAAGGACTCAAGATAGCCTGAGGGTAGACTTCAGTTGTGCCCTGTGTAGGCACTGGTGGCTTATGCCTATAATCCAAACTACTTAGGAGGTTGAGATCTGAGGATTAAGGTTCAAAGCCACTCAAGCAGGAAAGTCCACGAGACTTTTATCTCCAGTTACTAAAAGCAGCCAGAAGTATAGTTGTGGCTCAAACAGAAGCTAGCCTTGAGCACAAAAGCTCAGGGACAATGTCTAGGACCTGACTTCAAACCCCAGGAGTAGCACGCATGCGCGCGCTCGCGCACGCACGCACGCACACACACACACACACACACAAAGTTGTGCCTTTCCCAGTTGAGATGGTTCCCTAACACTTGGTACAGTGCTGACTCCCAAGTAATAGGATCTCTAGACACAGGCTCTACCCTGAGGCTCAAAGACCAATGTGCAAGCCTCAAGAACCCATCTGTGCAGGGCACTGGTGGCTCACGCCTATAATCCTAGCTACTTAGGAGGCTGAGATCTGAGGATCATGGTTCAAAGCCAGCCCGGGCAGGGAAATCTGTGAGAATCTTATCTCCAGCTAACCGTCAGAAAACCAGAAGTGGCCCTGTGGCTCAAGTGGTAGAGCACTAGCCTTGAGCTGAAGAGCTGAGGGACAGCGCCCAGGCCCAGAGTTCAAGTCTCAGGACCAAAAAAAAAAACCAATCATCTATAAACTCCCTGAGACTAGGCAGATTTTTGTATGTACATTCATATTTTTTTTCTAATAAGAGGATACATAGATGCATCAGTTTGAGGACTAGAGGCTCCTCAAAAATGATCAGGAGCCACTGTTCTAGGGGGAAGAAATGAAAGAAAATAGCCTGCATCCAGGTGTGGCAGTACATACCTGTAATCTCAGCACTTAAGCAGAGGGTCTTGAGTTTGCAGTCACAGCAAGACTATACATAAGTAAGCCCTCCTCCCTCCCCAACCCCACCCCACCCCTAAAGAAGAAAAAAGAAAGTAAAGGAAAACCATCCTAAAGGCCTTCCAAGAAGGAAGTTCCTCTCTGACCAGCTGGTGTTACCAATTCCTATGGCCATTTGTTTTTCAGGGTAAGAAAAAGAAGAGGAAGCGAGAGAAGCAACTGTCACAGACACAGTCGCAGCAGCAAGTCCAAGAGGCAGAGGGTAAGCCCAGGGGCCCAGACCTCTACTTCCCTCTCTCCTGTCTCAGCTACACCGGCCTCTATGGATTCTCTGACTGCTTCAGTGCTGCCTCAGAGGGGAGTGCTCCTCAGCTGTACTCAGTAGGGGTCGCTGCGGCCCGCCTTTTTAGAGATGATCAATTAAGGGGCTTGGAAGCTAGGGACATTGCTAATGTGGTGAGCATTTGCTTCATGTGTGTGAAGTTTCAGGTTCAGTCTCTAGCATGCACACATGCGTGCGCGTGCACACGCGCGCACACACGCACACACACACACACGCACACACACGCCCAGAGAAATTCAGAGACCTTGCCAGTTATTCTGCTTCTCTTGAACCTTTTCTCTTCAAAGTACAAGCACTTAGTTCAGTTGAATTACATCTTAAGGGTAAGGTTTTAGAATGACTGCCTAAGATAAAAATGGGTTGTGTCCACAGGAAAGTGGCATGTTTGAAATGTACAGACCTCCTATTGGTGGATTCAGTTGAGTAAGATTTTCCTCTAATGTTTCTTTGGTTGAACACCAAAAGAAAAAGAAAAATAGTTTACTTTGGTTTAGGAGTCACTTTGTGCCAAAAATTTATTTTATTTTATTTTTGGTTGGTCATGGGGTTTGAACTCAAGGCCTGGGTGCTGTCCCTGAGCTCCTTTTGCTCAAGGCTAGTGCTCTACTCTTGGAGCCACAGTGCCACTTTCAATTTTCTGGTGGTTACGTGGAGATAAGTGGGCTCATGGATTTTCCTGCACCCAGCTTCGATACTATCTCTTGATTACAGAATCTCCTCTAGCACAGAGATGCTCACACTGTGACAGGTATACAGGTCACGTCCCACATCTCATGCTCACACCAGGACACATATGTGACTACTTACCCCATACGCAATACATTCCATCTTCCCTGACTGTACCATAAACCAAAGATTTTAAAGCACATTGTACGAGATTCAAGTCCCCCATAGAAAATGGCATTGTTTTTGTATTTAAACTACACACACACTCCTGCATCCTTTAAATCATCTTTAGATGCCTTATAACACCACATAAAATGTAAGTGCTGTGTACATTGTTGTTATACTCTGTTGTTCAGAGAAAAATGACAACAGAAAAAAGAATTATATATTTCGTACAGGTGCAGTTATTTTTTTCTGAATCTTTTCCATCCACCATTGGTTAAATCCACAGATGTGGAAGCCATGGATATGAAGGGCCAATTCTGCATGAATATAGCCTGGGCTCTGACTCTTGTCTCTGCTCTTCCCAGTACTACTTGTGGCTTACTTTCTGGTGTTTCTTTTTCCTAGGTGCTCTGGCCTCCAAGAGCAAGAAGCCATGTGTTCAGTACCTGCCCCCTGAGAAGTCTTGCGACAGCCCTGCCTCTTCCCATGGCAGCATGCTAGACTCCCCTGCTACCCCCTCTGCCGCCTTAGCCTCACCAGCTGCACCAGCTGCCACTCACTCAGAGCAAGCTCAGCCCCTCTCCCTTACCACCAAGCCAGAGACACGGGCCCAGCTGGCTCTCCACTCAGCTGCCTTCCTGTCAGCTAAGGCTGCAGCCACTTCGTCCAGCCAGATGGGTAGCCAGCCTCCTCTCCTTTCCCGACCCCTTCCTCTAGGGTCCATGCCCACCGCTCTGCTCACCTCTCCCCCTTCCTTCCCAGCCACACTCCATGCCCACCAGGCTCTCCCTGTGCTACAGGCCCAGCCCCTTTCCTTGGTCACCAAGTCTGCCCACTAAGCCGCCCCCCCCTCCCCACTTCCCACTCCCAATCTATGCAGGCTGTCACGTGACTCATTGAGTAGTAATCATTCAGAAGAAGAAAAAAAAAGGAAACTTTATTGGTCAATATTTGACCACTCTGGACTGTTTTGTAAAGTGACTGGTAACAAACAGCGCTTTACATTTTGTAGATGTAACCAGTAGCTGATCTTCAGGCTTTTTTTTTTTTTTAAATAAAAAAAAACAAAAACAAAAGCAAAAAAAAAAAACCAAAAAACGAAAAAAAACCTTTACAAGAAAGAGAACTGAAAAGTAGTGTGTTATTCTCCCTGTGTGTGCTGTGGTGGACGTATCTGGGCAGGAGACACCTTCTCTCTACCTCTCTACTATCTGCCCTTCTCTCTCCTCTTCAGTCCCTGCCTGTCTGAGCTTTGGTGTTCAGGGTCACTAGAGCCTGAAGCTCTCGCCTGGTGCCTCCTCATCTGAATCCATTCCTGTTCCCCAGCCTGTTCTTACCATGTGCTCAACACCATGGGCTCTTCCCCTTTTGTCCTCTGCCCAGTGTAAGGCTGTGACCATGTGTGATGACACCTTGGCCTGATTGCTTTCCACCAGCATCCCTTCTCCCTTGGTAGGCCCATACTGGCCAACCTCCAATTCATGCTGGAGAAATAGGTCCCCTGAAATGGTTCCCCCACCCCCATATTTAAAGGGACTCAAGGTGCCTGTCATTTCCTCCATGAAGAAGTCAGTGTTCCTCTCTCACTTACCAGTTGAGACCTTCCTGCTCACAGCCTCAGAGTGACAGGCAAGACCTGGACCCAGGGTCTGGCTCCTGTCACCTGAGTCTGTGCCAGCACAATCTGCCAAAGTTTCTAAGACCCTCTGCCCTCTCCCCAACACTTCACGTGCTTCTGTGTGTATTTCATTTTTGTTTTTAATGGTTTTTTGGAGCAATTTAAATTCCCAATTGTTTATTTTCACAAAAGAAAATAAAAATGCAGTTGTAAGACTTCTTTGCTGGATGTTTCTTCAGTCTTTTGGTTGAGTCGAGCTACCTTCTTCATACTAAGCCCTGTGTATGATTTTTTTTTGCACCCCACCTGTTGGAGGGGATATATCAAATATGTCCTGCAAGGGTTAGGGTTAATGTTAGGACACCAACCAGGAAATCTGTTTTACAATGGATTTATATCAGCTTGCCACCTAGGATCCTTTTGTTTATGCTTTTGACATCCATTTGTCTTCTAATTGTCAAGATCTGTCAATCCTTTGTGTGATTTCTGCTAGCTGACTCTGCAACTAAAACTTAGTATAACCACTTTATTGAGATATGTTATGATTTACCCATTTAAAATAGTGCTCAGGGCTGGGGGTATGGCTCAGAGGAAAAACACTTGCCTGGATTTGCATCCTCCCGCCCCCCCCCCCTCGCACGCGCGAGCACACACACACACACACACACACACACACACACATATACAAAATGGGGAACCATTTCAGTAACTTTTAGTTTGTTGAGCTGTGTACCTGTTATCACAGCCAATTGTAGAATATGTCCATTGTCTTGAAACTCTACATTATGTGGTCAGACTTCTTTCCTTCAAGTTCATCCATGTTGTATGATGTCAGTATTTCACTTCTTTCACAGCACTAAAATATATGTAACAAAGTCTGTCATGTTAAGCTGAGTACTGCGGCTAACAGCCTATAATCCTAGCTACTCAGGAGAATCACAGTTCAAAACCAGCCTACACAGAAAAGTCTGTGAGACCTTTATCTCCAATTATCCCCCAAAAAGCTAGAAGTGGAGCTGTGACTCAAGTGGTAGAACACCAGCCTTGAGTGAAAAAGCCAAGGCATAGCACAAGGCCCAGTACTGGTGCATGTACACATGCACACACACACTATTTTAACTATTTTTAACTGGCATTAAGTATAACTATAATGTTGAGCAACCATGACCATTGTCAGTTTCTAGCACTCTTTCATCATTCTAAACAGAAACTGTACCCATTAAACAAAATTCACCATTTTCCTCCTTCTAGCCTCACCACTTGATTCTTCTTTCAGTGTCTTGAATCTGTTTACTATAGGTACTTCATGTAAGTGGAATCACACACTATGTGTCCTTTTGTGTCTGGTTTATTCTTTTTACAGTACATCTATATTGTACCATGTATCTGAATATATTCCTTTTATAGCTGAATAATATTTCATTGTATGCTGTGATAGATACTTTTGCTAATGAGGTCTTTTATTTATGGTAAGCCTGGGCTTGAACTCAGGGCCGGGGCGCTGTCCTTCAGCTCTTCAGCTCAAGGTGAGCACTCTACCACTTGAGCTACAGCGCCACTTCCGGTTTTCTGTTGGTTTATTGAAAATAGGAGTTTCAAAGTCTTTCCTGCCTGGGCTGGCTTTGAACCATGATCCTCAGATCTCAGCCTCCTGAGTAGCTAGGCGTGAGCCACCAGCGCCCGGCTATCACTGAACTTTTGTGCTCAAGGCTAGTGCTCTACCAATTGAGCCACAGCTCCACTTCCAACTTTTTGCTGGTTAATTGGAGATAAGAGTCTCAGGCATTCCTGCCCCAGCTGGCTTCCATCCATAATCCTCAGATCTCAGCCTCCTGAATAGCTAGGATTACAAGCATGAGCCATCAGTGCCAGGCCAATGAGGTCTAATACAGTGAATGTAAACTCTAGTCCTGCCCAGACAGGGTTCCCAGGAGGTGGTCATGAATGTTCACAGTGTACCTTTCCCAGTGTGCTTCTCCATATCCTGGTGAACATTCTAATGCCTAAGTGTCTGTGATCAGAGGACATGACATGTTGACTAGGTGATCTCAGGAAATATCTATACTGAGAGATGCCCTTGTGGCTCGTCTGACCAATGTGCAGTTTCTCCCTACTATGATAGCAGCTGTCTAAGTGAGTTCTGACCAAGAAGGAGGTTAGGTTTGGGTGAGAGCCCAATATAGTACATGAAACACCAGATCCTAAGGGAAGAGGGCAGCATACCTCTTGGGACCAGCAGAAAAGAGTGGGCCTTTGGGACACTAGTCCTCAACAAAGGGGTGAAGAACAAGAAAGAAACTAAAGGACCCATGGGGCCAAGGCCTTTACTGGGGTCCAGAAGTCACAGACTAAGGGGTGGTCACCTATGCATGTCTGGGTACTCCAGGTGGAAGGTGGGGTGCAAGTTAAATAGATGGAATACCTCTTTAAATCAGACTGTTCAAAAGAGCTATTGTCCTTAATTGCTGTCACACCCTGAACAAACATTATGACCAACTGGATTCCAGTACTGCTGCAATGTTTTTATTACCTGAACTTTGTTTGAGTTGACCACAGGGAAGTAGTCAGCCGGAGATGGTTATATCCGGTTATACCAGGCAGATAACAAAGATGGATTACACTGAGAAATAAGGCAAGGTGGAGCAGTGAAATAGTTGTAAAGAGTGATTGAATTCTGCTTCTAGGATAAGGAAGTTAAACATTCAAAACAACCACAGAGTCAACACAAAGTGGGAATCATTCACTAGTATGTAATATATATATATTTTTTTTAATTTGGTGGTGTTGGGGATTGTACCCAGGTCCCATGCACCCTAAGTGAACGTTCTACCACTGAAATAAGTCTCCAGTGTTTTGTAGTTTGCAGAATAAGATCTTGTACCTCTTTTGTTAAATTTATTCCTACAGGCTTTATTTAATTGGTGTGTGTATGTGTGTGTGTGTGGTGGTTTTTTTTTTGTTTGGATTTGTTTTTGTTTTTGTTTTGGTCTTTCCTATTTTGGAACTGGGGATCAAAACCAAGATGTTGTGCTTGATGCTTTGCCACTGAGCTACATCCCAGACCAGGGCTTTACTTATTTATGCTAGTCCTGGGGCTTGAACTCAGGGCCTACGCACTGTCCCTGAGCTTTTTTACTCACAGCTGGCACTCTACCACTTGAGAGACAGCTCTACTTCTGTTTTTTTTGTTGTTAGAGAGTCTTAAGAACTTTGCTGCCCGGGCTAACTTTGGTCCTCCATGCATTGATCTCAGCCTCCTGAGTAGCTAGGACTACAGGCATAAGCCACCAGCACATGGCTAGGGTTGTGTTCTATTTGATGCTATTAGGCGTAGAATTGCTTCTTGGTTTCATTTTCAGACTGTCCATGACAAAAGCATGGAGATACAACAAGTTTCTAGGCACACTACCACTGAGAGACAGCACTAGCTGATTTTATATGTTGATGTCACATTTTAAAACCTAGTTAAGCAAAATCTTATTATTAATGGATTCCATAGGGTTTTTTTTTTTTTTGTTAGTTTTTTGTCTGAGACCAGGACTTGAACGTGATATCTGAGTATTGTTTTCACTCATTGGTTGGCACTCTACAACCTGAGCCAGGCCTCAACCCCCCCCCCTTTTTGTGTGTGCTGGTCCCAGGCTTGAACTCAGAGCCTGACACTGTCCCTGAGCTTCTTTTACTCAAGGCTAGTGCTCTACCACTTGAGCCACAGTGTCACTTCCTTAGTAGTTTTTTTTTTTTTTTTTTTTTTTTTTTCCTTTTTGCTTATGTGGTACTGAGGAATCGAACCCAGGGCCTCAGGCATGCAAAGCAAGCACTCTACCACTGAGCCACCTTCCCAGCCCTCCTTAGTAGTTTTTATTGGAGGTCTCATGGACTTCCCTGCCAGGGCTGGCTTCTAACCACGATCCTCTGATCTCAGCCTCCTCAGCTAAGATTACAGACATGAGCCTCCAGCATCCAGTACAGGGTTTTATAATGTGCTTTCTCTTCAGGCAACTAGCATATGTACATGTGTTTTAGCAAGGGAAAATAGGGAATCAACAAAACACTCAAGCAGGCATGAGTTTGCTGTACCCCAAGTTAAACTCAAAAAGAAAAAATAAGATTATAGCTCTTTTTTTTGGGGGGGGGGCACCTGGGCGCTGTCCCTCAGCTCTTCAGCTCAAGGTGAGCACTCTACCACTTGAGCCACAGCACCACTTTTGGTTTTCTGGTGCTTTATTGGGGATAATAGTCTCACGGTCTTTCCTGCCCAGGCTGGCTTGGACTGCAATCCTCAGATCTCAGCCTCCTGAGTAGCTAGGATTACAAGCATGAGCCACTGGCACCTGACAAGATTATAGCTCTTGATTAAGGATATTTTTGTTTTCCCACTTTGACTTATCTTTATATGCTGATTTTTCTTTTCTTTTTTTTTTTAATTTTTTTTTCCGGTCATGGGGCCTGAATTCTGGGCCTGGGCACTGTCCCTCAGCTCTTCAGCTCACGGCTAGTGTTCTACCACTTGAGCCACAGCGCGACTTCCGGCTTTTTTCTTTTTGCTTATGTGGGGCTGAGGAATCAAACCCAGGGCCTGGAGCATGCAAGGCAAGCGCTCTACCACTGAGCCACCTTCCCAGCCCTATATGCTGATTTTTCTATAATGAACCTATTTTAAGAATAAATTTCAAGCCAGGCACTGGTGGCTCATGCCTGTAATCCTAGCTACTCAGAAGGCTGAGATCTGAGGATCTCAGTTCAAAGCCAGCCTGGGCAGGAAGATGTGTGAGACTCTTATCTCCAATAACCACCAGATAACTGGAAGTGGTGCTGTAGCTCAAAGTGGTAGAGTACTAGCCTTGAGCTGAAGAGCTCAGGGACAGTGCCCAGGCCCAGAGTTCAAGCCCCACAACTGACCAAAACAAAAAACAAAAAACAAAAACAAATTTTAGAACCTTAATTAAATGCAACATATTCTGTTAAACACTATTCACTATGATTTATCTAATTCTCAACGTTTTTAAAACCATTTCATAATGAACTAATACAGCAATTAAGGTAATTGCCCATGGCCATGTGAATTAATGTGTTAAGTATTAAAGAACAATAGGAGCCAGGAATGATGACATACACTTTTTTTTAATATATTTTTATTGTGAAAATACCGTACAGAGGGGTTACAATTACGTGGGTAAGATAATGAGCACATTTCTTATCAATCAGTGTAGCCTCCTGCTTTGTTTCCCCTTCCCATCCCTTCATATCCTCCCCACCCACCCCCCCGCCCCGTCCCCCTCACCAAAGTTGTAAAGTTCGTTTTTCGACATAACGACCAGTACATCTCATTGTTGCAATGGATCCTCCTGTATCCCTGTTTTAACCATTTGTTTTTTCCCTTCCCCTCCACATATACCAACATCATATATAGTGAAAGCAAGGGTTGTACCATGGGGGAGGGACATACAAGGCAACAAAGACATAATCTTATAAATATGTTAGAAACAATCGCATGAAAGATCTCTCTCTCTCTCTCTCTTTTTTTTTCTTTTTTTTCTTTTTTTTTTTTGTCAGTCGTGGAGCTTGAGCTCTAGGCCTGGGAGCTGATGACATACACTTTTAACACAGAGGAGGCAGAAACAGGAGGATCAAAAATTCTAAGCCAGTCTGGTATACATAGTGAGTTTAAGGCTACCCAGAACTACACAGCAAAACCATGTTTAAAACAAAACAAAACAAAAAAAACAGATTTCTCTCATCAATCTGGCAGATTAGAAATACTGCTAGCCATATGCTGTAGCACACCCTTGTAGTCCCAGCTATTCAAGAAGTTAAAACAGGAGGGTCACTTGACCTCAGGACTTGCATTGGCAACATAGTGAAATTCCATCAAAATATATACATGCATGCATATATACATTAGAGCAATCACTGCCTTCAGAGGTTTATTTTTTATTTATTTTTGCCAATCCTGGGCTTGAAGTGGGCCTGGGTGCTATCCTTGAGCTTCTTTTGCTCTACCACTTAAGCCACAACACCACTTCCAGATTTTTCTGAGTAGTTTATTGGAGGTCAGAGTCTCACAGGCTTTCCTGGCTGGGCTGGCTTTGAACTGTGATCCTCAGATCTCAGCCTCCTGAGTAACTAGGATTACAGGGATGAGACATTAGCACCAGGCACTTCAGAGGTTTAATGACAAAATAGCATGACCTTAAACAAGTAGCTCCGTCCTTTTTAGTGTCTGTCTCATCTGAATGCATCTGACTGTACCTGATCACAGTTACTAGTAGTATGAAGGCAAAAAGAACCCTTATATACAACAGTAAGAAAATGGCCACAATCATAAGCTCATAAATCACTTGTAAAGAAACTACTGAGAGCTGGGCACTTAGTGGCTCACAACAGTAATCCTGGCTACTCAAGAGGCTGAGATCTGAGGATGAAGCCAACTTAGGTTAAAAAAGAAAGTCCACAACAGGAACCAATATACAAGGACACATGCACCTCCATGTTTATTGCAGCACTGTTCGCAATAGCTAGGATATGGAAACAACCTAGATGCCCCACCACAGATGAATGGATCCAAAAATTGTGGTATCTATACACAATGGAATATTATGCAGCCATTAGAAATGACAAAATAATGGCATTTGCAGGGAAATGGATGGAGCTAGAAGGAATCATGTTGAGCGAGGTAAGCCAAGAACGAAGAGACAAACAGTACGTGGTCTCCCTGATAAGTGGATGATAAATCCAAAATGTTAGGTGATATGACAAAACTAACAGGACTTAAGAAACAAAGAACTCCCACTCATCTGGTTGAACCACTACCAAATATCCCCATGCTGCTGATCACATATATGGTATATAACATGTGAGCACCGTTATATATTACAGACTGTGATAGACAATTTGCTCCAGGAAAGTTAGAATGAACTTGTGACTTTAAACGAGCATCATTATTCCACAATACTGTGAATTACCGGAAATTAAGTAATCACTTAATCACAATCAAAAAAAAAAAAAAAAGAACCTTGGGGAAGGAGGAAGGGAGGGGATGGTAGGGGGAAAACAATGGAGGGGGTAACAATGCTCAAGAGGAAGTGTACTCATTATCTCACTCATGTAACTGTAACCCTCTGTATAGTATCTTTACAATAAAAAAATTAAAAAAAAAAAAAAGAAAGTCCAGACTCTTATCTCCAATTAACCACACACAAACACAGAAAAAAGCTGGAAGTGGAGATGTATCTCAAGTAGTAGAGTGCCAGGCTTGAGCAAAAAAACTAAGACGGCACGCAGGCTAACTTCAAGCCTCAGTATTGGCAAGCACAAGCACATGTGTGCACATGTGCACACACGCGCACACACACATGCACGTGCATGTGCACATGTGTGCACCTGTATGCAGAAGCTAGATCTAAAATACACTGGGACATGATAAAGTGTACAGGACTTAAGCATTCACACACAGTGAGATCAAAGGAGAATACTCTTGGAGTATGTGCATACAAAATAATATTTATCAAAATGAACTCCAAGAAATGGAATCAATCTTTGTTGTTGTTTTCTTTTCTTTTTTGTCTTGTTTGTTCATTTATATGTTTTTGGGAGTGTTAAAAGGGAGGCATAGAAGTGGAGGGACAAAAGGTGAACAAACGCAGCAGTGATACTAAACACTACTTTGAAAATGAACTATACAACTTGTGGATGGGGATGGCAGGGAAAAAGTGGGAGATAGCACGGGAAGGGGTGACATTGTCCAAAAAGAAATGTACTCTGCACCAAACTTATGTAACTAACCGGTCTATACATCACCTGTATAATAACAATAAAAAAAATTTAAGCCTGTTGGTACTACCTCCACTGATCTTGAATACAGCCACTTCCTCCACCCTCACAGTCCTTGTACTACAATTATTGCAACAGTCCCTAAATGATTGACTCCTCAATCTACTCTTCCTTCCCCATCCAAGTAGATTCTTCTGGATACAAATTAATTTTCAAACATTCCCAACTCTGATTATATCTTTTTTCCCCCTACTTAAATCTCTTTAATGGAGCCTTGTTACTGTCCAGATAAAATACAAACTCTGGGCATGGTCTGAGAATTCTACGTTTTCTACGCTTCTTTGCTCTCCAGCACCAGAGTAAGCACAATAATTTGCCATTACCTTCTCCAGCACACACACGCCCTCACTAAACCAATATTCCTAAATGCTAGTCAAACTAGTTAAGGCAAATAGTAGAATTTTCTTTTAGAAATAGATTCATTAACCAATTCATTTCCTTTAGCCAAAAGAGTCAACATTCTAAAGTAATTTTCTTCTTCATTGCTGGAGATCGATCTCAAGGCCTTGTATGTACTACATAAACTACCACTGAGCAACGCACATAGCTCTGAAATGCCTTGGTAGATTTCATACTTCTCTAATTCTTATTTTCTCTTCAGTCATTTTGTGTGGCTGGGCAAGGTGGTGGCACACTATAATCTCAACTACTTTGGAGGAGGGGAAAGAAGTGCTATGAGTTCAAGGCCTGCCCTGATAAAGTTAGTGAGATATTGTCTTAAAAACAAAACAGGAACATTAATAAAGGGAACAATCCAAGAGGAGGATATAACCATCATCAACTTATATGCCCCAAATATTGGTGCACCCAGATATGTCAAACAAATGCTCTCAAACTTACAGAATAAAATAGATCCCAATACGATAATACTAGGAGACTTTAACACACCACTCTCACCAAAGGACAGGTCTACCAACCAGAGGATTGGCAAAGAAGCTACCGAATTAAGAGAGGCCATACTTCAAGCGGAATTAACTGACATCTACCGAGTATTTCACCCTAAAACAACACAGTACACATTCTTCTCAGCAGCTCACGGAACTTTCTCCAAAATAGACCATATCATAGTTCATGCAAGGAACTTAAGCAAATACAAAGGGATCGACATAATCCCCTGTATCCTATCTGACCACAGTGGAATCAAGCTAGCTCTCAATAACAAAGCATACCGCAGAAATTTCTCCAATACATGGAAATTGAACAGCACACTCCTTAACAATGCCTGGATAACAGAAGAGATCAGAGAAGAAATAAAGCATTTCCTACAACTCAATGAAAATGAAAACACCTCACAAAGAAACTTGTGGGACACAGCAAAAGCAGTCCTGAGGGGCAAATTTATTGCCCTCAGTGCCCACATCAAGAGAATGGAGACAGACCAAGTAAATAATCTCATGTTGCAATTAAAACAGCTAGAAAAACAGGAAAAAATGGGACCTAAAGCTACTAGAAGAAGCCAGATAACCAAATTAAAAGCAGAGATTAACCAATTAGAAAATCAGAAAACCATAACCAAAATAAACCAAACAAAAAGCTGGTTCTTTGAAAAAATAAACAAAATTGATGGCCCATTGGCTAGATTAATTAAAAAAAGAAGAGAGGAAACCCATATTAATAGGATTAGGGATGCCACGGGAAACATCACCACACGTACCCAAGATATCCAAACAATTCTAACAGACTACTTTCAAAAGCTATACTCTCTAAAGGAAGAAAATCGGGCAGAAATGGATGCATTTTTAGAGAAATACAAGTTGCCCAAACTGAGCAAAGAAGAAGTTAACCAATTAAATAAGCCAATATCCTATAATGAGATACAGGAAGCTATCAAAAGTCTTCCAACAAAAAAAAGCCCAGGACCAGATGGATTCACAGCAGAATTCTATAAGACCTTTAAACAAGAACTAATACCCATACTCCTCAAGCTCTTCAGAGAAACAGAGAAGGAAGGAGCTATCCCAAACTCATTCTACGAAGCCAATATCACACTCATCCCCAAACCAGGCAAAGACCCAACCAAAAAGGAGAATTACAGGCCAATCTCCTTGATGAACACAGATGCAAAGATCCTTAACAAGATTCTAGCTAACAGAATCCAGAAACACATAAAAAAAATAATTCACTATGACCAGGTAGGCTTCATCCCAGAGACACAGGGATGGTTTAACATACGTAAGTCAATAAATGTAATCCAACATATCAACAGAGCCAAGGTCAAGAATCACATGATTATCGCTACAGATGCAGAAAAGGCCTTTGACAAAATTCAACATTCATTCATGCTAAAAGCTCTGGAGAAAATAGGAATAGAAGGAACATTTCTAAAAACAATAAAAGCCATTTATGACAGACCAATAGCCAATATTATACTTAATGGGGAAAAGCTACAACCAATTCTCCTAAAATCAGGAACTAGGCAAGGATGCCCACTGTCTCCACTCCTCTTCAATATAGTCCTAGAACCCTTAGCCAGGGCAATAAGGCAAGAAAAAGACATTAAAGGGATCCGCATAGGGAAAGAAGAAGTTAAACTATCCCTTTTTGCAGACGACATGATACTATACCTCCACGATCCCAAAAACTCCATCCCCAAACTCTTAGAAATCATAAATCACTTCGGCAAAATAGCAGGATACAAAATAAACCCACAAAAATCAGTTGCCTTCCTATACACTGATAATGTACAGGAAGAGAGGGAAATAAAGGGAGCAACCCCATTCACAATAACCTCCCGAAAAATAAAATATTTAGGAATTAACCTAACCAAAGATGTAAAAGAACTATTTAATGAGAACTATAAAAAGTTAAAGAAAGAAATTGCAGAAGACACTAGGAAATGGAAAGACCTCCCATGCTCCTGGATAGGCCGACTTAATATAGTAAAGATGGTAATACTTCCAAAACTAATATACAAATTCAACGCAATTCCTATTAAAATCCCAAGACGTACATCACTGAAATACAGAAAACAGTCCAAAAATTCATATGGAACAACAAAAGACCTAGAATAGCCAAAACAATTCTAGGGGATAAAGACAATATGGGAGGGCTATCCATGCCGAACTTCAAACTCTACTACAGAGCGATAATAACAAAGACAGCATGGTACTGGCACAAAAACAGACCCGAAGACCAATGGAACAGAATAGAAGATCCAGAAATAAATCCACAGGCCTACAGCCAGCTGATATTCGACAAAGGAGCCAAAGACATACAATGGAAGAAACACAGCCTCTTCAACCACTGGTGCTGGGAAAACTGGGCAGCCACATGCAGAAAACTAAAAGTGGACCCCAGCCTATCACCAGGCACCAACATCAACTCAAAATGGATTAAAGACCTTAACATTAAACCTGAATCTCTGAAACTACTGCAGGACAGAGTAGGAGAGACACTTGAACTAATAGGCACAGGAAGGAACTTCCTGAACAGAGTCCCAGGGTCACAACAAATTGGAGAGAGACTCGACAAATGGGACTACCTTAAAATAAAAAGCTTCTGCACAGATAAAGCTATCGCAACCAAGCTAGAAAGACAACCAACTAATTGGGAAAAAATATTTACCAGCAATATATCAGACAAGGGGTTAACATCCTGTATATACAGGGAACTCAAGAAACTAATCCCTCCCAAACCCAACAAACCAATTACTAAATGGGCAAGGGAACTAAAGAGGGACTTCTCAAATGAAGAAATAAAAATGGCAAAGAAACACATGAGGAAATGTTCATCATCCCTGGTGGTGAAGGAAATGCAAATAAAGACAACCCTGAGATACCACCTTACCCCAGTCAGAATGGCCCACATCCACAACGACAAATGCTGGAGGGGATGTGGAGAACGAGGAACGCTATTACACTGCTGGTGGGAATGTACACTCATACAACCACTTTGGAAAGCAGTCTGGAGGGTCCTTAGAAAGCTAAAGATTGACCTCCCTTACGACCCAGTCATACCACTTCTAGGCATCTACTCTGAACAACAGGAACCAATATACAAGGACACGTGCACCTCCATGTTTATTGCAGCACTGTTCGCAATAGCTAGGATATGGAAACAACCTAGATGCCCCACCACAGATGAATGGATCCAAAAATTGTGGTATCTATACACAATGGAATATTATGCAGCCATTAGAAATGACAAAATAATGGCATTTGCAGGGAAATGGATGGAGCTAGAAGGAATCATGTTGAGCGAGGTAAGCCAAGAACGAAGAGACAAACAGTACATGGTCTCCCTGATAAGTGGATGATGAATCCAAAATGTTAGGTGATATGACAAAACTAACAGGACTTAAGAAACAAAGAACTCCCACTCACCTGGTTGAACCACTACTAAATATCCCCATGCTGCTGATCACATATAAGGTATATAACATATGAGCACCATTATATATTACAGACTGTGATAGACAATTTGCTCCAGGAAAGTTAGAATGAACTTGTGACTTTAAATGAGCATCATTATTCCACAATACTGTGAATTTCCGGAAATTAAGTAATCACTTAATCACAATCAAAAAAAAAAAAAAAAAAAAGAACCTTGGGGAAGGGAGGGAGGGAGGGGATAGTAGGGGGAAAACAATGGAGGGGGTAACTGTTCAAGAGGAAGTGGAAGTGTACTCATTACCTCACTCATGTAACTGTAACCCTCTGTATAGTATCTTTACAATAAAAAAATTAAAAAAAAAAAAAAAAAAAAAAACAGGAGCTAGTGGCTTACGCCTATAATCTCAGCTAGCCAGGAGGGTGAGATTTGGAGGATTATGGTTTAAAGTTAGCTTAGGCAGAAAAATCCATGGCATTCCATCTCCAATTAACAAGCAAAATAGGAAGAAAAAGAAAGAAAGAAAGAAAGAAAGAAAGAAAGAAAGAAAGAAAGAAAGAAAGAAAGAAAGAAAGAAAGAAAGAAAGAAAGAAAGAAAGAAAGAAAGAAGGAAGGAAAGAAGGAAAGAAGGAAAGAGAAAGAAGGAAGGGCTGGGAAGGTGGCTCAGTGGTAGAGTGCTTGCCTTGCATGCATGAGGCCCTGGATTCGATTCCTTAGCACCACATAAGCAGAAAAAGCCAGAGGTGGCACTGTGGCTCAAGTGGTAGAGTGCTAGCCTTGAGCTGAAGAGCTGAGGGACAGTGCCAGGCCCAGAGTTCAGGCCCCATGACCGCCAAAAAAAAAAAAAAAAAGAAGGAAGGAAGGAAGGAGGGAAGGAAGGAAGGAGGGAAGAAAAAAAAACTAGAGTCAGTATCAGCTGAGCAAGCTAGCAGATACAAGGCTCTGACTTCAACTTTTGGTACCAGCATAAAAGAAAACAAAATTTTAAAAAAATTTAAGGGGAGTAACTTAAGTGGAAGAGTGCTCACCTAGCCCTGCCTGGGTTTTGGGAGGGAAAAAAAAGGCTGGGAGGGAGAGAGAAAGATTTCTTGTAACACAGAAACACTGAGAAAAACCTATTATGAGGGTTTTCAGTTAAATAACAAAATTAAGCACTTATTCCTGAAAACTGTATTTGCATCATGTACTATTCCTTGAAATTCTAAGGAATTTCAACAACTAGAACTGTGTGTCATGTAGCAGATACTATACTCAGAGAACTACTGGGAATACTGTTTCTTTGTGGCTTTAGTCTTTGTTGGCAGGGTGGGGCCAGTTTACAATTTGACAAGAGTTAACTGGCCTATTTTTCTGGTGTAATTAATTCTGTGCCCACAGAAATTTATGATCCAGACAACTACTAGGTCATTTATTCGTTAATCTGGCTCTGCTCCAGCTTCATTCTGTTATTCACTTCCTTTTATTGGATAGGCCTGGTCTTTAGACTGACACAAAATACCAGGTTCCCACCTGTATGTAGCTGTCTACAAGCAACCAGGAAAGGCCATTCTCATCTTCTTGTTCCTTACCTGGGAATACCTACAACCTTCAGCAACAAGCGTCCCTTCCTCAACTGATTCATCCTTTTCACACCTTTCTTGGAAGTTCTTGGAATTCAAGCATGCACACACAGCTATCTATGATTTAATGTTTATGTGCACTGCCAGATTATATATACACTATGCAGTTAAAATCTCTCTCTCTCCCTCTCAGTCTCTCTCATTCTCTATTGTGCCCATCATTCTGGGGCTTGAACTCAAGTCCTGAGCCTTTTTGCTCAAAGCTAGTGCTCTACCAATTGAGCCATAATTCCACTTCTGGCTTTTTGCTAGTTAATTGGAGGTGGAGTTTCTGCCCAGGCTAGCTTTAACCCTCGATCCTCCAGATCTCAGCCTCCAGAATAGCTAGGATTATAGATATGAGCCACAGGGGACTAGTTTATTTTATTTATTGACACAGGTTTTCACTATGTTACCCAAGCTGGTCCTAAACTCCTGAGATAAAGTGACTCTTCTGCCCCAAGACTCCTAAGTAACTGGGACTCTTAAGCTTCTGTCACTCAAGCCCAACGTAAAAAAAAAAAGTGTGTGTGTGTATGTAATTTACAAAATACCTAGCCTAGAAAATATTCATTAAGGGCTGGGAAGGTGGCTCAGTGGTAGAGCGCTTGCCTTGCATGCTTGAGGCCCTGGGTTCGATTCCTCAGCACCACATAAGCAAAAAAAGAAAAAAGCCAGAAGTAGCACTGTGGCTCAAGTGGTAGAGCGCTAGCCTTGAGATGAAGAGCTGAGGGACAGCACCCAGGCCCAGAGTTCAGGCCCCACGACCAGACCAAAAAAAAAAAAAAATTCATAAAATACTTTAAAGCATGGGCTGGAAAGGTGGCTCAGTGGTAGAGTGCTTGCCTTGCATGCATGAAGCCCTGGGTTCGATTCCTCAGCACCACATAAGCAAAAAGAAAAAAGCCGGAAGTGGCGCTGGGGCTCAAGTGGTAGAGCGCTAGCCTTGCGCTGAAGAGCTGAGGGACAGCACCCAGGCCCAGAGTTGGACAGCACCCAGGCCCAGAGTTCAGGCCCCACGACCGGACCCAAAAATAAATAAATAAATAAATAAGTACTTTAAAGCAATATAATATTTAAGCATAACACTGTAAATAGTGGCATACAAAACTATTTTCTCAAGGATCCTAATTTGAGGAGAAAAATATGCATAGGAAAAAGTCAGAACAAAAAACAAAGTGGAAAAGAGGCTGGAGGTGTGACGCAAGAGGTAGAGTACTTGCCTTGCAAGAGAAGATTAAGGCTCTGGGTTCAATCCCCAGCACCAAAAAATACATAAATGACAACAACAACAACAACAAACCCCACAAAGCACAACAACCAGATGAAAATATCTACAAAGGACAGAAAGCACAAATTTGTACGTGTGTGTGTGTGTGTGTGTGTGTGTGTGTGTGTGCGTGCTCGCACATACGCATGTGCACCAGTACTGGGGCTTGAACTCAGAGCACGGGGCTGTTCCTTAGCTTTTTTACTAAAGGCTAGTGCTCTACCATTTTAGTCACAGCTCTATTTCTGGCTATTTGGTGGTTAACTTACTAAGAATCTCACAGGCTTTCCTGCCAGGGCTAACCTCAAACCAAAATCGCAAGGTAGGATATGAGGGAGATCTGGCTCTGCCATCTGTCACCCCACTGACAGCCAGGGTTTATTCGGCTGATCTGGTTGGCTAGATGAGTGTCCCCTTCCTCCCTCACCACTCCATGTGTGTCCCTCTTGAAGCTGCGTGCTTAATAAAAGAGGTTGACCAACCCTAGTGAGGAGGACAAGTCTTTGGTCATAGGTATACAAGTAGCTGCACTCCCCTGCTAAAACCTCCAAACAAGCTCTTGAAATCTCAAGGTATTCTCTATGCTATAGCTGGCCTTAACTGCTATGCTCCTACTTGTGTCTCCTTGTGTCACAGTAAGTGGGAGGCACGTGCTACTGTGCCCAGCCACAGGTTAATATGGAGTCCCTTGAACTTTTTTTTTTTTTTTTGCCAGATCTGGGGCTTGAACTCAGGGCCTAGACATTGTCCCTGAGCTTCTTTTGCTCAAGGCTAGTACTCTACCACTTGAGCCTAAATGCCATTTCTGGCTTTTTCTGTTTATATGGTACTGAGGAATCAAACCCAGGGCTTCCTGCATGCTAGGCAAGCAGTCTACCATTAAGCCACATTCCCAGCCCCTAAAATAATTTTTAAAAGAATACACAGGAAAAAGAAAACAACAGAAAAACTCATAGAGTGGAAGTTAAGCAAGCTTATAAAAATAGGACAAAGTTGAGAGATACAGAAAAGGGAAGGAAAAGCATCTCCTACCTGACATGAAGATGGGAACAGAAGCTCAAAATGGTAGTCTTCATCCCAAGTGTATATATACCTTCTTGATTAAACAGGAGATTTCCCATTAAACCTTTCCCTGATAAGTGGTCACATCATCTGGTAATCTTTAATCACTACCGTTTCTACTTTATTACCCAAATATGAAGACAATAGGTTTTAGGGTGACCTTACTATTACTCAGATGGGTTTAGTGACATGGGGATCTGCTTTTAGTCATCTTTAGTCAAAGAATTAACTCACCAGCTATACTATTTGGGGGTCCTTTACTCATGCAGGGAGACCTAGAATTCGCTTAACATGTAAAAGAAAAGAGTAAATGCAGATTGTGTGTGTGTGTGTGTGTGTGTGTGTGTGTGTGTGTGTGTGTGTGTCCTGGAGCTTGAATTCATCAGGGTGTGTGTGTGTGTGTGTGTGTGTGTGTGTGTGTGTGTGTGTGTGTGTGTCTCCTGGAGCTTGAATTCATCAGGGCCTGGGCAGTGTCCCTGAGGTTTTCTGCTCAAGGCTAGCTAGCTCACTACAACTTTAGACACAGTTCCACTCACCAACTTTTTTGCTGGTTAATTGGAGAGTTTAAAACCTATTGTCTTCATGTTTGGGTAATGATGTAGAAACAAGAGTGATTAAAATTACCAGATGATGTGACCACTTATCTAGGAAAGGTTTAAATGAAATAGTCCAGTTTAATAAGAGTATGAACTTTCCTGCTGGGGCTGCCTTGGAACCACAGTTCTCAGAGCTCAGCCTCCTGAGTAGCTAGGATTACAGGTGAGGGCAGCTACAGGTACCCAGAGCAGGTACTTTAAAAAAGGGCGGGGGGCGGCGGCAGGGGGTTAACTTTTATAGCTCTAAAGGAAAGCTTATTTGCAAGGAACATCTTACCTCATTTTGGTATAGCTTCTCCTTAGAATGCTAACGGTGACAACTCCCAATGGAAGAGACGCCAGTGTTATGGTGTGGCAGTGTGCTAACACAAGTCAGTGTTGGGGCTTGAACTGAGGACCTTACATACCTTGCTCAAGGCCCGAACTCTACCACTTGCATATACTGTGGCATTTTATTCACATCTAACATTTCGGTCTTTTGGTGATGTCTCTTGGTCTTAGTTCCTGACTGTGCCTTATCTTCAGATGGTCTTGTTTCCCTGTCATTTTGTCCCACCTACCCTGTCTCACAGGGAGGAGAGTCAAGATACTAAACCTACTGCTAGAAACGTGATGGGGTGAGTCTGGGAAGGACCTGGCCACGCAGGCCTCTGTGTTCAGTTGAGAAAGAAGCATCAGAAAGGGAGGCAGATAAATGGGAGCCGAGGATGAGAAGAGGGGCCTGAACCAGCATCCCCACCCGGAGAGGGGCTTTGGCCCTGCCTCGGACATGCGAGGTGAGAGAACAGAAAAGGGAGTTCCGGTCTGTCGTGGCTGCTGAGGAGAAAAGCAAGCAGAAAGAGTTGGATTCAACCCGCGACAGTAAGGAACGCCAGAACCTAAGCTCCAGGCCCACCGCCCGCCGCGCTCCCGCTCCCGCTCCCGCTCCCGCCGGGCGGGCGGAGAGACGCGCGCCGGAAGGGGCGTGGCCACGAGCTTGGAGTTCTTGCTGGCGGCTCTCGCGAGACCAGTGGAAGGCGGAAGCGCAGAATGTCCAGGATGCTGTTCCTGGTGTCGTTGCTCCTGCTCAGTGTCGTCGAGGCTGGTGAGACCCCTTCCCCACCCCCCTCGCCCCCAGGCCAGACCTGGGCTAGCTTCGGGCCCTGTCGGCCCCCTCCGCCTTCCCCCAGCGCTCTCTCGCCTCCCACCGCTGCCTTCCCCGCCTCCTTCCCGGGTCGCCCCTCACCCTTCCCCGGCGGAGGAGTCCCTTTCTGTTCTCTCGGTTCCCCCGATCCAGGTGGTTCTGGGTTTTTCTATTTCAGGAGACCAGGTGCTGTCAGCCACCCACAGTCCATCTACCAGCCTGCCGGGTACAACCGCCCGGCCCAAGAATAATTCTGGGGAAGTGTTACCCTCGTTTTCAGCCGTAGGAAGCCCGAGCAAACCGGAGGACCCGCAACCCCAACCGCAGGCTGCGGGCCAAGAAGCCACCAACCCTGAGCCGAAGGCCCAGGAACAAAACTCCGGAGATGCCATCAAGAAGCAACCTGCGACCGAGATGAAGCTGAAGTCAGAGGAAGGAACATCCCCTAAGCTTGTGGGATCTGAGCCGAAGCCTGGGGGAAGAGAGTCTACCAACTCCTCGGGGTCGGAGCTGAAGGCCAGGGAAGGAGTGGAACCCCACAATCCTGTAGAGCCAGCGACGAAGTCTGCGGCAGGAAAGTCGGCCAAGCCCATAATCACGAAGGAGCAGTCCCCAGAAGGAGTCTCCAACAAGCCTAACTCCAGCCCCTCTGTTAAGGAGACCCCCAAGACTGACGAAATCCAGCTAGATGGAGGAGAGACGCCTCCACAGATTTCCAAAACAGAATCTGGGGAGACACTGACAGTGGACTCTGAGCTCTCTTCTCATCAGCAGGAGAGCGAGGAAAAGCCTTCAGAACCCACAGAGGAAGTGGAACCCAAGGAGACTGAAGGGGATTCAGAGATTGCGGAGGGCCCACCCCCCGATGAAGAGAAAGAAAACGTGCCCGGCCCTGCCTCCAGTGACAACCGTGAAGGGACACTTTTGGATCCTATGAGTAATGGGAAAGATGACCTTTATAAGGACAATCCTGGGAGTGCCCACGCAGAGAGCAGTCATTTCTTTGCATATCTAGTGACCGCTGCCATTCTTGTGGCTGTGCTCTATATTGCCTATCACAACAAGCGGAAGGTAAGTTGAGCATTGCCTTAGGAAGGCAAATGGAATTTCCTTCCAATCTGAAAGTCTGCTGAAAGGGCAAATGTCCACTTGCTCACCTGCCTGTGAACACTGGGATTATTTATTTATTTATTTATTTTTTGTGTGGGGCTTGAACTTGGAGCCTGGGTACTGTCCCTCAGCTCTTCAGCTCAAGGTGAACACTATCACTTAAGCCACAACGTCACTTCCAGTTTTCTGAGTGGTTTATTGGAGATAAGAGTCTCACAGACTTTCTTGCCCAGACTGGCTTTGAACTACAATCCTCAGATCTCAGCTTCCTGAGTAGCTAGGATTACAGGCGTGAGCCACCATGCCTGGCAACACTGGGAATTTTAAGACAAAATTCTGTTTTCTTCAGACCCTACTAGGGATCTTTGCTCTTATTTTGAAAATCGTGTGTTTTCATTATGGGACTTGCCTCCTTGGAGTGCTGCTGCTGTAAGGATGCTTGTAACAAACCTAAAAATGGGATCTCCTGCCAGGCACTGGTGGCTAAAACCCCTATCTGTAATACTAGTTACTTAGGAGGTGCTCAGATCGCAGTTCAAGGCAGCCTAGGGAGGAAAGTCCCATAAAACACTTTTATCCGGTTAGCTACCAAGAAACTAGAAGTGGGGCTGTAGTTCAAGTGGGTGTGAAAAAAGTTAAAGGGAAAGTGCCCAGGCCTCGAGATCAAGAAGCCCCAGTACTGGGGAAAGAAAAAAAAAAAAAAGAATTCCTTTCAAACCTTGAACTCAGGTCCTGCACAGCCTCCTTGGGCCTGAGTACTTGACAGTTGCATCTTATCTTTCCCTTTACCATGCATATAAACTACAAAAGCCCAAGAGGACCCTCTTCTGCAGTCACTGATATTAGAAGCCCTGAGATTGCACACCTTTTCTTTTTTTTTTTCTTTTTGGTCTGTCCTGGGGCCTGAATTCAGGGCCTGGGTGCTGTCCCTGAGTTCTTTTGCTCAAGGCTAGCAGGAGACACTCTCTACCACTTGAGCCACAGTTCCACTTCTGGCTTTTTGTAGTTAATTGGAGATAGTCTCATGGACTTTGCTGCTCCGACTGGCTATGATCCTCAGATCTCAGCCTTCTGAGTAGCTAGGATTACACTTGTGAGCTACCACTTTTTAAGCCATAGCTCCACTTCTGGTTTTGAGTAGTTAAATAGAGGTAAAAGTCTCACGGGACTTTTCTGCCTGGGCTGTCTTCCAACTGTTATCCTCAGATCTCAGCCTCCTGAGTAGTTAGGATTACAGGTATGAGCTACCAGTGCCTGGCCATCTTTTCTTTAACAGAATTTGGTGTGAAGTGATAACCAGTGTCCCTTAGCAACCACTCTAATGCCAAATGACTACATTTCCTATTGAACCCTGAGAATTTAGAAGTTTTCAGCAACCTGGTTAAAATTGGAGAGATTCAGTTCATGATTGCCATTAGGTCTCCTGCCATAAAAAGTGAGGGAAGGGCTGGGAATGTGGCTTAGTGGTAGAGTGCTTGCCTAGCATGTATTAAGCCCTGGGTTTGATTCCTCTGTACCACATAAACAGAAAAAGCCAGAAGTGGCATTGTGGCCCAAGTGGTAGAGTGCTAGGGTTGAACAAAAGCAGCTTGGGGACAGTGCCCAGGCCCTAAGTTCAAGCCCCAGGACTAGCAAAAAAAAAAAAAAAATGAAGTTGTTGATGAGTCAACAACTCTAAAAGAGTATATTTACATATAGGAAATAATTACTGATTTTGATTTAAAGACAAAGCAGTTCTAGTGCTCTATGGGAAGAGCTTGGCAGATCTTTGAGCAACCTAGATTAAATCATACAGAATTCCACAAGTTAGAGCACAGAACAACCATCCTCCATTATTTCCAATAGGCAGTATAAAGGATTTTGATGTATTTAGGACCTATCCCTTCTCAAAATCTTTATGATTTTTTTTTTAAAGTGGTGCTAGGGATTGAACCCAGTACCTCACACATACTAGGCAGAGGCTCTACCACTAAGCCACATCTCATTTTGAGCCTGGTGGAATGTTTGCCTAGCATGTATGCGTGTTTGATCCCCAGCACTGCCAAAAGTTTAGGTTTCTTGTGGATGTGCCCCCTCTTCCCCCCCTACCCCCCCATCCTTTTCTGCTGTCAGGGTCATTAACAAATTAGGTTGGTACCTACTGGAAGACTCAAAGAGTGACCCGCTATTTGCTTTTTTCCCCCCCAGATTATTGCTTTTGCTTTGGAAGGAAAAAGATCCAAAGTCACTCGTAGGCCAAAGGCTAGTGACTACCAACGTCTGAATCTAAAGGTAAGAAAGAAGAAACCAAGTAGGTGCATGGAAGGATGTGGAACCCCAGATGAGTGTAACCACTGGGCTTGTGTTTGGCGTGATGGCTGATGTTGGGATCACAGCTGTCATTACCCTCTTGACTGGAACCACACACTCTATCCACATACTGTACACAGACGGACAAGGTTAGAGCTGGAAGATAGCGTTTAGTTCTCTCCCTCCCTTCACGGATAAAGTAACAGGCCTGCCCAGAAACATTAACATTTCTTTCCTAAATTTTCACTCCCAAGTTAGTGGCAACATTAGTACCGAGAGCAGTTCCCAAGTTGTGAGCCTTTTTCACTATACTAGTTTTTTTGCAAACCTTTTTTTTTTGTGTGTGTGTATGTGGGGGGAGGGGTGGTGAGAGAGAGAGAGGAGAGAGAGAGAGAGAAAGAGAGAAAGCAAAAGCCTGTTTCGGGATTTGAACTTAATTTAAAGCCTTGGCACTGTCCCTGAGCTGTTTTTGCTCAGGACTAGCTCTCTATCACTTGAGCCACAGTTCCACTTCTGGTTTTTTTTTTTGATTAATTGGAGATAAGTCTCATGGACTTTCCTGTTCAGACTGGCTATGATTCGCAGATCTCAGCCTTCTGAATAGCTAGAATTAGACTTGTGAGCTACGGGCACCCAGCTACTCCAGTTATTTTTGAAATAGGTCACACTTTTTGCCCACAGTGGCCTGAATTGTGTTCCTCCTATTTACAATTTCCATTGTAGCTGGGATGACAGGTGCATATTTTGTCAAAATCTGAGTAACTTGGTAGGTGATAGATACATAGGTATTATGTGTTTTTATTTCCAGGAAGTTTCCAGGGGATACCAAATACTCCTGGAAACATACTTTATGTGGCAAAGCACTAGACTAAACTCTGAAAACAAATGAGCCCAGAAACACAACTTCCCAGATCAGCACTGTGGCACTACCTCCTGAGTACAGTCTGCCTCTGCCAGGGAAAAGAGCCCTCTTTTAATCACACAGCAGCAAGTGCTGAGCATAGTTCTCCCCAAAAGTAACCTGTCAAAGCAGGAAGTGTGTACTCTCACTGAGTTGTTGCCAACATGCATTCTTCCTACCTATTCTGTTTAGCAGTAGAGAGGGCATTGGCATAGAACAGTGACCTAGGTGTAAATTGTCCAAGACTTCCTGTAGGAACACAGTTCACTTGTACAACTCATCACCAGCTACAGAATGAGCCACTCAGATCGACTTCAATAGCTGATAGGTGTTAGGTCACTTTCTCTAATAACTTATTTTCTCTAACTTGAGCCACATCTCCATTTCTAATTTTAAATAGTCAATTGGAGATAAAGTCTCAAGGACTTTCCCAGCCCAGGTTGGCTTTGAACTATAATCCTGAAATCTTAGCCTCCTGAGTATCTAGAATTACAGGTGTGAGCCACCAACCAGACAGTGTTTTATTTTAAACTGGTTTTAAGGCTCATTAATGTGGTTGATTTTGTGGGTTATTATTTTCATTAATTGTTGTTTCTATTAACTGCAGTTCTTTTGTTGTTGTTGGTGGTGGTGGTGGTCCTGGGCCTGAACTCTGGGCCTGGGCGCTGTCTATCAGCTCTTCAGCTCAAGGCTAGTGCTCTACTGCTTGAGCCACAGCGCCACTTCTGGCTTTTTCTGCTTATGTGGTGCTGAGGAATCAAACCCAGGGCCTCATGCATACAAGGCAAGCATTCTACCACTCAGCCACCTTCCCAGTCCCATAGCTGCAGTTCCTATATGATCTTTTATTTCTCCAAAATCATAGTTGTATTCCTCTGAGAAAGGTAAATGTTACCAACAGACTATGTTGCTCTCATTTCAGCTTTGATCTACATCTTCAAGAACTTTGTCCTCCCTGCTGATTTGTTTCCAAATCAAGAGAAATGAAAAATACTGTGACCTCCTCTGGGGTTTGGTGGCAAGTCTGGGCTGGCAGAGACAGGGGATTGATTGCTTTGGGTTTTGCACCTGCACTTTGGTGATACTGTGCTCTGTGATCATTGTACTTTTGTGTTCCCTTGATGCTGAAGTGTTCCATTCATCCTTTCTTCCTCTTGAATGTGAATAAGGGAGCATGTGGAAACACGGCTATGACCAAAAGGAGACTCCAGCCCTGGGCAGGCTATACTGCTGACCACCCTCCCTTGGCTTTGGCTCTGTAGTGAAGTTAGCCCTTGACTGTAGCATTGCACTATTTATCTTTGCAGAACTAAGAGAAAACTCTGTAATCAAAAGTTTTTTCTACTAAGGCCTCTTTTGAATTGATACACCCTTTTAGAAGATGATGAAATGCTGATGGGGAGAGGACTATTTTGGACATGAAATTTACTTCACAAAGAGTTTAACAGCAAACCAAAATAGCAGGCTAAAAGTGCTTTATTGCCTGTAAATCTAATTAATCGAGTATAGTTCTCTGCATTTTTCTGATATTTTGTGTTAATTAAGAAAAAAGTGAATTAACTTCTGTTTGCTTTTGTGAGCACAAAACTGAACTTAGGGTTTCTGGGAGTAAAGCCACTGTCCCATCAGATTGCTTTATAAACATGCTTGATTATTGAAACAGTGTCTCCTTTCCTACATTTGTAATCAGTAGAACTTCCTGAAAATGGGCAAATTCATATTATGTGTAAGAAACCATATAGGAGGGTTTTAGTCTGGTTTTTTTTTTCCCCCCAAAGGGCTTTATAGAACAGGTTTCCCACAAACTTCTTTACCTTTGTTGTCTAAAATAGAGAAAATATTTATATTTAGAAACTTAATGCATTGTGCACATTTTACTTTAATCTGTTTAATGGTCCTCTCCTCTAAAATATTAAGGATAACTAGTAGAAGTTTTTGTTTTCATTTTAGGGGTCCTTAAACTTTAAGAAGTCCAGTGGACTCCCTGAAGTAACTGAGAGTAGTGTCTTAGATGACACTGTTGTTCAAAGTTTTATTTCAGTCTGCCTAAAGAGAGGTGAATCTCAGCTAATCTCAGGGACATGCAAAGAATGTAGAAGGAGGAGGTAAGATGAACTCTGTTGAGTAGTCTAAAAAAGAGACCATCCTGATAAAGTATCTTCTACCTTGCTGACAATAGTACCTGGCTTAGAGTTGTAATTTACATTCTTGGCAAGTAACACACTTAATGGGGATAGAGAATCAGTGCATACTTCTCTTGGTATCATTGTGTCTGCTATGCACAAGTCTTAATACAATGATCCCTCACCTATCCAAGGAGTTAATTCCAGAGACCCCACCCCCCAACTTAAGAAATCTCTGACCATGGTCATTTTATTCTCCTGTCTGTCTCCCCTTTTGTTCCCCCCTCCTCTGGCATTTTTTTCTTTGTGTCTGTCCCCTCTAGTACCTTCTTTTGATGATTTTCTAGTCACCCATCTTATTTGCTGATCATTGTGCTCTTCTGCTGCTCTAATAGGTTGCTTCCATTATCTTGCCATTCGTTCTCATCACGACTAACAAACTCACTTTGATTCCTTCTTTTTCCAAAGGTTATTCATTTATCAGATCACCAAATCCAGTGGCCAATTCTCAAGCTTAGTATTACTGTTTGCTAGGATTGAATGCTAATTGACCATATATATTGAGATTCATCTTCCCAGGTATCTCTGGCAACTGGTTTTTGCCTTATCATTATTCTGGAGGGGTAAAAGGCCCTCAGAACCAGACCCATTCCTTTGTTTCCTCAAAAATTCCTCCATTCTTCATCCTCCAAGTGACGTCTTTTATCTTTAGCCTGCTTCCTAAAGAACCCACTTCTGCTAAATGCTGAATAGTTCAGCTAAGTTGTCCTGTTATCATTAAGTCTGAATTACTGCCTCCTCAAGCTGTCCCTCTCAGCTACCTTAGTCTTTGAAATCATTGAGTTCTATGAAAAGGTCTACCATTTTTCTCATCACGAAGTCCTATCCAAGTGTTTTTTTTAAGTCTCTGTAGACATTTGAGCAGTGTGTGTGTGTGAGTGTATGTGTGTGTGTGAGAGAGAAATGGTTGAGTGCCTGCCTAGCAAGCCCAAGGCCACTTAATTGTTTCTCCTGTCCATATTCTTGGAAAGAGCAGTCTTAGAAATACTGATCTTTATGGTTTACTTGCCCTAGTGTCAGGCTTCAGTCTGGACCATCCATCTCATGGCTTAATCAAGTTATAGAGTCTTGTAATTTGAAAGAATTCTGCAGTTGACAACCTTCCATCTTGAGTATCTGTGCCTCTGCCTTTCCTCATTTTCCCCCCTTTCACAGCTTTCTGTGGTGGTTGATTTTCTTTCTTCCCTTCTCTCATTCTGCTGAGATCATCCTGTTCTTTACTGCCCCATCCTACACTAGCCCTTTCTGTTCTACTCTGATAGCTTTTTGTGTATGTGCTAGTCTTTTGGGGGCTTGAACTCAGGGCCTGGATACTGTCTCTGAGCTTGACTAGCACTCATTCCACTTAAACCAAAACTCCAGGCTTTTTTATTTGGGGGGCGAGGGAAACAGGGGACTGGTGGTTAACTGGAGATATGTCATGGATTCTCTTGCCCAAACTGGCTTTGAACTACAATCCTCAGATCTCAGCCTCCTGAGAAACTAGGATTACAGGAGTAACCCACCAATTCCTGGCTTACTCTGATAACTCTTAATAATGCTGTTCATTTGGAACTTCAGCAGAACAGAGCAGTCATCTGATGTTGCTCTGGTCTCTCCAAGAAAACTAAGCTCTGAGACAGCCCTTGGCATTTTTGCATCTGCCTAGTGTTAGTGACACTTAAGGACTTAAGCATTGACTTCGGTAGGTTTGCTTCATGTCATCTGGATGTCACTTAACTGAGGGCTAGTGGCTATGATCTCATAGATGTTGGCTTTTGCTCTTAAAGAGGAGAGAAGAAAGATTGACAGCAAGTAGAAACATTAGGATTGCCAGAGTCCATTTCTACCAGAGAACTATGATTCCTGTGCTGAAAGAGATTATACTGAATTATCTATCTCCCACCAAGGGAAAATTTATTTTCAGGATGGTTGTCTTTTTGAAGATAGAATTTTTTTTTCTTTTTTTTTTTTTGTTGATCGTGGGGCTTGAACTCTGGGCATGGGTGCTGTCCCTGCGCTCTTCAGCTCAAGGCCAGCACTCTATCACTTGAGCTATAGTACCACTTCCAGTTTTCTGGTGGTTTTTTATTGGACATAAGAGTCTCGAGGACTTTCCTGCCCCAGCTGGCTTTGAACCATGATCCTCAGATCTCAGCCTCCTAAGTAGCTAGGTTACAGACATGAGCCACAGATGCCCAGCAAGATAGAACATTTGAAGCATCTTTCCTAAAGATTGTGTGAATGTGAGTGAACTGTCTGGAGGCATTGAGCCAGGGTCTGTGGTAGGGGAGGGGGCACAGATATGAAGCATGTGGAGCTTCAAGCCTCCTTGTACAGACCATTACAGTCTTCCCTTCCTGCCCTAGCTTTTCGCTGAATGTCAATTGCTGTTAGGAGGAATTTGCTCGAGTCATGGATACTAATAAAACTCATTTTTCTTCTATGGATTACTGAGTTTATTGCTTAGACTCCATTCCTAGACTCAGAATTAAAGGCCAGTTCCTCTAGACAGGCTAAGGCAACTTGGAAAGACCTGACCAAAGCTGTACATTCTTGACATTTTTTCCCTCATGATGTCTTTAAGTAGACCAATTGGTGATACAGTTCTACCTGCAGATTTCTCTTGGTAGTGAAGCTTATTTTCTTCTATTTTTACACAATAAGCTGATAGATAATGCTAGTATATAATCGAAAGCTAGAGCACTTAAGAGAGAGAGCTAGAACCAGACCTGTGGTTCTGCTAGACTGTTTTCTAAAAACCCTTGCTAGGAAGGTTGAATTTAGCATTGCTTAAGAAATGCTTGATAGAAATTTTTTTTTTTTTTTTTTTTGTCGGTCGTGGGGCTTGAACTCTGGGCCTGGGAGCTGTCCCTCAGCTCTTCAGCTCAAGGCGAGCGCTCTACCACTTGAGCTACAGCGCCACTTCCGGTTTTCTGGTGGTTTATTGGAAATAGGAGTCTCATGGTCTCTCCTGCCCGGGCTGGCTTTGAACCGTGATCCTCAGACCTCAGCCTCCTGAGTAGCTAGGATTACAGGCGTGAGCCACCAGCGCCCGGCTTGATAGAAATCTTTAAGGTTTAAATTTTTTTTTTTTTTTTGGGTCCGGTTGTGGGGCCTGAACTCTGGGCCTGGGCACTGTCCCTCAGCTCTTCAGCTCAAGGCTAGTGCTCTACCACTTGAGCCACAGCACCACTTCTGGCTTTTTCTTATGTGGTGCTGAGGAATTGAACCCAGGGCCTCAGGCATGCAAGGCAAGCGCTCTACCACTGAGCCAACTTCCCAGCCTTAAGGTTTAAATGTAACTGTACACTCAGAGCCAAGAGTGACTCAGTTCACTTAGTCCCATGAGTCAGATGTGAATTTCCTAAATATTCCAATGTAGAACTCTTCTGTAAAAGGTCTAGGTCTGAGCTGAGCAGTATTTCCAACTGCCAACACAGCCAGTCCCAAACACTGATAGGTATTTAGCTCATAAGACTTAAGTTAAAGGGCTGGGACTGTGGCTCAGTGATAGAGTGCTTGCGTAGCATGCAGGAAGCCTGGGTTTGATTCCTCAGTACCACATAAACAGAAAAAGCCAGAAGTGGTGCTGTAGTTCAAGTGGCAGAGTGCTATCCTTGAGCCCAGAGAGGCTCAGGGACAGAGCCTAGGCCCTGAGTTCAAGTCCCAGGCCTGGCCAAAAAAAAAAAAAAAGACTATGTTAAGTAAATTATTGTTGAAACTGTTTCCTTTGCCCAATTAGTAGATAACCACTGTTGAGTAATGTTTATATTTTCAGCTTTTTGTAACTTAATGAATTTTATTTTTTTAAGGCATATTGTGATCTAATGACAGTCATTTTTCAGTATATGTTGTACCAAGCTTCTGTAAATGTCATTCCAATGTGTTGTCAGTGAACAGAAACCAAAATAAATTTCAGTTAATGAAACCATTGAATTTATGAACAATATATTAACATGAACTAAAGCCCTTGGTGCTTCAGTGTTAACAAAAGTAAAAGGTTATTTTTCTTAACTTTTAGCCTTTATTCGCCTTCACACCCATTCTTCACACACATTGAATAATCTTAAATGTTCTAAAATGGAGTTATTTGAGGGCCTCACTGACAGTTTAGAATTACTTGAAATAGTGTATAAAATTACTCTGTACTTACATACATAAAGTATGTAAGTATGTATTCACCTGAGTGAATTCTGTATTTAGACCTGGTCCTATCCTCAGGATTTCTTGTTTGTATGCAAATATTCCAAAATCTGGAGGAGGGGGGGAAAGCTAGTAACAAATTGGATTCTGAGCATTTCTGAAAAAGAACGCTCAACTTTTACATACACCAGCAAACCATAAATGCCATCCTGGGCTTTGTGCACGTTCTATGCCTTTCAGTCCTGACTTTAGACTCCCATCCCTACTCCTACCAGAAAGGTCAGGTCCTATCCAGGAGCTTGCTAAGCTGCTGCCATGAGAAATACCATTGCCTCAGTGATTTCCTTGCTGTATATTCGATTTAGACCTGGAATAACCCTTCAGCCTCCCTTAATCTCACTGAAGTCTTATTTAATTTTTTCTTTTTGCTGGTCCTAGCACTTGAATTCAGGGCCTGAGTGGTGTCCCTGAGCTTTAGTGCACAAGGCTAGCACTCTACCAGTTGAGTCACAGCTCTACTTCTGGCTTTTTTGTGGTTAACAGGAGTCTCACTGATTTTCCTGCCCAGGCTGGCTTTGAACTGTGATCCTCAAATCTCAGCCTCCTGAGAAGCTAAGATTATAGGTGTGAGCCATCAGTGCCCAGCTCCCAGTCTCTATCCCTGAATATTTTAAAGAACAAGGCTTGAGACTCAAATATTGAGGGTGTCTTGGCACTGCATTTGGAGAATCATTTTGTCACACTATAATAAGATATACTTGGGACTCAGTTGTATACTAACTGGATCTTACCTTCTAACATACAGCTTACTAACTAGTAAATCTTGTCATTACCCGCCCCCCCCCCCCCAACCTTCAGAAACACAATGAGCCTGTCCTGACCTCCAAGAGAGCCAGAAAAAAAATGAGACCTGGAACCCTCTGAATTTCTTTTCTTTTCTTTGCCAGTCCTGGGGCTTGAACTCAGGGCCTGGGCATGGTCCCTGAGCTTTTGCTCAAGTCTAGCACTCTACTACCACTTAAGCCACAGCGCCACTTCCAGCTTTTTCTGTTTATGTGGTACTGAGGAATAAAACACAGGGCTTCATGCATGCAAGGCAAGCACCCTACCACTGAGCCACATTCCCAGCCCTGAATTTCTTGGGACTACAACCAAACCATGCCTGGGTTGTTGGTAGAGGTGGTTTGTTTTCTGATCCTGGGTCTTGAACTCAGGACCTAGGTACTGACCCTTGAGCCTCTTTGTGCTCAAGATTAGCACTCTACCACTTGAACTATAGTGCCACTTCCAGCTTTTTTGAGTAGTTTATTGGAGATGAGTCTCACGAGGACTTTTCTGCCCCAGGTGGGTTCAAACTGCGATCCTCAGCTTCCTGAGTAGCTAGATTTCAGGTGTGAACCACCGGCGCTTGGCCATGCCTAGGTTTTGACCACTCTGATGGTATAGAACTCAGAGCAACATCAAGAGTGAAAGGGAAGAAAAATCTCAGGTTAGCATGGAACCAACATTCAGGGGTTCTGAATGAATATTAAATTTGATGGTTAAGAGATAGGGGGCATTGGAAAGGGAAAGGGTTGCAGAACACTGATTAGGATGAGGGCACCAAAACTTAATGCATATTGACAGTCTCAACTAGGTATTTAGTAGAAACAGCATAATATAGAGAGTTCCAGCAGAGCTGTAATTTATGCTAAACTTCTGATCAGCAATAAGAAATGAGTGTGCTTTATATTCACAAAGGACTAATACAGAAGAATATTATAGATAAGTTGGAGAGGTGCAATTCCTTTGACTCTTCCCTGACCACACTACATCTTCTTCTTCTGTGCTTGAACCCTTGCTCCAAGAGCCTTAAGGTCTGAGTACAGGTTCCGCTTCAGGATGGCGCTGCTGCACAGCAAGGCCCCTTGCAGGGCCCCCATCAGGCCATTGGTGAAGATATCCTGACCTATGAGGCAAGAACACAGGCCCCTAAATGTCCACACACATAGAGAGTAAGAGGAGAACAAGGGTGTTTGAATACATCTCTCTCTGCTAGAGCTATGCAGAGGTGGCTTCAGCACAGAACCAGGCCAGCATCCTCCTAGGATGGGAGGTGCAGAAGATAGCAAGACCCGAGGACAGGGACAGAGGACTGATCACCAGGGAGACCCAAGATCTTGGCAAGGTTGGGCAGCGTACCTGTCAGGTAAAGGTTGGGGATGGGGCTTTGGGCCCTTATAGAAGCCATCACATGAGGATGTAGACGATTCAGGTCATGGTCAGCACCATAGGTTGCACCTTGAGGAGCAGCCAGGAAGAACTGGTTGGTAAGTGGGGATCCTGCAGTCACACTCTCCACCTGGACCAGCAAACAGAAGGCAGGCAAGGGGTGAATGGGAACTCTTTTTTAAAAGATTTTAATTTTTTACTATCTTTATGTAGTTGTACAAAGAAGTCCCTATTCTATAAAACAGTATATGAATACTAAGTGTCTGATAACATTGTCACCCATTGCCCCTAACTGAATGGGAAATTTTGAGAGCTCTGTCTCTTCTTTCTGGCTAGGCACGCCATCATTCTCTGGAGCTCAGTTATCTTGGGGTTTATTCTACTGTAAGGTCACCAAGAAATATGCCATCACCACTGCTATTGTATGCTTTGGCCCTACCTTCCCCTCCAGCTGTGGAAACAGTTTCATGGCCACCGACATAGAGGCTTCAGCGAAGGAGTTTTTGACCGTCTCGTAGTCAATGCCTCGCTTTCCCTGTGGCTCCTGCTGCCACTCCTCAAACCACTCAAAGGCAGCAGGCATCAGGAAGATCATTGTGGATCGGCCTGGGGATGAAAAGCCAGTTACTGGCTGCCGGGTCCCACTCCTTTCCACTTCCCAAGCTCCACTCCCACCATCTTAAGCCCTACCTGGGAATCGGTCCTCCCAAGTTGGGTCCTTAGCTGATGGGAAAGCTATGAAGAAAAATGGGATGTGTTCTGGAGCCTTTTCCCTGGGCACAGAGATGTAGTTCTCCATCCTGTGGATGAGAGGAAGTTGTGCTGTCGATGCACAGGCCTTTTTTCTCAAGGCTACCAGCCCCACCCAAGGATGGCTCATCCCCCGAGACTCCCCATAGGGGTGAAACTGATGTACAGCCTTGGTGTTAAAAGATCCTTCCAAGAGTCCAGAGAAACTTGCCTACCTCCTCCCATGCCATGTCCTACCACTCATTCCCAAGTCAAGCACAGAAATGAAATTCCTAATGGTTGCAGACTATGGGCTACCCTCTCACCACACACCTTCCTCCTTCCCCATGCCTTACGCTTTGTCCATGTCAGTGTCAAAATAAACATAATAGTTGGTGGACTGCAGACCCAAGTCTTCCTTAGTGCCTTTCAGACAGATGAAAACGGAAAGCATGCCCATGCTAGGCCGCACCATCCCCAGCTGCTGCTTCACACCTGCAAATGGAGACAGGACTGAGAACTGTATGGCCAAAGATGGCCACTGCTGCCTTAACAGCCTAGGATGATTGTCCATTTGGGGTACTTCAGCTGCAGCCATAAAAGGGTCTAACCCATTTTTTTAGTCTTTTTTAAAATAATTATTATAGGAGCTGGGAAGTTGGCTCAGTGGTAGAGCGCTTGCCTTGCATGCCTGAGGCCCTGCGTTCGATTCCCAGCACCACATAAGCAAAAAAGCTGGAAGTGGCGCTGTGGCTCAAGTGGTAGAGCACTAGCCTTGAGCTGAAAAGCTGAGGGACAGTGCCCAGGCCCAGAGTTCAGGCCCTACGACCAGACACACACACACAAAAAAAATTATTATAGAGATGATGTACAGAGGATTACAATTACATGAGTCAGGTAATGAGTACATTTTCTTTTTGTCTTTTTTTTTGGCAGTCGTGGGGCTTGAACTCTGGGCCTGGGCGCTGTCCCTCAGTTCTTCAGCTCAAGGCTAGGGCTCTTACCACTTGAGCCACAGCGCCACTTCTGGTTTTCTGAGTGGTTTAGTGGAGATAAGAGTTTCACAGACGTTCTTGCCCAGGCTGGCTTTGAGCCATGATCCTCAGGTCTCAGCCTCTTGAGTAGCTAGCCACCTGGCGCCCGGCAGTGAGTACATTTTCTTTCATACAATATCTTCTGTCCTCGTTATCTCCCAGTCCCTCCCTCCTCTCTCTACCCACAAGTTGTATAGTTTCACTTTCATCAGTGTCCAGTGAATTCCACTCCTGTACTTTTTCACCCTTGCCCCTGACCCCAAGTTCTGTACCCTCCCCCCAACCCTTCCAAAGATGAATACATCATACATAAGGTTAAAAAAAAAAAAAAAGACTTTAAAAAAGAAAGAGAAAAAAATATGCCTCGTCTAGGCCATTCTTTTTGTTTCTTTTGTCAGTTGTGGGGCTTGAACTCTGGGTCTGGGCACCGCCCCTGAGCTCTTCAGCTCAAGGCTAGCGCTCTACCACTTGAGCCACAGCTCTACCACTTGAGCCACAGCGCCACTTCCAGTTTTCTGAGTGGTTCATTGGAGGTAAGAGTCTCATGGACTTTCCTGCTGTGATCCTCAACTCCCAGCTTCCCGAGTAGCTAGGATTACAGGTGTGAGCCACAAGTGCCTTACAGGAATTTGGCAGGCAGGCAGGCACTTGCTCTTCTGTCTCCTGGCTGTTATCAGCCTCAGACTCCAACTCCACTCACCTCTGCTCTCACAGGTACTGGCCTCCCACTGGCTCACAGCACCCTGCTAAACAGTCAAGCTAACTGCCTCAATCCTCCCCTTATGTCTTTATATTAAGAGATGATGCAAAGTACTCTTTATAAACAGTACAATGAGCAGAACTTTGTTATACGCCTAGATTTCAGAATTGTCTTTAAGAATAAACTATCTGATGAATAGTCATTATTCCTAAAATACTATGCAACTAGGATAGGGCCTTCAACTGATACATAATGCAAGTGAACAGATGCAAATAAAATTATCTTGAACTCAGGGCCTGGGCACTGTCCCAGAGCTGCTTTTGCTCAAGGCTAGTACTCTACCATTTGAGCCACAGAGCCACTTCCAGCTTTTTCTGTTTATGTGGTACTGAGGAATTGAAGCCAGGGTTTCATGCATGCTAGACAAGCACTCTACCACTAAGTGACATTCCCCGTTCTATGTTATGTTTATAACATAATTTGTTGGCCATACCAAATGACTAATCCAGTCACACAGCCACAGAAAGCTGAGGAAAAACATGAGTCTGTCCCATCATGTCCCAATGATTTTGCGGTCTTTATACAGCCTGGGTTAGATAGTTCCCACTCCTGAACTAGAGGAAGGAGGGAAAAACAGCATCATGAAGGAAAGCCAGAGCCCCTGTGTGGGACACCTGCTGTCCCCAGACCTAAGCTGCTGGGCTTCCCCACCTCAACACATGACTCCATTTTTCTAGAGAATACACCCAGAAATTATTTGACCCCATGCTCAGGAGCATCTCTAACACCTGGCCAAGGACTCAGCCATTAGCTGCTCTGCCTTGTTTAACACACAATAGATGATGTCCTAAAATGTACTGGGACTTGTGTGTGCTAGTCAGCCACATGATGAGTCAGATATGAGGCCTGTCTCCTGGAACAGACACTTTCCTAAAACAAACTGGCTATCTTAATAGAAACTATAGACCATAAGGAACTATGGAGACTAAGTGACTATGGACTCTATTAGCCTAAATAGGTCCCTTATGTGAGAGAAAGGAGCATTAATAACAATTATAGCAGGACAGCACAGCTCAGATTTATGGACAATAATCTGGGGAGGGGGGGTGTCAAGGAACATGGTGCGGAGCTGCAGGCATAGGTGGATATAGGCAAACAGCATCTTCCAAGATCTCTCAGAACATAACTACCTCCTCAGCTCCTTCCTTTTTACTCCAGCAAGAAGGAAGGGGCCAGAACTGTCATAGTGGCTCATAATGTGATTGAGCACTAGCCTTGAGCAAAAGAAGCTCAAGGACAGTGCCCAGGTCCTGAGCCCCATGACCAACAAAAGCAAGCAAGCAAGCAAGCAAGCAAGAAAGGAAGGAAAGAAAGAAAGAAAGAAAGAAAGGAAAGGAAGAAAAGAAAGAAAAGGAAGAAAGAAAAGGAAAGAAAAGAAGCTTTTTAGCAATAATCCTAGCTACTCAGGAGGCTGAGATCTGAGGACCATGGTTCAAAGCCAGCCCATGAGATTCTTATCTCCATTTTAACCCCCCAGAAAACTGGAAGTAGTGCTGTGGCTCAAAGTGGTAGAGTGCTGGCTTTGAGCAAAAAAAAACCCTTCAGGAACAGCACCCAGACCCTGAGTTTAAGCCCTACAACCAACCAACCAACCAACAAAACAAAACAAAACAAAACAAAAAAAAAAGAAGGAAAGGGCCAAGGAACTGTATCTCTTCTCTTTTGAGCCACCCTCAGTGGCCTCTCAGCCTGGGCAGTGGATGTAAGCAAGGCTCCCTCTGGGAGCCATGGGATGCAACTGGGAATCATGGAATCTAACATCTGGAATCTCTGGGTTAAGTTTCACCACTGCCAATGCCCAGAAAGTTTTCAGACTGGCATTTGTCTGGGATGGTATCTGACCCTCTGCCCAAAGGGAGTGATTGATACTTCAGCCCTGTTGGGGCTGACTCCACTAAATTGTTTTTGGGGTTAAGATACATAAAGTGTACTGGGCGCCGGTGGCTCACATCTGTAATCCTAGCTACTCAGGAGGCTGAGATCTGAGGATTGTGGTTCAAAGCCAGCCTGGTCAAGAAAGTCCATGAGACTCTTACCTCCAATAAACCACTAGGAAACTGGAAGTGGTGCTGTTGCTCAAGTGGTAGAGCACTAGCCTTGAGCTGAAGAGCTCAGGGACAGCATCCAAGCCAAGAGTTCAAGCCCCATGACCAACAAAACAAAACAAAACAAGATATATAAAGTGTGAGAGCTATAATTGCATTATAAGGAGAGACAGGCATTACAGGTAACTCACACGTAACTGCCTAGAGAAAAAACAGGCCTGAGTAGGACACTGAGGCCCATCAGAGGACAGTGTCAAAGTTCAGAGGTCATAGGCAAGAAGAAGTCACACAGAGAAAGGAATGAAGGACCAAAGTGGCAGCTCATGTTGCCTGAGGAACAAGAGACTGGATTTTGGTGATGTCCATCTGCTATGGTTTGGATGTGTTCCCCAAAGGCCCATGTGGAAAGGCTGGGCTGCCAGTATGTGCTGCTACTGGGATGTAGTGGGACCTATAAAAGTTGGGCCAAGGGGCTGGGAAGGTGGCTCAGTGGTAGAGTGCTTGCCTTGCATGCCTGAGGCCCTGGGTTCGATTCCTCAGCACCACATAAACAAAAAGAAAAAACCCGGAAGTAGCGCTGTGGCTCAAGTGGTAGAGTGCTAGCCTTGAGCTGAAGAGCTCAGGGACAGCACCCAGGCCCAGAGTAGTTCAGGCCCCACGACCGGACCCAAAAAAAACAAAAGTTGGGCCAGCCAGACCCCCCTGCCTGTAATCCTAGCTACTTAAGAGGCTGAGATCTGAGGATCATGGTTCAAAGCCAGCTCAGGCAAGAGAGTTTGTGAAACTCTTATCTCCTATTAACCACCAAAAACCAGTAGTGGAGCTCTCACTCAAGTGGTAGCACAATAGTCTTAAGCAAAAAAGCTGAGGTACACCACCAAGGTCCTGAGTTCAAGCCCTGGGACTGGCACACACACACAAAAGACAGTTCCTAGTGGGAAGAATTTGTGTAACTAAGGTATGTTCTTGAAGGAGTATCTTAGAAGCCATGGCTTCCTCTCTTTGCTTCTTACCTCCAGAGATGCACAAGCCTCCTTCTACCACATATGCCTGCCATAATGGATGGTCATCACAGGCCCAGAGCCTGGGTCACAGAGCCCAGCAACCATGACCTTCCTCTACTTGGGGTGAAGGCATGGGGCGGGGGGGGGGGGGGATGTTGGGGGGGGCGCTGATGTATCAGACTATAGGGATCACCCTACAGAGCTCACCTTCCTTCTCCATTGTTCTGCTCTGTCCTTTCCTCCCCTGCCATTGCCTCAAGCCTTTATTTGGACCCCTTTGTCAACTCTTAGGCTACTGGTGCTCTCTGACTAGTAGCCCCAGATCACTTTGTACTTTTTTGTGTGTGGGGGGGGTGTGCGCGCACACGCATGCGCCCACGCTTGAACTGAGGCTCAAACTCGGCTCTCATTCAGCTTTTTTACTCATAGCTGATATTCTTTTCTTTTTTGGTCGGTCGTGGGGCCTGAACTCTGGGCCTGGGCGCTGTCCCTCAGCTCTTCAGCTCAAGGCAAGAGCTCTACCACTTGAGCCACAGCGCCACTTCCCCACTCTGGTTTTTTAAGTCATATAATATCCTGAGGAAACTTCTGGGCCATGTCCCCTATGGGTCTCCTTCCCTTGTAGTGAGGCTTTTTCTGTGGAAACCCCACAAATCTCAGCTCGGGGAGTGCCAAGAACCCAGCTTTTCACATCTGACAGACCAGTGCCCTCACAGCTGGGTGGCAGTGGGTGTTTATTTACTTGTGGGCTCCTCAGTTTCCCCAGACATAAATGTTAGGATAGTGGCTTTACAGACCAGAGGTCTTTTCCATTTAAGGACAAGCACAGACATGGCCAAGAAGAAATGCAACATCCAGGTTGCACAGCTCAGCTCCAGACAGGAAAGGCCAGCAGCTTGGAAGTTCAGTCTATTACCTGGCAGACAGCGGGCACTCTCTGGAAGTAGGTGTTTGTAGGTATTGAACAGTCCTGCACTGGAGATCACAATGGGGCAATAGATGTTCACCAGCTCATGACCCTTCTTCACACTCACACCTGCAGGCAAAAAGAACTTGGAGAGGTTCTGTATACTCCAGGAAGAGCCCGTATTCTCTCCAGATCTTGCTGAGTTTGTGCCCCATTTTCTCAGACCTGGAAGTCCAGTTTGCCAAGAGCCAGACAAGACAGGCCTCAGGCACACTGCAAAACCAGGAAGTTTCCCCAGGCATTCAGGGGACAATTGTGTCTATTCTTACCTTCCTAAGCTCTCTCTACCCACCCTCTGTGTACTTGTTTAAATTTAGCCAAGGCCCCTCCTAACTCCCACCACCACAACACAGCCGAGGCCCTTCCATGGAAACCCAGGCCCTCTTTGCATCTGCTGAAGTTCTATGTCCAAATGACTCCCCAGCAACACCTCAACCTCTGTAAGAGAAATTCCATTTTCTGTGATCTGGTGAAGCTATCTACGTGTCTAGACTCATCTCTGGCCACTCTTATGAAACTATTATGCAGATCCACATCAAATAGCTAATCAACTACTCTTTGACCTTTTTATAAAAATGTCAGTTTTGTATGGTTCAATCGTTTTTCTAGATGCCTGAAAATAACCAACTCTTTCATAACTTCTATACATGCTGTTCCTGCTTCCTGTAACTTCTTCCAGTCCCATCTACTTCCAGGCTGCTTCTCACCCTTCATAATGTGGCTTAAACTGCTTTGAGGTCTTTCTGGTTCCATCACTCTCTGTGTAGGCTGTCTCTTCATATAAATGCTCATCAATGGCCCTTCAATTACTTCCCTATGAGACTGAAAACTTGAGACAGAGACTCGTACTTATTGATCTTATATCTCTGTCTTTTATATCTAACACATCATGAAAATAACACACACACATCTACACACACACCTTTTTTGGTGCTGGTACTGGGGCTTGAACTAAGGACCTGGGCACCATCCCTTAGTTTTCTTGCATAAGGCTGGAACACTACCACTTCAGCTATAGCTCCACAACTGGCTTTTTGCTGGTTATCTGTAGATAAGAGTCTTAGAGATTTTCCTGTCTGGGCTAGCTTCAAGCTTCAGTCATCAGATCTCACCTCCTGAGTAGCTAGTATGTATCTTCAACACCCAGTAACATAAATGGATCCTGAATTGAGTTGATAATGCCACCCAATTTCACTGACCCCTTTCATCTCAAAGGACAACTTGCTCATAAGTATCACAACGAAAGATACAACTAAGTGACACCAACCTCTCTTTCACGATGAGATAACTTTTCAGTCCCTTATACAAACATATACTCTGAGATTACAGGTGGCCTTCGTTTAGTATATGTGTGTACAAACATGCACATAACTCTGGGCGACCTCACCACCTTCTTCTTTTTAAATGTTTCTCTGGCATTTTTTTTTTTTTTTTGGTCAGTCATGGGGCCTGAACTCTGACCTGGGCGCTATCCCTCAGCTCTTTAGCTCAAGGTAAGGCTAGTTCTCTATCACTTGAGCCACAGTGCCATTTCCGGCCTTTGCTGCTTATCTGGTGCTGAGGAATCAAACCCAGGGCCTCCTGCATGCAAGGCAAGCACTCTACCACTAAGCCACCTTCCCAGCCCTCTCTGGCTAATACTTGTTCCCAGCAACCTTGTTTTCCTCAGGCATTTTCTAACCCCTCCCTGAGAGTTGTGTTTTGTTGTTGTTGTTGTTGTTGTTTTTAGCATTGCTGCTTTTTTTTTTTTTTTGGTCGGTTGTGAGGCTTGAACTCAGGGCCTGGACGCTATCCCTGAGCCTCTTTGTACTCAGGACTGGTGCTCTACCACTTGAGCTACAGTGTCACTTCTGGTTTTTGTGTAGTTAAAGAGTCTCATGGAGACTTTTCTGCCCAGGCTGGCTTTGAACCACAATCCTCAGATCTCAGACTCCTGAGTAACTCGGATTACAGGTGTGAGCCACACCCATAGCCAGCCACATTGGTGTACCTCTCATCTTGAACAGCTGGTTCTGCTTAACAAGGGTCCTTCCACACACAGCCTATCTCTTCAAAGAGTTCATACATCATAAAAGTAACAGTACCAACCTGAGCCAGGATAAGATTCAAGGCCCCACTCTACCACTACAGATGGAGTGCATGATGCCCTGCCAGACTGCCCCTTAGAATACAAGGTTGCTCGTTCATTCCATCAACCACTGAGCCAACACACTGACTGAGCCTCTTTGATTGAGAAGGACTGCAGACATAGAAAAACTCTACCCTCACTCACGGTGGTCACAGATACTGGTTATGTTTATCTATCAAACAAATGATTAAGTACTATTCTTTGAGGCCCGTGCATTCCTTTATCCTTCTTGCTTCCTTTTATTTCCAGACTAATTGCTATCCTATCCCCCAGCTCCTGCTCTGCAGTAGATTCTCATCTTTCACCCTGTGTGAAGTCAGTTCATCAGGAGGACCTCAGGTCTCTCTCACACCAGAACAGCGACCCCACTACCCAGTTCAAGGTTCTTACCACAGGCTTTCCCGGCTGAGTCCAACAGCACACTCTGCACAGTAGCCCTGGTAAGCACAGCACCCCCAGCCCGCTCAATCAGAGGGATGGTGTGGAAGGCGATCTCACTGGAACCCCCTCGGGGATAAAAGGCCCCTTTTAAGTAGTGATTAACCAGCAGAGCATGCATTGAAAAGGTAGTGTGGCTGGGGGTCACACCTACAGAAAAAAGGGAAAAAATGATGAGCAGGCACCCAGAATCACTCAGGGGGAAACAGTTTCCTGATAGGTGACACACGCAGTCCATCTCAAGATATATGTGTTCTCCAGGGCCAAAGGCCACCAGAAGAGCTGTGTCCACACCAACATAGGCACCATCCAGTTCTGGGGCTGGTGGGAATAGATTCCCTGAAATCTGCCATTCTGCCAAGAGGAAAGAATGCAGCATTGGCTGAAGGGATTTCTGGACTGCATGAAGGGAATCTCTACCAGGAGATCCAAAGGGGAGGAGTCAGATTTCTCATCCACAAGGGCCTGGGGTCTATTCTGCTCCATTTCAGACAGCCAGACAGGTTCAGGAAGAAAGATGGAGAGGTGCAGGGCAGCTGGCTTATCCTTCGAGGAGCTGCCAAGAATCTGTGGCCAGTACACACCATAGGTGGGGAAGATGTAGCTAAGCACAGCCCGGAGCTCAGGGGAGGCCCCCAGCTGGCGCAGGACCTCAGCCAGACTCTGGGTGGAGGCACGGAGGAATGGAGAGAAGCGAGTCAGCAGCCCACACTTGCTGAGGAGCTGAGCCACAGGCAACGGGAGCAGCTTCAGGATGATGGCATGAGCAGCTCCATTAGAAACTGCCTGGGAAAGAAAACCAGCTATGGGTAGCAGTTCTCATCTTTGGGACTGAAGCAATAGTTACCATTCTACCAGACAGTGGGCCCAGCAACACTTATTCCTGGCTGATCTTGGCTGAATTTGTATTTAAAAACAAGCTAGACTCTGAATTCTCCCATCCTGTACACCTGCCCTGTCCCCCCCCTTCCCCCCCCCCCCCCCCCCCCCCCGGTCGTGGGGCTTAAATTCTGGGCTTGGGCGCTATCCCTGCACTCTTCAGCTCAAGGCAAGCGCTCTACTGCTTGAGCCAGAGCAGCACTTCTGACTTCTGGTTTTCTAGTGGTTTATTGGAGATAAGAGTCTCATGGACTTTCCTGCCCAGGCTGGCTTTGAACTGTGATCCTCAGATCTCAGTGTTCTGAGTAGCTAGGATTACAGGTGTGAGCCACCAGCACCTTGCCTTTTGTTGCTTTTTAATTACCTGTTCAAATTCCTTTTCAAAAAAAAGAAGTCAAATCAGCCTAACCAGGGAGGAGAGTGGGTGCCTCCCCGCCCCCTCCCCCCCTGCTTTGGGAATAACCTGGGGTTCCTGAGGATGTCATGCACCTTACCTTAACCAGATTCATATACTTGTCAATGACAGCTTCTTCCTGGGGAAACTTCTCCTTCAGGCCTCGAATGTATGCTTTTGTCCCACTGTACATGGGGTACTCCTTTCGGCCATTAGGCCCTTCTAGTATCATGATGTCAAAGGGCGAGGACAGAGCAGCCCAGTCCAGCTGCCCTTCGGTGATCTGGTCCAAGATAAAACGGCCAGTGCTGCCCTCCTGCATACGCCCAATATAATGAATTCCTATTGGAAGGCAGAAAGACAAGAATGGCAGAGGGAGCCAGGCACTGACAGCTCACACCTGTAATCCTAGCTACTCAGGAGGCTGAGATCTAAGGATCATACTTTGAAGCCAGCCTGGGCAGGAAAGTCTTTTAAACTCTTATCTCAAATTTGATCCACAGCTCAAAGTGATAGAAAGCTAGACTTGAGCAAAAAGAGCCCAGGGATAGCACCCAGGCCCAGTGCAAGCCCAGGACTGACAAAAAAAAAAAAAAAAAGGAAGAGGATAAGTGATCTGAGCCCTGGTCAAAGAATCAGGTGGAAGAAGCTATCCAGCCTGGACAAGTTCAGGCCCAGAGAAGTATGTCCATCCTCCCATAGGAAAGTGTCAGAAAGCAGGGTACTAGTTGCTCACTCCTGTAATCCTTGCTACTCAGGAAGCTGAGATCTAAGGATTGAAGTTCAAAGTCAGCCCTAGCAGGAAAATCCAGAAAAGATCCATAATTAACCACCAAAAAGCCAGAAGTGGAGCTGTAGCTCAAGTGGTAGAGTATCAGCTTTTAGCAAAACAGCTAAGGTGTGACATTGTCCTTCCTCCTTAGCTGATGGCTCATACCATAATCCTAGGTACTAAGGAGACTGAGATCTGAGGATCAGGTTTCAAAGCCAGCCCAGGCTGGAAAGTCTGTGAGACTCTTAGCTCCAATAAACTACTCAAAAAAAAAAAGAAAAAAAAGCTGGAAGTGGAGCTGTAACTCATGTGGTAGAGCACTAGCCTTGGGCACAAAGAGGCTCAGAGACAGTGTCTAGACCTGAGTTCAAGCCCCAGGATCAGGAAAAAAAAAAAACAAAACAAAACTGTAGCCCCGCTGTATATCACTTTTATAATAACAACTTAAAAATAAAAATAAATAAACTAAGGGACAGTGTCCAGGCCCTGAGTTCAAGCCCCAGTACAGATACCAAAAAAGGAAAAGAAAGGGTATCAGATCATAGGAGATACCACCAGATCTGTGCCCAGCTCATATAGTTGTAAAACAAGAAACAGTGGTGTCCAGAAGGAAGATGGCACCTCCAAAATAACTCAAATACCCAATACCACCCTACAGTGACTGCTACAAGCTTCTTAAAGATACATCTATGCTTGAACCCTGTTCTGTATAAGCCTTACCTGTGTCAAATTCAAGGCCATTTTTTCCAAAAGTATGACAACAGCCCCCAGCTTTGGTATGTTGTTCCAGCACAAGTACTCGCTTGCCAGCTTTAGCCAGAAAAGCTGCGGAGGCCAGTCCCCCGATGCCACTGCCGATCACCACCACATCCAACTTCTCTGGCACTCGGCTGGCTGAGAAAGCTGCAGTAGGAAGGAGACGGATAGTGAGCTTTTCAGAAAGGGTCAGAAGTAGCAAAGACTAAGAAACCAAGGAGGCTTTCTCTAGCCCAATCAGACCAAGAAACCTCCACAGTAATTTAGCTTAGAAAAAGAACTTTTTTTTTTAATTTTAATTTTTTGTGAACATACTGTACAGAGGGGTTACAATTACATGGGCAAGATAATGCGTACATTTCTTATCAAGCATTGCAGCCACCTCCTTTGGTTTTTTTTTTGTTTTTTTTTTTTTTAATTTAATTTAATTTAATTTGTGAACATACTGTACAGAGGAGTTACAATTTCATGGGCAGGATAATGCGTACATTTCTTACCAAGCATTGCAGCCTCCTCCTTTGTTTACCCTTCACATCCCTTCCCAGCCTCCCCCCTCCCCCCCAATCCCAATCCTTCTCCTTCCCCCCCCCCCCCACCGACGTTGTAAAGCTCGTTTTGGACCTGACAACTTGTATTTCTCATTGTTGCAACAGGTCCACCTGTATCCTTAAACAACTGGTTTTTCCCCATCTCCTCCACAAGTTATACTGACATCAAATATAGTGAAAGCAGGGGTTATACTGTGGAGGAGGGACATACAAAGCAACAAAGAGATAATCTTGAGGGACATACAAAGCAACAAAGAGATAATCTTATAAATGCGTTAGAAACACATGCATGAAAGAAAAAAACATTAAAATACATATCTAAGCGTTCATTTTCCTGACATCACATTATCTGACCTCTTCCGCTTGACTCATACATATACTAGATATTGCAAATAAGGGAAACCATGGGACCTATGTTTCTTTGGGCCTGGCTTACTTCACTTAATATAATTTTTTCCAAGTTTTTCCATTTCCTAACAAATGGGGCAATGTCATTCTTTCTGATGGAGGCATAGAATTCCATTGTGTATATATACCACATTTTCTTGATCCATTCATCTACTGAGGGGCATCTGGGTTGGTTCCATATCTTAGCTATGGTAAATAATGCTGCAATAAACATAGTTGTGCTGGTAGCTTTAGTGTGGTCTTGTTTGTAAACATTGGGGTAAATGCCCAAAAGTGGGATTGCTGGGTCATAGGGGAGTTCTATGTGAAGGCTTTTGAGGAACCTCCATACTGCCTTCCAAAGTGGTTGAACAAGTTTACGTTCCCACCAACAATGAAGTAAGGTTCCTTTCTGTCCACATCCCTTCCAGCATCTGTTGTTGTTAGAGTTCCTGATTTTTGCCATTCTAACTGGGGTGAGGTGATATCTCAATGTTGTTTTGATTTGCATTTCTTTTATGGCTAGGGATGTTGAACATTTCTTCATGTGTCTATTGGCCATCCTTCTTTCTTCTTCAGAGAAGTTTCTCTTTAAGTCCTTCACCCACTTATTTATTGGGCAGTTGTTTCTTTGAGGATTTGTTGTTGGGGGGTTTAATTTTTTGAGTTCCAAGTATATTTTAGATATGAGACCCTTGTCCGTTGTATGGCTAGTAAAGATCTTCTCCCAATCCGTGGGCTTTCTATTGATCTTGCTAGCTATGTCATTTGCCCTGCAGAAGCTCTGCAACTTTATGCAATCCCATTTGTCCAACCTTTCTTTGATTTGTTGTGTTTCCGGGTCTCTATTCAAAAAATTTCGGCCTGAGCCAAGGAGACCTAGGGTTTCTCCTATTCCATCCTGAGAAAAAGAACTCTTGACTTAGACAATTCAAACACTTTCTCTGAGAGTACTCAGGACCAACCAAGGAGATTAAATATAAGGTGACTTCAGTGAAGCCAGAAAGGTATCAACAGTCCAGGTGGAAAAAACTAAGTGCAAATACTAAAAGAGAGAACAAGGGAAGGAAAAAGAACCAAAACGGTCAGAAGGAAGAATTCTGGGGTTGGGACAGGCTGGTTTCACTGAGTTCCTGGAAGCTTCAGGGTCTGGAGCTTCATGGCAATGGAGCAGCTATATCCTGCTCTAAGAAATCACAGCATCAGACTCTCATATTGAGGAAGTGTCAGGAGAGGGCACCATGGCTAAGGGCCAGACTGGACAGTATATGGTGCCATACTGCAGTTCCAACATAATATCTGTTCTTTAAAAGGATCTTTTTGTTTTGTTTTTTTCTTGACAGTACTAGAGTTTGAAATCAGGGCCTTTACTTGCTAGGTAGGCATTTTTCCACTTCCAACTAAGCCCCTACTACAGTTCTTGGGCTGAGAAGGTGGCTCAGTGGTAGAGTGCTTGCCGAGCATGCATGAGGCCCTGGGTTCGATTATTCAGTACCACATAAACAGAAAAAGCCTGAAGTGGCACTGTGGCTCAAGTGGCAGAGTGCCAGCCTTGAGCTGAAGAGCTGAGGGACAGCGCCCAGGCCCTGAGTTCAAGCCCCATGGTTGCAAAAAAAAAAAAAAAATCTGTTCTTTAAAAGTCACTGACCAAGCCAACCACTGGTAGCTCACACCTGTAATCCTAGACCTGAGGATTAAGGTTTGAAACCAGTGCTATCAGAAACATTTGTGAGAATCTTATTTCTTTTTTTTTTTTTTGGGTCCGGTCATGGGGCCTGAACTCTGGGCCTGGGCGCTGTCCCTCAGCTCTTCAGCTCAAGGCTAGCGCTCTACCACTTGAGCCACAGAGCCACTTCCGGCTTTTTTCTTTTTGCTTATATGGTGCTGAGGAATCGAACCCAGGGCTTCTGGCATGCAAGGCATGCGCTCTACCACTAAGCCACCACCTTCCCAGCCCCCTTATTTCTTATCTCTAATTAACCACCAAAAAAAAAGCCAGAAGTGGAGCTGTGACTCAAGTGGTAGAGCTCTACCCTTGAACAAAAAAGCTTAGTGACAGTGTCCAGACCCTGAGTTCAAGCCCCAGGACTGGCCCAAAAAAACAAACAAAAGTCACTGCCCAACAGTGGCTTATGCCTATAAATCTAGCTATTTAGAGGGCAGAGATTTGAAGGATTATCGCAGGCAAAAAAAAATTAGGGGATACTCCATCTCAATCAATAAGCTGGGTATGACTGTATATATTTGTAACCTCAGCTATACATAAAACAATGGGGAGGATTAAAGTTGAAGGCCTACCCAGGCAAAAACACAAGACTTGACTTGAAAAAGAACTAAAGCAAAAAAAAGGACAGATAGCAAGAGGGAGTAGGAGAGTGATGAAGAGGTGACTTTGATCAATACATGTTATATGGCTATGTCAAAACTCCCTTGTGCTGATATGAAAAAATAGGACAGAAGGTCTGGTTCAAATAGGCACCTGCCTAGCAAGTACAGGGGCCTGAGTTCAAGTCTCAGTACTACCAAAAAACCTAAAATCAGTATTACAAAAAAAAAAAAAAAAAAAAAAAAAAGACTACCCAAGAACTGAGATTTGGAATTTTTGAAGTTGCAGAAGAACTTGGCAAACTTTTGTGTGTATGTTTAGTACTAGGGCTTGAACACCAAGCCTCATGCTTTTGTTCTGCTCATAGTTGGCACACTATTACTGTGACCCCCATCTTCTCTTCTGACTATTTTCTGGCTAATTGGTGGTAAGTCTCTCAGATTTGTCTGTCTGGGCTGGCTTTGATCCACAATCCTCACATCTCAGCCTCCTGAGAAGCTAGGATTACAGGTGTGAGCCACTGGCATCCAGCAACACTCTTTCTTTTAAAACCTTGGAATCAGGGCTGGGAAGATGGCTCAGTGGTAGAGCGCTTGCCTTGCATGCATGAGGCCCTGGGTTCGATTCCTTTCTTGCCGGAAGTGGCACTGCTGCTCAAGTGGTAGAGCGCTGGCCTTGAGATGAAGAGCTGAGGGACAGCGCCCAGGCCCAGAGGTCAGGCCCCACAACAGGACCAAAAGAAAGAAAAAACCTTGGAATCAACAGCAAATTTTTGTTGTTTTGTTTTTTTGCCTGCTCTGGTGCTTGAAGTCAAGGCCTGGCACTGTCCCTGAGCTTTTTTGCTTATGGTTGGTGCTCTACCACTTAACTTACAGCTCCACTTATAGCTTTTTAGTGGTAAATTGAAGAGACTCAGTGACTTTCCTGCCGGGGTGGCTCTGAACCACGATCCTCAGATCTCAGCTTCCTACATGTAAGGCCCACCTTTGGTCCTTAGCTCCACCCAGACCCTGCCCTGGAGTTCCCACCATACAGCTGGCCCCTCCCTCTCTCCGCCCAGACCCACCTGAACTCCCATCACCTTACTTCCTATCCCCTAGACCCTGCTGCTACCTAGATTGTAGAGGCTGCTATGTGCTGCTCTCTCTCCGGGGCAAATATGGCTCCCCTAGTAAACCTTGTAATCATCTATCTCCTGTGCCTGCTTGCCTCCGCGTGGTTCCCTGGCATGGATGTGTCGGATCCTTTCATTGTTCCTTTCACTAAATAGCTAGGATTACGGTGTAAGCCACCAGAGCCCAGCCACCACTATGTTTTTTTAAAAGATGAGAGTGGAGGTACCTAGTTAACTGAAGGACTTTGAGCCTAAAACATCCGGTTGGAGCTCTCCAAAGTTACAGAATCTCCATTTCTGAGTTGGGATCACATTTAAAATTTCAGATACCCAACTGGAAAATCACAATTTCCTATGAGAACTGGGAAAGATCTCTGGGCAGCTGTCCCACGCCCGTGGGCCAACAATGAAATACAAGAAAAAGTTAAGGTCTTAAGAGCCAAGTGGGAGAAAGGTCTGTTTTTATCAGGGATCCGAAGCAATTCCACATGGGATGGCCCAGAGCCAAATGGCGAGCAGAAGAGACTGCCAGCGCCAGGACGAGGGGCTGTGCCAAGCCCTGAGCAACCTCAAGGACTATGCTCGCGCCCTGGACGCAACTCTGTCCAAGAGTGCAGGGATAAAGATTCTTTCCACGGCTGACACTCAAAATGGGGCGTCCGAGGAAGCCTTCCCCACCCTTTGCTCTGTGGCCGCTCGGAGGCCCGGCTCAGGCACCATCTTGCTCCGCAGGGATGCGAAGCGAGAACTCTCCAGAGCAGGGCCAAGCGCAGTCCCAAGCCCCAGGGTCACCTCCCGCTGACCTTGCTTGAGAACCTTCTTCCTGGTCTCCTTGTCGGTGACCAGGGGCGCGGGCGGCCGCTTGACATCCTGGGAGAAGGGGTTCGGGGATCTTCCGGAGCACAGCCACAGGCAAACCTGGCGGAGCACGGCCCCCAGCAGCACGGCCGCCAGCACCGCGGAGAGCCACATGGCGCCGCGCTGGGATCGGGCGACGGCTCGCGCCCCCGGGGTCCAGGTTTTATAGCCGTAGCTCCGCCCCGAGCCCTCCTCACCCGAGTCGGCCCTCCCAGTCCGGAAGACAGAGGCAGTGGTGACCTTTGGTTAAGTCTGGTTTACTTAGCAAAGCCAACAACACCCCCGACTTGGACTGACCCACCCGGCTCTCCATACTTCCTTTTGTTGTCTATTTGCCAGTCCCGGGGCTTGAACTCAGGGTCTGAGCCCTGTCCCGGGAGCCTCGTTTTACTCCAGGTTAGCCCTCTAACACTTGAGCCACAGCGCCTCCCTCTGGCTTTTTCTGTGTCTGTGGTGCTGAAGAATCGAACCCAGGGGCTTCCCGCACGCACTCCACCGCTAAGTCTCATGCCCAGACGCTCCACCTCGCTCATTTTGCCGCGCGAAATTCCCATTGCCTGCTGGGAAATGCAGTTCCTGGGGGCGGGAACGCCGGAACGGCAAGCAGCGGGCGCATGCGCAGATGAGGCCCAGCCAAGGATGTCGGAGGCTGCCGGGAATCCTGGGGAACGCTGGGGACGCGTCGGGTGAGCGGAGGGGCGATTTGAGGAGGGAGGTTATGGGGTGACGGTGGCCACTGTGGGGCCACAGCACGTTGAAAGATGCAAGACTGGGAAGGAATCGTGACGAGGAGGCGCACGGATGGCCTGGGTTCTGGTCCTGGTGTCTGCTATGGACGTACCGAGAGCTCCGGGGCTGACCGCAGACCTCCGCGTACCCCTCCGAGTAGCGAGGAAGTTTCTGTCCCGAACCTGCCCGCAGCTGCCGGGCGGCCGGGCGTCTGGATGACCCGAGATCCCTGTGGAGACGCGCGCTGGCAGCCCCGGGCCCGGAGCCTCTCGCTCCGTACGGCTCATGGTTTTGGCCAAGACGCTGCACACAAACGAAGTTGCCTGTGGCTGGGAACCAGATGGCAATCTGAGATCCCCAGGGTCCCCAAGGCCACCCAGGGTAAAACCTGATGGAAGATTCAGCCACGGACGTGTGTGTGTGTGTGTGTGTGTGTGTCTGTGTCTGTCTGTCTGTCTGTCTGTCTGTCTGTCCGTCCTAAGACTTGAATTTAGGGCCTGTGTGCTGACCTTGAGTTTTTGCTCAAGACTAGCTCTCGATCACTTGAGCCATAGCTCTCCTGCCTACTTTTTGGTGGTTAATTAGAGTTAAGAGTCTCATGGACTTTCCCGCTGGGGCTGTTTTAGGACCACAGTCCTCAGATCTCCTCCTGAATAGCTATGAACACAAGCGTGTTAGCCACCAGCACCCAGTCTCTGTGGATATTTGTAACCATCGTTTCGGCTTCTAAATCAATGAGCTAAAATGAGTTAAAAGTTTGACTTCCAACAACAATTGACAAATCACATCCTTTCAAGGTAGTTCCTGGCTAAAGTCGGTGTCCAAGGGTTTGTTTCTCTAGGATGCTAATTTCCTCAGTTCCAGGAATGTGCCTAATAGTAGCAATAAGTGACTTCATAATCCTGAGTACCTGTTTGACAGTTTTTGTTCTTCTGTTGTTTGACTAATTTTCCATTTTGCAGCCCCCAGCTGTGCTTCTGCTAGCTATGTAAAAGCTAGTCCTGTTTCTATGCTGCTTTAAGCATTTCAGGCACAGCCTTCTTAAGATTGCTGTTACTTGTCTGCTAGTCACTTGCCACATTGGCTGATTGAGGTGTGTTTGTGTGAGTGTGTGTGTGTATACATACATATGTGTAAACATGCATACATACATATATATATTATATATAGTCACTTTACCAAGGTACAAGGAACCAAAATGGCAGATACTGAAGTTCCAGTGAATGAAGGCTAATTCCTGGGGTGTCACACCTGAGGGACAGTACCTCACTCTCACCCCCTTCCAGTACAGTACACCAGATGATCAGCCTGAGAGCTAGGAGGTATTCCTCTTCTTAGTGTTAAACATTGAATCCTGACGAAGAGCACAGTTTGTTTCTGACACCTGGTTCTTAGGGAATCCAATCCAATCCCTGAACTGGGAAGCTGACAGCATAAAGAAGCCACCCTCTTTCCACAATCACATGAGCCTATGGTGAATGTCAGTTGTCTGTGGGGCATATGCCCATTTATAATCTAGAAATCCATGATGTCTAGTTCCCCTGTGATTAAGATATGATCCCGTCTATCCTTTTACCTGAGGCAGACAACATGGAATGAAACACAGTAGAATGCTTGTGTAGTATGCAAAAGGCCCTAGATTTAATCTCCAACACTACAACAACACCCCCACCACACACACAGACACACACAGACACACACACACACACACACACACACACACACACACACACAGAGTAAACCAAACTGCTGGAGATCTGGGGAAGATTAGAACATCATGTTGCATTTTGGGTTTCTGTCATCCTAGAAACCAGTTGTAATATTATAAGTCCCTAGCTCCAACCTGTGTCTAGGACCTAAACAAAATATAAGCTCTTCAGCTAAGACTACCAACCAGTGAGACTCACCCCTTTGTTTTGTTTTATTTTGTTGTTTTTTTTGGGGGGGGTCCAGTCATGGGGCCTGAACTCTGGGCCTGGGTGCTGTCCCTCAGCTCTTGGCTAGCGCTCTACCACTTGAGCCACAGCACCACTTCCGGCTTTTTTTTTTTTTTTTTGCTTATGTGGTGCTGAGGAATTGAACCCAGGGCCTCATGCATTCAAGGCAAGCACTCTACCACTGAGCCACCTTCCCAGCCCCTGTTTTGTTTTATTTTGTTCCAGTACTAGGACTTGCACTCATGGCCTTATACTCTAGTTTTTTTTGTTTGTTTGTTTGTTTGTTTTAAGGTGGTTAATTGGAGATGAGAGTGTCATAGGCTTTTCTGCCAGGACTGACTTTGAAGCTGAATCATCAGATCTCAGCCTCTTGAGTAGCTAGGATTATAAACTCTAGTGCCAGGAAAGCCTCACCTTTGATAAGCTCTTCGGTAAGTTTGCCCAGGTCCCAAAGACTTCACAGCTAGAAACAGAGCCCATCACTTACAGAAGTGCTACTGACTTCTAGATACTCAAACTCAACCCCCAGACTGGTGCATGGTTCTTTCTATCCAATGGCCTGGACAGTAAGGGATAGACATTTGGCTAAGGTAGCTCGTTTGTTCACAGTAAGTTCATAACTGCTTAAAAATGTTTAAAGTTGCCAGGTACTGTTGGCACACACCTGTAATCCTAGCTATTCAGGAATCAGAGATCTGAGGATTGAAGTTCAAAGCCAGCCTGGGCAGGAAAGCCTGTGAGATTCTTATCTTCACTAAACTACCAGAAAAGCTGGAAGTAGAGCTGTAGCCCAAGTGGTAGAGTGCTAGCCTTGAGCAAAAGAAGCTCAAAGACGAGTCCAGGCAGGCCCTGAGTTCAAGCCTCAAGACTGGCACACACAAAAAAATGTTTAAAGTCACCTTTTTCCTCAGTAGAGCTGGAACTGAATAATGAAACCAGTGTTTCTTTCTTTTTCCAGAGCAGAGGCTTCAGAGTCTCCAAGGACTTTGTCTACTCACATCACCCTAGTGATGGCACAAAGGGACTGTTTTCCTACTTTTAATCTTAATGACTGCCAAGAAGGAAGGCAAAGGTAGAGCAATTGGATCTACTGCTTTCCTCATAGTTTCAGATCTCAGACTCTATAAAACTCCTTCTGAGCCTAAGGATAAAGCCTACCTGAACAAATGATTCTGCGTCATGAATGAAAAATCTTGCTCTTTCCATAATGAGAAAGAATTAAGAGAAGAACAGGTAAGTACTCCAATTTGGGAAAGAAGGCGTTGGTTTGTTAATTTATTGTTAATAATGACACAGAGACTATCTTGAAAATGTGAAGTTTTAGAAATATTTTGGGGAAACCAGTATTAGAGCATAGAGGCACACACCTGTAATCCCAGCACTGAGTAGGCAGAGACAGTGGGATCATTGATTTCAAGGGCAGCCTAGGCTCACTATATAGTAAGTTCAAGGCCAACTGGAATACATAGTGAGACTCTGTCTCAGAAAAAGAAAAAAAGCCAGGATCTGGTGGCTGATGCCAGTAATCCTACTTATTCAGGAGGCTGAGGTCTGAAGATGCCAGGCTAGGCAGAAAAAAATCTCTGAGACTCTTATCTCCAATTAACCAGCAAAAAGCCAGAAATAGAGGTATGGCTCCAGTGGTAGAGCACCAGTCTTGAAGGGAAAAAAGCCAAGCCAGAATGCAAGACCTTGACAAATAAATAGCCCCAATAAATAAACAAATGAATGACGCTGTAAATGTAAATATGTCATTTTGCAAATGGATGAGTATATATGATAGATGAATTACTAGAATGCAAGTGCAGACCCAAGATGTACAAAACATGATGATTTTGCTAGGTATTGTCAAGTGAAGGAGTAGAAACTGCTTATTCTTCCCTGATCTTGTAACATAACCTTTGGCACACTGAGCAATGTAGTGTATTACTTTTTGACCTTGATAATCTGACAGTTCAAACATTATCTCAGGGTAGTTTTATTTGGCATTTCTTTCCTGAGTGATATTGAGCATGTTTATATGTTTAAGATGATATGTGTTGTTTTAGTATAAATTATGTGTTTCTTTTGCCTGTATTTCCACTGGGTTTAGTTTCAGATGTTTTTTGGTTGGTTTGCTTTTTTTTTTTTTTTTTTTTTAGCCAGAGTTACTGTGCAGCCTAGGCTGCTCTCAAATTTGATATCCAACTGCCCTAATCTCCCAAATGTTGGGATTACAGGTGTATACAGTCATGCTCAGCCTGGTTTTTGGTTTGTTTTAAGTTCCCAATTTTTAGGACTTGAAAAAAATAGATTTGGAAAATTAGCCCTGTATCTGTGATAGAAGTTTCAAACAGTTGGTCAAGTGTTGTTGTTTTTTTTTTTTTTTTGGTCGGTCATGGGGCTTGAACTCTGGGCCTGGGTGCTGTCTCTCAGCAATTCAGCTCAAGGCTAGCGCGCTACCACTTGAGCCACTGTGCCACTTCCAGTTTTCTGAGTGGTTTATTGGCGATAAGAGTCTCATGGACTTTCGTGCCCCGGCTGGCTTTGAACCGCGATCCTCACATCTCAGCCTCCTGAGTAGTTAGGATTACAGGCGTGAGCCACCAGCACCTGGCTCAAGTGTATTTTTTGTTTGTTTTGAATTAACAGTAGTAGGGAAAAGGTTTAGCTGTGCACAAACTACCTCATTTAGAGTCTTGAGCTATTTAATGGATTTGTGAAATCCATATAAGGTTTTGGAAACAGCATTAACTAAACTTTCTTCTCTCTCTTTTTCCCTCTCCCTCCCGTTCCCCCCCTTCCCACTCTCCCTCTTTCATACTGGGGATCACAGGGTCTAGTATACTAGGGCCTACTAGGCAATCACTGTACCATTAGGCCCTACCCTCAGCATGCAGTTTTTCTTACAGCCATATTAAACGAAAGTTTTACTTTTTTGTTTTTGTGGTACTAGGGATTAAACCCAAGGTCTCAAGCTGAGGTTTTTCTATCTAATAACTAATTTACCTGGAATTCTCCTCTGTGTGTGTGTGTGTGTGTGTGTGTGTGTGTGTGTGTGTGTGTGTGTGTGTGTGTGTGTGTGTGTGTGTGTGTGTGTGTGTGTGTGTGTGTGTTAGTACTGGAGCTTGAACTCATGTCAATACTTACTTCTGTTGGGTTTGCATGCGGCTGTGTGTTGCCAGACCCTGTGCCAGGAACTGGAGGGACCTGAAGAGGGTGGGAAGTGAGGGAGGAAATGTACAAACACGCCATACTACCTCTATCCCAATAAGATGATTGGATATACAACCATAATGTGTAAAAGGCATGGGCAATACCAAAGCTACACCTCATTTTCATTTATTTACTGTTCAAGGAAGATATAAACTTGTTCTCCACATTGATTAACTTCTACATCATAGCTGGAAGTTTTCCAGGTACCTTACTTAAAGTCTGGCTTTGTTAGGCATTGGTGTCTCACACCTGTAATCCTAGCTACTCAGGAAGCTGAGATTCCAGGATCAAAGTTCTAAGCCAACCAATCAGAAAAGTCTTTTCTTCAGTTGACCAGTAATAAGCCAGAAGTGGAAGAATGGCTCAAGTGATAGTCTTGAACAAAAAAGTCAAGGGAAAGCAGGAGCAGGAGGCCCTGAGTTCAAGACCCAGTACACACACACACACACACACACACACACACACACACACACACACACACACACACACACACACACACACACACACACACACACACACACACACACACACACACACACACACACACACACACACACACACACACACACACACACACACACATTAATTTCAAGCCAGATGTGGTCATGCATGCTCATAATCGCAGTATTTTGGAGGCTGAGGTGGTGGATTCCATAGTAAAGATCTTCCTGAGCTATGTAACAACTAGGAGTCTTTAATTCTAATTCCCTGCATAGAAAGCAGGAAATGCTTCTCTCTTTTCTACTTTTCCCTACTTTAACCCTGTTATACTAAAATTTATCCTTGTTAAAACTTCAAAAACTAAAAAAAAAAAAAAAAAGACTTTGGGGCCAGGATATGGCTCAGTAGAAGAATGTGCTTAGCATATACAAAGTTCACTTTGCAGCACACATACACACACACACACACACATAAAAAAACAAATTAAAAATAAAAACATTGAGCTGGGCGCACTGGTGGCTCAGGCCTATACTCCTAGCTGCTCTGGAAGGTGAGGCCGAGGATCCCAGTTCAAAGCCTGCCCAGACAGTAAAAACTGTGGGACTCATTTCCAATTTACCGCCAGAAAACCAGAAGTGGAGCTATATCTCAAAGTGGTAAAGTGTTAACCTTTAGCACAAAAGCTCAGGGAGAAAACTCAGGCCCTGAGTTCAAGCCCTACGTCTAACAAAACACTGACTTCAATCAGGCTATCAAAGCAGAGCAGATCCTTTGGATCTGCCAAGCATTTACTATCTTCTGGATACAGAGAATCCTCTGTCAAGAATTCAGTATGGTGCATGGGAAATGCTCATGTATGTATGGGGGAGTGGATTCACTCTAACTCTAAAGGTCTCCTGCCCCTACAGATCTCAGAGTTGAAGAACCATAGCCTTCTCCAGGCCTTGAGAGCTGAAGCCAATGGATGGGAACCAGCCGGTAAGGATCTCCCAGGACTCTTAGAGCCTGGGTGGAACCCAGATCAGACCTGCCACAGATGTACTTCCCCTAATCCGAAGTTCTCTTGCTCTTTGTCCTTCAGGATTTTGTAGATTTATTATTCCTCAAGGAAAACTAGAATCAACACTGAATTAGGAATCTGTTTCTCTGTTTATGGTTTACTTTGTTATTCTGGGCAGGTCATGTAAGCCCTATGATAAAAGTGGAAATATTATTAACACTATTATCCTTGACTTCCGTCCACGTGGTCTTTTGGATTACTTTCTACCTAGGTTTACATTTTCTCCTTCAGTGTTATTATGAAAATGAGGGGAGTATAGTGGGGGGGCACTGGGGCTTGAATTTAGGGGTTTAGGTACTCTCCCTTAGTTTTTTCCACCCCAGGTTGGTGTTCTACCAATTGAACCATAGCCCCACTGCCAGCTTTTTGGTGTTTAATTGGAGATTCCTTTCTGGGCTATCTTCAAACTGTGATCTTCAGATCAGCCTTCTGAGGGTATAGGCAAGAGCCACTCATGTCTAGCTTATACTGGTGTTTTTGAGCTAGTATCTCTCTTTAGGCCTGGGCTAACCTGGACTGCGATCCTCTTCGCGCTTCCCTGAGTCACTGGGATACAGGCATGTACCACTATGCCAGCCATTGATCAAGATGGAGTTTTGTAACTTTTTTCCCCCATTTCCCAAGTAGTTAAGGTTACAAGCTTTGAGTTACTGTACCCTTAAATACATTAACAAATTTTACTTTAAATGGTAATTTTTTTTTAGTTGGTATGGGGCTTGAACTCTGGGCCTGGGCACTGTCCCTTGAGCCACAGCACTAGTACTGTTTTCTAGTGGTTTATTGGAGATAAGAGTCTCACAAACTTGGGGCTGGGAAGGTGGCTCAGTGGTAGAGCACTTGCCTTGCATGCCTGAGGCCCTGGGTTCGATTCCTCAGCACCACATAAGCAAAAAGAAAAAAGCCGGAAGTGGCATTGTGGCTCAAGTGGTAGAGCGCTAGCCTTGAGCTGAAGAGCTGAGGGACAGCGCCCAGGCCCAGAGTTCAGGCCCCACGACTGGACCAAAAAAAAAGTCTCACAAACTTCTTTCCTGGGCCGGCTTTGAACCACAATCCTCAGATCTCAGCCTCCTGAGTAGCTAGGTTTACAGGTGTGAGCCTCTGGCACCCAGACATATTTTTCTTTAAATATTTAAATATTTTATATTTGAAAACAACTGGCAGTTTTGTGCCAAATAGTTTTTTTGTTTGTTGTTGTTGTTGTTTTGTTTTTGTACCAGTCTTGGTGCTTGAACTCCTAGCCTGGGTGCTGTTCTAGAGCTTTTTTGCTCAAGGCTATCATTCAGACACTTAAGCTACAGCTCTACTTCATCATTTTTGGTGGCTAAATGGAGATAAGAGTCTCCTAAACTTTCCTGCCAGGTCTGGTTTTAAACTTTGATCCTCAGATCTCAGCCTCTTGAGTAGCTATGATTACAGATATAAGCTACTGCCACCTAGCTCCAAACAATTTTTTTGTTTGTTTGTTTTGTTTTTTGTCTGTTGTGTGGCTTGAACTCTGGACCTGGGCGCTGTCCCTGAGTTCTTTAGCTCAAGACAAGTGCTCTACTACTTGAGCTGGAGCACCACTTCCAGTTTTCTGGTTGTTTATTGGAGATAAGAGTCTCAGAGACTTTTCTTCCCTGAGCTGGCTTTGAACCATGATCCTCAGATCTCAGCCGACCAAAAAAAAAAAAAAAATTAACTAGTTAATATACTATTTTAATTGATGGTTCTGTTTAATATATAAACATCTGGAAGATAGTCAGAGGTTGGGCATTTGTTTCCAGATTTTAGGCACCAGCTTAGCTTAATATTGTTAGTTGAAGCTTTGAACTTTCTTGTTGTCTAACTCATTATAATAGCAGATTCCTACTCGGTGACTCTAAGCTCACAGACTGATAGGTAACAAAAGGATCTAATTGCTCAGAGATGAGGGTCTGAAGGGTAAAGAATCAGTACAGCCGTATGAAAGTGAGGAGTAAGATAGAAAGTCTTGCTCAGCATTCCTCATAGCTTTTTGGGGTTCTTTTGTATGTTTCTATGTTTGTTTTGGGCCTGGTCTTAGGGCCTGAACTCTGGGCCTGGGTGCTGTCCCTCAGCTCTTCAGCTCAAGGCTAACGCTCTACCACTTGAACCACAGCTCCACTTCTGGCTTTTTTTTTTTCTGCTTATGTAGTGCTGAGGAATCAAACCCAGGGCCTCATACATGCAAGGCAAGCGCTCTACCACTGAGCCACCTTCCCAGCCCCTTTGTTTTGTTTTGTTCAGCCACTTTGCCCCACTTTTTCCCCCTCCTAGGACCTTACATGTCAAAAGCACATTTTATTTTCTTGGCCATTGAAAGTCAAGTATTCTGTTGAAGTTGTTTAGCTTGATAGCCCTGATACTCTTTACCCCAAGCTGGAGGTAGCAAATGGAATTTCCTAGAGATCTAGACATCTAGGACCCTGTGGTCCACAGCCCTGTCAGCCAAGGCTATGCCAACCAACATCAATAACTAACATTACTGAGCACTTAACCTTTGGCTTACATTCTTCCCTCAGAAGTTAGAAAATTGCCTCATCCTCACAGCAGTCCCATGAGGGGTGACAGATGGTTAAGTAACTAGTCCAACTAGTCTAGTAAACAGCAGAGGAAACCCTTTACTCTTGTGTGCTTTCAGAAACTATCCTCTACCCCTTCCCTGCTGCATCCCATTAGTATTTGGTAGTATTGTTTTTAATGTACAAGTCAGTCCTTTTTTTTTGTTACTGTAATTAAACACTAAGGCTTGAACTCAGGGCCTACATGCTATCCCTGAGCTTTTGTGCTCAAGGCTAGCACTCTACCACTTTAGCCACAGCACCACTTCCAGCTTTTTTGGTGATTAATTGGAGATAAGCATGTCACAGACTTTCCTGACCTGGCTGGCTTCAAGCCATGATCTCCAGATCTCAGCCTCCTAAATAGCTAGGATTACAGGCATGAGCCACTGGCCTTTGTGCTGGTATAGTTCTGAATTGTTGCCGGGTGACATATAGAAGAGATTGAGTGTACCTTTGTATCTTCGCTGACTCTTTTTCTCTTGGTGATAGTAAGGTTTGAACTCAGAGCCTAAACAGGCATTTAACCGATTAAGCCATGAGCCCAGCTTCCTCTCTTCTTTTTTTTTAATTTTTTATTATTATTTTATTATCTTTAGCTGTACAAAGGGGTTTCAGCTCAACACGTCAGTTTATGAGTACAATGCACCTTGACCCATGTCACCCCTTTCATCATTCTCTTTTACCTCTCCCTATCTCTCCCCTAATTAGCTTTCTTCTTATAAAACCATTGTAGTGATCATGGGGGAGAGGAGGGAGAGGGAGAGTTCACCTTCAGAACTTTAATCTATCTGGGCTACTTGCCAGGGCCCCAACTCTAAACACCATAATCAGATTATTTCTACTCTATTAATAACTCACAGGAAAACTTAGGGACACACCAAACCTACATCCACACTATAGCACCTTTCAGGCAGTTTTCTGCCAAGTGATGAGGTTATCAGCCAAGACTGTGAGCTATCCTAACCTATTTTTCCCACTGTGGCTGGAGAAATCCTAATTTCTGGTAACAAAGTCTCCATCATACACATTGTTGATATTGTATATGGCAAATTGGAAAGGATAGTGACAAAAAATATGCCACTGGTAGCCAGGAGTTGGTGGCTCACACCTACAATCCAGCTACTCAGGAGGCTGAGATCTGAGAATCACAGTTCAAACCCAGCCTCGGCAAGAAAGTCCATAAGACTTAATCTTCAATTAACCACCCAAAAGTTGGAAATGGAGCTATGGCTCAAGTGGTAGAATGTTAGCCTTGAGCACAAAAGCCCAGGGACAGTATCTAGTCCCCAAGTTCAAGCCCTAGGACTGGAGCAGAAAGAAAAAAAAATTCTACTGGTGATTTGGTCTGGAGAAGAGCACTGTGGTGTGGAAAAAAGTGGCAGTGTGTTGGTGAGGGAAAGCCTGTCCTGGTGCTTTTTTTTCCCCAGCCACCTTTTTATATTGTGAGTTAATTCATTGAACATTCATTCATCAGGCATTGTTCTAGTCTGCACAGAGACCTGTCCTTGGATGGCTTACTATAGGAGAGATCATTATACCACTACAACAAGTACTGAGGGTCAGCCCCTTGTAAAACAGTGGCAACATAATCAGACTGATGAGCGAACTGAAGCAGAAGAGAGCTGAACCAGCAGGACCCTGTGGTCCTGCCTCTTGAGCAGAGGATGAGCAAAAGCATTGAGGTGTTAGAGGGCAGATCATACCACGGACCTCAGGTAGCTCTCCTGGAAAGGTAGAAACTGGAAAGGAACTTAGGTACTGTGCTGTAGAGTGTTCTCTTTTGAGGGTTTTGGGGAGGTTGGAAAAACAGATCGGCCTTTTCAAAAGCTCATTCTGGGATTAGAGGCATGGTTCAAGTGGTAAAGTGCCAACCGAGCAAGTGTGAAGCCTTCAAATCCCAATACTGGCTAAAACAAAACAAAACCTTCTGGCAGCCGTATGAGGAAGGAAGGGACAGGAGACCAACAAGACCCAAGTCATGCAGTGGAAGTTGGGGTCTGCAACAATGATTCTGATAGACCTAAATTTCACAGGGCCTCTCTTTCTCACTATTGCAGCTGTGAGTGCTGAGGTACTCAGAGCCCAAGAAGAATGGGAAGCTGTGGACACCATCCAGCCAGACACAGGTAACTAACTGCAGCTGTTGACAAAGACTCCCTTCCACATGTGTAGCTATACATATACACCTGTAACTCTGGGACCGGAGATAGAATTCCTGAGTGTTCTCATTTTATAGCTGCATGATGTAGAAGAAAGTCCCTTTCCCAAGTTCAAAATGACAACTCAAGAGGAAATAGGAATACACACCACAGGGAAAGGGCTGTGGTTCCTTTCCCTCTCCAGGGAAGACAGGGAGGACCTGGATCAGAGTCAGCCTCTGTGTAGGGTGACAAGGATGCAGAAGAATGGAAGCAGGCAGCTAGAGCTCCTGCATGAGGCTGGGACTGAAGCCATCCACAGGAAGTCTCTGAAGGCTGAGTTAAAGCTGTCTTAACTCCCTTTTTGATAGAGGTCTGGGAGTCCCACCAAGGTCCCAGAGACATGTTGCAATGATAATGCCAATAATGCTCTACAGACTGTAATAACAGATAGGGAGGTGAGTCTTCTAAAGGTGTGAGAAGGGGCAAAGTAGAAATTAGGAAAGACTTCAGAACAAACCAGTGTCACACACCTCTATGGATACCTATTCCAGGAGTGATTTGCTCCCTCAGAGATAAGTAGAATTTAGGGAGTTCCTTAAGAGCAGGTCTGAGAGGTCAGTTTTCTGACCTCACCGCAGAGGTCAGCTATCAAGACAGGAGTTAGTGTGGCAGATTATGCCAGCTCCTTTAGTTGTAGGTTTGTGCTGTCCAGCTAAGCCAGAGCTGAGCTCAGAGGTGTCAACTAGGAGGCATTCCGTGTTTGCTGATGGAATAACCACCGTTATAAACCTTCAGGTATCTTCCATTTTGCCCCTGGGAGCCAGGCCAGCTCAGACCATCCTGGACAGCTTGTCTCCTTCAGCGAAGCTCTGCAGCACTTCCAGACTGTGGACCTCTCCTCCTTCAAGGTGTGGCAGTAGAGAGGCTTGGGGGGCTCCAGCAAGTTCCATCTTCCCAGGAGCCAGGTTTTCATCTCAGCAGGATAGGGCATTGTATAATGGCAAGATAGAAACTTCCAATTGATGGCCTAGTCTCACCTAAGCTATCTTTAGGTACAGTACCACAGCAATGCGTGCAGGTCCCTCTTAGAGCTGGGGAGGTCTGGAATTGAGGATGATGTAGCTCCTTGGGGAGGTGAGGCAAACAGCCCAGAATGTTGAGTCTTTCATTGCCAGTGAAGGAAAATTCCCTGAGGGAGTCAGCAGCTATTTAAGCATTTTCAGAAACTATGGGATTGTTGTATTGCTAATGATGGGTAAACCTTGGAGGAAGACTTCTGAGCAGCTACTTCCAGAACAAATAGAAAAGAAAGCAGCAGAGGCTTAAAAAAAAAAGTGGGAATGGAAAAAGAAGAAATATCTGGGGGAATAAAAGTTGTAAGGTACCAGGTGTTGGTGGCTCATGCCTGTAATCCTAGCTACTCAGGAGCCTGAGATCTGAGTATCTCAGAGGAAAGTTTCAGAGACTCTTATATCCAGGTAACTACCAAAAAGCCAGAACTGACACTGTGGCTCCAAGTGGTAGAGCACTAACTTTGAACACAAAAGCTCAGGGACAGTATTCAGGCTCTGAGTTCCAACCCCAGGACAAGCACACACAAAGCTGTGAGGCATTCTGGGATGTCTTAAATGACTAAGAATAAGTTTAGGGGAATATGATTTCAGGTATTTAATCTGAAACCTGGCTCAGGAGAGAGAAGCTAAAGAGATAGAAGTTGAGTTGCTTGATAAAAATCCAGAAGCAGAATATTCAATGGCTGGCCACAATGACTTTCCATGGAAAGTCATCATACCTAATGCAGGAATGCTGGTGGTCCAGAAGGCTCCAACCACCTTTCAATGACATCTGACTCCAGTGAGTCCCCACTAACTCCCCTCCCCATAGGCCCTGTCATCCTGGAAGTAGAAAAGGAAGCTGTTAGATTTTTTTTTTTTAAACTCATGTCTTTACAGGGACAGAAAGATGAATGTACAAGGGTAAAAGTGATCTGGCTGGGAACCCTGGCCAGGCTTTTGTCTGACCCTATAGAAGACTTCCCAGTTGGGCATCTGGGTACATGTATAGGACTGGCTGATGATGCTTATGTTCGGAGACATTTTTCTCCTTGCAAAAAATCTAGGAGCTTGAACAGAGCTTATTATCTCTGACATGCCAGCAGGTTCCTTCCATTTCTTCCCCCTTTCAAAGACCAGCCATTAGTTTGGAGAATCTAATTGACTTGAGGTTGATCAAGTTGAGGCAGGTATAATACTCTGTTCATTGCTTGCTTCATCCTCCCCCAGAAAAGAATCCAGCCAACTATTCGTAGGACTGGGTTTGCTGCTCTCCGGCACTGCCTCTTTGGACCTCCAAAGCTCCACCAGGGCCTTCGGGAAGAAAGGGACCTGGTCCTGACTATTGCTCAGTGTGAGTGCATGGGCACCGCCACAAAGCAGAGGCTGCATGTGGAAACAGGATAGTGCTCTTGGCCCACTCCATAGCTGAGGCTAAGCCAGAGCTCTTGCATGTACCACGTTGGTGGTACATGCAATCAGAGATCAGAGGAAATTAAAAAACCCAGATATGCTGTTCCCTGAGATGTACCCAGTCCTGTCCTAAGGGATGGCCCAACAGAGAGTATTGGTGTGTTTTGAGACAGGTGGTTTGGACAGTCAAGATCCAATGCATGGCCGAGTTCTCCAGACCATCTACAAGAAGCTGACGGGCTCCAAGTTTGACTGTGCCCTCCATGGAGACCACTGGGAGGACCTGGGCTTCCAGGGTAAGAAATGGCTCATCTTTCCTTGCCTCTGATTCCAGCATCAGAATGAGAGACCAAATGGGCCTCTCCCAGCCAGGCCTGCATGATGAGGCAGGACATGTAGGAGGAGGATGTTGGAGGGAGAAGCAGATACAGAGGCCCAACCTCTGCCCAACAGAGGCAGCACTCTGTTAGAAAATCAGCAAGAATGGTTGAAGGCTTGACAAAAGTGATGAGAGAAAAGGTTGCTTTATGGCTTCCAAGCTTTGTGGTCTCAGAGTCTGTTACAGCACATTTACCATGCACAGATGAAAAGCATTGCAATTATATGATTTGGGATCTAATTTCCTTGGGTTTTTTTCCCCTTTTTAATGAAAAACATTTTTTTTGGCGGGTGGGGGAGGAGGGGACCATGGGCTTGAACTTAGCACCTGGTCTTCATACCTGAGCTTTTGTGTTCAAGGCTAGTGTTCTACCACTTTGAGCCACAACACCATTTCCAGTTTTCTCATTGTTAATTGGAGATAGTCTCGTGGACTTTCCTGCCTGGGCTGGCTTTGAACTGCTATCCTTGGATCTCAATCTCTTGAGTAGCTGGGATTACAGGCCTGAGCTACCAGTACCCAGCTTCCCAGCTTCCAGAGAGAATATAATTATATAATATATTCATATATATACACACATATATATACATACATATATACTATTATTATATGTTTGCATATATTTGCATATATAAAATTGAAATAAACTTCACTTGTTTTGAAATTATACTGGTTTATTTTTCCAGTCATCAAATTTACACTTGCAAGTTTGGGAATTGGCAAGGTGTCTAATCCCCTGCATTTTCCCTCATCTACGGCATAGTTGTCCTAAAATATGTCTTCTCTACATATGGAGAATTGAAGTTGGAAATGTTAGGATTCTTGTTTCAATCATTAAACTTAATTTTAGTTAGCTTTGCAGCTTGTGCTGGTAGCTCACGTCTTTATAATCCTAGCTACTCAGGAGGTTAAGATCTGAGGATCAGGATTCAGAACCAACTAGGGCAGGAAAGTCTGTGAGACTCTTTTTTATCTCCAATTAATCAACAGAAAGCCAGAAGTAGAGGTATAGTAAAATTGATAGAGCATCAGTCTTGAATGCAAAAGTTAAGGGAGAGTGCCTAATCCTGAGTTCAGTCCCCAGTACCAAAAGAGAGAGAAAGTGAAGGATGACATTGTTTAAAAAAAAAATAGAGGGGCTGGGAAGGTGGCTCAGTGGTAGAGCGCTTGCCTTGCATGCATGAGGCCCTGAGTTCGATTCCTCAGCACCACATAAGCAAAAAAGAAAAAAAAGCCAGAAGTGGTGCTGTGGCTCAAGTGGTAGAGCGCTAGCCTTGAGCTGAAGAGCTGAGGGACAGCACCCAGGCCCAGAGTTCAGGCCCCATGACCGGACCCCAGAAAAAAAAAATAGAGCTGGGTGCAGGTGGCTCACTCCTGTAATCCTAGTTACTCAGGAAGCTGAGATCTGAGGATCTGGCTAGTCCAGGCATGAAAGTAGTCCCTGAAACTCTTTATCTCCAGTTAACCACCAGAAAACTTGGAAGTGGCACTGTGGCTCAAGTGGTAGAGCACTCACTCGCTTTGAGCTGAAGGACACCGCTCATGCCCAGAGTTCAAGCCCCATGACCGACAAAAAAAAAAAAAGGAATATACTCATTGACTTATAAAATGGTAGCCCCTCTGTACAACACCTTAACAATAAGCTAAATTAAGAAAAAAAAAACAAAAGGAGAAGAGGGAGGAAAGAAAAGGGGGGGGGGGAGAAGGAAGGAAGGGAGGGAAGGAAGGAAAGAAAAAGAAAGAAGAGAAAGAGAGAGGAGAGAGAGAGAAAGGAAAAGAGAGAAAGAAGGGGAGACTAAATCAAGTCCCAGAAACTCAAGGAAGCAAGACTTCACAAGCCTGCTCACTGGCACCCCATTTGCTCATGGTTTCTGTTACAGGAGCAAATCCAGCCACAGACCTGAGAGGGGCGGGCTTCCTTGCCCTCTTGCATCTGCTGTACCTGGTGATGGACTCAAAGACTTTACCTATGGCCCTGGAGATTTTACGCCTGTCTCGTCACCATATCCAGGTGGGACGTGGGTGGAAAGCCTGATGGAAGGGCTGTAGAGGCAGGCCCTAAGCAGCCAGGCCCACCTTGCAGATCCCCATCTCTGGTTGCTGAGGGCTGTCAGGATCCTGGAGGCAAACCTGGGAGAGGCTTCTCTGTCCATCTATTCACCCTGGAATCTGACCTCTGCCACTTATTAGCTGTGGGCCTCCAGCAAGTTTCTTGCAATTTAGGGCCTTGGTTTTCTCCCCTGCCAAAGCTTTAACTGGCTCCCTGGAGCTAATGGCATAATACAAGAAATGCTTGCACACAGTGAGGCACTGCTTCTGCTCTGCACCCTGGGGAAATCGTTGCACAGTGCTGGTGCTGCTCCTCACCCTGAAGGGGGGAGTTGATCTTCAAATGACCCATGAACTTGCTGGCAGTCTATAACCCCTTGGTCTCTGTCCAAATCTGTCTTCTGGGAGAAGGTATGATAGTTTACTCAAGTAGTAAAAGATGATACTCCCTCCATTGTAGAAAACTGATTTGACCTGCTTCCTATCCTTTGTCTACCCAGATCCATGGGGCATAGAATTCATTTGTTCAATATGAGTTTAATACAAAGAAAGTAGTTAATGCTGCCTTTTTTAGTTTGAGCTCTTGGAAAGACAGTTGCCATCACCTTTTTTTTTTAAAGATAGAGCAAAACTGGGCACTAATGGCTCACAGCTATAAGATATGATAATTGCCGTTCAAAGCCAGACCAGGCAAAAGAGTCTATGAGACTTTTATCTCCAATTAACAACCCCCAAAACCTTAAGTGGAACTATGGCTCATAGTAGTAGAGTGCTAGCTTTGAGCAAAAGAGCTTAGGGACAGTACAGTGTACAGACCCTGAGTCCAAGTACCATGACTAACAAAATAAGTAAGCAAATAAATAAATAAATAAAAGAAGGACCTGCAGAGGGGTTCAGTTTTGCCATATACATTTGGAGAAATACATCCAACTCCCAAGTATAGTTGGAAATATGCATGTGGAATCAGGGAGAAAGTTCTAGATTTGAGATTAAAATTGGAGAATTGTCAGCACATAGATCTGTGGCTATTCTATGGCTGTCCTCAAGCCAGAAATACACCATTACCTGGGAGCTTGTTAGAACCACATATTCTGAGACAGTATGGTGGCACACTCCTGTAGTGCAGCATTCAGGGAATTGAGGCAGGAAGAGCTTGGGTTCAAGGACAGCCTGGATTATATAGCAAGACTTATATCAAAGAAAATAAAGCCAGGTACCTGTGGCTTACACCTGTAATTCTACTTACACAGGAGACTGAGATCTGAGGATCGTGATTTGAAGCCAGACAGACAGGAAGGTCCGTGAAACTCATCTCCATTTAAAACTAGAAAACAGGAAGTAGTACTGTGGCTCAAAGTAGGAGAGTGCTAGCCTTGAGTGGAAAAAAACTCAAGAGACAGCACGCAGGCCCTGAGTTCAAGTCCCACGACTGACAAAAAGAGAAAATAAAGCAAGGTGTTGATGGTTCATACTTATAGTCCTAGCTTCTCAGGAGACTGAGATGTGAGGGGTGTGGTTGGAAGCCAGCCCAGGCTGGGAAGTACCTGAGACTCTTATCTCCAATTAATCACCAGAAGGCCAGATGAAGACCAAGCAGAGATTTGTCTCAAGTGATAAAGCACTAGACTTGAGCAAAAAGTTGAGGGACAATGCCCAGGACTAGTGCATGTACATGCGCACACACACACATACAATAAAGAGAAAAAGAGGAAGGAAGGAAAAGAAGAAAAGAACAGCACAACACATTCTAGAGCCCATCCTCAGATTCTCTGAATCCTGTGTTGTAACCAACCCTGCAGGAAATTCTGAGTACTACTGGAAAGATCCTGCTTCCACTTGTGAAACTGGAGCGTGAGCATGTTCTGAACTGTTCCAACACTGAGTGGGTGGAGACAGGGAAGGAGGAAAGTAAGAGGAGCTCAGGAGGAGCAGATCTCTGGAAGCTATGGCAAGAAAGCACATGGAGCAATCCTGGACCACTGGCTCATGTGCTGACGGATGTGAGGATTGCTTGGACATGTGACTAGGGACCAGGGGATCACAGTAGTAGTACTTTTGTAACTTTGTTGTTGTTGTTGTTGTTCCAGTTCTCTGGGGCTTGAACTCAGGGCCTGGACGCTGTCCCTGAGTTTGTTTTGCTCAGGCTAGGGCTTTACCACTTGTGCCACAGCTTTACTTCGAGTTTTGTTATTTTGCTTTTGCTGGTCTAAGGGCTTGAACTCTGGGCCTGGGCTCTGTCCCTGAGCTCCTTTTGCTTAAGGCTAGCACTCCACTAGTCACAGTGCCACTTCCAGCTTTTTCCTGTGATTAATTGGAAATAAGAGACTGACTGACTTTCCTGCCTGGGCTGGCTTTGAACCACAGTCCTCAGATCTCAGCTTCCTGAGTAGCTAGGATTACAAGCATGAACCACCAGCACCTGGCTTAGTGGGAGTACTTGGAGTAGGTATTAGAAACATGAAGCTTTGATGCAGATTAGGTTTAACAGGGAATGGGAGAGATAAGTTGGAGACAGTAAGTATAGACAGTTTTTTTCAAGGAATTTTCTTGCAACAAGAAGAAAAAGAAATGGTAATGGGTAAAGATCCTTTTTAAGGAGTTTTTGTTTTTGTATATTTCCAATGTCAGAAAATGTGTGCAGTAGCAATGTCATCTAATAACATGACAAATCAAAGATGAAGCCTTCTAGGGAGGATGGGAGAATGGTCAGGAACATAGCAGAATATTTCCCCTACCTCCAGGCCCAACGATAGGAGGGCTGTCAGAGAAAAAGTCCTGAGCATTTGACAGCCCTGCCCCCAGAACCACCTGTCCTCAGCAGAGAGCTAGGTCCTCAAATAGGCTGAGTCTTTATTTGTAGGGCTATTTGTTGATACTGGCAGCATTACCAACAAATCATGTGACAAGCATTGACCGTGACCATTGTGCCAGGAACATGGTGGCACAGTTTGGGAAATTGGGGCAGAGTGAAAGATGAGGACAGACCAAGGGTTGCCCAGGACTGGGGAACAGATTTGTTGTAACTATAGCAAGAGCTACAAAGAACAGGAGACTGGCCCTAATACACTCAAGATAAGTAAATGGAGGTGCAAAAATAGTTCAGAGAGCTCATATACCAACTTCACCCATGATAATCTTGCATACTCATAATACAGTTATCAAAACCAAGAAATGATTAACTAAACTATAGCCTTTGTTCAGATTGTGTTTTTCTCCAGTTTGTCACCTGTGCCTGGATCCTATTATGTTTGGTTCTCTTGTTTCTTTTTCTTTTCTTTTGTCAGTCATGGGGGCCTGAACACTCTACCACTTGAGCCACAGCACCACTTCCGGCTTTTTCTGCTTATGTGGTGCCAAGGAATCAAACCCAGGGCCTCATGCATGCAAGGCAAGCGCTCTACCACTGAGCCATCTTCCCAGCTCCTGGTTCTCCTGTTTCTTTATTCACTTCCAACACCTAACAGCTACTCAGTGATTCTTTGTCCTTTGTGACCTTGACATGTTTGAGAGGGCTGCTCAGTGACTTTGTAGCATGTCTTTCAATCTGGCTTTGTCTGATGGTTTTCTAAAGTTCAATCAAGATTATGCATTTGGGTGAGAATGGCACCAGGAGAGTGCCATGACCTTCTCAGGGCCTCATATAACGATACATACACCGTCAGTATGCCTTACTGTACTGATGATAACTTGGGCCACTTGGTGAAGATGATGTTGGCTGTGTTTCTACACTATAAAGCTACCGTTTTCCCTTTGTAGTTAATAACTGTCTTAAGGAAAGATACTTTGACACTGTGCAAATCTGTTTATCCTCAAACTTTTACCTGTTACTTTTTGTATATGTGAGTATGTGTGTGTGTACAGTACTGGGACCTGAACTCAGGGCTTAGGTGCTGTCTCCTAATTCTTTTTGCTAAAGAATGGCTCTTTACCACTTAAGCCACAGCTTCCAGCTTTTTGGAGATTAGAGTCTCACAGACTTTCCTGCCCATGCAAGCTTCAAACCACAATCCTCAGACCTCAGCCTCCTGAATACCTGGAATTACAGGCATGTGCCACCACCCCTGACTAGCAGTTACAGTGTTTCAATGTAAAACTTGACCTCCAACCCATACAAGTTTGCTATACACATTTTTTGTTTTTGTTGTTGTTGTTGTTGGTCATGGGGCTGAACTTAGGCCTGGTGCTGTCCCTCAGCTCTTCAGCTCAAGGCAAGCATTCTACCACTTGAACCACAGTGCCACTTCCAGTTTTCTAGTGCTTTATTGGATATAAGAGTCTCACAGACTTTCCTGCCCAGGCTAGCTTTGAACCGTGACCCTCAGATCTCAGCCTCCTGAGTAACTAGGATTACAGGCGTGAGCCACCAGTGCCCAGCTCCACATTTTCTTTCCTTTCCTTTGCTTTCTTTCTTTCTTTTTTATCCCCAGTCCTGGAGCTTGAACTCAGGGCCTAGGCACTGTCCCTGAGCCTCTTTTGCTCATGGCTAGCACTCTACTACTTGAGCTACAGTGCCACTTTCAGCTTTTTCTGTTTATGTGGTACTGAGGAAACAAACCCAAGGCTTCATGCATGCTAGACAAGCATTCTACCACTAAGCCACATTCCCAGTCTGGCTAAACACATTTTCCAGATGTAGTCTGTGAAAGCTGAGGAACAGTTGGAGGATACTTATTAGGTAGCAGCTGGTCTTGTTCTCTCCTAAAGAGGGAGCTGAAGTTTCAGGGGTCTTTTAGTCCCTAAACATAACCCTGAGCAGTATTTTAGCTTCAGGAAACTTTATGTCTTGGGGAAAGTGCAAAAGGAAAGAGACATTTAAAACTGGAATCCAGGTGACCCATGTAAAACTGTTTCTGAGAATAGGGATAGATCCTTCATGAATAATTATATTTTACCATACACTTGCTCTTTATTTTTACACTGAAAAAAAGAGAAAGGATGATACCACGCAAGTATGTATGATAATGAAACAGGCAGTAATCCTGGTTCAAAGCCAGCCTGACCAGGAAAGTCTTTGAGACTCTTCTCTAGTTAACTAGCAAAAAGCCACAAGTGGATCAGTGGCTAAAGTAATAGAATACCAGCATTGAGTTAAAAAGCTAAGGATCAGCACCCAGTCCCTGAGTTCAAACCCAGTATGAGCACAAAAAAAATTTTAGGAAGGAACTTGCCTCTCTAAAAAGAAAGCATTAAAGCATTTAACATGAGCATTTATGTATTATGGATATGTGTATGAATAAACATAAGAAAGGAGCATTAAGGTGGACCCATAGGTATTCTGAGGCCCATCATGGTTTAAACACCACTCCAGTACCCCTGCTGCATCCTTAGATGTGACCTGCACAGCAGCTTCTTGGGCATTTCTATTGTGCAATAGCACATGCCAACAAGTCATGGCTGCCTTTTTACCTACTTGGCATCTTCTCTGTTTTTGAATGAGGTGCCCATGAGCAGCCAGATAGCCAGAAGCCAGAGGAAGAACAGATTAAGAACCTATAAGAGGAGACAGGCTCTGGTGGCTCACGCCAGTAATCCTAGCTACTCAGGAGGTTGAGATCTGAGGATAGTAGTTTAAAGCCAGCCTGGGCAGGAAAGTCTGTGAGACTTTTATCTTCAATTAACCACCAGAACACTGGAAGTGGACCTGTGGCTCCAAGTGGTACCATGCTAGCCTTGAGCAAAAGGAGCTCAGGGACAGAACCCAGGCCCAGAGTTCAAGCCCCAGTACTTGCAAACAAAACAACAAAACCAACCAAGCTTGGTTTCTAAACAGAAAGGGCAATTTCCCAGGGAACCTGCAGTTGTGATGGGTTAGTTTCCAGAGTAGCACATACAGAGGTGTACACTGAGGAAGACATGCAGAAAGCTGCCTTCCTTAGTATAGAACAAAAGCCAAAGGTTCCCAGGTCCTGACTTCAAGTCCCAAGACTGACCAAAAAAAAAAAAAAAAAAAAAAGCCTATAGAAGCTAAGTGCCAGTGACTCATGCCTATAATCCTAGCTACTCAGGAGGCTGAGATCTGAGGATCACTACTTGAAGCCAGCCTGGGAAGAAAAGTTCATGAGGCTCTTATCCCCAACTAACCACCCAAAAGCCAAAAGTAGAGCTGTAGCTCCAGTGGTAAAGCACTAGCTTTGGGCAGAAAATCTCAAGGAACAAGAATCTAGAGTTAGGGATCCGAGCTTTATGACTCCTGCGTCCCAACCCAAGTCGGTACGTGGTCTGTGAGCATCGTGAAGAGCAAGGAAAGGGTCAGAATGCTAAAAAGGCTAGAGAACTGGCTCCTGGTCATGAAGACCAGCTGTGGGAGAAATCAGCTCAGGCAGAATCCTGGTTCCTAGGCTCCAGGAAAGCTTTGTAAGTCACTAAGCTGAGCTTCCTCATCTGTGAGATGGGAATAGGTAAAAGTAATGTCAGCTTCTGCTTCAAAGGCCAGTACTGCTTTCAGGCCACCCTAGGGTGCTGATGACAGAAAGAACACAAGGAGACGCCTGGCATGGCAACTGACCTGATCCCTCCTGCCCCATTCCAGCAGTTTCCTTTCTGTTTGATGTCCGTGAATATCACACGCATCGCTATCCAGGCCTTGAGGGAGGAGTGTCTCTCCAGGTGAGTCCTCCCCACTGCCACCAGCAGAGGCCAGGCCTGTCCCACCCCAGCCTTATTCTCCACAACTCCCTTCCTCACCTGACAGCTCCTCCAGAACCTGGTCAGAGTCTCCATGTGCCTGTCTTTCAGGCCAACCTGCTCCTTCCCAAACTGACCCTGATGCGTAGGGAGAAAGATGGGGCCTTCCTTGGTTAGAACATGGTGCCCCTAGGGGACCAAGAGGGAGGGCAGAAGAATCTGGAGGTGGTGGCCTCCAGCTGTGGCTAAGCAGATCACTTCCCTTGTCCTGCAGGGAGTGTAATCGGCAACAAAAGGTTATCCCAGTGGTAAACAGCTTCTATGCCGCCACTTTCCTCCGCCTGGCACATGTGTGGAGGACCCAGAAGAAGACCATCTCAGACTCAGGCTTTGTCCTCAAAGGTGTGTTCTTTCTCCTGGTAAGGTGGAGGCCAAGAACACCTGTGTTCCCAGGTCCAAAGACCCCAGTGTGATTGTTAGATGGTTCTAGGCTGCACTCCCAGCTTCTGTCCAGTCCAGTCTCTGGAGCCCACTTGTTCTCCATTATCTCCCACCACTTCTCTCCCTTTCCAGCTATATACCTGATAATCACATCTTCTGAAGCAAAAACCAGAAGCTGGAGCCCAGCCATGGGATTGTCTCTTCAGAGTTGAGATGGGTGTGTGGTCCCTGGGCTCTGTGGTTGCTCATCTTCCTGTTTCCTCCATCCTAGGAGTCTTAGTTTTGTCTCGTAGGATAAGTGTTGAGGTGCTGGGCTTGAGGCCCTGTCTACTGAGCCATCTAAAGCTCCTTAAGCCTTCAGGTCCCCAATCCTTTCTGTTCCAGACTTGGAAGCATTGGCCAAGAAGAGCCCACGGCGTCTGCTCAGGACCCTGGAGATCTATCTGGCGCGGGTCTCGAAGGGCCAGGCCTCCTTGTTGGGATCCCAGAAGCATTGTGGGCCACAAGGCCATAACTCCAAGGATCTCACCTTCACTGGTGTGTGTGACCTGCAGCCTCACTCCTCTGAAGGTGCAGGACTGATCTGACCAAACCCAGAGACAGACGGGAGGAAGATTTGGTGGCTATGCCACAAGCACTTTCAGAAGAAGGTGTGTGGCTAGGCCAAGCCCCTTACTGCCTCAGCAGGTGAGATTAGGAAGCTCTTGGATTTGGTTAAAGAAAGCCAAGCACCCTCACCAGCCTGGAACATTCTCGGGCACTAGACTTGACCCCTTCTCTGGACCAAGGAGAACTCTGCTCATTCCCAGATGGGATCCAGTCTACAGTGTTGAATTCCAGGTATCTCAATGAGAGGGAACAGATCCTGAGGGAACAGCCCTACCAGGCATTCCCATAACCCCATCTGAAAGGAAATTCCCAAGTAGAAGAAGCTAGAATTCTAACAGCAATTGAGCTCCACTGTTTGGAATTCTAAGAGGAAAAAAAAGTGGTAATGGCTGCAGCCAGCAGAGGGCAGCATAACCTAGATGAAACCTCTGCCTGGCTGACGGTGGGGTGGGGATGTGCTTTTCCCTCCAGCCACCGGCATTATCAGGGCCCTCTGAGCTTCCAGTCCTTACACTTGCCTAGCCTTCGCTTGCCCCTCTCTTCCCCACATTGTTTATGATGTAGAAATGGACAAGTGGCTACTTTAGGATCTCTGTGACTGCACCATCCTAACCACCTCTAGGCTGGAGCCTCTTGTAGAAGCTGACGCTTCCCTTGAGGATGGTTTTCTGGCCTAGTTGGGTAAAGAAGGACATTTACTTAAACACCAGCAATTTTTAAATAAAAGGAATTGTTCTAGTGTATGGGTTTCAGATATTTTCTTCCAAGACAGGTCTTGCAAGGCCTTCTTATGACTCTCTTGTCCCGGATCTGGGCGGGGGCGGGGGGGGGGGGGGGGGAGAGGCAGGAGGCTATCAGTCTCTTCAGGGCCCTAGGAAGGAGAAGTTGCACACTGGCTGAACTCCAGTTAAGCTTGCAGGAGTCCATTTTCCTTATGTCTGCACTTGCAGGACCAGAGACCCAGTGTAAGCTCTGGCCAATGGGATGAGGTATCCTGGCTCTTGTTAATGATAACTAGTAGGTCCACACTCGGTTTTCCTTCCAACCTTGGCTCTGTTGCTCCCCACTGACCAGGGAATCAGATCTGAGGCAGGAACAGGTAAGAGACACACCAGGTTCCCGTTCTCCCTCAAGGGGAGCTATGGGTGACTCTTGCCCAACCCCTGCAGCCCTCTCTGGGACTGAATCACTAGAGGTGGCTCTATCCAAATCTAGAAGGAACTTGTGACTACTGCCAGCAGATGTAGCTTGTGACTACTGCCTCCAGATGTAGCTTCACCCCTGCAGTTTTGTCCCGCTTTGTTCCCAAGACTTCCTCTAGAACTGTCCTCAGCTGACTGGCAGAGATGGCAGGAAAGTCACTGTGCATGAGGCAGGGGGAGGGGGATGTTGAAAGACAGCTCAGCCTCCACTTGGGAGCAAATGTCAGGATGTGTGGTTCCTCTCCATTTGCTTGTTCTCAGACTCATTTAGCAGGCTAAGAACACAGCTCCCAGCACATCAGGAACCAGGCCTTGAGGGTGCTGGGAGCCTCTGGCTGGAAGGGAGCCAGTGACCTCAGCAGGGGTGGCAGCAGCCTTTCTTTCCTCCAGACCAGAGTGCTCACGCATTCAGGCTTCAGGATAAGCCCAGGAATTTTTAAGTTGCAATTCTGCTGATGGCCTGGTTTGGGGATGGGAATGAGAATATGAGCCCACTGAATACTAATGCTAATCCTATATTTTTCTTGGGAAAACCTAGGCATTTCATGGGAGACATAAAATACTAGATAGATCTAAAAATGAGAGGTGTACCCCTCACTCTCAACCCTGTTTGTAAAAAAATCCAGTCAATGACCATCTAAACAGGAAGTTGTGCTTCGGTAAAATAGCTGAAGGTTGGTGGCTCATGCCTATATTCCTAGCTACTCAAGAGGCTGAGCTCTGAGCAGCGTGTTTTGAAGCCAGCCCAGGCAGGAAAATTTGTGAAATCCATCTCCAATTAAATACTAAAAAGCTAGAAGTGGAACTGTGGCTTGAGTGGTAGAGTGCTAGCCTTGAACACAAAAGCGCAGGGAAAGTGCTTAGGCCCTGAATCCAAGCCCCAGGACCAGCACAGACACAAAAATCCGGGGCAAAAATTCCTGTGTAGATTGTCAGACAAGGGCTGGGAGAGGATCACACACAGGACCTCATTTTTCTATGCTGACATAGAATCAGCAAGATAAACTTGATGTTTGTTTATATGTGGGACGGAGAATCCATTGTGTCATAGCTCAAAAGCCACAATATGCCTTATGGTACAAAGGTAGGATGAGTCAGGGCAACTAGAGCCCTTCCGGGTCACACGGCCTCTGGTCCAGGCTCCCTTGGGTTCACACCCTGTCCTTGTCATGCACATACTCTAAGACGGGGCTTCTTTTTGGCTGCTTCTTTCTTCTTGCTATTTGGCTCTCTTTCCTCTTTGATATTTTACTAACACACCATTATACAATAAAATGAACTGAGTATCAATGGCTCATGCCTGTAATCCTATCTATTCAAGAAACAGATCTGGAGGATTGAGGTTTGAAGCCAGTCTGGAGACATGGCTCAAGTGGTGAAGAGCCAATGCTGAACAAAAAAGCTGAGTAAACTTGGCACCAGTGGCTCCTGTCTGTAATCCTAGCTACTCAGGAGGCTGAGATCTGGGGAACATGATGTGAAGCTATCTCAGGCAGGAAAAGTTGGTGAGACTTACTTCAAATTAACCACAAAATGCCAAAAGTAGAGCTACACTCACTAACCTTGAGTAAAAGAGCTCAGGGACAACACCCAGGCCTAGAGTTCAAGCCCAGTACACACACACACACACACACACACACACACACACACACACACACACACACAAAGAATGTAAGGCCCTGAGTTTAAGCCACATTACTGGGGGGGGGGGGGGGGGGGGCAAGCACTGGTATCTCATGCCTATAATCCTAGCCACTCCAGAGGCTGAAATCTAAATATTGTGGTTCCAAGCCAGCCGGATAGGAAAATCCATGAAACTCTTATCTCTAATTAATCACTGAAAGCCAAAAGTGGAGGTATGGCCCAAGTGGTAGAACACTAGCCTTGAGTGAAAAAGCTCAGGGACAGAGGCCTAGGCCCTGAGTTCAACCTCCATGACTGACAAAAAAAAAGGACCCAGGCCCTAAATTCAAGCCCCAAGACTGGCACAGAAGAACAAGGGGGAGGGCGTGGAGGTTACCCTGGAGCAGCAGGGTAAAAACAGCCAGGTCTATCAGCGTACCATATCTGTGAAGAAGCTGCCAGATTTGTACTGCAGGCCACGATCCTCTAGCTCTGCCAGCATAATCATTCAAATCTGCCTTGCAGGAATTTTTTTAGGGTGTGTAAAGAAATACTGGGACCAGGGGCTGGTGGCTCACTAGCTACCGGAAACAGATCTGAGAATCACGGTTCAAAGCCAGCCCAGGGAGGAAAGTTTGTGAGACTCCAATTAACCACTAGAAAGCCAGAAGTAGCGCTGTGACTCAAGTAGTAGAGCACTTTGGGCTGAAGTTCTGAGGGACAGTACCCAGCCCCAGCCCCAGGAATGACAGAAAGAAAGAAGGAAAGGAAGGAAGGAAGGAAAGAAAGAAAGGAAGGAAGGAAAACTGGGTCTAGTGGAGATTCATCACAGACACAACCTTCTGTCAGGGAATGTGAAGCTGAACTAAACCCTAGCTAAAGCAGCCCTGAGCCTGGGAGCCATGCACTTCCCTGTTGGGTTCACAGCAGTACCTGCCAGCCCCTAGCACTTCCGACACTTCTGTCTTAGTCTTGCCAAGCCAGTGCTGGCCCCTCAGAGGCTGTGGAATTGGCATCTGTGTCTTGCAGGTAGGACATAGGAATCAGCCCAGAGCAGGCAGCACAGGAAGAAAGCTGGAGAAGGCACTTGTTTTCCTTTATTTTCCATCTGCAGAGGGGTACCTCAGCACTGACCCCGCAGCCAGAGGAAAGCACGGACAGGAAGCCCAGGGGCGGGGGAAGGGACAGAAGCAAACACAGAGACCCTCTCTCCCTCACTTCCAGTTCTTGAAGAATTGCTTGAAGATAGGACTCTCGCGGCCCTGGGGCAGAATCTCCACCTGCAGGACAATGGGAGAGAAATAAGGCTGACCTGGCGGCCATCTCTGCCTCTGCCAGAGAGGAAATGGCACCCTAGGCCCAAGTCTATATGCTGTCCAGGCTAGAAATGCTCCCTCAGACAAGACCAGACACAAGATCACAGATACAAGCTAAGAACACATCATGGGCTGGGAATGTGGCTAGAATGTGGTAGAATGTTTGCCTAGCATGCAGGAAGCCCTGGGTTCCATACCTCAGTACCACCTAAGCATAAAAAGCTGGAAGTAGTGCTGTGGCTCAAGTGTCCTAGCTTTGAGCAAAAGCAGCTTGGGGACAGTGCCCAGGCCTCAGTCTAAGACCCAGGCCCGCCAAAAAAAAATCATATCAGGTGCATGGATGTAGTTTTAGAGATGCCATCAGTTATGGATGAGCTATATGGGAATGACTTATAGAATCCTTGTGCTGGGGTGACAAGAGGCTGTAGCAGCCAGAAACAGTGGCCAAGAGGAGAAATACAAGGTTCCCAGGGTGAAAACCAGCCCATAACATATTGCCCAACATCCTCTTTAAAATAACACTTGTTTTTTTTCTCCTGGTGCTGATATTGGGGCAAGAATGCAGAGCCTAGGTGCAGTCCCTTTGCTTTTTTGCTAAGGCTGGCACTCTTCCACTTGAGTCACCGCTTCACCTCTGGATTTTTGCTGGTTAATTAGAGGTACAAGTTTCACAGACTCTCTTGCCCAGGCTGGCAATCATTAGATCTCAGTATCCTGAGCAGCTAAGATTATAGGCATGAGCCACTGCAGCCCAGCAATAACACACTTGTAAACCGTGAAGGATTGAGAAGGACGTTCTCCAGGGTGGGTCTGAGAGGAGGTGTGAGTGTTCCTGACTCCTATGGCTGTCCTGCTCCTTTTATCTGGTCTGAAGGGTGGGAGGCTTGGGAAGGGCCCCAGGACTAGGGCCTAGGAACTAGGGGTGTGGGTGTCTCCTTACCTGAGTGTTGGGGGCATACTGCATGCGGGAGATGAAGTCCTCAGCCACTTGGAGGGCCGCCTGCCTCTCCTTCTCATTAGCTTTTCGCCCTGGATAACAGTAGAAGATATTTTTTAAAAAGTGAACCTCTCTCATCTTCATCCATTTTTTTTTCTTTTTGGTTGGTTGTGGTGCTTGAACTCAGGCCCTGGGCACTGACCCTGAACTCTTTTGTTTAAGGCTAGTGTTCTACCACTTTGAGCCACAGAATCACATTGGTTGTTAATTGGAGATAAGAGTCATGTATTTTCCTGCCTAGGTAGGTTTTGAAACATGATCCACAGATCTCAACATCCTGAGTAGCTAGAATTACAGTCATGAGCCACCAGTGTCCCAGCTTTCATCCTACTTTAATTAAGCAAATTTAAGGCAGGGAAGGGTCACAGAATAGCTGACAACTTTATAAACAACTGGACCAGGAGATTCCAAGAATGTTAAGGGACTCTTTAGCAGTATGAAGTCAGTTGCTAAAGAATTTTAGCTCCAAGCTAAAACAAAAACTTCACTCCTGCCTTGGTCTGATCAAAATCTGCTCAGAAATATTTCAAAGAACTCTGATTGTCTCCCTTCACCTCAAACTGTATGGTGGCAAGCTGACTCTAATTAACCCAACAAGCCAATGGTGGCTTAGTTATCATGCTAACAAAGTGCATATAAAAATGAATGCCACGATGGGCACTGGTGGCTCATACCTGTAATCCTAGCTACTTAGGAGGCTGAGATCTGAGGATTACGATTCAAAGCCAGCCCAGGCAGGAAAGTCCTTGAGACTCTTATCTCCAATTAACCACAAGAAAACCGGAAGTGGTAGAGTGCTAGCCTTGAGCTGAAAAGTTAAGGGACAGCTCCCAGGTAGAGAGTTCAAGCCCCTCAACTGACCAAAAAAAAAAAAAAGAAAAAAAGAATATCACAACCTGGGCATTGGTGACTCATACCTGTAATCTTAGCTACTCAGGAGGCTGAGATCTGAGGATCACGGTTCAAAATCAACCCAGGCAGGAAAGTCTATGAGACTCTTATCTCCAATTAACCAGAAAAAAATAGAGATACAGCTCAAGTGGTAGAACACTAGCCTTGAGTATAAAAGCTTAGGGCCAGTACCCAGGCCCTGAATTCAAGCCTCAAGACTAAGAGAAAGAGCGAGCGAGCGAGCGAGCGAGAGTGAGAGTGAGAGAGAGAGAGAGAGAGAGAGAGAGAGAGAGAAAGAGAGAGCGCACAAGCCCTACTGAAATCACCTGAAATTGCCTTCAGGCAATGCCTGTACTCCTAAGGAGGGCATCTTCCCTAGGACAGATACTCTAGCCAGGCTCTCAGAGTCCTAAGAAGTACAGAGGATCTGAAACTAACCCTCTGGGTCCTTCCTCAGTGAACTGCCCAGCTCCACGCCAACCTATTAGGCATTTTCCTTCTTGGCCTCCCAAGTTTCCTGTCTCTTCTCTGCTTTCTCTTTCTGCAATGGTTCCTTGCTTGAGGATTAAAGACCCTTTTATGGGACTTGACATTGGCCTTAGGGATCACATGAGTCTCAGCAACAGAGGGCTAGTCTCACCCTAAGGGTTAATTAGTGTTTCTTAATCTTTAGAAACTTGCTAGTGGCACTTGCTGCTCCAGGTCAGTTCCTGCAACAGCAAGTCACCACTATTCCTAACCAGAATAGGAACTAGTGATTTCTCAGCCTTGGTTCATTCAACCCTATCTATTGAGCAAATGCTGTGACATCAGGAGCTTCAGGGAAGTACAGAAATTTATAATCTGATGAGGTAAGAAAAGATCAAGAAATGACAACTAGCTGGTGCCAGTGGCTCATGCCTATAATCTTAGGAAGCTGAGATCTGAGGATCATGGTTCAAAGCCAGCCTGAGCAGAAAAGTCGGTGAGATTCTTGTTTCCACCAGAAAACCCAAAGTGGCATTGTGACTCAAAGTGGTTGAGTGCTAGCCTTGAGTGAAAAAGCAAGGAAGGAAGGGGGAGGGAGAGAGAGAGAAAGAAAGAGAGAGAGGGGGAGGGGAGAGAGAGAGAGAGAGAGAGAGAGAGAGAGAGAGAGAGAGAGAGAGAGAAAGAAAGAAAGAAAGAAAGAAAGGAAGGAAGGAAGGAAGGAAGAAAGAAAGAAAGAAAGAAAGAAAGAAAGAAAGAAAGAAAGAAAGAAAGAAAGAAAAAACCACAGAAAAGTGCCTGCATACTCAGGATCTTTAGTTTCAATATTTTCCTGTTGTCAAAGCCAGACAGCCTTCTGCCCAACAGCATTTCTTTCTAGTTGATAACATCTCTTCCCAAAACAAGTTCTGCTAGTTTTCTTTGTACCGCATAAAGTGACAATTTATCTAAAAGTTACCTCTGTCACACCTCATGACAAAAATCTTTGATCAGGGAACCAAAAGCTCTGGAGGCCTAGGAAAGGGCTAGGACAAAGATTCTCAAAGCGTGCTCTCTGGGATTACAGGGCACCCCTTGGGAACCTGTTAGGTATGCATGCTCAGGGTTCACCTCCAAAAGTGAATCTCTGGGGCAGTGCCCAACAATGTGTTGAAGCAGGTTTTGTGGATTCTGAAGCTGGCTGTAGAGAGCCACCACCTAGATTTATGGGGTGGGAGTGGCCACCAAGGGTCAGGCTGATCCATGCAGTGGAAAACCTGTTCAGCTCAGGACAGCTACAGAGACCTCAGGCTGGTGGGAAGGAGCCACACATACCCTTCCAGATGTAGATCTTGCCACAGAGCCCATTGTCTAGCACAAAGCAGTCATCGGGGATCAGCAGCTCCAGGGCAAAAGGGCTGGAGTCTGCCACCTTGGTCAGGTTCATCTGTCCAGTGGCGTCAGAGACCTAGGAAGGACAGGCAGCATTCACATCCCAATTCTCACCTGAGCCCCAGGCTGCTGCCCAGGCCTGCCTCTTCGGTGAGCCTCAGCCCCATCACCGAGGAGCAGATGGTAGAAAATAAGCTCTGAAAAGCAAACCCAAGGTGCCCTTCTCCAACCCAGCACCTCACTCACCACACAGCACCCAGGCCCTAAATTCATTTCAGAATGCACAGATTTAAAAGAATTAAAACTCAGTCCTGGCTTGAAACCTTCACTAAGAAGGGACCAGAAGTGAAATGGCATGTATCGCCGACCATCTCCCCAACTCCCACCCCACCTTGCCTCCCCTTTCCCTCTCCCTCCCCCCCAATACTGATGTCTGCCTCTGCAACCCCTGCATAAACTCCCCTGGTTCCTACATCCACCTTCCTACATCCTCCTCTTGTCTTCAGCCCCAAGCCCCCTCAGCTGCTCTATGTAGGCTCCTACCCCCTCACTGGTCCCAGGGGAAGGTCCCACCTTATACAGAGCTGCAGCCTGTGCATTGGTCTGGTCAGCTGTGAGGTCTTCTTCAGGGTTGCCCTCCTTCAGAGCAGGCTTGGGGCCCAGAACCTACAGGAACCAGAGCAGATCAAGTAGGGTGGGATTTCTGCCCCAAAGCTTCCAAGCCATCATATCCAGATTAGATGTGTGTGTGTGTGTGTGTGTGTGTGTGTGTGTGTGTTACCATAAACTAGAACCTTTCCCTCTTTTTCTGCCCATGGTGAGTGCTCACTTACACCACCCCTCAAGATCTGCCAGAGTCTGTCAGACTTCTGCTGGGCTGGATTTGAAGTACAATCCTCAGATCTCAGCCTCCTGAGTAACTAGGATTACAAGCATGAGCCACAGGTGCCCAGCCCACATTAGATTTCTAAGATAACAAATTAGATTTATTTTCAATACTATTTATTTCTATAACATATCCATTGCATGATCAATTATAGAATGTATGATATATACACTAAGACTCAAATACTAGCAATTATTTCTCAATTGACACTGAATTACCATTTAAACTATAAATGTAGCTCTTTCTCAGCATGCTCCTATGGGGTACATTTTGTCCCATACTAGCGCTCCAAGCAGAAATGATCCAGGGCTGAGTCCACTCTACCCATACCCAGGGTGCTTGTCCCAACTGTGCACCTGGAGGGGCGCTTATTCTTCATCACAGAGAAACACTATGTGAGCTAGTCATAGCCCCAAGTAGTGCCCCTACCATCCTCTATCTGCCATCCACACACTTCTGGCATATCACTGCTGCTGGCCATCTGGCCATCCACCCCAGTATTCTCCAACCTGGATCATCTCGGTAGGCTCTTCCCCATCAGTGATGATCTCCACCTGGGCCTTGCCCTGCCGCTCACTGTCCCGGATGGCCAAGGCCAGGTCCCTCGCCTTGTTGCGCTCCAGGATGTTGGACTTCCCACCACACCAGGCAAAGATGTTCTGCAAGGAAGCAAAGAGTCCAGTCATAGCCAGCTGCCTGAGTCCTGCCCCTCCTGCTCTCCTCCCTGAAGAACTGTCCCCAGAGGCAGATAATCAAGGAGACAGAGGCCTCAGAGAAAAGCAGTTACAACACTCTGTGAGAGTGCTTTATTATCTATATTATCTCACTGTTTTATTTTTCACCACATCATGTCATATACTTAAGCATATTTCTCTTTTCTCCCTTCTCTTAAAAGTAAGCTTCAGAGAAAAGATGTTGTTATTTTGTGTCAATCCTGGGGCTTGAACTGGCACTGTCCCTTAGGCTAAAACTCCACCACTTGAGCTCCCTTCCATTTCCAGAGTTGTAGGGGTGTGTGTGTGTGTGTGTGTGTGTGTGTGTGTGTGTGTGTGTGTGTGTGTGTGTGTGTGTGTGTGTGTGTGTGTGTGTGTGTGTGTGTGTGTGTGTGTGTGTGTGTGTGTGTGTGTGTGTGTGTGTGTGTGTTTTTGTTTTTGTTTTTTACTCAAGGTTAATGCTCTACCACTTGAACCATAGCTCTACTTCTGGTTTTCTGGTGGTTAACTGTAGATAAGAGTATCACAGACTTTACTGCCCAGGCTCACATCAAAACACAATCTTCAGCTCTCAGCTTCCTGAGTAGCTAAGATTCAGATATGAGCCACGGGTGCTTGGCTTAAGAGATGCTTTCTTTTGTGTTGTTACCTGGCATTCACCCACTGCTAAAATAGAGCTGGCACATATTTAGATACAAAGTAAATTTGTACTGAATGAGTGAGTAAAAGAGTGAATGAGGGGCTGGGAAGGTAGCTCAGTGGTAGAGTGCTTGCCTTGTATGCATGAGGCCCTGGATTCAATTCCTCAGGACCACATTAACAGAAAAGGCCAGAAGTGGCATTGTGGCTCAAGTGGTAGAGCACTAGCCTTTAGCTGAAGAGCTGAGGGACAGCGCCCAAGCCCAGAGTTCAGGCCCCAGGACCAACAACAACAACAACAACAACAAAAGGCGAATGAATGGGCTGGGAAGGTAGCTTAGTGGTAGAGTGGTAGAGTGCTTGCCTCGCATGCATGAAGTCCTGGGTTCGATTCGTCAGTACCATATACACAGAAAAAGCCAGAAATGGGAGCTGGGAAGGTGGCTCAATGGTAGAATGGTAGAATGGTGTGTATTATATATATATATATACACACACACACACACACACTAAAGGACAATTGTCTAGGCCCTGAATCCAAGCCCTAGTACTGGGACACACACACAAAAGAAGAAAATATTCAGGAAAAAAAAAACTGCATCTGAACTGAACAGACTTTTTTTTTCTTTCTTGTTATTATTCCCTAAACAATATAGTGAAACAACTATTTTCACAGCATTCACAATGTAATATTAGGAGTCATGGAAAATATAGGAGACTTGAGCATCCGTGGATTCTGGTGTCCCTGGTGGGGCTTGGAAATGATTCCTTGTGGATGCTAAGGGCTAAATATAAGGACTTCCTCTCATGCTTGCATCGATCCACTGGGAATGAGAGGGCTTACAGCTTCTTGACTCCTCTCCATTTTCCCAACTCCAGGCCCTGCCCCCTTCAACTATAGTGCCAACACAAGTGCCCAGTCTGGACATCTACCCACATGGCCCAGGTCCAGGATGAAGCAGTCCCCAGTGTTGAAGCTGTCCCAGCTCAACGCCCGCTCGGTGGCACGGATGTTCTTTTTCCCTTTCACCTGGTAGAGTTTCTTGATGACAGCTGGGGTGGCACCGGAGGCCGTCTTGTGAAATGCTGACTCAACACCTCCTTCCTGCAAACCAGAAGGCTTGTCTGAGTTGGCTGAGAGACCCAGATCCCTCTGCACCCCTTCCCACTGGAAGATGGGAAGAAAAGGGGAGAAACATGATTGTGTGTACTGGGGAAGGTCTGACAGAGTATGAACTAGCCAGAAACAGGGTTGAGCCAGGTGCCAGTGGCTCAAGCCTATCATCCTAGCTACTCAAGAGGCTGAGATCTGAGGATAACAGTTTGAAGCCAATCCTGGAAGGCAAGCCCATGAAACTATTATCTCCAAGTAATCACCAAAAATCTAGAATTAGAGGTATGGATCAGGTGGTAGAGCAAAAAAAGCCAACAGGCAGAGGCCAGGACCTGAGTTCAAGCTCCAGTACTAGCACACACACACACACACACACACACACACACACACACACACACACACCTGAGTTCAAGCTCCAGTACTAGCACACACACACACACACACACACACACACACACACACACACACACACACACACACACACACACACACACACACACCAGAAGCAGAAGCAATGTTGACTCTGAGAGAAGCCCCAGGGGTGGGTGTGTGGAGGCGGGTTCTGACCTGGTATTTGAGGCCCTGTGGGAAGTAGCTCATGAAAAGGTCAGACTCATTGCCCTGCACTTCACGATGTTGCACAGGCCTCTCTCCAAGCAGGGTATTGAGGTGCACAGCTAGCACAGCACAAGCCCCCTGCTCATCCCGAGATGACTGCTGGCCTGAGACAGGTGGGAGGGGACAGGAAAAAGCCTTTGAGAATCATGCCAGCCTCCACCCCTGCCCAGGCCACATCCCTCACTCAGCCCAAACCCTTTACCTATCCACAGGTGCAGATGAGAGAGCTCTTCTGGGCCATTGTGCAGCACTAGGTAAGAGTCTCCTGAGAAGAAGATGCCCTGGTTCTCACGTGCCACAGGCACTGGCTTTAGCTTCTCCACTCGCCATATGTGCAGGCCAGGATCTTGTACCGAGGCTGGGAATGGAGAGCCACTGTGGGAAGGGAGAGAGGGTTGGCAGTGTCCAGGGCCCACAAGGAGAGACCTGGCTCAAGGAGAGACCTGAACAGGCCTGGGCCTGAGGTCTGGGAATGAGGACAGCAATGCAGAGGGAGGAGAAGCCCTTGAAAGGAAGAGAATATGGGAAGGGGATTGAGGCAATGGGACATACTACCTACCTCTGGGGGATGGGTGTGTACATACTGTTTCCAGATCTGGAAAGAAAGAAGCCATAGTTATCACAAAGGCCACAATAATCGCCTCTTACACTGGTCTGGGGAAGCCTGTCCCGGAGGCCAAGTTTTCATCAACTAATAGATATATAGATATATCTGTATATATATATTCTTTATATATACATATACTTCGTATATATTTATACATATTCATCAACTACTTTACATCTAGAAGCCCAAGAAAAGATTGTCCTGGCTTTATTACACAGGCAAAAAAAATAATAATAAGGCAGAGACAGTAAGACCACGATCACACAGCTAGTGAGGGTAGTTCATGGAAACTAGATCTCAGACCTCTAGGCCAGTGTCTTCTTCCTGCCATGACTTCTCAGACATTCTTCTCATCTATCCTGAATCCTGGATATTGTGCAAACTTGGGGTATAGCTTTCTGACTAATCACTGCTTATATTAGAAAAGTTTAAAATCAGCTTGGCAGCAGTGGCTCATACCTGTAATCTTAGTAACTACTCAGGAAGCTGAGGTCTGAGGATCACAATTCAAAGTCAGCCCAGGCAAAAAAGTTCATGAGTCTTTTTTTTTTTTTTTTCTGTTGGCCGTGGGGCTTGAGATCAGGGCCTGGACACTGTCCCTGGGCTCTTGAGAGCTCTACCACTTTGAGCCATAGTGCTACTTCCAGTTTTCTAGTGGTTAATTGGACGTAAGAGTCTCATAGACTTTCCTGACAGGGCTGATTTTAAATTACATTTCTCAGATCTCAGCCTTCTAAGTAGCTAGGATTACAGGTGTGAGCCACCAGCAGCTGACTTGTAAGACTCTTATCTCAATTAACTACCAAAAAAGCCAGTAGCGGAGCTGTGGCACAAGTAGTAAGGTGCTAGCCTTGACCAAAGGAAGCTTAGGATACCAGGCATGTCATGCCTATAATCCTAGAGGCTGAGATCTGAGGATTGTAGTTCAAAACCAGCTAGGACAGGAAAGCCCTTGAGATTCTTTTTTTTTCTTTTCTTTCTTTCTTTCTTTCTTTCTTTCTTTCTTTCTTTTCTTTCTTTCTTTTCTTTCTTTCTTTCTTTCTTTTTGTGGTCAGTCGTGGGGCTTGAACTCTGGGCTTGGGCGCTGTCCCTGTGCTCTTCAGCTCAAGGCGAGCACTCTACCACTTGAGCCACAGCACCACTCCCAGTTTTCTAGTGGTTTATTGGAGATAAGAGTATCACGGACTTTCCTGCCTCGGCTGGCTTTGAACCATGATTCTCAGATCTCAGCCTCCTGAGTAGCTAGGATTACAGGCATGAGCCACAGGTGCCCAGCTGCCCTTGAGTTTCTTATCTCTAATTAACTACCAAAAAAGCCAGAAGTGGAGCTGTGGTTCAAATGGTAGAGCACTAGCCTTGAGAAAAATAGCTCAGAGACTGCCCAGTCTCTGAGTTCAAGCCCTAGGACAGGCACCAAAATAAATAAAGAAACAAAAGAAATTAAAAATAAAAAATACTACTGGCCCTGGTGGCACACCCTGGTAATCAACAAGGAAGATGAGACAGGAGGATCACAAGTTTTGCCTGGGACACACACACACACACACACACACACACACACACACACACACACACACACACACACACACACACACACACACACACACACACACACACACACACACACACACACACACACACACACACACACACACACCAAATAATTAAATGAAAAATTGGGAATGCTCACTCCAAAAGAAACAAATTACCTGTGTTGTGGCTCAGAAAGTAATACCCCAGGGTATGGTGTGCTTTGGTTGTTGAGTACTCTAAAGAAGCAGTCTCAGGGTCTCCTGACCATCTCTTTTTCTCCAACTGCAGGAAGGAACTTTCTATGAAGTTCTCTTATCTGACTAAAGAGAGTTTCTTCTGTAGAAATGCATTTGTCAAGTCCACTCCCTTTACACATACTTTCTCACTAAATAGAGAAGATGAACTTAGAGGGAAAGGTCTGATACCCTGCCCAGAGTGTGCCACAGCAGCCATCTATCTATTCTTCTGAAGCTGTTACCCTAAAGGCTTTATTTCTGCAGTAGCCAACCTTTGTTGTCATGTGTTTCTTCTCCTCAGCCTCCCATAGCCAGTGGCTACTGCCCCCTCAGAATCCCAAACCCCTATACCTTTCTGTAACTCAGCACCCTATTAAAACTTCAACTGGAGCAATGCATCAGTGGCTCACACTTGTAAACCCCGGGAGTCTGAGATCCAGAGGACAATCTGAAGCCAGTTGGGACTAAAAAAGTCTGTGAGACAGTGCTAGCTGTGAATAAGTAAATGGAGTGATCACGGGCCCTGAGTTTAAGCCCTAGTACCAGCATGAAAATAAATAAATAAGCCAAGTGCCAGTGGCTCATGCTTGTAATCCTAGCTACTCAGGAGGCTGATATCTGAGGATTGCAATTCAAAACCAGCTGGGCAGGGCTGGGAAGGTGGCTCAGTGGTAGAGCACTTGCCTTGCATACATGAGGCCCTGTGTTCGATTCCTCAGCACCACATAAGCAAAAAGAAAAAAGCTAGAAGTGGTACTGTGTCTCAAGTGGTAGAGCGCTAGCCTTGAGCTGAAGAGCTGAGGGACAGCCCCCAGGCCCAGAGTCCAGGCCCCACGACCGGACCAAAAAAAAAAAAAACCAGCTGGGCAGGTTTTAACCACTAAGATATCAGACAGAAGTGGTGCTGTGGCTCAAAGTGGTAGAACACTAGCCTTGAGTTAAAGAGCTCAGGGACAGCACTCAGGCCCTGATCTTCAAGCCCCAAAACCTAGCTACTTAGGAGGTTGAGATCTGAGGATCACGGTTCAAAGCCAGCCTGGTCAGGAAAGTCCGTGAAACTCTTACCTCCAATAAATCATCAGAAAAACGGAAGTGGTGCTTTAGTTCAAATGGTAGAGCACTAGCCTTGAGCTGAAGAACTGAGGGACAGAGCTCAGGCCCAGAGTTCAAGCCCCACAACCGACAAAAAAATAATAATGATGATGATGATGATGACCAGGAATGCAAGGTTGGCTTAACCTCTGGGATTCAACCAATGTAATTTGCCCTATTAATAAACATATATGTGTGAAGCATATTTGTGTGTGTGTATATATATATATATGTGTGTGTGTGTGTGTGTGTGTTATATACTACCAAATATAAATTCCAATACATGTAGAGAAAAGCATTTAGCAAAATTCTATACATCCATTTTGATTTTTTTTTAAAAGGGGGGGGGGGCGCTGGCCATGGTAACATCCTTGTACTCAGTATTCCGAGGCATAAAGATCATGAGAATGAGGTCAGTTTGGATCTCATATTGAAACTGTGTCTCATTCCCAGGCATCAGCTATCACTTCTGAGTGCTTAGCTTGCCTCCAATACTAGAATGATGAATGCCATCATTATTCCGTAGGTCAGCAGGGCCAGAATTCCTTGGACAAAATATATTAGAACGGGGAGAGAATTCTAAAGGCAAACATCTTTAAAAACTCATTATCTTTTTTTTAATTCAAAAAATATAATTACTACAGTTTCATTCACTGTCTTTTCTATGTTCCCATTGTTAGCTGGTTTCTTGGTGGGGATGAGGGGTTAAAATGTAGAGACTAAATTCCATCAAGCACTTAATATAACACATAGGTCCATTCAACTAAGGTTTTTGTTCATTTGTTAGTTGGTTGGTTTTGTTTTGTTTTTGGGGGGTTGCTAGTCATAGGACTTGAACTCAGGGCCTGGGGGCTTCTACTCAAGGCTAGCATGAACCACAGCTCCACTTCCAATTTTCTGATGGTTAATTGGACATAAGACTTGCCTACCCAGGCTGACTCAGGTCTTAACCTCCTGAGTAGCTAGGATTACAGGTATGAACCACCAATGTCCAACTCAGTTAAGGTTTTTGTAAGGCTCTCTGCCTCTGTGGTGTTGGATTAAGGTCTGGGGAAACTGAAGGTGAAAATATAAAGTAGAAAATAATAGCTGAGCACTGGTGGCTCATGCCTGTAATCCTAGCTACTCAGGAGGATGAGATCTGAGGATCACAGTTCAAAGCCAGCTCTGGCAGGAAAGGCCATGAAACTAATCTCCAATAAACCACCAGAAAACTAGAAGTAGGGCTGTGGCTCAAGTGGTAGAGCACTAGCCTTGAGCTGAAGAGCTCAAACCCCATGACTGACCAAAAAAAAATTGTAAAATTAGAAGACTCTTGTTGGGAAGGTGGATCAGTGGTAGAGTGTTTGCCTTGCATCCATGAGGCCCTGGGTTCGATTCCTCAGCACCACATAAGCAGAAAAAGCCAGAAGTGGTGCTGAGGCTCAAGTGGTAGAGTGCTAGCCACTAGTCGTGAGCTGAAGAGCTGAGGGACAGGGTCTCAGAGTTCAAGCCCCACGACCGACAAAAAAGTTAATTAATTAATTAATTAGAGGACTCTTGGAGATTGAGGCTGCCGGAGGGGAGAAGAGACTCTGAATGGTAGCTTGGAGAGCAAGGTATTGAATCTGAGTAGAAAAGAGAAGGGGAGGCAGAGCCTTGGTAATAATGGCTATGAAATACCATCTGAATTATGACTTTCCATTATCAACCTAAAAATAGTGGAAGGCATTTTTCTTTTTCTTTTTCTTTTTCTTTTTTTTTTTGGTGTCACATTTCCCTGAGACTGGGAGGCAGTCAGGGGGCGGGGAAGAGCTAAAGTTTCTCCATCCCACATAGGATCACATGGTATGCCCACATCCCCTGCTACAGACAGCCCACCAGCTGGTGACTCAGGTGGGAAGTGGTAGCCACCCCACCCAAGCTGGCAGGAAGAGCTCAGAATGAGAAATGGAGTGAGCCAGTTGCCAGCCTTGTCATTCTGTTCCTGAAATAAGAACTTAGGACAAAATTAGCCCACCTTCCTCAGACATTTCAGGGTTCTGATGAAAGAGGTTTGGCTACCAGCTCCTTTATCACCCTAGCTGCCCAATAGAATTACCCCGAGACCTTATATAATTTTATCCACTCACAAAGGTTCGTTGTCCAAAAATCCCTCAGGCTTTTGAATCTTCTCCTAGGCCCATCAGTACACTTCCTTGCAAAATCCAGTTTGGGCCAGTTTGCTAGGCCTGTTTAGTCACAAGTTCCTATCCTCCTTCCCTCCACAGTCAGTCATCTCCTGATCAGATTCATTTGTCTTCCACTCCCCCTCCAGGTGATTTCTGATCAACCTGGACAAACTTCTTCTAGAATCCTGTTAAGTCAGTTTGGACAGAACCTTCCTTACCCCTGGCATTTCTTTCAGTAATTTTCCACTCCTTGACCCCTTACTCTGCTCCTTAGATAAAAATTCTCACTTGCAGGGATGGAAAGGTGGCTCAGTGGTAGAGTGCTTGCCCCGCATGCATGAGGCCCTGGGTTCGATTCCTCAGCACCACATAAGCAGAAAAAGCCAAAAGTGGCACTGTGGCTCAAGTGGTAGAGCGAGCCATGAGCTAAATTGCTCAGGGATAGCACCCAGGCCTAGAGTTCAAGCCCCATGACCGACAAAAAATAAAATAAAATAAAATAAAATAAAATAAATTTCTCACTTGTCCATGCTGTATTCAGCATTAAACACAGTCTCTCTCCCAAACTCAAGACCCTGATGCTACGGTCCCTACACCCAGGGCATCATTCTCAAAGTCTTTATTGTGCATTTTCACGTATTACTACATTTTTCCCTAACAGTACCCATGTCCCCAGCCTAGAAAATCTGCCTCCACAGTTCTGAAACATGTTTGAAGTGACCTCAATACTAGCAGCATATTCTGTAAGAATAACATCGAACTCTTGGCAAACTGAATCATCTGGGGATCCTTAAAACTCCTGATGTCTAAGTGAGTATCAGTGACTCAGTTCAAAGCCAGCCCAAGCAGGAAAGTCTGCAACTTTTACCTCCAGTAAACTACAAAAAAAGAAAAAAGAAAAAAAAAAAGCGGAGCTGTGACTCAAGTCGAGTGCTAGCCTTGAGTCAAAGATGCTCAAAGATAGTGCCTAAGAGTTCAAGTCCCAGGACTGGCAAAAAAAAAAAAAAAGCCCTCCTGATGCCTCAAAGCCATTTTGGGTTAGCTAAAAATCAGACTCAGAGCCTGGCTACCAGTTTTTGAGAAGTTCTGGAGCAGGGTTAAGGATCCTGCTGCATATCCTGACCCTCTGTCCAGGCTCTTCCAGGGAAAAGGTCCATCCTAACATCTGGCCTTTCAGTCTTTCCTCCTTGTCCCAGCCCTTTGGCTCATCAATGTTCCCGAGTATCTCGCCTCCATCAAAGTCCAACATCCCTGCAGGCCCATATCAAGCCCCAGCTGTCTTAGGAATCTCTGGGCCATTTGGTGTCTCGGCTTCCTATGGAAGTTCTCCCAAGCCTCTCTGCTAGGAGCACACACTTCAGCCCCTGTGTGCTGACTGGCTGGAAGCATGTCCGGACTGTTTCATGTCTCCAGAACCTGATACCTTGGTGCACTGGTCTAGCAAGCAGTCTATGACAGAGTCTATTCAATTCCATTCAAGGCCCATGCTGGGTGCTCTCCAAAGGCAGACTTCAGGGTGGGAGGCAGGGTCAAGAATACACAGAGATGAAAAAAGGCCCAGGCCTTGTGGCCTATTTAGATGGCACAGAGACATGGGGAGCCAACCATCTAATGAACCTGCCAACTTCCCCCAGGAGAGGAATGTCACAGAATCACAGATGTCAGCCTTAGAAGGAGCCTTAGTGTTGATCTAGTCCTGATCTGAATCTGCCTCCCAACATAGAACCTGTACACGCACAGCACTTCTGTAATAGCCCTCACCAACCATTCCCTTCTTGAATGCTCTGATGGGAAACTTATTTATTCTCTCTCTCTCTCCCCCCTTTCCCTCTCCCTCTCCCTCTCTCTCCCTCCTTCTCCCCTTTCTCTCAGGGTTTTGTGCATGCTAGGAAGTACTCTGCCAATGAGCTACAGCCAGCTCCTTTCTAGATCTTCTGCTCTTCCATAGTGAGGAGAGTTAGGCACTGTCCCCCCTTCTACCAGACTATAAGGGAGGGCCTTTGGAGCAGAAGCTAGATTCTGTTTCTCAGAACTAGATTCCACATCTAGCTAAACCTCTTAGTGCCTACTACCTTGCAGATACTCAAAGACATTTATTGTTGTTGTTGTTGCTGTTGTTGTTGTTGTTGTTTTGCCAGTCCTGGGGTTTGAACTCAGGGCATTGGGCTCTGTCTATGAGCTTCTTTTGCTCAAGGCTAGCACTCTACCACTTGAGCCACAGAGCCACATCCAGCTTTTTCTGTTTATGTGATACTGAGAAATCAAACCCAGGGCTTCATGAATGCTCGGTAAGCATTCTACCACTAAGCCACATTCCCAGCCCCAGTTTAGCAGTTCTTAATGAGCTCCAGTTATTACACCAGATGGAATCTAAAGGACAGCCCAAGATTTTAACAGATAAGGACTGAAGCAGCCTTGGGGCAGAAAGCTGGGGCTAAGTGTCCCATTAAACTGTCCAGGGCTTCTCAGGAGCCATCCAGAGGAGCCTCTCTGGGATCAAGTACTCTTTTCCCCAGATCCCAGCTCCCAGCCCTCCAGCTCCACCTCCATCTCCTTCCTGCCCTGCCTTCAGCCAGATCTGCTGGGAACTATTAAACCCCATCCTATACCCAATGTTTGAATTCATATGGTTAGGCCTGCCACATTTCTCCACAAACTCTCTGCCACAATGCTGTCTTGGAGCCTGGGAGAACCAAATCTAAATTCACCACTAGGCTGGTTGAGGGCTTCGGCATTGAAGTCTGACACCCCTTCCCACAGGCTAGGATGAAAGACTACAAGTTCCTCCATTGGCAGCTTGGGCACAAGCCAGATGGCCCACCTACAAACCCGCAAGACTGCAGTCAAGGAAGGCACCTGGAGCCTGGCATAAATGTGCCAGGACGGCATCATTCTTAACTCAGTTTCAAGACCCTGGCAACCAACTCTCATCTGTGTCCCCCTAAAGTGTCCTGGACAGCCCCCAGCTCCCTCTGCTGACCACTGATGGGAAATGCCTTCAACTCAAACCACTCACCTTTGTCATAAATACTGCCCTTGGGGCAGACTTCAATTAATCTGAATCATCTCCCACCCTCTTCCCTCTCGCCAAACACACCCTGCCATTGCAAAAGGGTAACCTGTAGATTGAGGGCCCTACCATGAGTTGACATGTCTGCTAAAAACAAATGCTATAAGCTTCAATCTCTGCACAAAGAACCCCTTCCCCTGTTCCCATCCTGTCCCCTCTCCCGTGACAAATTACCCCCAGGCTCCTGGCCTGACTGATTGCATTCTCTGTGCCTAAATAAAAGGAGACCTCAGTTGTAAAAGAGTGCATCATCGTCTCTCCAGTCTGGCTGGAAGATTGGCAGCCCTCTCAGGCTTTAACCCTGAATAAAAGCCTGTTCTAATCTGTGGAGGTTTCTGGATTCCTTCGTTTTCTCCTCCCCATAATCATTTCTTACAGCCACCTCCCACTTTATTACCTCTGACACCACTTCTTCCTGCTCCAGCGTCTTGAACTGCTTCTTTCCAGCTGCTCCACCCCAACTTCTAACTTCCCATTTTCTTTCTCCTCCAGCCCCACCCCATCCACCCCCTCCAAAAGGAGGCTCTGGGCTTGGAGTCTGGCAGGTCTAGACAGAGCAGAGCGCGCCTGGAACCCAGGCTACCAGGCTACCTGGTCATAAGTGCACAGGGCGAGGCGAGAGGTCCCCACCCCAGCCTTGAACAGTGACCGGCTTCGAGTAAGGCAGGCCCAGGTGGCATTTCTGCATGTAGAGCTCACAAGACACCCTGTTTCCCACTCCCCAGCACCCCTACTCACCAGACCCAACAGGCACGTCTGTACAACCCCTGATGCTCCGGATTAGTCACACTTCCTGGGTGGGGTCAATGGCTCCACAGCACTTTTTCCTCCTCCCCCTGACTTCTTGTCTGAATGCATTTGACTTTTTTTTTTTCCTTAAAGCTCAGTGCTGAGGGCGTGGCTGGGGCTCTGACTTGTTCTTTGTGGTCTCCTGCCTGCCCCAGACAGTTCTGTTGCTAATCAGTCACCAGATGTCCACTGTCACAGAATCTGAGCGCAGAGCACTCAGGAACAGCCATAGAAATAAGCAGGGTGCAGGCTGCACTGGGGGCAGCCAACCCCTCCTACATCACAGTCTTGTCCCAGTGGCTGGCTCTGCAGAGGATACTGAGGCCCTGTGAACACAAGTGACCATCCACAGTCACACTCAGAGTAGGAGGCCAGTCAAGATAGTCTCCCATCTCCCTCAGACTCCATGGAGAAGGGCAAAATCTGGGTAAAGCTCCAGGAAAAAATGAACACCCCCAATTATGCAGCCACACAAGCGTGGCTTACTGCCCAGGATGCTGGCAGCCTGTTGTAGAAAACTGTGGGTCAACCTCTGGTTCCAGATAGAGCTTGGTGTGGAGGGTCAAGGTTTCTGCCCTGGCACTGGTAATTAAAATTTGGACCAAATCTTCACACTTAGTCAACCTTCAAACCAAATCCTAGCAAGAATTTAGCCTGAAACTGGATTGATGTGGTTTTTGGTTGGTTGGTTGGTTTTGTTGTGCTGGTACTTAGGCTTGAACTCAGGGCTTTGCATTTTCATTCTGCTTTTTCCACACACAACTGGTGCTGAACACCACCTGTGGGATTAGACCTCCAAGCATCTCTGTGGCCTGTTGACACCAGTTTAAGCGCTCTCACTTAACCCTCATCTCAGTTCTTTTTGCTTTTAGGTGTTCTGTTTCCTTTTGTTTTTCCATATTGAGTCTCATGTTTTTGCCTGTTCAACTCAGCTGAAAACCTCTTACCTTGGCCTCTGGTATAGCTAGGATTACAGCCATGAACTACCACATCCTGGATCTTTTCTTTTTACTCAGATTTGGTCTTGCTACATTAGCCTAGCTGACCTTTAACTCTAGATCCTCCTGACCCAGCCTCCCTAGTATTGGGATTACAGAGAGTCATGGACACCATGCCTGGTTCCAAAAGACAGCCTTAAATACAAGATATTTGTATTTAAAGTTGGAATCCCAGGAAGGCCTTGTTCACACAAGCACCAGAGGCTGGGCAGACAACCTGGAAGAGAAGTTAAAAGCTGAATAGTTTGGCTACTTACCAACTGTGCTTTCTCAGGTCAGTTACTCAACTTCCTGTAGCCTCCTCGTAAAATGAGCATACAGAAGAATATGAAGATTAACTGAGAGCCTATAAATAATAAGCAAGTAATAGATGCTCAACAAATCTAGGCTTCTTTCTCTTCAGTTTGCTATTTATTTCATATCAGCAACAAAAGTTTTCTTTTGGGGGAGGGTTTGCCACAATGAGAATTTGTGAGGGGACCCTAGTAAGTGTACCTAGCACCTCTTGTCCCCCATTTGCCAGTTTAGTGAATAGTTCCGGGGGAAGAAAGTTACAGTATACCTCACCCCTTCCCCACCCCCCTTTACCTCCCTCTGAGGTTGTCATACTGGTTGTACCAGTGTGAACCTGGGTGGCTCCATTCTGTGCACCCACCCAGGGGACAGGATGAATGGGGATCACTGTTACCTACACGGAGGGTCTCTCCAAGCCAGAGAAAGTCCTATCATCACAGGAAGGGAGAAAAAAAAATGAGAGGATGACAAAGAAGGAGAAACATACTGGGACAGGCCAGGCAGCCCGTGGGTTTCTCCCCAGCCCCTGGGAACTCTAAAGCATATGCTAATAAATAATCTGCAATCTTTAGAACTTGTTTTCTTTTCTTTTTCTTTTCTGGTGCCAGTCCTGGAGCTTGAACTCAAGGCCTGAGTGCTGTCTCTGAGCATCTCTGCTCAAAGCTAGTGCTCTCCTAGCCACTTGAGCCACAGCTCCACTTCTGGATTTTGGGTGGTTAATTGGAGATTAGAGTCTAACAGGCTGTCCTGCCCAGGCTGGCTTCAAAACCACCATCCTCACATCTCAGCCTCCAGAGTAGCTAAGATTACAGGCATGAGCCACCAGCCCTCCATCTCTCCCCTTCCCTCCTCCCCTCTCTTTCGACTCAAAGTTTACTCCCACTGCAGTCTCCCCAGAACAAGACAGACTTTGTCTCCAAAGAAGAGAACACTTCGTTCGCATGACCTCGCTCTCTCCGGGCCAGGAGCTTGCCTGCAGGTGTGGACTGCTAGAAGACCCAGAATCAGTGAAGCCCCACCTTTACCCCCCACAGGCCGACCTCGGGTCTCAAACCAGAAGCCTAAGCGCCTGCTACTTGCCAGCTAGTGCTTGTGGCTCAGGCCATCCCCAGCCACCGCCCCAGGAGATGAGGGGCGGAAGCACCACAGTGAGTCAGAGGGAGGGGCTTGGCCGGCCAGTGCTGCGGATCTGCCCTCCCGGCCACTCTGAGACCCACACTGTGGGGCGCTGAGGGGGTGGGGCCTGGTGAGGGTGGGGCCTGGGGACGCTAAAGTCCAGCATGCCATTCGAAAGCTTTGTTTCAGGACCCGCATAAGAGATGACAAAGTGTGTGGGGAGGCCGGGGTAGGATCCACACCTCCCTTCCCAGCTATCACTGCAAGTCAGCTGCTCCTGTCAGCTGTTTCCCCTCAGGTCCTTCTCTTCCTTCTCTCCTCAGGCCCACCCTGCTTCTAGTCGTGAAAAACAGCCGGGAGTCCTTTACATGCAACAAGCTATATCTTACTTTAAAAGAGAATTTATTTCAAAATATAGACTCAAAAAAATCTTCCAAAAGTACTATACAGTAACCAGGTGCTGGTGTCTCATGCCTGCAATACTAACTATTCAGGAAGCTGATATCCAGAGCATCACCCTTTGAAACCAACATGAAATGCCATCTCCAAAATAACCAGCAAAATGCTGGGCTGGAGGCATGACACAAGTGGTAGAGTGTAGCTAAAGAAGCAAGCCAGCAAGCAAGCGATAGGCCCTGAGCTCAAATGCAAGGGCAGTAGATAGACAGTACCAAACACACACACACACACACACACACACACACACACACACACACACACACACACACACACACACACACAACCTAGATGGATTTTGAAAGCATTCTGCTAAAACAGCCAGTCAACAAAGAATTACACATTGTATGACTCCATTTACAGAAATATCCCAAACAAGCAAATCCATGGAAATAGAAAGTATGTTAATAGTTGCCTACAGGCAGAAGGAATTCAGGAGGATGGGTAGGAAGGGGTGGCTGCTAATTTATTCAGGATAATAAAAATGTTTCAGAAATATATCGTAGTGATGGTTACACAATCCTAAATGTACTAAAATACTGATATTACACTTGAAATGAGTGAACTATATATAGCTTATATCATAACAAGCAAACAAGGTTTAGTAAAAAAAAAAAATCTTCATAACCTTAAATGGTAAAGCACCATTGCTCCTGCACCCCACTTTTTTTTTTAATGGTCATACGGCTTGAAGTGAGGGCCTGGGCACTATCCCTGAACTCTTTTGCTCAAAGGCACTCTACCACTTTGAGCCACAGCTCCATTTCTGGTTTTGTGGTGGTTAATTGGAGATAAGAGTCTCACATTTTCCTGCCCAGACTGGCTCTGAACTGTAATCCTCAGATCTCAGCCTCCTGAGTAGCTAAGATTACAGTGCCTGGCTGCACCCCACTTTTTATTAAAATAATGTGGAACCTATCCACCATCTTCAGGTAAATAGGGCTTCTCACTATAGTAAATGTGCCTCCCCCTTGCTTTTTGTTGTTTGAATTCTTTGGTACTAGAGTTTAAAATCAGGGCATCTGACCTATTGGGGCTACCACTTAAGCCAAGTCCTTAGACCTATCCCAAACTCCCTTTTTAAGAAAAAGTACCACTCTGTGGCACAGACTGCCTGGAGATTGAGAGCTTCTTGCTTCCATCTCCCTAGTGCTGGTGTTCACCACTCCCAAAACCCAGCTTGTACTTTCCCTTTTAAAATTTAGCTCCCCAAGGCCTCGAACTTTTCTTCAGAGGCTTGAGTTCAGATTGTAATGGGTGGAATCTACCAAACACTTCACTCATAACCTGGGTAAAAGAGTTTAACTAAACACACACACACACACACACACACACACACACACACACACACACAATCCCATTTATCTGATCCTTAAAGCGAAGTGCAGTCCAGAATTGTCCATTTAATGTCTTAAACAGAGGAGACTTCCTTTCTGGATTTGCTTCTGTGAAGTAGACAAATTTGTCAAATAATTTTTTTTTCCAACTTATGGGGGAGTACGCGTCTAGAACTCAGGAGTATGGGGCAAAAGGATCATGAGTTCCAGGACAGCCTGCTATATAGCAAGATACTACCAAATTTAGATAGTTGACTAACACACACACACACGCACACACCAGGGGAAGGTACATATATAGGTATGTGTGTATCTCAGCCATCTCACGTGTAATCAGCATGTAATAATCATGGACCAAGGGGGTGAACCCTGGCCAGAGAGCTCCACTTTTGGTGTCCCAATTTGCCCATCCTAGACGCTGGTTCTGCAGACGCTAGTATCTATATAGTGTGTCGGTCATGAGAAGCTTGCACAAACTGGTGGAGGTGCAGATTCCGGGTTGGTTGGTACACCAGAACTGGGAAAGACACGTACTCCAGTTCGGCTCCGCCTGCCCAAGGCCGAGTGAGTATAAACTACAAGTCCCAGTAGACAGCGCGCCAAAGGGGCGGGGTCTTGGGAGCTCGGGTCTGCGACGCAGCTAAATCCAGGTTCAGAAGTCCAGAAGGACAAGATTAGAACTCTGGAGACGATACTGTGGCTGCGATACAATTATTTACACACACACACACACACACACACACACACACACACACACACACACACACACACACACACACGGCGCGTGCGCGTACACGTGAAGTCTCTGTCTCCCTCCCCTAGGAACTACAAACCCCAGCAGGCAGCGGGCGGCCTCGGGGCGGGGCCTCGAGTGCTCCTCTCCTTGAGGTGTTAGGCAGGGTAGGATATCCGGGTCTCCGACAGGGTCTGCGAGTTGAGGACAGGGGTCTCATCTCCTGAAGTCATGGTTATGCGCCCCTGCACCTGGGCTTGACCCTGGAGTTGCTATGCCAACTCTCCTCTACGAGCCGGAGCCCCGCCCTTCCCCTCCCCCCCCAGGCTGGGACCGCTGGGGCGGAGGCTGGTAGGTGGGGACTTGGGCCCACACTTGGTAGAGATGTGGAGTGTGCCCTTATGAAGCCTCCTCCATCTCCTGGAGCAAATTTCCTGTCCTAGAGAGAGGAGCATCCTAAACCCTAAGATGGGGACTAAGCCTGCCACGGATCCTTGGTGGCCTGCAGGTCTCCTGGAGAAAAGCCCTCCACATCCCAGGATGTAAGTCCCTGTCTGTTGGGGCCTTGCCCCCCAGGTATCAGCTTTACACAGCGAAGTCAAGGTGCTGGATGAGGAGCTTCCTGGAAGTGTATAACCAAGGCACTTGCATTCAGCATCCTCTTTCTCAAGGGCTTCAGCTCACAATTCTGCCTCAGGTGTCACAACTCTTCTCCTGACTTACCAGGCTGCAGAAGGGATTTACCTACCTTTGGTGCAAATCAGCCTGCTGGTGAGATGAGCTGTTCTGAGAACCTACTTCATCCCCCCTCGCTGGCCAGGGCAGCCTCTCTCCAGAGACCTCTTCTCAGCTGATTTCTGGCTCCCAAGTGGTGGCTCAGGTTACACCTGTATCGGGAACAGTGACACCACAGTGGCCAGGAACACAATGGACTGTCTTTAACCCCATTTTCAGCTTTTAGACTTCCTGATCTGGGCATATACTGTTCATGCCTAATCCTCAAGATAGGTAGAAAAATATATAGGTGATAAGGACACAGCCATGACCCTATAATGTCAATGAGATTTCTCTCTTATGTAGTTAGGTTAAGACTGCCTACTTCTAAAAATATTCCCTTTAATCTTGAAATAATCTGTAGTTTCTCCTGAAGTGATAATTAAAGTATATGTCCCAGATTCTCGTAGTAGCAAGAATGAGGTTTATATTAACTGGCTGAACATTCCCATTTCTTTCTTTTTTTTTTTTTTTGTCGGTCATAGGGCCTGAACTCTGGGCCTGGGTGCTGTCCCTCAGCTCTTCAGCTCAAGGCTAGTGCTCTACCACTTGAGCCACAGCACCATTTCCGGTTTTTCTGCTTATATGGTGCTGAGGAATCGAACCCAAGGCAAGCACTGTACCACTGAACCACCTTCCCAGCTCGCATTCCCATTCCTGTCTGGGAATTTCTGGAAGACTTGTTTTTCTGCACACTTTCTGCTAAGACCTTAAGCAGATGCTGTTAGCTCACACTTGTAATCCTAGATACTCAGGAGGCTGAGATCTGGAGGATTGTTTTTCACAGTCAGCCTGAGAAAGAAAAGTAAACAAGACTTTTCTCTCCAGCTAACTGACAAAATGCTGGGGTGAAGGTATGTCTCGAGTGGTAGCACACCAGCCATAAAAGCACAAAGCCTTTAGTTGAAGCTCCAGTACTGACATACATACATAACAACTAGTCATTATTAAGTAGCCTCTTCCCTTAGAGAAGACAAACAACTACTATAAACTCTTGAGATAATCTTTCTGTGTAGCCCATGATATCCTTAAAATTTATGGTCCCCTGCCTCAGCCTCCTAGCTGCTAGGATTCCAGGCTTGACTCCACATTTTAAACATATGTAAACATATGACATACTGAAATGCTATTGCTTGAGTCTTTGGACTCTACAAGCCCATTATCTCAAAGAAAGTACATTTTTTGGCTGTTCCAGAAAAAGATGGATTAAGAAGTTGTATTTTCCAACTCTTCAAATATTACAAACATAAAGTAGAATATTCTTCTAAATCTAAGGAATAAGCAAGCATGATGGTGTACCTGTAATCTTAACACTCAGGAAGCTGAGGTAGAAAGGTAATGAGTTTGAGGCTAGCTTTGGATAGGGATACATAATAAGACCCTGGCTCCAAAAAGCAAAACTAACCAGACAAAAAAATCTTAGGAGTAGGTCTTGAAATGTGGCTTAGTGGTAGAGTGCTTGCCTAGCATGCATGAAGCCTGGGTTCGGTTCCTCTGTACCACATAACCAGAAAAAGCCAGAAATGGTTCTGTGGCTCAAGGGTAGAGTGGTAGCCTTGAACAAAAAAGCAGCTTAGGGACAGTGTCCAGGCCCTGAGTTCAAGCCCCAGGACTTGCAAAAAAAAAAAAATCTTAGGAGTAATGAATTACATCCAATTTTTCAAAAATAAGATTTTATTGTTATTATTAAGATGTGCACAGAGGGATTACCAATTCATAAGTTAGGTAATAAATTTCTTTTTTGGACAATGTCATCCCTTCTTTCACTTTCCCCCAGTTGAAACACTCAATTTTAAAAAAAGGTTTCCCTTTCTAAAATATAACCATCCAGCAAATAAAGGATATATGACATTTTAGTACAGAAACACTAGAACTTCACTTAGGAAAATGGTATATTTTTGTAGTTGGTGGTAAGATTTTTTTTTTTTTTGGTCGGCCATGGGGCTTGAACTCTGGGCCTGGGCGCTGTCCCTCAGCTCTTCAGCTCAGGGCAAGCGCTCTACCACTTGAGCTACAGCACCACTTCTGGATTTCTGGTGGTTTATTGGAGATAGGAGTCTCACGGTCTCTCCTGCCCAGGCTGGCTTTGAACCGCAATCCTCAGATCTCAGCCTCCTGAGTAGCTAGGATTACAGGCGTGAGCCACCAGTGCCCGGCTGGTGGTAAGATTTTTGTGTTTATATAAAATAATTCAAGATGACCATTATATTTTAAAGCTGTTCCTTCATGTGCTTTCCTGATTTGAATAGAAACTCACTGGTTTCTGTAGAAGCTTGCTTCTAGGACTGAGTCACAGGAAAGGTATAACATACCTAAAAGACATTTGGCTAGAGAAGTGTTTTCTTGAAACTCGGAAGCAATTGGCTATCACCTGATGCATGAAAACATTTGTCAGCCAATTCAGTCTTAACAGTTACTCACAGAATCTGGGCTTCCAGGAAGAGAGGCCTTGGCTGGGACTGAAGGGACAGGACATCTTTTCAGGCTTTTCTCTATGTGGTACTGAATGCCAGTCCTAATTCCTGAAGATCTCAAGGCCAGGGTGCAGTTAAAGTTGCAGGACGGTGTTATTAGAGCATTTTAGGAAATGTAGCTAAGGATAGGCACAGCAAAATTTGGGTTTTTTACCCTTGGGTTACTTCTCTGTAGCATCGTGATAATTAGGGCCTGGGCCTTGCTTGATGTCACTTCCTCTAGGAGCCTCCACATCTTGGGAAATGAGCAACGGGCTCAACAGGCTGTTCTCACCACCAGGGGTCGCCCTTTCCCTTACAGACTATTTAAATGCTTCTAATGGCTTTGGTGGAGCAGACTAAGGCGTTGTGTATATAATTAAATAGCTTTGGCCAATGCCCAGCACCCATCTCCTGTTTAGTTTCTCAGCTTTTCTGTTAGTAAAAGGTAGAGTGGGAGATCTCAGGGCCCTGGGGGAAGGAAGGAGGAAGGTTGTAGGAAGGGGAAACATCTGTGATCTGGACTCCTAAAGGGGAGGGTAAGAAGTCAGGCCAATGTCCAAAACTGTTCTTCCTTATCAGTCCTGGGAGAAGGAAAGTGCTGGGAATAGGAGATGCTTGACTACCAGGCTCTGACCTGGAGGAAGCTCAAACAGGCCCATATAACATCTGTGGGAGATTGGGGTTGGATGGAATGCTTGGAAAAGTGGGCAGGAAGGAAGTTACCTTCTATGGAAGGCAAATAGAGGGAAAGACCCAGTGGGATGTGGGAAGTCAGAAGGTAGCCGGTGAAGACAGCTTGTGATTACTGTTTTTCATTTAGAGATGAAGGCTGTTTTCAGTAGATCAACAGGTAATGACCCTCATGGTGCCTTCTGTCTAGGCCTAGTGATTGGTGACATATGGGCAGGAAAGGAACAAGGAGAGGCACTGTTGGTGGAGAGGAAGACTTTCTCTAGGTGGTAAAAGTGAGCAAGATTTGAATATGCGTTTGGAACAAATATTGCAGGAGAGCCTACTTACTGTGTGTCAGGCCCTTGGAATTTGATTGTGAACCTTAGACATGACAGCTATCTATTTATAGAGCTTATGGTCAAGTGGGGGTGTCTTCAGTATATTTGTGAAATAAATCCATCAGCCTAGTTACTGTGGGAGTTGTGAGGGTAGGTCTGGGAGGTCCTGGGAGGACTGGTCTGGAACACCCTCTGAGAAAAGGTTCCCCTAATCTAAGGCCTGCAGAAAGAGGGCTGAAGGAGGCAAGCTGTTCCAAGAGAGCAAAGGCAAATGCGTAGCCCCCAGATAAAAAGGAGGTCCTGAGCTGAGAAGGATTGGAAGAATCCATGTGTTGTTCTGTTTCCCCCCAGCACCCCCCCCACCCAGGATTCCTGAGTATCTGCCATCTCCTTCTGTCTGCAGAATTGTAGTAGTAGGCTAATGGATCAAGATAAAAGACAGTTCAAGAACCTGGTGACACACACAGAAATCCCCTCATGAGGGAGACTGAGACAGGAGGATTATGATTCTGAGGTCAGCCTAATCCATGTAAAAGAACAAAAGGAGGTCAGAGAGGAAGCAGAATGAGCCGCTGAGAGATGTGCAGCACAAAGCTGAAGAGGACAGGATTGGGAGAAGGAGGGTCATTTGGAGGAGAGCCATTTGTGGATAGTGTCTTTATTGTACTTTTGCTTGGTAATTTTTTAAGTGTAATGTATATATAGAAGTATCCTTTTTGTCTTCTTCCTTTCAATTGTGTTTTGCTATATATTAAGAAAATTCTTCACTGGGAGCCCATGGTTCACACCTATAATCTTAGCTACTCAAGAGGCTGAGAACTGAGGATCATGGTTCAAAGCCGGCCATGGCAGAAATGTCCATCAGACTCTCATCTCCAATCAACCACCAGGAAACGAGAAGTGGTGCTGTGACTCAAAGTGGTAGAGCTCAGGGACAACACCCAGACCCTGAGTTCAAGCTGCACAACAGACAAAAAAAAAAAAGTCCTTCCTCAGTTTGCAATATGTGGACTAGGTAAGATTCTCAATTTCTTCCAACTGAAATTTCCCTAAATTACAGGATGCTGAATGGGCCACTTGAGTCCCAGTCATACTAGAAGTCATGAGACCTGGGGGCTGAAGTCAGCAGAGGCCTGATCTTACAATCATTGAGCCCTAGAGTCACATTAGGGCTTTGGTCAGATCTGCAATTCAGCCAGATATACTATAAGGAAGTTCCAAAGAAGGGCAAGGCAGGGGAGTGGCGCAAATTCGCACCACCCTCTAGGGCAGAGGAAACAGGGCAGTGCTGGGCTGGTGCCCTTTAACCTTAGAGGGCAGAAAAAGCCAGCCTCAACTCAGCCTCCAATGAGTCTGAGAATAGAAGGCCTACCCTCTGGGGAAAAATAGAGAGAAACGTTATTGTACATCACAGTCTCAAGGTATTTTCACCTCAGAAGATGGAGGTAGCATAGCCCAGACTTCTGAAAATCAGTTGTCCATGCACCAGGGATAGGCTTGGGGGCTGTCTGTCCCTCTAGCCATTCTTCATCACAGATGTCACCGAGGAAACTGAGTCCCAGGCCTGGGAAGGAAGCATGGTAGGAGAAAGTGTGGACACAGTTGGCTTGTGTAGACCAAACTCTTCATCCACCAGCCTTGGACAGCACCTTCCTGACACACCCCCTTCCTGCAGGATTGTCTCTGACATCATGTACTAGACCACACAGTTCAGTGGACACCTGAAACATCTTGGGCCTCCATCTTGGCTGCCTGTATTCCCTTCCCTCATTGGGCTCTGTCTCTGCCCCCAGCTCTCCTCTCCCATCCCCCATCCCTCATGGTCAGGACTTTCCCCATGCCATTGCCTCTTGTTCAGAAAGTTCTCCCATCCCTCTTTCTGCTCCATCTAAACTTCTACCTCAGGGCTGGGAATGTGGCTTCGTGGTAGAGTGCTTGCCTAGCATGCAGGAAGCCCTGGGTTCAATTCCTCAGTATCGCATAAACAGAAAGAGCTGGAAGTGGCGCTGTGGCTCAAGTGGAAGAGTGCTAGCCTTGAGCAAAAGAAGCTCAGGGACAGTGCCCAGGCCCTGAGTTCAAGCCCCAGAAATGGCAATAAATAAACAACAAACTCCTACCTCCTCTATGAATCCCCACTCCCAGGAGAAGAATCCTTGCATTACCAGCACCCTTGGGGGTTTCCACCGCTCTCAACTTCCTTGGCTAAGGGAAACCTGGCTGTCCTCACTTCTAGCCTGGCCTCCCATTTCCAGAGTCCTGGCTGCTCCTAGTATATCTGTTCCTGTCCCTGCTTCCTTATTGTGGGACTCTAGATTAATCTCTCCCTTCCTCCTTTCCTCCCTCCATTTTTTTTTCTAGTTTTACTGATTAACTCTGTGTGTGTGTGTGTGTGTGTGTGTGTGTGTGTGTGTGTGTGTGTGTGTACACCATTACTGAGGCTTGAACTCAGGGGCTGGGCGCTGACCCTTAACCTTTTCCACTCAAGGCTGGTACTCTACCAGTTGAGCCATAGATTCTGGCTTTTATTTTGGAGATTAACTGGAACTTCGACTCATAAGGGCTTTCCTGCCCAGGCTGGCATTGAACATTTTTCTCAGATCTTAGCCTCCTGAGTAGCTAGGATTACAAGTGTGAGCCACCTGGCTCACATTACCTTTAAAAAAAAATTTTTTTTTTTTTGGCAGTCCTGGGTCTTGAACTTAGGGCCTGGTCACTGTCCTGAGTTTCTTTTTGCTTAAGGCTAGCACTCCACCACTTGAGCCACAGCGTGTCTTCCAGCCTTTTCTGTTTATGTGGTACCAAGGAATTGAACCCAGAGCTTCATGCATGCTAGGGCAAGCACTCCACCACTAAACTACACTCCCAATTCTTTCATTAATTTTTTTTTTTTTTTTTTTTTGTCAGTTGTGGGCCTGAACTCTGGGCCTGGGCGCTGTCCCTCAGCTCTTCAGCTCAAGGCTACTGCTCTACCACTTGAGCCATAGCACCACTTCTGGCTTTTTCTGCTCATATGTTGCTGAGGAATTGAACCCAGGGCCTCATGTGAGCTAGGCAAGCACTCTACCACTGAGCCACCTTCCCAGCCCCTTTCATTAACTTTTTATTTTTATTTTATTTTATTTATTTATTTATTTTGTCGGTCATGGGCTCGAACTCTGGGCCTGGGCACTGTCCCTCAGCTCTCCAGCTCAAAGCTAGTGCTCTACCACTTGAGTCACAGCATCCAGAGTTCAGGCCCCACAATTGACAATAATAATAATAATAATAATAATTTATGCTAGCTAGCCACTGATGACTCATGTCTGTAATCTTAGGTACTCAGAAGCTGAGATCTGAGGATCAAAGTACAATGCTAGTCCAGGCAGAAAAGTCTATCAGAGTCTTAACTCCAATAACCAGCCAAAAGCCAGAAGTGAAGGTATGGCTCAAGTGGTAGAGCACCAGCCTTAGCAAAATAAGCTAAGGTACAGTTCCCAGGCCCTGAGTTCAAGGCCCAGCATACACACACACACACACACACGCACACACACACACACACACACACACACACACACACACACACACACACACACACACACACACACACACACACACACACACACACACACACCCCACATAATTTAAAAGTCTCTAGAGTCTAGAAGTAAAGCTATGATACTGGATTCTACCTGGTCCTACCTTCCCAGGAGACACCATTCTCGGGCTCCATTTTTTGAGCATCATGTCATCCCCTAGTAAGACCTCAGTGATGCTGTGGTTTTATCTGTAGATTAGAGTCCATCATTGAAAGTACAAGAAAGCATCTGTGGGCTGGGAATGTGGCTTAGTGGTTGAGTGCTTGCCTAGTATGCATGAAGCCCTGGGTTTGATTCTGGTTCAAGTGGTAGAGTGCTAGCCTTGAGCAAAAGAAGCTCAGAGACAGTGCCCAGGCCCTGAGTTCAAGCTCCAGGACTGGGAAAGCAAGGAAGCAAGAAAGGAAGGAAGGAAGGAAGGAAGGAAGGAAGGAAGGAAGGAAGGAAGGAAGGAAGGAAGGAAGAAGAAAAGCAAGTATCTGTAGCTAGTTCAGGTTGAAAAATAGTTAATTATAAACATACCATAGCTAGAAGGACACCACCTGCTGTGGGTCCTGTGGGTCCAGGGCCCAGGAAGAGGATGGGGGAGGGAGGGGACCTTGGCAGAACACTTGGAGGCCATTGCCAAGATTCTGTGTACAGATCCTCAAGGACTTCATCTTGACTGCCATTGGCCTCTGAGAGGAGCATGCTGGCGTCTGTCTGCTCCCACCAGCAGCTGAGCTAACTTCTGACCCCACTGACAGTCCTGTGCTTGGAATGGGACAAGGGGAACATTTAATTCAGATACACAATAGCATCCAGTAGTAGTGCATTTAATGGTTCCTTGAATATCTCCTGTCTGCTATCCAGAAGCCAATCTTTAAGACTTCCTCCTGCCCACACCTTGCAAAACTAACAATAGTCCAGTAGTTCAGCTAATCATTTAGAGTGCCTTGGATATTTTTTCTATTTATTTTAGAGTAAATTGCTCTTGAACATTCTCTGGACTCACCTATTGAGTGATTACAAAGAAAGATTAGGTTTTAAAGTACTAGGTCCAGGAAGTGGTGCTGTAGCTCAAGTGGTAGAGCGCTTGCCTTGAGCTGAACAGCTGAGGGACAGCGCCCAGGCCCAGAGTTCAAGCCCCACGACCGACAAAAAAAAAAAAAAGAAGAAAAAAAAAAGAATAAAGTACTAGGTCCAAATTATTTGTATTGAGAATTTTATGTTTAATAATTCTGTTCAGAGGGAGAAAATTCCTATAGCTCACAGTATCTCCAGGAGTGCCAGAGAAGCTGTCAGAAATAATGTCCTGAAGAATCTAGCCTAGCAGAGGCTCCCTGGGTCAGACACCACAATATGCAAACAACCATAGGCCTCAGTCCTCTGGAAACGGGGGTGACTGTCACCACCCTCCCCAAGGTAGAGTCCTCTTTGTGTCTGATTCAGCTCATAGGGAGCTGGTGGCTGTATTCCTAGCTACTCGGGAGGCTGAGGTCTGAGGATTGAGGTTTGAGGCCAGCCCAGCAGAAAAGTCTTTGAGCTTTTTATCTCCAATTAATCAACATAAAGCCAGAAGTGAAGTTGTGGATCATGTAGTTGAGCTCCAGACTTGAGTGGAAAAAGCCAAGAGAAAGCTTGAGACCTTGAGTTCAAGCCCTAGTCCTAGCACAAAAAGAGAGACAGAGAAAAAGGAGAAAGAAGGAAGGAAGGGAGGAAAAGGAAAAGCCTAGCAGATTCATCTGACTAAAGGAGGCTGGGAAGGCACAGTGGCTTCTGCGAACAGAAGCCTAAGGTGGAGAACCCACCAAGTATATGAAATGCTCAATAGTCAAAAAGAACTCACCTGTCCTCATTGGATCTCCAGGAGCCCAGCCACACACATCCTAGCAGCTCTTCCTCCATATGCTGCTCTCTTTCCTCTGAGAGCTGTCTCCTTCAGGTCCTCAGAATCCCCTGACCCAAACTCCTTCTCAAGTGCCTCCCCCTCCACTCATACCAGGGATCTCAGCTAGACCTGTCCACCTTCTCTGTGGACCACTACGTCAATGGCTGCACCCCAAGTTCAAGGAGTTCATGGAGAGCTCACATTTATGTGTCAACTCTCAAGCACCTTTCCTCTCTCAATGAGGAATGCTTTGGGGATTTTTTTGTTCTAGTTGTTGTTGTTGTTCGTTACGATTTTCTGCTGGTGGTGGGGCTTGAACTGAGGGACCTTGGTGTTGTCCCTGAGCTTTTTTGCTCAAGGCTAGAGCTCTACCACTTGGGCCACAGCTCCACTTCCAGCATTTGGGCAGTTAAATTGGAGATTAGAGTCTAATCTCCAAAGACTAATATTCTTGGGCTGGGTTGAAACCAGGATCCTCCAATCTGAGCCTCCTCAGTAGTTAAGATTACAGGCTTGAACCACCAGTGCCCAGAGAAAAATGCTTTGTTAGTGCTCCTATTTACACAAGAGGAAATGGAAGCCCAGAGAGCTGACATCAATCCTCTCCATCACTCACAGAGACGCCTGGAGGGCAGGGCCTGTGTTCCATTCCTCCTCTGCCAAGACTTATGTTCTCAAGAATTGCATGTGATTCTAAAAATTGTCCCACGAGTCTTGGCTTGGAATGTTTCCAACAGAACACTGTTTCTCAAACTTGGCTTTTTGTAAGACAGATCTAAGATGCCAGTTAAAAATAATGTAGACTTCCTGGAAGATCGAAGTCTTACAATCTTGGGAAGGGTTTGGGGACCCAAAGATACTAGACAGGTGTTCTACCACTGAGCTATATCCCCAGTCCCCTCCCCATTTTTTGTTTTATTTTAAGTAGGATCTTGCTCTCTAGCTCAGAGTGGCCTTGAGGTTAGGGATTTGGAGCAATCTTTCTGCCTCAGTCTCCTGAGTGCTGGGATTACAGCATCATTTCTCTGAGTTACATACACAGATATATACATATATACATATATATATGTACATATCTTTTTATAGATATATACATGACTAATATTGAAGCCTGAGTTCAGGCCTTCCTGCTTATTAGTCATTTTACCGCTAGAGCCATACCTTTTTGTTTGGGATATTTTTTTTTCGTTCCAGTCTCCACTTGATGAAATCCTCCTACATTCTCCTTCCCACAAAGCTGGGATCATAGGCATATGTCAACACATTTCACTTATTGATTGAGGTGTGGTCTTGAGAACTTTTGGTTGTGCTAGCTTCAAACTGTGATCTTCTTGATCTTGATCTCCGAAATAGCTAGGGTTACAAGAATGAGCCACTGTGCCACCAAGGGACCTTCAGCAATTCTTATTATCAGGCAAATGGCAAAATCTTTGTTTGCTTTCAAAAGATATATTTATACTACTCTGGGCCAGTACAGTTGGGTCTGTTCTCACGGGGGGTTCAGTGGCTGAGATCTGCGCATTTTGAAGCATCTGGAAGGACTAGAAACTTTCAAAATATAAGCAACTGGCCAGGCACTGGTGGCTCATGCCTGTAATCCTAGCTACTCAGGATGCTGAGATCTGAGGATTTCAGTTAGACAGCAGGAAAGTCTATGAGACTCTTATCTCCAATTAACTTCTAGAAAACTGGAAGTGACACAGTGGCTCAAGTGGTATAGCGCTAGCCTTGAGCAAAAAAGCTCAGGGATGGGGCTGGCAAGGTGGCTCAGTGGTAGAGTGCTTGCCTTGCATGCATGAGGCCCTGGGTTCGATTCCTCAGCACCACATAAGCAAAAAGAAAAAAGCCGGAAGTGGCACTGTGGCTCAAGTGGTAGAGCGCTAGCCTTGAGCTGAAGAGCTGAGGGACAGCATCCAGGCCCAGAGTTCAGGCCCCACGACTGAACCCCCCCCCCCAAAAAAAAAAGCTCAGGGACAGTACCCAGGCACTGAGTTCAAGCTCCACAACTGCCAAAAAAAAAAAAGTATCTATGGTATGGACAAAGTAATCCTGTGCCCAATACGTAAAGAAGAGGTCTAAATATGTCTGTGATTAACAAGATGCCCAGCCCTGAAGGGCTGCCCAACAGACAAGGCCACTGGAGTAGGCCAGCTTCCTGCCCCGCACCCAGGTCTGTGCAGCAAGTGCTCCAGCCAAGAGGGCACAAACTCCATCCTCCACCTCAGATCCTATCATTCACCCAGGCCTCAGTATTTTCCTATGCAAAGCCCTAAACAGGGAGGAGGTGGCTGAAGAGGAAAGCTTGATCAATTTGGGGTTTGTGGTGAGTGCTATCCAGAACCTTCAGTTCATTCTACCTGTGGACTCTGATCCCATAGGAGGCCCCACTAAGTAAGGGAAGTTGCTCCCTGCCTTGTGGAAGATAGGTCATCTGGGGAGTGAAGGGCAAGGAATAGATCCAAGTCCTTAACCTCAACTGACAATTGTTTCTTTATCCTTTTTTTCTTTTTTTCAGTACTGGAATTTGAACTCTGGGCCTTGCTTGCTAAGCAACTATGCCTCATCTCCTCAGTGATTCTTTTTTTTGGGGGGTCTGGTCGTGGGGCCTGAACTCTGGGCCTGGGCACTGTCCTTCAGCTCAAGGCTAGCGCTCTACCACTTGAGCCACAGCGCCACTTCTGGCTTTTTTCTTTTTGCTTATGTGGTGCTGAGGAATCAAACCCAGGGCCTCAGGCCTGCAAGGCAAGTGCTCTACCACTGAGCCACCTTCCCAGCCCTACTCAGTGATTCTTATGGCTCGTTAAGTGTCATTGGCCTCTAGGTCCCAGGAAGCACTTGGCCTTTTTCTCTTAAGGTTATGTCCTGCTGGGGGCTGGTGGCTCATGCCTGTATCTTAGCTACTCAGGAGGCTGAAATCTGAGGATTGAGGTTCAAAGCCAGCCTGGGCAGGAAAGTTCGTGAGACTATCTCCAATTAACCACCAGCAAACCAGAAGTACCACTGTGGCTCAAGTGGTACAGCACTAGCCTTGAGCTGAAGAGCTCAGGGACAGTGCCCAAGCCCAGTCCAAGCCCCACAACCAACAACAACAACAACAAAAAAAGGTTATGTCCTACTCCAACTCCCCATGCAAGTTACCTGGGCTTTGTTTTTACTTTGTGCCAACAGCTAGTGCATCCACAAAGTGAAAAATACAAGAAAGGAAGAGGCCTATAAGTTTCAATATTCACGATCATGGTCTGAATTTCCTCGTTTCTTGTTGTTTTGCTTTTTGGTTCCAGTACTGCGGCTTGAACTCAGCTTTTTCATTCAAGGCTGGAGCTCTACTACTACTTAAGCTATAACTCTGCTTCTGGCAGGTGACAGGGACTTGATGAAAACTTTTAGAGGTAAAATCCCACCCCCAGGTAGATTCCTAGAAGCAGGGGCAGGGACTTGAACAATAGATTACCAGACCTGCCATACCTGTACCATGAACTCAGGAGACTCTTTGAACTCGAGCTCCTTGTGACCCTATCTCCTGACTGTGACCTTATTTAGGCCCCAGCACTTCAGCGGCCAATGCACCATGTCTCCTGCCTCCTGCCTCTCCTCCGGTTACCATGGCATCCCTCTTCAACTTTCCATTAGAGTTGATCTCGTTTGTTCAGAATGTTTTTCTGCTCTTTCTTTACCACCCTTGTGGCTCAGTTTCCTATCAGTTTTAAGTGCATTGAAGGCTGCACATTTTTTGGGGACATGTATCTGCTCATAGTCACTGGCTTTCTAATAAAGACTCCAGATTCAACCACTCAAAATGTGGCTTCTCTGTATCTCCCCATCAAATTACTGTCAAGTAATATGAGTCTCACAGATTTTTCCAGCCCTGGCTGGCTGAATCTCTATCCTCAAGTCTCAGCCTCTGGAGTAACTAGGATTACAAGCATGAGCCACTGGTACCCAGCTCTCATTTTCTGGTTTAAACAGAGTCAAACACCAGACCCCACCCTTCCTTTTATCCCAACATGTCTCAGAAGTCAATGTTCCAAATTCATGGAGTGACTTCGAAATCATGAACCCCTTAAGGAATCTCCAGTGGCTAGGCGACAGGGTCCTGATTCCCTCCTAGATGAGGTAGGAGGACGTCCATTGTTTACCCTTCAGGTTCTGGAGCCTCACATCCATCACTGAGTGCATGACCTCAGGAAAGATATGCAATTTATCAAGGCCTTAGTGTTATAGACTGTAATTGTGCCACAAACACGATTCATATATTGAAGACCTAATGCCCAATGTGCCTATGATAGGACTGTTTTGGGCCTTACTCCAACAGCTCTGCTGACTTCATAAGAAAAGGGAGTGCATACCAGCTTTGTTCTCTCTTTAGACATGTGCAGACAAGGGGCCATGTGAGGACATGGGGAGGCTGCTGTCTCCAAGCCAGGAAGAGCAGCCACACCAGAAACCAACCCTGATGGCACCTTGATCTTGGACTTTCATCCTCCAGAATTGTGAGGAAATAAAAGATCTGTTGTTTAAGTCACCAGTCTGTGCTATTGTTATGGTGGTCCAAGCTGACTAATGCACTCCATTTCTTTGTTTAAAGAGATAAAACTAGAACTTGCATCATGGGGTTATTTTGAGAGCACAATGAGGAAGCACACATGTAATGCCTGCCTGTTTTATTTTCGATGGGTGTCTTCACCACCTGGAATAGCACCTAGTACATAGAGAGTGTTTGGTGATGTGTCCACTGGATGAATAAACACATCCATCAATAATAATAATAATAAAGCTGTCACTGAACATGACAGTTCTAACTTTTATGTCTTTGATCATTGATCACCACTCACCAGCAAATGACAAGTGTAAGGATTTTAAAAAATTGTCTGAAAGGGGCCTACCTAGTAACACATGCATTTTGGAAATGGGACATTGGGCCAGCTTCCTTCTGGAGGACTTGGGGGGTAGGGGGGAGTAGCAACACAGAAGCTAGGTCTCATCTGGGAGTGTCCTGAGTGAAGTCCATTTGGAATGGGAGGCCACCCACCTTCCGGGTGCTTAAGAGATGCAAATAATATTGATAGAAGGGGATAGGGAACAAAAGGGCCCCTATGCCTCACACCTTTTGTGCCAAATCCTGGACTACTGGAAGGCAGAGCTCATCTAATCCAGCCATGGTGAGACTTGGTCCCAGAACAGCTCCAGGCACACAAACCTGCCTGGTTCTGGGGTGGGAGGGCGGGGGAGAACTCTGGGCAGGGAGAGGTGTCCTAATCCCAATAGTACTAACTATCCTTTATTTTCCCCTCTTTCTAGGACAAGCTCAGTGGGACCAAGGCCCGGTGAGTACTGGGGCTCTTCTTTCTCCCACCCTCTTCTCTAGTCTCCCTTGCCCACCCCCTATCCCTCCTTCACTGGCACTGCTGCTCTAGGTGTGGTGCTGGCTCTGACTACTCCCAGCCCACTTGCCACCATTCATCTGCTTTTACCCATCAGTACTGGGGCTCCCCTGTCTCCCAGCTTACCTGGGGTACCAGGCCATCCAGTTGTGTTCCCCAAGGGCACTGGCTCTGCCCCTCTACCCCCAGGAACCCTCCCACCCATTCTGCTGCCCCAGTCCAAGGCCACCATGTCACACAACTCTTGGGGGGGTAGGCATTCATGGTGATGGATATCAGTGTGACGGAGTGCAATGTCTATTTGACACAAACTCCAGAACCTTTTGGGCTAAGTTGAGTAGAGTCTGCTTGCAGGTTGGGGCCACCTCTTCCACCCCCCAGATGCATGGGTAAGTGACACAGTAGACCAGAGGGTTCCAGTACATTAGGGGCCCCCACAAGTTTAGTATCTCTTGAGTGGCTCAGGACACGCATCTGCCATAGTCCTACACTGCTTGGTTCTGGGGCTTAGCTCTCCCATTTGTCTTAAGGAAAGTCAAGGGTGTCAGGAGGCGTGGAACTGATGTAGGTAAAACAAGCGACTGGGAGGTTCCCTTCTTTCTCGGGCCAACTCATTGGCCCTGCTGCCATGATAAAAATTTCCCTCAAGAATTAAGTTCCTAGGGGCTGGGAAGGTGGCTCAGTGGTAGAGCGCTTGCCTTGCATGCCTGAGGCCCTGGGTTCGATTCCTCAGCACCACATAAGCAAAAAGAAAAAAGCCGGAAGTGGCGCTGTGGCTCAAGTGGTAGAGCGCTAGCCTTGAGCTGAAGAGCTGAGGGACAGCGCCCAGGCCCAGAGTTCAGGCCCCACGACAGGACCAAAAAAAAAAAAAAAAAAAAAAAAAGAATTAAGTTCCTAGCCAGGCACTGGTGGCTCATGCCTATAATCCTAGATACTCAGAAGGCTGAGATCTGAGGATCGAGATTTAAAGCTACCTGGGACAGGAAAGTCCATGAGATTCTTATCTCCAATTAACCACCAGAAAACTGAAGTGGTGTTATGGCTCAAGTGGTAGAGTGCTAGCCTTGAGCTGAAGAGCTTAGGGACAGTGCCCAGGCCCAGAGTTCAAGCCCCATGACTGACAAAAAAAAGAGTAAATTCTTGGCTGGGAATGTAGCTTAGTGGTAGAGTGCTTGCCTAACAGGCAGGAAGCCCTGGGTTCAATTCCTTAGTGCCACATAAACAGAAAAAGCCAGAAGGGGCTCTATGGCTCAAGTGGTAGAGTGCTAGCCTTGAGCAAGAGCAGCTCAGGGTCAGTGCCCAGGCCCTAAGTTCAAGTCCCAAGACTGGCAGAAGAAAGAAAGAAAGAAAGAAAGAAAGAAAGAAAGAAAGAAAGAAAGAAAGAAAGAAAGAAAGAAAGAAAGAAAGAAAGAAAAGAAAGAAAGAAAGAAAGAAAGAAAGAAAGAAAGAGAAAGAAAGAGGGGGGGGAGGGAGGGAAGGAGGGAGGGAGGGAGGGAGGGAAGGGAAGGGAAGGGAAGGGAAGGGAAGGGAAGGGAAGGAAGGAAGGAAGGAAGGAAGGAAGGAAGGAAGGAAAGATAGGTTCCTGAAGCCTGGTGGCTCATGCTTGTAATTCTAATTACTCTGGAGGGTGAGATCTGAAGATCTCCATTTGAACACACTAGGGCAATAAAGTACTTGAGATTCTTTTTTTTTTTTTTTTTTTGTCGGTCATGGGGCTTGAACTCTGGGCCTGGGCGCTGTCCCTCAGCTCTTCAGCTCAAGGCAAGCGCTCTACCACTTGAGCTACAGTGCTACTTCTGGTTTTCTAGTGGTTTATTGGAGATAGGAGTCTCACGGTCTTTCCTGCCCGGGCTGGCTTTGAACCGTGATTCTCAGATCTCAGCCTCCTGAGTAGCTAGGATTACAGGCGTGAGCCACCTGTGCCCGGCAATACTTGAGATTCTTATCTCCAATTAACCACCAAAAAGCCAAAAGTGGAGCTGTGGCTCCTGTGACAGAGCACTAGCCTTGAGCAAAAAAGCTCAGGCATTCAGATCAAGCCCCAGGACTGCCCTAAACCTTCCCTCCTCCCCCAGGAGAACTGGTTTCTTTAGTAGAGGATTAAAGCTTGTTATAGGTGTGTTGGGGGGAACATCAGACATTGTGCTAGAAGGGGGTGGGGTGGGAGGAGGCAAGGCCAGTCTGTCTGTCCAGATGCCTCAGCTTGGAGAGAGGATGCCCTCAGCTCATCTCCTCTGCCTACTCCAGAGACCTGGAGACACAGGGTAAGTTCAGCAGCTGAGATGGAGGCTGGGGAGGAGGGGGGACGGGCGGGGGGGGGGGGGGAGGCAGCAGCCATCAGTGTCCTGGGCATGTTCCACCCTCCATCTCCTCTGTACCCAGCAGCACTTTCTGAAGGCCCAAGAGGAGGAGGAAGAGGATAAGTATGAGCTGCCCCCCTGTGAGGCCCTGTCCCTCAATCTGGCCCCTGCACACCTTGCGGGTGCTGAGGAGGAGTCCTTGTACCTGGGTGAGGGCAGGGAAGTGAGAGGCAGGGAGGTGGGGATTTGGGTAGAGAACCCAGGCCTTGCTTTCCTCCTGCCTGAGCAGGGGCAGGGACAGGGTGGTCACTGGGGCCTCTTGGCTGGGGCAGAGATGGAAGTTAGAAAAGAGTCACTGACAGGAGGAGGGAAAGGAGAGTAGGGAAGGCAGAGAATTGAGTGCCATGTAACCAAGGCAACAGCAGAAAAGCAGGAGGCTAGACCCTGGTCCCTGGGGGCCTCCAGTACCCCCTCTATGATTCTAGAATGTTCTCTGAGATGAGGGTACCATGGGTATTCCACTCCCACTGCTTAGGGTCTTGGCCAGGTCGGAGCAGGGAAGCTGGCTGCCTCCAGAGAGACAAAGCTGTCGGAAGATAATAAGCTAAGGAGAGGGAAGGAGAAGGAAATGGAAGGACAGTTGGGAAGGAGCTGGAAGAAAATGGGAATCGACATGGGAGGGCCCAAAATGTCTGGGGTCTTTTCCAGATTGCTCTGGCCCCTTCGGACCATCCAAGCCACCACCCACCATGGGGAGAGACCTTCCCCCAAGTCACTCCTTCTCCATTCACCCCACCCCAGGCAACCATTTTCCGGTGAGTAAATTGTGAGAGGTAGATCATTTGCAAGAGCACTAACATTTGCATTCAAGAAAGCCCCAAAATCTCAGGTGCCAGAGACTTGAGAAGCCAAAGTCCTTTGGCCCTCCCAGCCAGCCTGACCTGCTACTCCCTCCCTCTGTTCTCCCCTGAGCTGGACCTAGGATTCTAGGTTCCACTGTACTCCCCTGAACTTTGAGCTTGAGGACTCCATCCTGTCCAGAGATTACACAAGCCTCTCCATTTAGCTGCCAGTCAGTGCCAGATCCCAGTCCCAATGAGTCCCACACATGGACTCCAAAAGCTACCATTTTCATTCCATATTTTACTAGAAAAGAAAAAAAAAGTAGAGAAGTGCACAGCCAAGAGCCACAGAAAAGAAGCTGAGAAAAATGTCCTTTTGGTACATTTCATCTTGAGCTTATAGTGGCAGGTTTTGTTTCTGTTTTTGTTGGTTGTGGGGCTTGAACTCAGGGCCTGGGCACTGTCCCTGAGCTCTTTTGCTGGAGGCTAATGCTATACCACAGCTCTACTTCCAGTTTTGTGGAGATAAGTCTCACAGGGACTTTTCTGCCCAGGCTGGCTTTGAACTGCAATCCTCAGATCTCAGCCTCCTGAATAGTATGAGCCATGGGCACCCAGCAGGTTTTTGTGGGTTTTTTGGTTTTTTTTTTTTTGTTTGTTTTGGTTGGTTGAACTCAGGGCCTGGGCACTGTCCCTCAGCTCCTCAGCTCAAGGCTAGCTGTTAACCACTTGGGCCATAGTGCCACTTCCAGTTTTCTGATGGTTAATTGGAAATAAGAGTCTCACCTACTTGACTGCCTTGGGCTGTCTTTGAACTATGATCCTCAGATCCCAACCTCCTGAGTAGCTGGTATTACAGGCATGAACCATTGGTGCCTGGTTTTTGTGTTTTGTTTTGTCTTTATGCCGGTCTTGTGGCTTGAACTCAAGGTCTGGGATCTGTCCTTTAGCTTTTTTTCCTAGTCCTGGACTTGAACTCAGGGCCTAGGCATTGTCCCTGAGCTTCTTTTGCTCAAGGCTAGCACTCTACCACTTGAGCCACAGTGCCACTTCCAGCTTTTTCTGTTTATGTAGTACTGAGGAATCCATTGGAGGGCTTCATGCACGCTAGGCAAGCACTCTACCATGCCTCAGTTTCCCTCCTCCCTCACCAGCTCTATTACGCCCACAGCTGAAGGCAGCAATGAACCCGCAGCTGACCACAAAGCCAGGACCTGCCTTTGGGAGTCGAGGTAAGGGACATGTCCTCTTGCCTCTCTCCACCCTGGGAGAGGTGGAGTTGGGTGTGCCTCACACTAGAGTCATCCTCTGCCGTTCTGTTGCACCCTCCTGGCTGTAACTTCCTTTTTTCTGGCCAAGTTCCGGAGGTAGCATGGCTTCCAGTGTACAAATGAGACAGAGACCCAGAGATGTCAACTGCTGTGCCTGAGAAGGCATCAAAGCATCAAATCTGACCTGATGCTCCCTCTCCAGCAGGTGTAGAATATCTGGTACAGGGTCAGACTGGGGGGACCCCAGAATAAAGAGGTCAGAAGGGCAGCCTACTCTATCTCCAGTACCCTCTCTATGGGGATATCTGTGCACCATCCCCCCAGCAAAGGGACATCCTTGGGCCACCACTGACTTCATTCCGGTCACTATTGCTGTCACTGTTCAGGGACTTGCCCCTAGGGTCAGTGCCTCTGAGGCTTGTGACACCACAACTCTGGGATGTCAGGAAAGGATAGAACTCCAGGAAATTTTCCTGTCTGAAAGAGGATGTGGGAAGAGTGGTGTTGTAGTCCCTCCATCCTGATGGCTTCCTCCACCCAAGGTCAAACTGCTCACCTGAGGCACATTTGGTTAGCCCTACTGACCTTGAGGGTGGCTTTGAGTTTTGGCTCAGCCCAAAGTCATCTGGAGCCAAGCCTGGAAAATCATTTGGGAGGTCAAGTTAGGTGACACTACAGCCTTGTGTAAGAAATGACAAGGAGAGGAGGATGGTTTCCTCTTGGAGTTTCAAAGTTGGCTCCAAGGACCCCATGTCCCAGCCCCTCCTCCCTGCTCCTCCTGACTGCTGCTTTCCTTCTTGCAGGGCGAGAGGTGATATCCAGAGTGGTGAGTAACCACCCCCCCCCATCCTCACTTTGCAGGGACAGAGTAGGGCTTGAAAAGGCCAGGAAATACTCTTAGATCCCAGGAGAAAGGCCCCAAAGAGTCTTTCCCTTCTGCCACAGGCCCCTAGCAGGCAGAAGCCAGTTATCCTAAAGGCACTGGCCAGAGCTCCTCTTTGACACCTGCATACCCTGGCAGTTGTCACCTGTGGGTACCACTGAAAAGGAAGGTGTTCATGAGATGCTTCCTTCCAGGCAGAGGGACAAATTTTTTTTTTTTTGGATCCGGTCATGGGGCCTGAACTCTGGGCCTCGCTCTTCAGCTCAAGGCTAGTGCTCTACCACTTGAGCCACAGCACCACTTCTGGCTTTTTTTTCTGCTTATGTGGTACTGAGGAATCGAACCCAGGACCTCATGCATGCAAGGCAAGCGCTCTACCACTGAGCCACCTTCCCAGCCCCAGAGGGACAATTTTAGTCATTCAACCCTCCCCAAAAGAGGATCAACTGGCAAGGAGGGAATGTGGTCCACTGGAGCCCCACCTCCTGATCAAGGCTCTTTCCCTGACTGTCACCCTACTGCTTGTGGCAAAGGTCTGTTAGTCCTAGCAGGACGTCCAGGGCTGGGCAAACTCATGATCATACATACCCCTTCCTCCCTACCTTAGGTGGCAGCAGGCCCTGCAAAGGATCAGGATGAGGATGTCTACCTGAAGTGTGAGCCTGATCCAGGTGAGGGCCTCCCTCCAAACCATCCTGCCCCACAGTCACCCTCCAGGCCCCACTTCTGTCCCTTACTGGTGTGCATGGGCCTTCAGATACTGCATAGACATCTTCAGTTCTCACTGGGAAGGTAGCTCAGTGGTAGAGCACTTGCCTAGCACATGCCAGGTGCTGGGTTCAATCACCACTGCTGCAAAACCAAACTAAGTTAAAAAAATAATAATAATGAGCCTGGAGATGGTGGCTCATGCCTGTAATCCTAGCTACTCAGGAGGCTGAGATCTGAGGATTTAGGCCAGGTTCAAAGCCAGCCGAGGCAAAAAAGTACATGAGACTTATCTCCAATTAACCACCAGAAAACTGGAAGTGACACTGTGGCTCAAGTGGTAGAGCACTAGCCTTGAGCTGAAGAACTCAGGGATAGTGCCCAGGCCCAGAGTTCAAGCCCCACACGTGCGAGCGCGCGCGCGCTCGCGCACGCACGCACGCGCACACACACACACACACACACACACACACAAATGATAACCTTCACTCCTGCCTTTGGTCTGAGTTGATGCACCCTGTGCCTATTAGGGGGAGCCAACCCCTTAAAAGAAGGGCTGGGTGGAGCTTCTCAGCTGCTGTGGCCAGGCTAGCATCTCCCTCTAGTTAGAAGGAATTCCAGGGGCCCAGACAGCAGAGAAGACCCTGAAGCCATTCTTAGTCCCTCCCTGACCAGCCTGGATTTCCTTGCCTGATCCCAGGTCAACCTCAGCCTGCCTTCTCTGTTTCAGTCCCAGCCTTAACTAGGTCTCTGAGCTCCAAAGCCCTGATGCCCTCAGTCCCTCTGCCAAGGACATCTGTGATTCCTAGGTAGGTACCTCACCAGATGCACACGTGCCTACATGAAGGAGAGAAAGTAAGAGAGCTTAAGAGAATGCTAACGCAGGCTGCCTCAGTCCTGACCGTGAAATGGCAGTCTCATTCCATTGTCCTGGGTCACTGACAGGGGTGGTAAGGGAAGGTTGGGATATTGGCTCATTTCTGAAAGTGATGAGGACCCTGAGCTCTGCCCTGATTTGCTCCCTACAGGCCCAACATAGTACCCCAGGATGCCTGGAGTGTAAGAGGCTTGTGGTCAAGGGGAAACTGAACTGGGTAGGGGGAGAGAGAGAAGGGAGGCTCAGGGTGGGACTCGCTGCAAGGCCAGTGATCATCTGACCAGACCTCCTGTTTCCCAGGGAGCAGCAGATGCCACCTCTAAAGGTCAGTGCATACATCTCTGGATGGTTCTGCCCAAGCCTGCGGGCTTGTAGACTCCTTCCTCACCCCTTTCCACTCCCCGACTTTGCAGCTGAGTCCAGCCAGGGTCAGGTTGGGGTGGCAGCAGTGTGTGTGGGGGGTGAGGGGGAATCCTCTTGGACATTTTCCAGAGCCTGCACCAAATTGGGAAGCTCCCAATTTGGGCCTCACGGTCACATCTCACCTGGAAGTTTCCCAAGGCTGGGCTGGTGGGTCTTGGGAGGATGTTGGACCTGGAGAATAGGAGTTCAGGGTGCTCCATTTTGGACTTCAGGTTTCCTGTATCCCCTGCCTCTGCTCCTACCCCTAAAGCTGTTCCTTGGAACCTTTGCCTAACCCCTTCCAGGCCCTAACTCTGTAATTTCCTTCTTTCAGTGGGAAGGAAAGCCCCTCTTCCCTCCATAGCCCACCCTGGGAGCAGTTCAGCTGCCAAGGTGAGTAGGGGCTTGGGGGGGCAGGCTGAGGGCAAGGCCTTTGGCAACCAGAGTCTGAGTCCTCACCCAGGACCCTTATGGCAGAGGCATGAATTACCACCACCAGAAATGTATGTATGTGTGCACCAGGCACGACGCAGCTTTGTTCTGCTTTTGGGGCTCAGTCTGGCACTGGCAGATGTGAATGCAAACAACGGCACTCCAGGGTTCTCTGCTCCCATTCAATTCCCTGACACATCTCTGAGTGGCCTTGTGTGTGTGTGGTTGTATATAGGACAGTAACCTGCTGGCCCAGCCTTGGTACTCAGGGAACTGTGACCGCCATGCTGTAGAGAGAGCCTTGCTCTGCTTCCAAAAGGTAGGCAGCTATAGACTCCTGAGTCTTCTCTGAAATCCCTGCTGCTCACAGGCTGTGGTGGGCTGAGCTGGCAGATGGAGGTCTAGAGAGGTTCTGGATCATCCTGGGTCAGGGCTGGAATGAGTAGTTGGGAAATAAGGTTCATGATTGGGGTCTCCTTCACAGGATGGGGCCTACACAGTGCGCCCCAGCTCAGGGCCTCACACCTCCCAGCCCTTTACCCTGGCAGTGCTTCTCCAAGGCCGGGTCTTCAACATTCCCATCCGGCAGCTGGATGGTGGGCGCCACTATGCCCTGGGCCGGGAGGGCAGGAACCACGAGGAGGTAAGAGCTTGCTGGAGGAGTTGGACTTCCCAAATAAGGAGAGTACAGAGACCAGCATTCTGAGCCTAGCTAAGAGCATATGTCTGGGGGAGAAATCCAGTTGGCATTTTTCTTTTCTTTTTTCTTTTTGCCAGCCCTGGGGCTTGAACTCAGGGCCTGGGTACTGTCCCTGAGCTTCTTTTGCTCAAGGCTAGCACTCTACCACTTGAGCTACAGCACCACTTCTGGCTTCTTCTGTTTATGTGGTTCTGAGGAATCGAACCCAGGGCTTCATGCATGCTATGTGAGCATTCAACCAGTAAGCTGCATTCCCAGCCCCCAGTTTGCATTTTTCTAGGGCAGGTTGAAATAACAGGAGCCTGTAGCTTAAGCTTCCTAGATTCCGGGCACTTTGAGAAGAGGTATTCCCTCTGGCTATGACTCCCATCTGCACACGGTTGAGGTGGGGCATTTGTACTTACAGCCTAATGAGGAAGGCAGGATCCAGAGTCCAGATTCCTGCCTCTCTGCCCAGCTCAACTCAATTTTATACCCAGCATTTGCTGGGCTATAAGGTAGAGATGATAACCTAGCATTCAGCTCCAGGCACAGCAAGGCCTGAAAGTTACTTTTACTTGGCCTTGGAAACCCAAGGCTAGCCAACAATGATCACAGGAAAGTTGTAGGAGGTTTAAAGTAGGGCAGCATCTTTCAGAGACAATCTGCCCCCTTACCAGTCATCTTTGGAAGTTGCTGGACATGTGAGGCTCACAAAACTCATGTGCCAAGTGCTGGTGGCTCATGCCTGTATTCCTAGGTACTCAGGAGGCTGAGAGCTGATGCTAGCCTGTGCAGAAAAGTCCATGAGATTCTTCTCTCCAATTAACCATCAAAAAGCCAGAAGCGAGGCTGGAAATATGGCTTAGTGGTAGAGTGCTTGCCTAGCATGCACAAAGCCTTGGGTTCAATTACTCAGCACCACATAAACAGAAAAGGCCAAAAGTGGTGCTGTGGCTCAAGTGGCAGAGTGCTAGCTTTGAACAAAAGAAGCTCAGGCCCTGAGTTTAAGCCCCAGGACTGGGAAAAAAACAAAAACAAAACCCCCAAACCAGAAGTGGTGCTATGGCTCAAGGCAAAAAGTTCAGAGAGAGCGCATCCAGCCTCTGAGTTCAAATCCCAGGGCCAGAAGATGATAGATAGATAGATAGATAGATAGATAGATAGATAGATAGATAGATAGATAGATAGATAGATAGATAGATAGATGAATTGTTGATATGGCACAAGTGGTAGAAAGCCAACTTTGGGTGAAAAAAAAAAACACCCAAGGAGAACTCAAGGCCTTGAGTTCAAGCCCTAGTACTGGCACAAACAAAACAAAAATTCATGGTTGCCCTACCTCTTTGTGTAGGTCTTCTCTTCCGTGACCACCATGGTTCAGCACTATTCGAAGCATCCCCTGCCCCTGGTGGACAGACACAGTGGCAACCGGGAACTTGCCTTCCTGCTCTTCCCCCTCAAGCCTTAAGGCCATGCAACATACACACCCATCATTGGCCCAAAGGGTGTGCCTTCATCTTCTGGACACCACCTAGGGCTGCCTGCTCTCCCTCTCTAGTCTCTACTACTCCACTCCCTGTAGGCCCCAGATGAGAGGCACTGGGCAAAGGTTGCCCATAGAGACAAAGGACCTTGGGGATGCTACCTAATGTACATCCAGCGCCTCCCAGCTGCATCCCTGAGACCCTCCCTCCACCATTGCTAGTTTCAAGCAATGACATGGTCTGCCATAGTACACTCCCCTCCCTCTCTCTCCCTATCCTCTCCCCACCCCCACCCCCCTTCTCTGCAGGACTGAGGATTGAACTCTGTGTCTTCAAGCTTGCTAGGCATATACTCTACAACTTGGGCCATGCATGCCCCCCTCCCCCACCTTTTGCATTTTATGTATTTTAGTTTGCTTTTCAGCTAGTCTTCCTGCTAAGTTTCCCATGGGCCAGCCTCCAACTGCAATCCTCCTGTATCTGGCTCTTGAGTAACTGGGATTCATTACAATCTTATACTTATCACCAGCATAGTACACAATAAATATTTGTTGAATGAAGTCTTTAATCTGCTAAGAGAAACTGCAGTGGCCCCCAGGAAGCCTCTATGTTTCTCAGGTTTCACAGAGCACACTGGCTAGAAGTGATGGCGCCAGGGTGGACTGCACCACCGCAGAAGGGAACATATTTCTAACAGATTAGGACCTTTGCTTCTAAATGTGTTGTGTGGGGGCTGGGAAGGTGGCTCAGTGGTAGAGTGCTTGCCTTGTATGCATGAGGCCCTGGGTTCGATTCCTCAGCACCACTTAAACAGAAAAAGCAGGAAGTGGTGCTCTGGCTCAAGTGGTAGAGAGCCCTAAGCTGAAGAGCTGAGGGACAGTGCCCAGGCCCAGAGTTCAAGCCCCACGGCCGATTAAATAACTAAATAAATGTGTTGTGTGCCAAGGAGGATGAAGGGCAGCTGCTGGTTTTTGTTTTGTTCTTCTTGTTGGCATCAGAGGGAGGGAGGGAAGGGAGGCCCAAAACTGCCTCCTCCATCCCTCTAAAGGAGAATGGAATCCATTAACGACTGTTCTCCACCTACTAGCCACACAGGACTCCCGGGAGGTTGATTTTTGAGCCCTGGGAATGGTCGAGGGTTGGGGAAACTGAGGGCCCCAGCAAATAACCGGGCTAGATTGCCCATCTAGTGTTGGAAGAAAAGCCAGGGAACACTGAAGCCCGGGCGCTCAGAGATGAACGTGGGGGGTGGGGGTGGCGGTCCGCCCCAACCCGGGGGGTCCAGGCGGGGCTGCGTGTCGGAGTAGGGCGTGGGCCTGGAAAGCTGGCGTGGGGGGGGGGGGAGGCGCCCCTCGAGGGGCTGACAGCCGGCAGAAGGGGAGCGGGGTCGGGGGCGGGGGCATCTCCGGGCCCTGGCACGCCGCCTGGAACACCCCGTGCCGGAAGCGCCATGTGACCGTGACTCTGCACACGTCCAGAGCGCCAGGGGGAAACAAAGGGCAGCGCTGCGGCCCCCACCCCCTGCGCGCGCGGGTTGGCACCGAGCGTCCCGCCCGCACCCCGCACCCCCACACCGCCCGCCCTCCCCGCCGATCGCAGGCTCTGGCGCAGCAGGGGGAGTGGGAGGGTCTCGGGGAGCCTTATGAGGGGAGGACTGCGCGCGCGCACACACACACATACGCGCACACACACGCGCGCGCGCGCGCGCCTGGGCGGGGTTGGGGTCCAGGCGCGTTCTAGCTGGCGCGCTGACGTGCGTGCCTGACTCCGGCGGATCACCATCTCCGAACTGTCATTTCCTCCTGGGCAAGAGCTGGAAAGATCATTGTTCCCGCACAATCGTCCACCCCTGCCCAGGAGGCTTGGGTGAGGCCTTCTACGTAAGAAGCGTCGAAGGGCGGCCCCGCAGCGGCCCTCCTCCCAAACCACAGCCCGAGAATTCAGGTCAATTACTCACCACCCACCCAAGTCCCAGCGGGGAGACCATTTCGGGGTGGGGTGCCCGGAAGAGGCTGAGGATGGGGCAGCAGATGGATGCAGAGGGGATTGGCAGCTGGGGCCTCTAATGGAAGCTGGGTAGGCGGCCAGGGTACTCTCCTCCGCTCCATTAGCCAGCCCCACGGCCCTCCGTGGCAGGAGGGGCTATCGCCTCCTCCTCTCCAGCCTCACCTGTATAGTTTGGCAGGCTGGCAATTTGGGGTGGTCCGATCCTACATTCAGTCTCTATTTGCTGGCTCTACTTTCTAAGGAGAGACCCCACACTCCAAAGTCATAAAGGCCCCATGGCCTGGTTTTACTGAATTCTCTGTTTTGTCCCCAAGGTCAAAGCCACTGCCCTTGAGCTTTTGAATTAGTGGCCACAGGAAACCTCTTTGCTTGTCCTATCTGAGAGACTCACTTCAAGGAACTGCTGCTCTCCATTATTCTCTTCCCTGAGGAAAAGATGAGGAGAGCAATCCGAGCAAGAGTGGGAGAGGGGCGGGGAGATAGGGAGGAGCAGAAAAGAGGAAGGCCTTCTCACCTTTCCAGGGGGACCCTCTGTTTAGCCCATCCCACCTCATCCTCCCCTGTCTGGGAGCTGGTACTTGAGGCACCCCCTCTAAACCACCTTTTCCCTCCCAGGATCCATGTGCTACTCCCACTATTGAGTATTTGAGGCCCTGGATACAGTAAAGGGAGAGACAATATTTGTCAAAAGATTTGAAACTAGACCCAAGGCCCAAAGTCTAGGAGTCCCAAGTTAGGTTCAGCTACTTACCCTCATGTGCCAGATAGACATGGTGAAGGGCAGAGAAAGATTTATCCCATGGCAGCCATGGGAAGCCAGCACTTCGGCACATCTTCACCATCTTCAAGGGGGATAGATGGACAGCTTTAGGTTAAATCGAATTAGAGGCAGGTGGTGAGAAAAATATGCATAGTTAAAACAGCCCAGGTCACAGGTGTGTAGCCCAGTTGACCATTATCTCAGTCTTTGTCCTTGAAGTTAGTTGTTCCAGAGAATTATCACTTTATTGTTGGAACAGAGCTTGAACAAGGTGGTTTCTTGAGTTTGGGGCTGTTTTCTTTAAGATGATAAAAGTTGTTGCCTGTTGAAGGGCCAGATTTCCTTTCACTCAAGACGCAGTTATCACTGATTTTTCTCTTCCCTACTGCACCGTTAGGTGCATCAGAGAATACTTCAGATCAAAGAGCACCAACTAGGTCAAGTCTATCCTGGGTTCCACTAAACTGATAATCAGAACTTCCTTTGTTAAAAGTCCAACAGAGTGCTATTCAAAAGGGTTTTCTGTGATGATAAAAAGATATTAAGCATGACTTAATATTAAACCCAGTTGTTAATTACTAATTTAATTAATCTTAAATGCCTGTAGCCACATGTGGTTGGTGATCATCATATTGCTCCAGGTGTCTTGAGGATGGCAGGTTCTAGGTCTGTAGCCTAATAGGCCTAGCAAGGAATATGGATACTGGGGAGTCATTGAGGGTATATACTGTGGTGGGGTATCAGAGGGTATCAGATGGATGGTATTTTAGGAACATCCTGCTAGCTGTGTCATGCAGAATGGCTAGAGGGGCAGCAAAGAGTCTGGGAGAACAGTTAGGGACTGCAGCTATTTCTGCAATTCAGGCCAGCTAATACCCCTTGACTTTTTACCATGCTACTATCCTAGTGATAGAAACTAGCAGAAATGCAGACCTCTATAACTTGCAGATGGAAAGATAGGTGATAAACCAAAACCTCCCTGACAATAAAATGGGGGCAGAGGGTTACAAAAGAATGAGAAAGTAGCTGGGCATCGGTGGCTCATGCCTATAATCCTAGCTACTCAGGAGGTTGAGATCTGAGGATCACAGTTCAAAGCCAGCCTGGGCAAGAAAGTCTGTGAGACTCTAATCACTATCAGAAAACTGGAAGTGGTGCTGTGGCTCAAAATGGTAGAGCACTAGCCTTGAGCAAAAGAACTCAGGGACAATGCCCGAGTCCCATAATAGACAAAAAAAAGAAGGAGGAGAAGGAGGAGGAAGTGGAGGAGGAGGAGGAGGAAGAAGAGGAGGTGGAAGAGGTGGTAAATGAAGACTATATCTGACATCACAACCTTACAGGAAACAGAAAGGAACTTACCAATGAGAAAGCCATATGCTTCTCACTAACCATAGGTCAAGATAGCAGACATAGACATAAGTTAACTGTGGGCTTCTCTATGGTGCATTTATGCCACGTGCTTTCTTTATCTTATTTCTTTTCTTTTTTCTTCTTCTTCTTTTTTTTTTTTTTCCGTGTTGGTCGTGGGGCCTAAACTCTGGGCCTGGGCACTGTCCCTCAGCTCTTCAGATCAAGGCTAGCGCTCTACCACTTGAACCACAGCACAACTTCTGGCTTTTTCTGCTTATGTGAGGCTGAGGAATTGAACCCAGGGCCTTAGGCATGCAAGGCAAGCATTCTACCACTGAGCCACCTTCCTAGTCAATCTTATTTCTTTTGTGATAATTTTTCTATCATCTTTACTTATGGTCATGTCTTGGTTGAATTCTTCTGTTGCCAGATGCAAGGACCAATATTGTTTAGCTGCTGTAAACTTTCTGGCAAAACTAGCTTGCATGCCATTCACATATTCTCCAGTAGAAAAGCCATAGTCTAAGGAATTCCAAATAGGGTCACCAATGTGTATGGGGGAATAAAATCTTTGAGACATGCCATTCGGTAAAGAAGCCCACGTATGACAGGTGCTGTTTTGTCTGTCTCCAAGAACACTAGGGCGAGAGGAGCCCAGGCAGTATATAGTTGTTCAGGACTTAAAACCATGGCTATCGTCCTGGCCAAATGGGTTCAGAGTGTGGTCTAAGCAATCATCCTAAACTTTCAGCTGTCCTTTGTGAAAAGACAGCCTGACCAGGGATGAAAGCTTCAGCAGAGAAGCTGGGTGCTGATAGTTCACTCCTGTAATCCTAGCTACTCAGGAGGCTGAGATCTAAGGATTTTTTTTTTTTGGAGTCAGCTGGGGCAGAAAAGTCGTGATACTCTAATCTTCAATTAACTGCTAAAAAAGCCAGAAGTGGAGCTATGGCTCAAGTGGTAGAGCACTAACCTTGAGCAAAAAAGCTCAGGGACAGTGCCCAGGCAGTAAGTTCAAGGCCCAGGATATTCACACACATAGACACACACACACACACACACACACACACACACACACACACACACACACACACACACACACACACACACACACACACACACACACTCGGGGGAATGGTCAAGTAGTAGGCACCTTCCTAAGCAGCATGAAGCCCTGAATTCAATCCTTAGTACTGATGGAAAAAAAAAAAAAAAAAAAAAAAAGAGGAGAAAAGCAACCCATGGAATGAGAAATAAGCTTTTCTTTTTTTTTTTTTTTTTTTTTTTTTTATTTGAACTTATTTTATTTATTTATTTATTTGGGGGGGGGGAGGTCTGGTCATGGGGCCTGATCTCTGGGCCTGGGTGCTGTCCCTCAGCTCTTCAGCTCAAGGCTAGTGCTCTACCACTTGAGTCACAGCGCCACTTCCAGCTTTTTTCTTTTTTGCTTATGTGGTGTTGAGGAATGGAACCCAGGGCCTCAAGCAGAGAAATAAGCTTTTCTTGAAGCAAATTTATTACATTTTAAGGACTGATCATCCTTCAAACCATGATCAAGTTCTTCCTCTTGCTTTGCCTTTAAATTATATAGTTTGTTATCTGAGGAAACTTGGATCCAGGACCCCTGAGGATAGATACCAAAATCCATGAATGTTTAGCTCTCTTCTATAAGATAGTGTAGTGTTTGCATATATAGCCTTCCCATATACTTATAAATTGTGTCTATATTACTTGCAGTTGTTATATTGTTTAGGACAGAATGACCAGAATAATGTATACATTCAGTATATATCAATTTTTCCCTCTATTGTCAGGTTTTATTTGAGAAGATTTCAATAGGCACGAGTTATTTCTTGGGTATGAATGTGCGTGTGTGTGTGTGTGCAAGTGCACACACATGTGCTTTGTGCCAATCTGTATTTTTTGTCCTGTCAAGGCTGGTACTTTTCCATCTGAAAAGATTTAAGTGACTCATATCACTTGCCTCGCAGGATTCTTGTTAAGTAGTGGAGCTAAAGTAAATATAGATATTACATATGTTCATAATTGGTGGAAAGTCAGATTCCAAGGATCTTCTATATTTTTGTCTGTTTTGGTAGGATCCCTGAACAGGTCAGCCATCTCTCTTGTAAGTCTCTTTCTGTGGCTATTGTATATACACAATTTTTAAATTTTGTTATTTTTGATCTTCAGTTGATTGAATCCATCAAAACTCAGGGATACAGAGGATTAACTGTACTTTCAGGTCATTTGATTTTACTGGGCCTTCGTTTCTCCATCTTTAAAATGGGGTAGGAAGGCCGAGTGTTTGGCCTAGATGACACTTAAGGCCTTTCCAACCCCATTATTTTCAGGGTCCAAGTGCACACTCTCTGGGATTTTTGTCTCTCACACCAAGCCTGCTTTCCCCCTCAGCTGTGCCCCATCAGCTCTTCCTTGCTCAGCCCCAACATTTTGCTCTGCTAGGTGTTTCATGAGATGTGTCCCTTTGCAGTGCTGGATTAAATGGTAACTGAAGAGATAATAGTTTCTTGGTGTGTGTGTGTGTGTGTGTGTGTGTGTGTGTGTGTGTGAGAGAGAGAGAGAGAGAGAGAGAGAGAGAGAGAGAGAGAGAGACTACTGGGCTTGAATTTAGGGCCTTGTGCTCTCCCTTAGCTTTCTTGCTCAGAGCTGGCATTCTACAACTTGAGAGCCACAACTCCACTTCCCAGCTTTTTACTTGTTAATTTGAGATAAGAATCTCTTGGTTTTTGTCTACCTGGGTGGCTTCGAACCTGGATCCTCAGATCTCAATCTCCTCTGTAGCTACAATTATAGATAAACTTGAGCTACAATTATAGATAAACTTGAGCCACTGGTGCGGGTCTTAGATAGCAGTTTCTAAAAAGAAAACCTGAGTTTCAGAAAGCTTCATGTTTAGCTGGGCACCTGTGCCTCACACCTATAATCCTAGCTACTCAGGAGGCTGAGATCCGAGGATCACAATTCAAAGCCAGCCCTGCCAGAAAAGTCCCTGTGAGACTCTTATCTCCAGCTAAATACTCAAAAACCAGAAGTAGAGCTGTGGCTCAAAGTTGTAGAGCACTAGCCTTAAGCAAAGGAGCTCAGGGACAGCTCCTAGACCCTGAGTTCAAGTCCCCAAACAAACAAACTAATTAATTAATTAAAAAAAAAAGTAGTGATGACTTAGGCTGGAGAGGAACCAGCGCCAAAATCCCCAGATTTAAATGTGAGAAATCATCACCTTTAGGAAAGCTTCCAGCAGAGACCTCTGCCTTAATCACACGGGACGCTTGCTGCCTGGGTAGTTGAGAGCCAGGCAACAAGAGAGGCCAGGAAATAGAAGAGCTCAAGAGCCTCTGGCTTGTCACTTATCTTTGCTCCCCTCTCCCTGAGAACAACGGGCAAGGCCAGGAGGCTCTTAGGGACCTTCCTAATTCCCAAGGCTTGGAAGCCAGCACTGCAGCTGATGCAAGGCCTGTGGTGGGTGAGCTCAGCCTGACTTCAACACTAGGAGTCTCCTGTGCTCCACCTGTACTATCAACACATCCATTCACTGTCCCCCTTCAGATCTGTTCCTTCTGCAAGCAGAGCAGGGCCACCTAAACATCTGGAAGTAGGTCCTACTTGGACACTGAGCATACCTGAGTAAAACCATGCAGTGGAAATGGAGAGTCAAAGCATCCTTCAGACTTTCATCCTGAAGTTCTGTATACACCAGTCCATTTCTTCCTCTGGGAAGTTTTAGACTTTCTTCTGCCTTCTGAAATCCTATCACACATCAAAGACCAATGCATCCTCAGCTCAGAACCAGGACTCATTCAGCACGTTTACTAAGAGATCAGTGGGAACAGCATCATACATTTCACATGTGAATTTCATCTTACAAAGTGCTGTTGTGACTAATCTGTGCTTCCTGTGACCCTGGTGAGGATTCTATAACATAGGGAGAAACGGAGGCTCAGGGAGTCGAGGTGGCAGAACCAGAGCTACAATGGCAGTATCTTTCCATTTAGTGTGCCCTATAACCAGCTCCAGATGTCTATGAGGGCCAGCAGAGGAGGGTTTCCAGTGGGCAGTGAGGAGTGAGTGAAGATTTGGGGTAGAGGCACGCTGAGGACCATACCTATCTGTCAGGGAATGAAGACATTCGGTGGAGCACTTGGATCTATAGAGAGGGAATGAGAAACACTGCAATAGCTCACCAAAAGGCTCATTGGTCACACTGCTCAGGTTGGCACCAGCAGGTTTGGGGTAGCTGTCTGGGGGCTAAGGCTGGCTTCAGAACTGGTACTTCTAGTTTTAATTTTAATTTTTGTGTGTGCTACAAGGTAGTTTCACCTTTTTGGTGGTTAATTAGAGATAAAAGTCTCCCAACTTTCCCTGCCCCAGTTGGCTTTGAATCTTGATGCTCAGATCGCAGCCTCCCATGTAGCTAGACTACAGGGATGAGACACCAGCACCTAGTTTTAAAATATCTTTAAGTTGTACAAAGAAGTTTCAATTCAACATGCCAGCTTATGCATCTTGATCAGTGTCACATCTTCCATTATTGGTACTTCTGGGGGTTTTGACCCATAACTGGTAGCAGTAGCCATCTTTAGCCTCCCTGCTGACATTGGGGTTGAATGGATCTTCCTAATCTACCCAGTTTTACTTGGACTCTGGTCTTTCTTCTGAGCCTTGACCAATCTTCTCAGGATGTCCACACACCCACTTTCATATCCCTCTCATCTATGCTCCCAGCATTTCTGGCAACCAATACAGATTCAGAGGCAAGTGAACTCAGGCCATTCAGGCCTGTGGGTGGGGGGAGCACAATGCCCTGTGCTAGAGGGTACAATCTGTGCCAGCTGCACCTGCCCATCTCAGACTCTGGCTCTCAGGCCTGGCAGGAGGCCTGTGGTAGAGCGGAGAGTTCACTGGAAAAGTTCATGAGATGCCCCAGCCTGCAGGGCACACCATGCTCTTTCTTCTCACCTACCCTTTTACTGACCCATCAGGGAGTCAGAGAAAGGGCATCTAAGAAGAAAGCTCAATGGCTTTGCCCTAAACCCTAGAACTACTTGAATGCCTTTTTATTATTTGTTACTAAATGTTATAATCACATGGGGGGAACATTCAAAAGGTACAAAGGAGTCTAATACAGAGAAAAGCAAGTCTTTATTATGCCTAAGACATCATAAAAGATGACTACTATCACTGACCTTTTTTCTTTTATGAGAAGTTAAGGAGTCCAAGATTTTAAGTTCTTACACTGGGACATTCCTAATTTTCCCATACCATCATTCCACCTCCCTAATATCTTTTTGCTTTATAAACAATGTCAGGTTTTTGAGTATCTTGCCACAGTGTTTATGGACACTTCAAGGGCAGAGTTTGAGACTTGTGACATCCCACCTTGTGAGCTGGACTCTGAGCTGGGATCCTGAGGGCTCAATGATGCTGAGGGAGACAGATAGACTGCTGTTCTTCCAAGATACCTAAGGCTTTCACCTGGATCCTGTATCTCTGACCAAAATCACTGACCCTCAGGTTCTAAGCCTCATTAGTATTTTTCTGCATAATTGGCTCAGAAGGCCAAAGTTGCTATGGACTGAGCCCCTAGGGGTGAGATTATCCTGTGGGAAACATTCTGTCCTTATCCATGAACTGAACAGATTGTTGCAAATTACAATAGCAAAAAGAGACTATTCTTTTGAAAAATACCAAGTTCCTTTATGCATCCTCCTCTCCCAGCTCCTCCTCACCCCACCTTCTGATCCATAGTGTTTTTCTGGTGTGAACCTTGTCTATTCTATTCTGTTTTGGATGTGAAAGCTATCTTCAAGAAAGCTGGTCTCAACCAGGCACTGATGGCTCACGCTTGTAACCCTAGCTATTCAGGATGCTGAGATTTGAGAATCGTGATTCAAAGCCAGCCCTGGCAGGAAAGTTGTAGGACCAGCACAAAAATAAATTTAAAAGGGGGGTGGGCTGGGAATGTGGCTTAGTGATAAAGTGCTTGCCTCGCATGCATGAAGCCCTAGGTTCAATTCCTCAGTACCACATAAACAGAAAAAGCTGGAAGTGGCGCTGTGGCTCAAGTGGTAGAGCACTAGCCTTGAGCAAAAAAGTTCAGAGACAGTGCCCAGGCCCTGAATTCAAGTCCCAGGACTGGCAAAAATAAAAACAAATAAATAAAGAAATCTGGTCTCTCTAAAAGTGCTTAGAAGGTTAGGTTTTTGGGAAACAGATAATGAGAGGGTACTGTGTCTTCATAGGGCATGAGCTGTGTCTGATTAGTGAGGCAGCGGGAACAAGGAGGAACAAGGGGAAGACTTTTTTTTTTTGGTTGGTTATGGGGCTTGAACTCTGGGCCTGGGAGTTATCCCTCAGCTCTTCAGCTCAAGGTAAGCGCTCTACCACTTGAGCCACAGCACCACTTCCAGTTTTCTGAGTGGTTTATTGGAGAAAAGAGTCTCACGGACTTTCCTGCCCAGGCTGGCTTTGAAGCTCAATCCTCAGATCTCAGCCTCAGTAGCTAGGAGCCACCAACGCCCAGCTAAGATTTATTTCTTTCCCAAGACAAAAATTAGCTGTCATGTTTATTTTGTGAATTCAGGCTCAGTTCAAGTGAATGTGGGCCCACCAGAGGGAGAGGAACCCTGAGGAGAGACAGACATGAACTAAAGGGCTGCTGACTTGAGAGGACAGAAAAACAGAGCTGCTAGCCTTTTTGCTCAAGGCTAGAGCACTCTATGTCAAAGTTAGGTTAGTATCAGAGGGAAAATTGCTGAGTATGGAGAAAGGGTGGCTCTAAGGTGTGGCCAATCATGGGTCACAGGGAAGGAATCTGGAAGCGCCACTTGGAGTGGGATTCCCCACTGGAAATCAGTGTTCTCACTGAAGAGCTCATATGCTCCAAAAACATGTTCCCCTCCCTGTTTGCTCATTCTGTCCAGTGTCACCACCTCCATGAGCCAGGATCTCACCTGACACAGGCTCCCCCCAGGGGCCAGTGCTTGATTGTGGGACCCGAGGCCCACCCGGAATTCTGTCCATGGTCTGCTGCCTAGCTCAGCTTCTCACAATACTCTACAGTATTTTTTTTTTTCTTTTTGCAGTTCTGGGGTTTGAACTCAGGACCTGGGCACTGTCCCTGAGTTTCTTTTGCTCAAGGCTAGCACTCTATCACTGAGTTACAGTGCCACTTCTGGTCTTTTCTGTGTATGTGGTACTAAGGAATTGAACCCAGGGCTTTATGTATGCTAGGCAAGCCACATTCCCAGCCCCCCCACTATACTTTTAACTCCCAATTTCTACTACAAGTGACCTATCATCAGTAAAACCCTGCCTGGGGCAAAGGTTGATTGTTGTATTCAATTGTGTGGAATGGGTTTCTTCAATCATTAGCCATTAAAAATGACAGTCTTTCTTCCAGATAGCCATAAAGGATACCACTCCTCTAGAGATATGGATGACCAAGTACTAAGACATTCACTTTGCTATGGCCTGCATTCAGACCATCAGCAATACAATGGTTCATGTGTGTTAAAAACATCCTCACTTTTGGTTCCCCTTTCTCTATCTTTAGCCTCTCTTTCTTTCTTTCTCTAGTTTTCTTTCATCTTCCTAAGGGTGAAATACTATAGAGACCCAAAGTCCTTTCTTACATCCCAGATGATCTTGCTCAGATTTGTAGCTTTAAGATCCATCTCTTGATGAATACCCGTGGCTCACACCTGTAATCCTAGCAACTCAGGAGGCTGAGATCTGAGATTCACGGTTCAAAACCAGCCTGAGTAGGAAAGTCTGTGAAACTCTTATTGCCAATTAACCAAAAAAGCCAAAAGTAGAGCTGTGGCTCAAGTAGTGAAATGTAAGCCTTGAGCAAGAAAAGCTCAGTGACAGTGCCCAGGCCCTAAGTTCAAGCCCTAGGAGCAGCACAAAAGCAAAATGATTCATCTCTCTAAACTGCGCCTAGATTTATATCTCTGGCCCTCGCCTGTACTTGAACATGCCTATTGAACTTGGCACTTTAACATGCACGTGCCTATTCAATACCTGGAACTCGGCATTCAATAGACATGGCCAAAATATTGTCCAAAATCAAACTTTCATTTTTCTCCAAAATCTGCTCTTATCTACAGCCTCTCTTAGATCACGTCTCAAATTGAAACCAAACTGAGAATTCTCAGCTCATAGTACTCACACAGCTGGCTCTCCTATAGCCTTCTGGTCTCTTTTTAGATGTTACCTTCACAGTGAGGCCTCCATAGGGCACCCCAATTAAGACATCAGCCCTTCCCACATGCCACACTCTATAGAGTTCTAGTCTTTGCATTTTTTCATAGCTCTTAATTACCTCTGGAATCTCACACATGTGTGTAAACACACATACGTGTATGTGTAAAAATACATATAAACTATCTGGGGTTCAAAAATAATTATGTAAGAGGGATAAATTCTGATGTTTTGTAGCACAGTTGAGTAACTAGAGTCGCACTTATGTATTGCTATACAACATCTAGAAGCAAGGATACTGAATGTTTTCAGCACAAGAAATAAATGCCTGAGATGATGGTTTAATCATTATACATAGCATATGTGAATTGATGTATCACACGGTTCTCTATAAATATGTGGTTATTCTATATTGACTAAAAATAAATGAAATGAAATATAGCATATCTCCCACCTGTTTGTTATCTGCCTCCCTCTAGAATATAAAACTCCATGAGGATGGATAATTTGTCAGAATTATTTGCCCCTAGGATACAGCATGTACATATTAAAGCTGGAAGATAAATGAGGATCAAAGGGTCTAAAGTAGTTTCCTAGGGTCACATAATTAGTAAACATAGACTCCAAAGGTTAGCTGATTTATCAAAAGTCACAGAGAGGCAAAGCTGAGATTCAAGACTAGGTCTGAATTAACTTTGGCTTATGACCATGAAACGTCCCTTGTTCACCCTCAAGGTCAAATACCCCCTAACTGGATTGGCCTCACAGCACCCTCATGAAGATGACCCAGCCTCCAGCCTCTCCCTAGTTTAAATACACTCTCTAAAAAACATGATAAAGTTTATGTTCTTTGTACAATTGCAGCATGATTAATGCTCATCTGAGAGAACAGAAAAAGATATTTTAAAAGGAAAAATAAAGAACTGCCAATCACCTGGAATTCAGCCTGCATGACAACTATGTTGTCATTTCTATGACATCTGTGCATAGTAGAGGTAATCATTATAATCCAGGCCCAAAGTCACCAGTCCTTCATTCTAATCCCAACACAAGAAGGCATGGAAAAGACAGACTGGCTTTGTTAGAAAGAACAAAGAGAAGTCTCCCCAAGCAGAGGACGTAGGCAGGCTTGAAAGGACCAGGAGAATCTGATGGACAAGAGTGGAGTCCAGGAGAGGCGAGAGTGGTTGTTCCAATAGAAGATAAGGGAAAGTGATAGGAAAGATAGGTGAGGGGACCCATGGAGAGCTGTCACTACAGTCGATTTGGACAAAGCAAAGGAAGCCTGCCTAGCTAGCCTTCCAATGTGGAGATACTGGCCATGAGTTTAATCCCTGGTACAAAAGGAAAAAACCAAAACACCAACAACAGTAAGAATTCTGTAAGAATCCTCTCATCTAAGCCTCTGGGTTTACTCTTTTTTTTTTCCAGTTCCTAACTCTGAGTTTACTCTTGACTTGGCTTTAATTCTTTTTCCTTTTTAGGGCCAGTCCTGAGGCTTGAACTCAGGGCCTGAGTACTATCCCTGAACTTTTTTTTTTTTTTTTGCTCAAGTGGAACCATACTCCACTTCTAGCTTTTTGTTTTGTTTTGTTTTGTTTTGTTTGTAGCTCATTGGAGATAAGAGTCCAACTCATAAGAGTCTCACGGACTTTCCTGCCTGGGCTGACTTTGAACTGTTCTTCACGGGTCTCAGCCTCCTGAGCAACTAGGATTATAGGCATGAGCCACCAGTCACAGGTACCTTGCTAGCTTCAATTCCTACTGTTCTGTTTATATGACCCACTGTTACTGTGGGGATCTGGCATAGACTTTAAGCATGTCTTCCATCCTTTCCTGTTGGTCCCTTTGGGCCTCATCTCAGGCCATTTTTTGATGCTTGTAACAGTTTTCCGTACTGACGACAGCTTCCTGGGTAATGTTCTGTTCTGTTCCTGATCTCCTGATCTCCTGATCTCTGTGTCAAGTTTACACCCACAGCCAGCTCCCAGGCAGACCCAGTGAGATGAGTGTATGAAAGCCATTGTTGGCTTTCATAACTACGCCATGGTGACTAACCAGGTACTTGTGCCAAAGAAGAGGTAGGAGTTGAAAATATTTCCCAGGTTTCAAACCTGGCAAGAGGAAAACGGATGAGGTCAGTTGAGAGCATTGAGCTTTGGGGCTAAACTTTTATGGGACAGTAGAGTGCAACTATCCCACAAGCAGTAGGAGGGTCACCAGGAAGGTCAGGCAAAGGTGGAAGGTTTCAAGACACTCTTCTGGATGCATTTACTGCATTTGTGTAGGGAGAAAAGAGCAGAAGACTGAGAATCTGACATTTTGGGACATCTCTGTTTGCCAACACAACAAAAGTAAATTTGCAGGAGAGGGTCATTTTGACCAGATTCTCACGCTGCATTTACTCAAGTCCCAAATGTTCTCCATCCTGACACTACAAGGAACGAGGTATAGCGCACTAGGCAGGAGAACAGTTGGTATTGGGCCTCGCTTTCCCCTAGGTCTCAGATTTGAGCTCTTAAACAGGATTATATATCACAGAAAAGCCCTACCTCCTTCCTGTACAGTCTTACAGCAGCAAGACTCAGAGGGTTCTGTGGACATCAAGCTTCTATCCCAAGAACTAAAGGGCTCTTTCTCTTCCTGTCCTCTCCCTGCCTTGTTTCTGCCTTTATGTCTGACCAAGATGTAGAAAATAGAGCCATTGACTTAGAAGCACACCCTCTGGATTTGCAACCTCCTGTTTCCTGTTGTAGTGATCCTAAGGAGCTATCTGTCCAGAGACACACTACTTTTCCTCATATGGGGCTAATACAAAACCCAGGACCAGCCGGGTGCCGGTGGCTCGTGCTGTAATCCTAGCTACTCAGGAGGCTGAGATCTGAGGATCGCGGTTCAAAACCAGCCTGGGCAGGAAAGTCTGTGAAACTCTTATATCCAATAAACCACTAGAAAACCGGAAGTGGCGCTGTAGCTCAAGTGGTAGAGCGTTGCCTTGAGCTCAAGAGCTGAGGGACAGTGTTCAGGCCCAGATTTCCAGCCCCACAATCAAAAAAAACAAAAACAAAAACAAAAAAAAACCCAGGGCCATCAGCAAGCTAGCTAAGTGTTCTGCCAGAGAGCTATTTTCCTACCCCAATAATACATTTTTACAGACTGTTTTCCCCAAATTCCATGACTATAGGAGCTGCCATGTTTGTAAAAATATAACTGCATGCCCAGTACACTATAAATCGTGTTAGGACAAGATTCACTCCCAAGCCAATCAAAGCACTATATTCACCTTGCCAAAATCAATTGGTCTAGATGGAATACCTGATTGAAATAGGACCATTGGATTACTTCTCCAGGATTGTATTTTGTATTGTATTCTATAGTTGTGATATAACGCATCTTATTTAACCCAACTCCTTATTAGCAGACATTTGTATTATTTTCAGGAATTTACTGTAGTAATCACTGTTGTGCAGTTATTTTCTGGAGTGGGCAGGGTTTTACTGTGAATCCCAGACTCACCTCCTGAGTACTGAGATTAGAGCCATGTACCACCAAATGCTAGTCCACCATTTCATTCATTCATCCATTCATTCATTCATTTGTTCATTCATTTGTTCATTTGTTCTAGTCCTGGAGCTTGAAATTAGGGACTGGGCACTATCCCTGAGATTTTCTGCTGAAGACTAGAGCTCTACCAATTTAACCACAACTCCATATCTGATTTTTGTTTTTGTTTTTGTTTTTGTTTTTTGGTGGCTAATTGGAATTAGCCACCTTCCTGGTCTGGCTTTGACCCTCGATGTTCAGATCTCAGCCTCCTAAATAGCTAGAATTACAAATGTGAGCCGGTGCCTGGCTTAGTCCACTATTTTATTATTTTTTATTGTTACTACATAGGTGGTTTACAGGAGGGGTTACAGTTATAGAAGGTAATGAGTACATTTCTTTTTTGGGGGGTCAGTCGTGGGGCTTGAACTCTGGGCTTGGGCACTGTCCCTCAGCACTTCAGCTCAAGGCAAGCACTCTACTGCTGGGGCCACAGCACCACTTCTGGTTTTCTAGTGGTTTATTGGAGATAAGAGAGTCACGGACATTCTTGCCCGGACTGGCTTTGAACCGAGATCCCCAGATTTCAGCCTCCTGAGTAGCTAGGATTACAGGCATGAGCCACCGGCGCCGGCATGAATACATTTCTTTTTGGATATTTTACCCCTTCTCTTGTCTCCTAGTAGTCCATCACTTTATTTTATTTTTATTTAGTTTTTTGTCAGACATAAGGCTTGAACTCGGCCTAGGCACTGTCCTTCAGCTCTTCAGCTCAAGACTAGCACTCTACCACTTGAGCCTTAGCACCACTTACGGCTTTTCCTGCTTATGTGGTGCTAAGGAATCGAACCCAGGGCCTCATGCATGCGAGGCAAGCCCTATACCACTGAGCCACCTTCCCAGCCAGTCACTTTAAATAGGACTATTTTCTCAACTATCTTTGAACCATTTGTGTTTTCTCCCCTCTGGGATTATGTAGCAAATCTATATCAATAAAAATAAATAAACCAGATGCTAGTGGCTCATGCCTATAATCCTAGCTACTCAGGAAGCTGAGTAGCAGTTCAAAGCCATCCTGGGCAAGAAATTCTGTGAGAGGGCTAGGAAGGTGGCTCAGTGGTAGAGCGCTTGCCTTGCATGCCTGAGGCCCTGGGTTCGATTCCTCAGCACCACATAAGCAAAAAAGAAAAAAATTGGAAGTGGCGCTGTGGCTCAAGTGGTAGAGCACTAGCCTTGAGCTGAAGAGCTGAGGGACAGCGTCCAGGCCCAGAGTTCAAGCCCCACGACCGGACCAAAAAAAGAAAAAGGAAAAAAAAAAAAAAAAGAAAGTCTGTGAGACTCTTATCTCCAATTAACCACCGGAAAATCGGAATTGGAGCTGTGGCTCAAAGTGATAGAGCACTAGTCTTCAGTGAAAAAGCTGAGGAACAGCACCCAGGCCCTGAGTTCAAGCACCACAACATACATACATACACACATACATACATAGATACATACATAGATACATACATACATACGTACGTACGTACGTACACACATACACACATACACACATACATATAAGCACTGTTCTGAAAGGCTCCACTTAATGGATCTATTGTTGCAGCCACAAGGCAAACAACTGGAATGACTACAGAGAAATGGCTCCACCCAAAGCATGGGGGAGCAGAAATACCACAGGAGCCATGTTCAGATGCCATGTTAATTATCTAGGTCCCGGGCTCCCAGCTGAGAAAGCTGCTCTGGGTGAGGGAGGCTAAAGGAGAAAGGAGTGAATACTAATGATTAGAAAGTCTGTGTTAGGGGCTATGCCCAAACTGATCTACATTCTGGCAACTGAGGTGATATTTGGCATCCTGTCATTAGGACCTTGGGTTTCCATACAATAAGGAAGAAATGAGTTCAGGGCAAACATCAAGAAGCTCTGTGAGAGCACTGGAGACTCACGCCTGTAATCCTAGCTACTAAGGAGGTAAGATCTGAGGATCACGGTTCAAAGCCAGCCCAGGCAGGAAAGTCTGTGAGACTCTTACCTCCAATAAACCACCAGAAAACCAAAAGTGGTGCTGTGGCTTAAGTGGTAGAGTGCTCACCTTGAGCTGAAAAGCTGAAGGGCAGCATCCAGGCCCAAAGTTCAAGCCCCACGACTGACAAAAAAAGGAAGACAGAAAGACAGAAAGGAAGGAAGGAAGGAAGGAAGAAAGAAAGAAAGAAAGAAAGAAAGAAAGAAAGAAAGAAAGAAAGAAAGAAAGAAAGAAAGAAGCTCCGTGAGGCTGAGTATTGGTGACTCACACCTGTAATCCTAGCTACTCAGGAGTCTGAGATCTGAGGTTTTCCAGTTCAAAGCCAGCCTGGGCAGGAAAGTCTGTGAGACTCTTTAAAAATATTTAAAATTATTATTATTATTATTATTATTAGTCATTTATGGCGCTTGGACTCCGGGGCTAGGTGCTGTCCCTGAGCTATTTTGCTCAAGGCTAGCACTATACCATTTTTGGTTTTTGAGTGCTTAATTGGAGATAAGAGTCTCACAGAGACTTTTCTTCTTGGGCTAGCTTTGAACTGCGATCCTCAGATCTTAGCCTCTTGAGTAGCTAGGATTACAGGCTTGAGTCAACAACTCCCATTTGTGAGACTCTTGTCTTCAGTTAACCACCAGAAAATCAGAAGTGGTGCTGTGGTTCAAAGTGGTAGAGTGCTAGCCTTGAGTGCAAAAGCTCAGGGACAGCACCCGGCAGGCCCTGAGTTCAAGTACCATGACCAGGGGGTGGGAAAAAAAAGCTCTGTCAGCTCCAAGGTTGTTTTGTGTAAAACCCTTGAAAGAAAGAAGGCTTTAATTCAGAAACTATCTGGTACACAATTGCAAGAGGAGCATTAAAGCAGTATGATTGCCATTGTGTTGGGAAGAAAAAGTTTGGGATAAAGCAACAAGTTCACTTTCATCTAGGCCTCCATTATTCCCAGAGGGAAAGGAAGGTGGAGAGAGACAGAGAGAAAAAGAGAAAAAGAGGGGGGGGATTTGGGTAAAAGGAGTAGTCTAGGCAGGAAACAACTGGCCTTAGGGGAGTCTGCTTGGATCCAATGCCCATCTCAGCTGGCATGAAACCCATTGGAAGGTCAAGTATGTCTTCCTACCTAAGAGCCCTGGATCTATTGGTGCCAAAATATGTAATGTGTTAAGCTGTGGGGGCTCTAATCCATGGCCTAGAAGAGTCTTCATGTCCCAGCTTGATGGATTAATAGGAGTGTAGGTGATGCAGGTGTCAAGGAAGGTCAACAGAATCTTGTTGGGCCTAAGAGACAATCTGGACTTTGCTCTGAGAGCAATGAGGAGTTAGTTGTTAAAGGGTTTTAGTTGTGCCTTGCTTGCTTGCTTGCTTCATTCCTTCTTTCCTTCCCTTCTTTCTTTTTTTTTGGGGGTCCGGTCATGGGGCCTGAACTCTGGACCTGGGCGCTGTCCCTCAGCTCTTCAGCTTAAGGCTAGCACTCTACCACTTGAGTCACAGCGCCACTTCTGGCTTTTTTCTTTTTGCTTATGTGGTGCTAAGGAATCGAACCCAGGGCCTCATGCATGCAAGGCAAGCGCTCTACCACTGAGCCACCTTCCCAGCCTCTTCCCTGTCTTTCTTTATCTCTTAAATAGAACCCTGGATTCTATTTCTTAAAAGACAGAATGCAGGGTCTCCTGCTTGGTAGGCACATGCTCTATCACTGAGCCCCAGCCCTAGCCCCAAGAAGGATAAGATATGAATAAGAAAACATCTGACAAAAAAATACTAACAGTACTTTTATAATTCATTTAATCTACAATTTATTAGTCACATCATGGATGTGGGTAGAACATATTTTATTCTGTGAATAATACTTGGACTGAGAGAGAACTTAGCAAAGAACTTTTTGTCAAAGTCCCTCACTCTCACTCTTTGGAACTCAAGAACCACAGGTTAGGCATGGCTGATATAATTAGGGTTAATGCTAAACTCTTTTTTTTTCTCTCTCTCTCTCTCTTCTGGTGTTGGAGATGGAGCCCAACCAGGCCTTGTGCATGCTAAGGAAATGCTGTATTGCTGAGCTAAAATCCCAATGTAAACTATTCTTCCTGACAGCAGTTAGCAACAAGTTTAGCTTTTCTCCTTAAATTGGTAAGAATATGACCCCAATGTGATGATTGTTACTTTGAATCATTTAAATATATGCATAAAGCAGAAGAGGAGTACTTAACTCATCTATATACTATTTAAGACTACCAGCAAGATGATTGCCCATTTGATTTTGTGCACAGTATTTAAAACATCAGTTTTAAATTTGCCTGACTACATATCAACTCATTTTAATCCTCGCATCTGCCAAAGGAGTTCTTTACTGCAATCATAAGTCACTATTTAATTGTGTAGTTTTTTTTTTGAGGTTTCCATGCCCTGTAAAAAGTTCCACAAAAGTGAAAAAATATATCTAGTGGGGGTTTTTTTGTTTTTGTTTTTGTGTTGGTCCTGGGGTTTGAACTCATGGCCTGGACTCAAGGCTAGTGCTTGAGCCTCAGTGCCACTTCTGGATTTCTGGTGGTTAATTGGAGATAAGAGTCGTATGGACTTTCCTATCCGGGCTGGCTTTGAACCACTATCCTCAGATCTAGCCTCCTGAGTAGCTAGGATTATCAGCTTGAGCCACTGGTGCCCAGCTAAGAACATACTTGTTTTATTTGGCCTGTATCCGTGTGCCTAGGACAGTGCTGGAAACATGGTGAATGTTCACAATGTATTTGTCCAGTGAGTTTACACTCTCCTTTCACAAGTGAGCACGCAACAGCTTAGAAATGTTAAATAGCTTACTAACTATTAGGTCACCAGTTAATCCAAACTCACATCTGTTGGATTTTTATCTTCTTACTGGCTCCCAAATAATCTAAGGTTTTACAAGGATCACATAGCTTGGTCAAGTTCCTATTAAATAGCAAGTTATTGAAAGATTAATGAACATCTTTTACAAGGTACTACTTTGTTTTTCTTAACTATTTTGAGACCATAAAACAATTCAGAGATAAGTAGTGATGGAGTGGTTGTGTTTAAACTTGCCATGCTTCTTGAAAGATTTACACTGAGAAATTCACACCTAGTGTTGACAATAGAGTTTTCATAAATATACAGACCATATGTTGATTTTTGTCTATTCGCTTGCTTTTATGCTGGTTCTGGGGCTTGAACTCAGGGCCTGGGTGCTATACCTGAGCTTTTTTCTGCTCAAGGCTAGCATTCTACCACTTGAGCCACAGCTCCACTTCTGGCTTTTTGATAGTTTATTGGAGATAAACTGGGCTGGTTTTGGAATTGTGATAATCAAATCTCAGGCTCCTGGGATTACAGGTATGAGCCATTGGTGCCGTCATGTTCCCCCTTAATAGACAAGTCCCCAAAAGTCTTATTTCCCCAAAAGTCTTATTCCTTATATTATTAGTTCCAAGTACAGAAGTCATAATTTAAGTCAGAAGCAGGTGTGCAGCAAACTTCTGATTTCTTTAAGTTATTTACTTAAAATCTAGAGATTTATGAAACTAGATCTGTCACTAGCCCCACCACCAATATATGCACTAAGAAACATTGGGAAATAATATTGGGAAATATTATTTGGGAAATAAGTATTGGGAAATAATATAGACACTTCTCCAAAACAGTCTCACCAAAGATTGTAAAAATTTAAAAAATTCAGCCAAGCAAATGTTGGAAGTAGCTTGATAAGCTTACAAGAACTAATAATACTTTTCTAATAGTTCTTGTCTTTGCTCTGGGGGCTCTTAGCTCCTCCCTCTGAGCCTTGCTTTTTCCTGAGATGTAGCAGGGGTATGCAGATGAGTAGCCTTCATAATGGGTAGATTTTTTTTTTCAGAGCTCAGGTAGAACTTCAGGTGTCTAATAGTCTTTTTTTGGCCAGTCTTTGAGCTTAAACTCAGGGCCTGGGCACTGTCCCTGAGTTTCTTTTGCTCAAGGCTAGCACTCTACCACTTGAGCCACAGTGCCACTTCTGGATTTTTCTGTTTATGTAGTACTGAGGAATTGAACCCAGGGCTTCATGCATGCTAGGCAAGCCACATTCCCAGCCCTCTAATAGTCTTTTTTTTTTTTTTTTTTTTTGGGTCCGGTCCTGGGGACTGAACTCTGTGCCTGGGCGCTGTCCCTCAGTTCTTTAGCTCAAGGCTAGCGCTCTACCACTTGAGCCACAGCACCACTTCCGGCTTTTTTCTTTTTGCTTATGTGGTGCTGAGGAATTGAACCTAGGGCCTCAGGCATGCAAGGCAAGCGCTCTAGCACTGAGCCACCTTCCCAGCCCTCTAATAGTCTTTTATCAGTTGTATCATCTCTGGTTTTTGTTTGTTTTTGTTTTTACTTCAAACTAGCAGTGTTTGGCTGATATAATTCTAACGAAAACTTTGTGAGCCACATGCTGGTGGCTCATACCTATAATCCCAGCTACTCAAGAGGCTGAGATCTGACCATCATGGTTCAAAGACAGCCCATGCAAGAAAGTCTATGAGACCCTTATATCCAATAAACCACTAGAAAACTGGAAGTGGTGCTATAGCTCAAGTGGAAGAGTGCTAGCACTTTATCCGAGTCACGGCACCATTTATGTTAGGTTTTTAAGAAGAGAGGTGGCTGAGTAAGAACAGTACCACACACCTAGTGTTCAGGTAAGGGGTAGGTTTATTCATCGTTCTGGCTGGCACAGGCCATGTTGGCATTCCATGACCTGGGAAAGAAAGCACCTGGCCCTGGGCTAGGCCTTATCTAGGTTAGGGGTGGGGAAAGGTATGGCCACATCAAATCCAGATATGACCTCAGTGGATGCAGATGTGACCTCTTCCAGGTGTGCCAGTTGCCTAGGTAATACGGTACTGGGCGGAGACTTTGCTGCAAGGAGGGTGGAGTCAGCTTGCCATCCAGGAGCAGACCTTAGAGCTCAAGGACAGAACACAGGCCCTGAGTTCAAGTTTCATGGCTGGCATTAAAAAAAAAATGTGGTACAGTATGTTCACAAAAATTAAATTTAAAAAAAAATGTGGGCCTCCTGTGAATCACACTGGGGCTCATTCTATCAAATGAAAGTTGAGCTGAGTAGCTCATGCCTATAATTTTAGCCACTCAGGAGGCTGAGAACTAAGGATCACAGTTCAAAGTCAGCTAAGGAAGGAAAGCCTGTAAGGCTCATCCTCAATCAACCACCCAAAAAAGCTAGAAGTGGTTCAAGTGGTAGAGCAGCAGCCTTGAGTGAAACAGTTGGGACAGGACCTGAGTTTAAGTCCTAGTAGTAGCACAAAACAAACACACAAACAAGCAAAAGTAAATAAAAAATAAATAAAAGTCCATGCACAGATGTCTGTTACATAAGCCCTTCCCTTTGGCCTCCTGCTGAGACAGCAAAGAGAAACTGTAAGCTTCCTAGAGGCCCTTTTGTTTAAAAGAATCTGTGAAGGATTAAAGGGCCCTTTTCATACCTTAATAATAGTCTTTGTCTCCTGAAGTGTGGAACGGTTTGCAGAGTTGGAGTGTAGCTCAGTGGTAGAGCTCTATCATGCCTGAAGCCCTGGGTTCCATCCACCAGCATCATTAAAAGAAATTTTAATGGTTAGGGCTGGGAATGTGGCTTAATGGTAGAGTGCTTTCCTAGTGTGCATGAAGCCCTGGGTTTGATTCTTCAGTAGCACATAAACAGAAAAAGCTAGAAGTAGCGTTGTGGCTCAAGTGGTAGAGCGCTAGCCTTGAGCAAAATGAAGCTCAGGAACAGTGCCCAGAACTGGCAAAAACAAACAAACAAACAAATAAATAAAGTTTAAGCCAGTGGCTTGTGCTTGTAATCTTAACTATTCAGGAGGCTGAGATCTGAGGATCAGTTTTCTAACATAGCCTGGGCAGACAAATTAGAGAGACTATTTGCAATAATACAGCAAAATGTTTGACTTAGAGGTGTGGCTCAAGTGGCAGAGTGCCAGCCTTATGGGGAAAGCTAAAGTGACAGCTTGAGGCCCTGAATGCAAATCAAAATAAAATAAGTAAAAAAATTATAGATACAATATTTGCTTTATATCTTTTTCTTCTGTGAAAGTCATGGGGCTTGGACGCAGCATCTGAATGCTGTCCCTAAGCTTTTCTGCCCAAACATAGTGCTCTACAACTTTGAGCCACAGCTCCACTTCAGATTTTCTGGTGGTTATTTGGAGATAAGAGTCTCAAGGACTTTCCTACCCTGGCTGGCTTTGAACTGCAATCTTCAGGTCTCAGCCTCCTGAGTAGCTAGGATTACAAGTTATTAGTCACCAGTGCCTGGCTTACCACTGTCTTTCTGAGGGTGACTTGGACTGTTTTTTAGAAGCCGTTTTTGTTTTGTTTTGTTCATTTTACTATCATAATTGTTCAATCATTAAGCCTTGGTTTCTTTTAATACAATCTTACCCTCTATTGATCACTTTTGTCTTACATTTTACTCTGAACAGCAAGAAGTAGGTGTCTTCTTAAAGACCAGGTTTAGAAATTTCTATAGCTAGAAATTGCTTGACATGTTCCCTTTTTCTTTTCTTTTCTTTTTTTTCTTTGTCGGTAGTGGGGCCTGAACTCTAGGCCTGGGCACTGTCCTTCAGCTCAGTTCAAGGCTACTGTTCTACCACTTGAGCCATAAGACCACTTCTGGCTTTTTCTGCTTACGTGGTGCTGAAGAATCAACCCCAGGGCCTCATGCATGCAAGACAAGCACTCTACCACTGAGCCACCTTCTCAGCCCCTCCCACTGTTACTTTTCTCTGTGTGAGTGATTCTTGAAGTGTGGGTTGGGGGAGGAGGGGGGTCTGAGCTCCTTAAAAACTATTGAAGCTGTCAGGCACTGGTGGCTCATACCTGTAATCCTAGTTACTCATAAGGCAGAGATGTAAGGATTACAATTTGAAGCCAGCTCCAGCAGGAAAGTCTGTAAGGCTGGCTTTTTTGCCCAGGCTGGCTTTGAACTGTGATCTTCAGATCCTCAGATCTCCGACACTGGCACATAGCTTCTCTTATTTTTTTTTTTTCAACAAAAGTAAACCTGAATAGTTTTATTAAATAAGGCCATAAGAGTAACAAACCTTCAGCAAAGCACAAATGTTCCAGTATCCTTAGTTGGGCCCTGATATTCTATTAACATTTGACAAGAAACTTTTAGTATCTGAGCTTATTCTCTTTTTATTGTCGCCACATAAATACATAAACTCTAATTTTAAAAAATACATGGAAAAATGCCAGGCAGGGTGGTATATACCTGTAAATTGCAGCACTTGGGGGGCTGTTGGATCTCAAATTCAAGGCCAAAGTGAGCTACATAAGAATTATATGTCTCAAAAAGAAAAAATGGGGAGGGCGGCTGGGAAGGTGGCTCAGTGGTAGAGCGCTTGCCTTGCATGCAGGAGGGCCTGGGTTCGATTCCTCAGCACCACATAAACAAAAAGAAAAAAGCTGGAAGTGGCTCAAATGGTAGAGTGCTAGCCTTGAGCTGAAGAGCTGAGAGGGACAGCGCCCAGGCCCAGAGTTCAGGCCCCACGACCGGACCCCCCCCCCAAAAAAAAAGAAAGAAAAAAGAAAAAAATGGGGATGCTAGGTGCAAGTGGCTCAGCCTGATACTAGCTACTCAGGAGGCTGAGATCTGAGGATAGCAGTTCAGTGGCTTCAAAACCAGCCCCGGCAGGAAAGACTGTGAGACTCATCTCCAATTTACCACCAGAAAACAGGAAGTAGAGCTGTGGCTCAAAGTGGTAGAGTACTAGCTTTGAGCACAAAAGCTCAAGGATAGTACCCAGGCCTTGAGTTCAAACCCCAAGATGGACACAAAAAAGAAAAAATCGGGGTAAGATAGTAAAACTGGAAACAAAGTAATTTAAACAGCCTCTTATATACATTAGGAGGAAATTAAGAAAATGAAGTCGATGCTATAGTTTTTTTTTTAATATAAGAGAAGCATCATTTTTGTAATGCAAAAGCCACACTTTCATAATATAATTAAGAAGCAAATGCTGCTTGGTTGTCCTGCTGCTCTAGTGAGGTGTCCTTTGTCACACAGCTTTCATGCCTGATGCCAGTCTTGCTAGCCTTCTCAGTTAATCACAATCTTCTTTGTTCTGTCCTCCTCGGCCGCCCCCAAGCATTCATGAGCCCAGTAAGTAGGCCAAGTAGATAACTTCATTTAAAGAAAGAAAAAGAAAAAACTACAGAATTCCTGCACACTCCCTTTTTCAAACACATTTGGTTTGAACTTATTTTTTTTAGTAGCTGTAGGACACAAAGAAAAGCCCATGAGGAAGCAGGTAAGTAAGACTTTGCCACATTTGGATGGTGTTTTCTTGTTCCTTGAACTGGGGTGATGCAGTTCAGTTCTCCAGTTCAAAGAACAAAGTACCCTGGGAAAAGCTAGTGACGCCAGGATTTATTTATTTACTTATGTTATTAATTATTTTTTATTATCTTTAAGTGGTTGTAGGGGTTTCATCTCATGTCAGTTCATGAGTACAATGCATCTTGATCAGTGTCACCCCTTTCATTATTCTCCCCATCTTTCCTAATCCCATCCATCCCCTCAAATTTTCTGGTTCCATTTTCACATATGTATATTGAATATGCCTGGGGTTTTGTTTTGTTTTGTTTTGTTTTGTTTTGGGTCCGGTTGTGGGGCCTGAACTCTGGGCCTGGGCGCTGTCCCTCAGCTCTTCAGCTCAAGGCTGGCGCTCTACCACTTGAGCCACAGCACCACTTCTGGCTTTTTTCTTTTTGCTTATGTGGTGCTGAGGAATCGAACCCAGGGCCTCAGGCATGCAAGGCAAGCGCTCTACCACTGAGCCACCTTGCCAGCCCCTGAATATGCCTGGTTTTGTTTACACCTTCCTGATAATGTTCTGGCTCTGGCTTCTCTCTGTGCCCAGATCCTTTTGAGAGCAGAGTGGCCTGGGCACCATGAGAGGCTGTGATACTCAGAAATATACATCTGCCCACCTGGCTCTGGCCTCAGGGCACATATCACTTCATCTAGATGATGGGAAGCCTGGCATGAGCAAGTTTGCTTTAAAGCGCTAATCAACCAACTGGCTCAGCTGCCCACTCAAGGCCTGGAATCCGCAACAGGTCACTGGCACTGCAATCTGAGCAGAGACCTCCACTTGGCATGGGCTTGGAATGCTGGCAGGAAGCACGGGCTAGAAATTAGAAGCTGGAGTTAATAAAATGGATCACGGTAAGGGCATCACTGTTTGCCAAGCACTTTGCCATAAATATCTATCCTCCACTTGGCCAAGGTCTGGGCAATACTGGCCTCTGACTCAGCTGCTTTCTCTGGCTTCAACTGGGAACTTGGTCCCCTTTGGTTTTGTAGATTACGCATACTCAGTTTGTTTGGCTCAGCTTCCTTTGTGTTCTTTACCTTTATCCTAAAAAGGGAGGCCACTGTATCCCAAAGCCTAAAGGACTTTCAGAGCAGGTATTCCGGGTGGGCCTAGCACAGGTGCCATAAGCAGCTGCCCATGTGTTTTCAAGAGCCCTGATGGTTGCCCCATTCTGCCTTTAGTCCACAGAGCTCCCAGTGCCTTGAGAGTACATAGGAAAAGCAGGTTTGTGAATTAGACCCCTGGGTAGTAACTGGAGAGGTTAAGTACCAAAGATCTCACCATGAGCCAGGCACTATTGGCTCACATTAATAATCCTAGCTACTCTGGAGGCTGAGATATGAAGATCATGGTTTGAAGCCTGCCTAGATAGGAGAGTCCTTGAAACTCTTATCTTCAATTAGCTATCCTATTGACTCTCAAAATGCCAGAAATGAAGCCGTGGCTCAAATAGTAGAGAGCCACCCCTCAGCAAAAAAAAGCAAAGGGTTAGTGCCTAGGTTCTGAATTCAAGCTCCAGCATACCCCCTCCCCCCATACACATACATTCATGTATGTACGCATACACACAAGGCCTCAAGACGGACTCTGAGACTAGCATTGTCTGCTCTGCCGCCTGCCAGCTCATTTTCTAGATTTAGTTAGTCATACTCCTGGAACATAATGCTCTTCACCTAGATTGCCTGTGATCCCTTCCCAGTTCTTGTTTAGCCTTTTGTTCTAGTGTCAGTCACTTACTGAGGCCTTCCACAGCTACCTTCTCTACATTTTTTTTTTTTTTGGGTCCGGTCGTGGGGCCTGAACTCTGGGCCTGGGCACTGTCCCTCAGCTCTTCAGCTCAAGGCTAGCGCTCTACCACTTGAGCCACAGTGCCACTTCCGGCTTTTTTCTTTTTGCTTATGTGGTGCTGAGGAATCGAACCCAGGGCCTCATGCATGCAAGGCAAGCGCTCTACCACTGAGCCACCTTCCCAGCCCGCTTCTCTACATTTTTGACCCTTTATCATTCCTTTATTCCATCCTGTACTTTTTTTTTCTCAGCACTGCTCACCTACCTTCCTTACCTTGTCTGCAGCTGGTGTCGCTGCCCAAGTATCTGTCTGTTCATTGCCAATACCATAGTGCTTGACTATACTAATACTAATATTCATGCAAGGTGAGAATGAATGAGGCTGGAGGGTGAGCTGATGGAGCTCTCACCATGGCAGATACCAAGCAGTAATATGGTTTATCTTAATCCTCCTCCTGACTCAGTTTATCTGCTGAGGCGGCACATGAACTGCTGTATAATCTGCTTTGCAGCAGTAATAATTGATGAGTCTAGGCACTATCCACTTACCACCCCAGAGAGGCCCAAACAGAAGGCAAGTGGGGAGGGAGGCAGGAAGCAGCTGCCAGGATGACTAATTGGAATCTCAAGACCTTGTCCCCTAGTGTCAATCCTTACAAGCCTCAGGAAAGCTCAGGATTGTTAGCTCTTGAGACTCACATGGTCCCCTGGCCTGACCCGTCCTAAGTGACCATGAGGTACCTTCAGAAAAATGACTCCATGTGTTAAGGTATTGACACAAAGGGCTGGAATAGAGATGTAGTTAACCTTGTAGTTAAAATGTAGTATAAAAGATGTAATTAACCTTGTATAACCCTTCATAAAACCAGACTTGACTTTTTTTTTTTCTTTCTGTCCCTTAGCTGTTTTGCTCAAGGCTGGCACTCTACCTTTGGGCCATACCTCCACTTCTGGCTTTTTGCTTGGATGTAAGAGTCTCATAGAAAAAAAAAAAAAAGATTTGTCTACCCAGACTGCTTGTGGGCTGGGAAGGTGGCTCAGTGGTAGAGCGCTTGCCTTGCATGCCTGAGGCCCTGGGTTCGATTCCTCAGCACCACATAAGCAAAAAGAAAAAAGCTGGAAGTGGTGCTGTGGCTCAAGTGGTAGAGCGCTCACCTTGAGCTGAAGAACTGAGGGACAGCGCCCAGGCCCAGAGTTCAGGCCCCATGACCGGACCAAAAAAAATAAAAAATAAAAAATAGCCTCATAGACTTTTCTGCCCAGGCTGGCTTGAAACTGAGTTCCTTAAATCTCAGCCTCCTGAGTAGCTAGGATTACAAGCATAAACCCCAGCACCAGCTTCCTTCTTGTCTTTGGTCCTACCATTCTCTAACACACCTTCTGTGCCTGCTGGACCTGTTGCCTTTGTGGCCCCCAAATTAATTGTGTGTTGGCTATTTCAGTCCTTTTGTGCCTTCATCAAGTTTTTCTTACCTGAACTACTCTCTCCCACCTTCCTTTAGCTTCTTCAAAGCTGATTATCATTGCTTAGTCAATGGCCCCAACCTGCAAGCAGGCTCTCATACCCTTTCTGAGTTCACCACCTCACACACCTGCTTAGTGCTTAGCGTGAGAGTGCATTGTCACAACTTTCCACATAATTACTTGGTATCTAAGGTTGTTTTGTGTGTGTGTTATCTTTCTATGAGAGGAAACTTAACTGAGGGCAGAGGATTCTTCTCTTTTCATATCCTCCACAGCTTCAGCCTTCTACTTACTCACTGATGAATTCAACCTAAATTTACCAAAATCCAATACTTAAGAAAAATACAGCACTCAGGAGGCTGAGCCAGGAAGATTGCAAGTTCAAGGCTGGCCTGGAAAACCATAGCAAAACTCTCTCTCTCTCTCTCATTTTGGCTGGGTTCTAATGTATTCCTAGCCTCTCAGAAGGCTAAGATCTGAGGATCAGGATTCAAAGCCAGCCCAGGCAGGAAAGTCTATGAAAATCTTTTTTTTTTTTTTTTTTTGTCAGTCACATGCCTGAACTCTGGGCCTGGGCGCTGTCCCTCAGCTCTTCAGCTCAAGGCTAGCGCTTGACCACTTGAGCTACAGCACCACTTCCGGCTTTTTCTGCTTATGTGGTGCTGAGGAATTGAACCCAGGGCTTCATGCATGCAAGGCAAGCACTCTACCACTGAGCCACCTTCCCAGCCCCGTCTATGAAAATCTTATCTTCAGTTGGCCACCAAAATGCTGGAAGTGAAGCTGTGGCTGAAGGGGTAGAGTGTTAGTCTTGAATGAAAAAAGCAAAGAATATATCCAGGCCTGGACTAGATCTAGTACTGACACCAAAAGCAAAACAAAACAAAAAACCCACAAAATATATATTGGGAAAAGGAAGGTTATGGGCATGGCCTGCTAACTGTAATGTGGACTATTTCCATATGAGTAAAACTGTAAGGTAATTGGTAAAAAAATAGAGTTGTGAACTGGAGATACATGTAGCTCAAGTAGTAGAGCAACCGCCTAGCAAGCACAAGGTCCTGAGTTCAAACTCCAGTACTACAAAATAAAAAAAGGGTTCTGTGTTAGTTGTCAAGTTATGAGAGATTTGTTTAAGCAGCCTATGACTATTGCTGGTGTGGGAAAGGTTGTTTAAATGTATGGAGGAATTATGGAATCCTTAAAACATTCCACTGTTGGGTGTAAACTCACTAAGTCTTAGTCAGAGCCTGGAAGGCAAGTGGGGTGGGGGTGGGAAATAGGGAGATTGTCAACCATTTATCACTAAGTCTTAGTCAGAGCCTAGAAGATGGACGGAACGGACGGAGGGGATAGGGGGATTGCCAACCATTTGGAGAATTTACTCAAGAGTTGAACAGAGAGGAGAAAGAAAAGCCCTTTTCTTTTTTCCTCCAAAGGTGGATTCTCTCAGAAAGAGACAGGAGGCTAACTGTTTAAATAACTGAAGGAAGGGCTGGGAAGGTGGCTCAGTGGTAGAGTGCTTGCCTTGCATGCCTGAGGCCCTGGGTTCAATTCCTCAGCACCACATAAGCAAAAAGCTGGAAGTGGAGCTGTGGCTCAAGTGGTAGCTCGCTAGCCTTGAGCTGAAGAGCTGAGGGACAGCGCCCAGGCCCAGAGTTCAGGCCCCACGACCGGACCCAAAAAAAAAATAAAATAAATAACTGAAGGAAATCATGTGAGCTTTAAGGGCTTGTTTCTCTTTGAACAGAAATCGGAAGTCCATGCAGGCTCTTTGAGCTTTCTCAGCATTTTGGTGGCTAATTGAAGATAAGATTTTTCATGAGCCGGGTGCTGGTGGCTCACGCCTGTAATCCTAGCTACTCAGAAAGCTGAGATCTGAGGATCACAGTTCAAAGCCAGCCTGGGCAGGAAAGTCTGTGAGACTCTTTTTTTTTAAATTGTGAAAATACTATACAGAGGGGTTAAAATTACATGGGCAAGGTAATGAGTGCATTTCTTATCAAGCATTGTTGTCTCCTCCATCTCATTGTTGCGATGGGTCAACCTGTATCCCTAGTTAAACGATTTGTTTTTTCCCTTCCCTTCCACAAATTATACCAACATCAAATACAGTGAAAGCAGGGGTATACTGTGGGGGAGGGACATACAAAGCAACAAAGAAATCATCTTATAAATACGTTAGAAACAATCACAAGAAAGAAAAAATGCTTGAATCCTTGGGGTTCATTTCACCTAACATCAACGTATCTGACCTCTTTTGCTTGTCTCAGACATATACTAGTTATTGCAAGTAAGGGAAACCATGGGACCTATGTTTCTTTGGGTCTGACTTACTTCACTTAATATAATTTTTTCCAAGTCTTTCCATTTCCTAACAAATGGAGCAATGTCATTCCTTCTGATGGAGGCATAGAATTCCATTGTGTATATATACCACATTTTCTTGATCAATTCAACTACTGAGGGGCATCTGGGTTGGTTCCATATCTTAGCTATGGCAAATAATGCTGCAATAAACATAGTTGTGCTGGTAGCTTTAGTACGGTCTTGTGATCATTTGGGTAAATGCCCAAAAGTGGGATTGCTGGGTCATAGGGGAGCTCTATGTGGAGTCTTTTGAGGAACCTCCATACTGCTTTCCAAAGTGGTTGAACAAGTCATCTCCAATTAACTACCAGAAAACCAGAAGTGGTGCTGTGGCTCAAATGGTAGAGTACTAGCCTTGAGCTGGAGAGCTGAGGGACAGCGCCTAGGTCCAGAGTTCAGGCAGGCCTTGAATTTACAATCCTCCTGGCTCAGTCTCCTGAGTGCTATAAAGGCCCAGCATCTGGGAGAGGGAGAAATTGACTGCACTTATCCATCGAGGCAAGTTCTGAATGCTGAGTCACACATGTCCTCTGATTCCTTGACCTCTACTTACAAGTTTATCTTATCTATACCACAGCCATGTGGGATCTTAAAGATGAGAGCCATGATCTTCCGCCCAAGTGTTTCTCTCATAGCACCTGCAATATGTAAAACGAATCTAGCAGGTCATAGATCCAATCCCCTTGCCAGACACAGAACAACCAGGCTTTTGCCAAGGCCATCCAGCTAGGAATTCTCTGGAGGACTGGTTTTAGAGTACTCTGGGCTTCTCAAGCTTAGCCTTCATGGTACCACTACTTAGCCTGGGCATTTAGAACTTCCCTCTGATTCATGGATATTTGACCATATATCCTTTAGGCTAAAAAGATGGCAAAAAAATGGGAAAAGACCAGTGAAAAGTAAGCCAAACTCCTGATGTTAAGAAAGTTAGAAGCCAGGTACTGGCGGCTCACACCTGTAATCCTAGCTACTCAGGAGGCTGAGATCTGAGAATCACAGATCAGAGCCAGCCTGGGCAGGAAAGTCTGTGAGACTCTTATCTCCAGTAAGTTAACAGAAAAATCCAGAAGTGGCTCAATTGGTAGAATGCTAGCCTTAAGCACAAGGAGGTTCAGGGACAGCACTCAGGCCCTGAGTTTAAGCCGTAGGACTAGCAAGAAAAGAAAGGAAAGAAGGAGGGATGGAAGGAAGGAAAGAAGGGTGGAAGAGAAAGAAAAAGTTAGAAGCCAGCTTTACTGTGGCTTTGCTGGTAGGTTCCCCTGGCCAAGGCTCACTGCTTTTTTTCCTGCCACCAAGGATTCCACGTGACCCCAGGCTCCCAGGCCAAGTGTAGCTACATCCATACTGTCCTGGGCCAGCAGATCCTGGTATAAGTGGACAGCTCCAGCCTGGCCCTCCCCTCTTATGCCAAGCTGAAGCTGGTGGGCAGCAGCTGCAGTAGCAACCTCGTGGCTAAGAATCTACAGATCCAAGAGCAGATGTAACAGACCCTGACTTGGAAGGGCAGAGGCATAGTAGTCAATGGCTGGCTTTGAATTATGCTTCTCAGATTTCAAAGTTACTGGCACATGGCTTTTAGAGCTCTTTTATCCACATTAGAGAAATCTCCAAGAGTCTGCGTTAATTCACCCACTGATCCTGGAAGTCACTGGAGCCACTCCAGCCTTAAGGCTGCTGCAACTGGGCAGCAGTACATGTCTCCCCAGAAAGGGAGCCCCACCCCCACTTCCGGGATGGAATGAGGATCCCAGACAAGTTCCCAGTATTTGGAAGCACAGGACCCTCCACTGTCAAAATGAGGCACTCAAGAAATTGGTCTCAGAAAATTAGACACACAAAAGATAAAGGAGAGCCAGGTACTGGAGGCTCAGACATATAATCCTAGCTACTCAGAAATCTGAGACCTGAGGGTCACTATTCAAAGCCAGCCCAAGCAGGAAAGTCTGTGAGACTCTTATTTCCAATTAAATTATTTCCAGAAAAAGCTGGAAGTGGCACTGTAGTTCAAGTGGTAAAGTGCTAACTTTGAGCAAAAGCAGCTCAGGAACAGTGCCCAGGCCCAGAGTTCAAGCCTCAAGACCAGGTTAAAAAAATTATACATACATATATGTGTGTGTGTGTGTGTATACATATCTATCTATCTATCTATCTATATATATAGATATATATAGAGATATATATATATATAGATATATGAGATCTCTTAAAGTAATTTACTTTGGCACAGAAGAGTGCATAGCCACTCTCTTCAGAGTTAAACAGGCACATGGGGCAAGACTCCTAACACAAGGATTGGTGCTGTTCTTCCTCCCCAGTAGGAGCTTGGTTCACAGGCTGATTGGCTACCAGGGGGATGATTTAAGGACCATAAAAAGCTGTGATTGGCTCCCAGGGGGTGTGATTAAGGAAGCCAAAAAGCATTCTATCAGTGAAAAAATTCTCACTCTGGGAGTCTGTTGTTTTAATCCTACTTTTTTTTCTTTGCCAGTCCTGGGCTTGAACTCAGGGCCTGGGCACTGTCCCTGAGCTTCTTTTGCTCAAGACTAGCACTCTATCACTTGAGCTACAGTGTCACTTCAGGCTTTTGGTGCCACTTGAGCCACAGTGCCACTTCTGGCTTTTCTGTGGTACTGAGAACTCGAACCAAGGGCTTCATGAATGCTAGGCAAGCACTCTACCACTAAGCTACATTCCCAGCCCTCTCCTAAGTTTTGTGAAATGAAGTTATATAGTTCTTGAGCTGGAAAATATTTGTAATCTTTTTCTTATTGCTATTGCTAGAAAAGCATTTTTTTCTGTCAAACCAAAATGTCTTCATCTTGTAAGCAGCCACCATTATACTTATATTTCCTGGAAGTATTTGCTTCTTGACTTGCAATATAACTGTCAGCTGTGTTGTTTGTAACCAGCCAACCCTGCAAATGTGTATGAGTCCTTACCAATAGGGTTAAAACAAGGCTGAGAATGTAGCTTAATGGTAGAGTGCTTGCCTAGCATGTGTGAAGCCTTGGGTTCGATTCCTCAGTACCATATAAACAGAAAAAGCCAGAAGTGGTACTGCAGCTCAAAGGGTAGAGTGCTAGCCTTGAGCAAAAGAAGCTCAGGACAGTGCCCAGGCCCTGAGTTCAAGCCCTATGACTGACAAAAATAAATTTAAAGAAAACCAAAAAAAAAAAAAAACAACACTTAGGAGAGTTTATACCTGTCAATCAAACAGCCATAAACAGAGAAAACCCACCAGGATTTAGTGAAATCCATTGTCTGAGATTGTTCATTGTATTTTCTTTTCCTTTTTTTTTTTTTTTCTGACTTGAATTCTGGGCCTTGGCACTGTCACTGAGCTCTTCAGCTCAAGGTGAACACTCTACCACTTGAGCCCCAGCGCCACTTCCAGTTTTCTGGTGGTTAATTGGAGATAAGAGGCTCACAGACTTTCCTGCCCGAGCTGGCTTTGAACTGTGATCCTCACTCAGATCTCAGCTTCCTGAGTAGCTAGGATAGTTTATCCTCACCTTCACTAAGAACATGCATTTTAACATCAGCTACTTTGCATAATCCTTCTTTTATTGAGTAAGGAAAATGAAATGTATAGGCCTACACAATATGATAGACACTAGTGAGTCACATGTGATTATTAAGCATTTAAAATGTGGTCAGTAGGTCTACTGGAAGAGGATCTTGATGAGAGCCGAGACAAGTGGGCTGCAGTTGGGTCAGGGTGGGAGAGAGGAACACAAGCACACTATGTATTATAAGGCCCCTGGCAACTGTTCAGTTCTGAGTCCTTGAGTAGAATCCCAAGAGAAAGGCTAGTTGGAGACAATGCCCCTGCACTTATGGGATCAGGGTCCACTAGAGGTTAGAGAGTAGTAGTAGCTAGGAAATGGATCCAGGACGGAACCAGGTGGGAAGAGGACAGGATCAGGAACTTACCAGGAAGGAATGGGGGAGTTGTGGAACTGGGACAGAAAGGAGTACTGGATGGTAAATGCATTGGTGGTTATCTAAGACATGAGTATGTGGGGCCAAGTTATAAAATTAGGAGAGGGCTGGGAAGGTGAACACTCAGTGGAAGAGTGGTTGCCTTGCATGCCTGAGGCCCTGGGTTTGATTCCTCAGCACCACATAAGCAAAAAGAAAAAAGCCAGAAGTGGTGTTGTGGCTCAAGTGGTAGAGCGCTAGCCTTGAGCTGAAGAGCTGAGGGACAGCGCCCAGGCCCAGAGTTCAGGTGCCACAACCGGACTCAAAATAAATAAATAAATAAAATAAAATTAGGAGAGGGACTGTATAGTGATACAGTATCTCTGTTGCCTGTCACTCACTCACCACTTGAGCTCTGGGGTCTGATCCCCCGCCCCCCCCACACACACATACACTAGTCATGAGAGTACAGCATGAGAGGGTCTAAGGAAATGACCTAAGAGTGGCCTCTCGGGATCACACAGTGATTACAATTGTGTGATGGACATCATAGTTTTGAACCATCTCCAGTACAGCTGTGCAGGCAACACAAATAGAGCTGGTTCTGCTCTGCCCCCCTAGTGGGCAGGGTGGATTAGATAAGGGGCTGCAGGAGAAGGTCCCATTGTGACTCCAGGATCTGGCCACACCCTTTTTATTTTATGTTTCTCCCTGACCAATGGGATATAAAGGCTACACTCACATTCCATGCTCCCTAGTTCCTCTGGCATTCTTTCTATTGGCTCATACAACTACCAGCAGTTAAGAGAGAGGTAGAGGTGCCACAGGGTGATTGAGAGAATCAAGGTGATTTTGGAGATCCTATAAGAAGTAGACATAGTGATTGCAAGAATAGAGGTGGTTTCAGAGAGCCTGGGAATGCCCTTCCCCCTACTTCCCTGGCCCAGCTCTTGGGATGTTGGAGCAAACAAGAAGAAAAAAATTAGTTGCAGAAAAGAAACTGCTGCAAGAATTCCTGCAGAGGAATTGTTCTAGTGGCCCACTGAAGCCAACAAAAACAAGAAAATTAAAAAGGAGGTAACCCCAAGACAAACACCACTGGAGACTGTAACTCAATCAGAGATGTGACCAAAGACCACACTGTTCCTGAACCTCCCCATGTCCTTCTCTGCCAGCGTTCTCCACTGACACTGGAATCAGTAACATGTCCAAAGTCCTCCTTCAATTTTCTAGTGAATATCCACCTTGAGATAATAACCAACAAAAGGTAATGGAGGAGTAGACAGAGCTAGAGAGAGATCTAGAGAACATGAAAGAATGAAAAAATGAAGGTTGGAGAGTGACAACATTGCAGAGGACTTGAAGGTGGAGAGCTCCTTGTGGAAGGAGAGATTCCAACAGCTCTTGGAGCAGATGAAGTCAACCGAGAGGAGAAAGAGCCAGGGGTGAGACAGGTTTTTGAGCTAGAGACCAACCTAGAGCTGCCAACCCTGCAGCCGCCTGGCGCAAGGGCATCTCAGGCTGAGCTGCAGCTGCAGGCCAAGTCCTGTCCGTTGCAGAAAGAGCTACAGATCCTGGAGGAGCAACTTTACATCCAAATGCAGGCAAACCAGAACCTTAGTCTCCAGAACCTGGAGCAGCAGGTAGAGATACAGAGACAACAAGCCCAGGACTGGCACAGGCTCCTTGAGACAACTGGAAGTGAACATAAGATGAGATGCACAATCTTGCACAACTGAAAGCTTAAAGATCAGGTGGCAAAGTGGCAGGATGCCTTCTACAGGCTGAGCGGTGCAAAGGAGGAGCTTGCCAACATCCTGCACTCAGGAAATCAGGGGGATGGTGGTGGTGGGGGAAATCTGTAGGAGAAATTGGGCCAGATAGAGGAGAAGTTAGAAGAATAGAAAGAGATTGAGGTAAAGAGCTGAGTCAAACAGCTCAGAAGCTGCAAGGGGCTGTGTGACCAATACATGGTCCAGCTGCAGGAGCTCAGAGCCACAGTGTCCAGCACATGGCCTCTAATCAGCTGCTCACTTCAGAGAAGGGAGCCTGGCACCTGATGAAGCACACCCAGCTGCTGGAACAGCTGAAGCAGAAGCAGTTGCAAAGCGAATTGGGGAACCAGATAGTAACTCAAAAGTTTCAGGACATACTGAAGTGTCTGGAAGCCACCAAACATGAGAACGAACAGCTGTGGGCCCAGCTGAGCTTCCTGGCTTTCCCTAGGGAAGGTGAAGGCATGAGCAAAGAAGAAGAAAAGGATGAGAAGGCAACTCTCCCCATGTGACTGCCCCATAGTTTGTAGACATCCCACAAACCAAGTGGGATTTTTTTTTACCTTGAAGCACTATTTGTTGCTGAGTCAAAAAAGGAAATTCTCAGCCATCAGCTACAAGAAGAGCAACAGGCCTGCTGGCCAACCTGGCAGCCCAGTGCCAGATAAAGCTGGAACACCAGGCCTTCTTCCCGAAGAGCTGGCACCAGGTTGTGTCTGGGGAGAGGCAGCAGGATACACAGGTGCCCAAGAAGCTAAAAATCTGCTTCACCCATCTTTGTGAAGGTGGACTACCAAAAGCAATCAGACGAAATCCAATATCAATGCAGCCAGCTGTTAGGACACATGACCACCATTAGAGAATCTATTGTATTCTATAAGGAACAGATGTTAGTCTTGGATGAGCTGTATCAGGAAAAGGAGGAATGTGTCAGCCTGCTGGCCCAGGGAAGAGGGAGAAGAAGCAGGAGCTGCAGGAGCTGCTGTTGTGCCTTACAGGTAAGGGCACAGAATACCAGGACAAAGATGCTGGCAGCAGCCCATACTCCTGCTACTGAGGCCACCCCAGACCTTGCAGATCATACAGACATGGAAGTTTTGGAGGGGCAGCAAGCTTTTGAAGCGGTGAAACTTGAAGACAACATGGAACTTGCCCAAGCAGAGGCTGAGGTGCCTTGCTGCCTCAAGGACGCTACAATAGAGCAGATTGTGCCACAGCAGTTCAATATCCAGCAACTGTTAGAGCTGGCAGGCTTGGGCAATGACCTCTGCTTCCCCTTGATCTACAGGAAAGACCTGGCAGCTTCCACCTGGAGAAGTGGGCTCCTGTCCTCTGAAGCATACTTTGGAGCATGGCAGCTGGGTGGCCTTCTCTCAGGCCTAATTATAATGGGGTGAGGGTTGGGAGGCCTAACTGTAGTCCAGACAGAGCAGAGGTTGCTGGGAGGTGACTCAAACACTAGGGATATCTTACAAAGAAAGTGGGAGTGATGGCATAGTTTTAAACTACTATTTTATAGTAGTGATGGTAATTTTTATGTGTGAGCAGGGGCTTGAATTTAGGGCCTGGGCACCGTCCCTGAACCCTTTTGCTCAAGGATATACTCTACCACGGTGAGCCACAACTCCAACTCTGGTTTTCTGGTGATTAATTGAAGATAAGAGTCTCATGGACTTTCCTGCCGGGGCTAGCTTTGAACCAAGACCCTCAGATCTCTCCCTCTGCAGTAGCCAGGATTATAGGCATGAGCCACCAGTGCCAGGTGTGAAAATAATTATTATTAATGATACTATATTGCCTTAAGTTCATAACATTATATTGTCTTAATGTTTATATACATTTATATTATAATATTATATGTTATATTAATCATTTCATGTTATATGTACAGTCATAGTACAGTCACTTGCTTTTTTTTTTGTCAATCGTGGGGCTTGAACTGTGGGCCTGGGCACTGTCCCTCTGCTCTTCAGCTTAAGGCTAGCACTCTACCACTTGAGCCACAGCATCACTTCTAGTCTTTTCTGTTTATGTGGTACTGAAGAATTGAACCCAAGGCTTCATGCATGCTAGGCAAGCACTCTTACTACTAGGCTACATTCCCAGTTCTGTGAGACTCTTATCTCCAATTAACCACCAAAAAGGCAGAAAGAGGGCTGTGGCTAAAGTGGTAGAGAGCTAGCCATGAATGGTAAAGCCAAGAGCACAGGGCCCTGAGTTCAAGCTCCAATACCAATTTTTTTAAAAAAGGCTAAAATGAGGGATGGGGAAGTGGCTTAGTGGTAGAGCACTTGTCCAGCATGTATGAAGTCCTGGGTTCAATCTCAACACTGAAAAGAAAAAGAAACTAATGACAATAAACATTAAAATTATGTGTATTGTTCACAATGAAAATAAACTAATGAGGGGTGTGTTCTTGGAAGCACTCGTGGTGGAATTGCTATTAGAAAATGAACAAGTCAGAGAAGAGAGATGAATGCAAGGATGAAGAATCACTTTTAGGGTGATCAACTGGGGGAGGTCTCACTGAGAAAGCAAGGCAGGGCACGAGAGTGAACCATGCAAAAATCTGGGGCAAGACTGGTTAAACACAGGGATCAGAATTATAGTTATGCATATCTTGGAAAAAGCTGTAAATTCAGGTTCTATTACCGTTTATGGTTTCAGTCATCCACAGGCATGAAGGTGAGAGGATTCTTATAACACATTCCTCATGGAGAAAAAGGACATGATCGTGGCTCGTGCCTGTAATCCTAGCTACTCAGGAGCTTGAGATCTGAATATCGTAGTTTGGAAGCCAGTCCTGGCAGTAAAGTTCATAAGGATCTTATCTCCAGTTAACCATCAAAAAGCTAAAAATGGAGCTATGGCTCAAGTGGTAGAGTTCCAGGTTTGAGCAAAAAAAGTTCAAGAAGGGGCTGGGAAGGTGGCTCAGTGGTAGAGTGCTTGCCATGCATGCAGGAGGCCCTGGGTTCAATTCCTCAGCACCACATAAGCAGAAAAAGCCAGAGTGGTGCTGTGGTTCAAGTGGTAGAGCACTTGCCTTGAGCTGAAGAACTGAGGGACAGCACCCGGGCCCAGAGTTCAGGCCCCATAACCAGCCAAAAAAAAAAAAAAAAGTTCAAGAGCAGAAAGAAAAAGAGAAAGAAAAGAAAAGAAAAAAGATAAAGAGAATAAAAAAGATAGTTTAAAAGCTGGGCACAGTGGCTCATACCTATAATCCTAGCTACTCAGGAGACTGAGATCTGAGAATCACAGTTCAAAGCCAGCCTGGGCAGAAAAGTCCCTGTGAGACTTTTTTTTTCTAGTCATAAGGTTTGAACTCTGGGCCTGTGCACTGTCCCTCAGCTCTTCAGCTCAAGGTAAATGCTCTATCACTTGAGCCACAGCACCACTTCTGTTTTTCTGGTGGTTTATTGGAGATAAGAGTCTTAGGGATTTTCCTGCCCGGGCTGACTTTGAACCATGATCCTCAGATCTCAGCCTCCTGAGTAGCTAGGATTACAGGCATGAGCCACTGGCACCTGGCTCCTGTGAGACTTTTATCTCCAATTAACCACCAGAAAGCTGGAAGTGGCTCAAAGTGGTAGAGTCCTAATCTTGAGCAAAAGGAGCTCACCAACTAACACCCTGGCTCAGAGTTCAAGCCCCAGGACTGGCTGAAAAAAAAAAAAAAGGAGCAGGGGGATAATTTGAGTTCATAAAAGAAAACTTTTGATATCAGCTGAACACTGGTAGCTCACACTTGTAATCCTAGCTACTCAGAAGGCTGAGATCTGAAGACTGATTCAAAGTTAGCCCAGGCAGGAAAGTCTATGAGACACTTATTTCTAAGTGTAATTAAACACACACACACACACATACACACACACACACACACACACACACACACACACACACACACACACACAGAGCCAGAAATAGAGCTGTGGTTCGAGTGGTAGAGCATTAGCTTTGAGCATTCATAAGCTCAGGGACAGAACTCTGGCCCAGTGAAAGCCCCAGAACCAGCCCAGAAAACAAACAAACAAGCAAACAACAAAATCCCAACCCTTTGGTATACAGTAGTTTAAAATAGTATCATATATACTTAATACTTGAATTGCATCATGGGTTTATCTTCATCTACTTAAGAAATTTCAAAATACCATTTTTAAAAATGATTTGAATTTCTGGCTGAGGAAAAGGTTAATCTTAGTTGGGTGATTATTAGTATAGATGTTTTAATGTTCTGTGTGTTTATTTTTAAATTTTAATTCTGAGTCAAAATGTTATGAGTTGAATTATGTTTCTCAATTGAAATTAAACTTCATGTATGATAAGGAAAAAAGAAAAAAAAACAGAGGGATCAGTGCAAAAGGCCTGATTCCAGATAAGGATTTGTGAGGTTTCTCTCTAGAAGTAGGGACGCTTCACTTAAGATTTTAGTACCAGGTCTTTGACTTTGATGACATAATAAGGATTTCCAGACAAGTCACAATGGGAAGGAAACTTGGCAGAGCTTTATTAAGCATGCAAGCAGGCAAACAGAAAGGTAGAGTTACACCCTAACAGAAGGTAGGTACTCAAAGGGAGACACACTGAGCACTTTGGCATCAGGGGTATATATAATAAAAAGCATGGTTTGCCTTAAGGTTATTCTAGAATAAGTGATTTTTCTTTGTTCTCACATCTGGCACATTTAATTACTCTTGGTGTTATCACTTGGGCTCAGGGTCTCTAAGACTGGCCTGCTCACTAAGCTTTGATCGTTGATGTTTGGGCCTCATGCTGATGTCACCACCACACATGCTATGCACACAACCATGCCAGGCTCCTCGGGAGTGGGATATCAGAGGGTGGCTGGGGGAGGTGGTTACCATAGATAGACAGGCAGGCAGGCAGGCAGGCAGGCAGGCAGGCAGACAGACAGGCAGGCAGGCAGACAGACAGGCAGGCAGGCAGGCAGGCAGGCAGGCAGGCAGACAGACAGACACACACACACACACACACACACACACACACACACAGATAGATAGATAGATAGATAGATAGATAGATAGATAGATAGATAGATAGATAGATAGATAGATAGATAGATAGATAGAGGCTGGGAATTCTGGAGAGAGGGGAAAGATAAAGAAACAGGCCACAAGAGATGTGCCTCCCAGAACGGAGCAGTGCCCAGGCTCTCCTCAGGCCTGAGGTAAGCCCAGGCCAGGGGAGAGGCCCAAAGAAAGGCCTGAGGAAGCTTCTGGATAGGCCTGCATCTGGGGAGACTCAGTGAAAGGCGGGATGCAGCACTACTTCCCAAGTCTAAGGCCAAGATGAGATGTCACCCATGCCTCCTGGGCATGGCTTCCTTGAGAAGCCATCTAGGACCTCTTTGAGAAGTCATCTGGGCCCTCCTTGCGTGGTTTTCTGGGACCACATCAAGAGGTCATCTGGGAATGCTTTGAAAAGTTATCTGGAGCGTCTTTGAGAAGCCATTGGGGACTTCCTCAAAAAGTCATCTAGGACATGTGAGACATATGGGTTAAGTGTCTGTGGCCAATTAGCTGTCTTATCTGTCTTTTGGTGTTGACATTTGGATTCCTTGGAGATACTGTGGATGGCCTTGGCAGGCCGGCTCCTGGGGGGATGAAGATCCCCCCAGGAGAGGCACCCACCAAAACATTTCAAGGCACCATGGTCTTTCTGCCACTCTGTCAGGTAGCTCATAGATGCCAGACATGCCATAAAAAAATCTTTTCAGAGTCAGAAATCTTCCAGAAGTAAGTCTCTGTTTGTCTTCTGTCTGCATGTTTTCTGAATTCTGGGGATCGATCCATCTGGAACAGTGAAGATAATGGGTAGTGGACATACTTGGCAACCCATCCACTACCTCCACTACCACGGTGACAGCACCATGAGGTTCTGTTCTGTAGGGCCATGATTGAGGGAGACCACTCACCATGGCATTTATAGTCTGGCTGTGGTTGGATTCTACCTGGCATCTGATCCAACCATGGTTGAAGAGGGGGACCCCTACTGGCATCTTGTCTGGTCATAGTTGTGGGGGGGTCTCTGGACAGTCCACCTGGTATCTGGTAGTGCTCACATACTATACAGTAGGGAGTTTAGCTTGCTGAGTGGGCATGGCAGGCCCACTCAGCAGACTCTGAGTCCTGGTAGGAATGAGCTAAGGCCCCAACTGAGCCTTTGGTTTTTGTCTTTTCTTGCTTTTGGAATTGGTACCAGTGTTAAATGTGGATCTGTGTTTTTGTTGCTCATTTGGATATATCTGGGGGAATAAAAGTTCCAGCTTCCAGCTGGGCCTGATCACAGGCCTACTATGTCCCCCTCCCTGTGTGTGTGGTGGCAGTCAAGAGGAGGGGCAGAGGTGGTTGCAGGCCTGGTTTGGTCTTCTGACAATCTAAAGAGACAACTGTGGGCTTGGTTCGGACATTTGGCTGATCCTAGCAATGTAAAAAGTTGTAAAGTGGCTGGGAAGGTGGCTCAGTGGTAGAATGCTTGCCTTGCATGCATGAGGCCCTGGGTTCGATTCCTCAGCACCACATAAGCAAACAGAAAAAAGCCGGAAGTGGCACTGTGGCTCAAGTGGTAGAGCGCTAGCCTTGAGCTGAAGAGCTGAGGGACAGCGCCCAGGCCCCAGAGTTCAGGCCCCATCACTGGACCCAAAAAAAAAAAAAAAAAAAAAAAAGTTGTAAAGTGCTCTTGTCTAAAATTAGATAAAAGAGTCAGGCCAGTTTAGTTTCAGGTGACCCCTACCCAGCCTTCCTCCAACTAAAGGTATTTAAAAAAAAGCCTGTGCAGTAGTTAAATTTGGTACATAATTTCCAGTTTGAAATAACATTGTTTTTAATGACATCTAATCTAACAGGCTAAAGTTATAGGTTCCTGGCAAGTAGGGTCAGCACCCCTGAGTTAACCTGAAGAAGTTACCCATCAACCTCTTTTAAGATCAAGGGACCAGAGTCAGTGTTTGGAAAATGGGGCAGGACAAGATTAAAGGAAGAGGCATGGAAAACAGTGAAAACAAGTGTGCAAGTGTGGAAGACTGCATGTGTGAAAAATGGTTACAGGCTCAAGCCTTCTGTGTCTTTCTATATCTTGTTATTTGTCATCCTGGTAAATTGTCCCAGGCCTCTGCCTAAAACTATCTTGAAAACCAGTGGGGCCTCAGCCTGCCAAGCCTATGTAATATATTCTTAACCAGTCTATGTAGAAATTTTCAGGAAACCCAGCAGGAGGTGTGAAAATCCATTGAAGCCGCTAAGAGACAGACACTACCACAACCCATCCCAGATCCAGCCCATCTCTTCCAACCTGGACATTCCGATTGGAAAAGGTTGAAGGATGGTCTGTTGTAATCTGCTGGACCTGCCTCCTCCCCCAGGGAAAGTTTTAAGATTTGGCCCAAAAGAAGGACCTAAAAACCAATGATTTGATTAGACATGAAAACCAGTGGGTAATGTGAGAACCAGGTGGGACTTCCCACCCCACACTGATGTCACCACCATGCATGCCATGCATGCCAGGCTGCTGGGGAGCGGTCAAGGGGTGGCTGGGGGACAGGGCCCCCACTATATATAGGTTGGATGTTCTAGAGAGAGGGGAGAAATAAAGATATGCTACAAGGGAAGCACCTCCTGGAGCAGAGCAGTGCCTGGGCTCTTCTCAGGCCTGAGGAGAGCCAGGGCTAGTGGAGAGGCCTGAACAAAGCCAAGAGGTTTATGTAGATCCAAGAGGCCTGCAGAGAGAGGCCAGTGCAGAACAGAGAAGCCTGCGGAGAGGTCATTATAAGTGCTTTGTGCCAGGAGAAGTCATTTTCCCAAGTATTTGCTTTCCTAGACTATGTATCTTCTTTCTTCCTCTTCCCTCTTCCTCTTCCTCCTCTTCCTCCTCCCCCTCCTCTCCTCTTCCTCCTCCCCTTTCTCCCCGTCCTCCTCTTCCTCCTCCCCCTTCCTCTTCCTCCTCCTCCTCTCTTCTTCTTCTTCTTCTTCTTCTTCTTCTTCTTCTTCTTCTTCTTCTTCTTCTTCTTCTTCTTCTTCCTCTTTCTCCTCCTCCTTCTCTTTCTTCCTCTTCTACTCCTCCTTCTTCTTCTCCTCCCTCTTCCTCTCCCTCTTCCTCTTCCTCTTCCTCTTCTTCTCCTTCTCCTCCTCCTCCTCCTCCTCCTCCTCCTCCTCCTCCTCCTCCTCCTCCTCCTTCTTCTTCTCCTTCTTTTTTCTTTTGGGGCTAGCAAGCAAGGTCAGATAGAGAAAGGTGCTCTTATTCTTTTTTCCCCCCTTATTCTAACATTGAAGCTTATCGAGTATAGCAGTTAAAGCAAAGAAGGTGCTTCTATGTTTCCAAATAACAGTGTTTATTCCTGAAGTCCTGGCTACTGTTTACCATGCCTCATTTTCCCTAATTTATCCTGCCTCATTTTCTGCTAAATTGACTTTGGTCCTTTAATCTTTTTTTTTTTTTCTGAAGCTGCAACAAATTTAGTAACAGTAAATGATAACAATATTACATTATACCCCCCAAAATACAACTAATAGAAATGAGCCCACACATGACTGAATGACTGAATACATACTTTTTTTTTTCTGTTGAGCATGGAGCTTGAACTCAGTGCCTGGGTGCAGCCCTTGAGCTTTTTCATTCAAGGCTAGTGCTGTACTACTACGAGCCACAATGCCACTTCTGGTTTTCTGGCGGTGGTTTGGAGATGAGTCTCATGGACTTTCCTGCCCAGGCTGGCTTCAAACTGTGATCCTCAAATCTCAGCCTTTTGAATAGCTAGGATACAAGTGTAAGCCACTGGCACCCAGCAAATATGCTTTTCTTACAGGACAAATCTAATAAAAATGCAGAAGGGTGGAGGGAAATAGGAATAATCATAAGGACTATACAGTGAAAATTGCTACAGATGACTCTACTGATGAATAAATCACGGGCCAAATTTTTGGGAAGAAACACAGTATTGGCATAGGCTGAAAATGCCTACCCCCAAGTATTTCTTAACTACTGAGTTAGTCTAAACATACATCCACAATTTTTTGCCAGTCCTGGGGCTTGAACTCAGTGCCTGGGCACTGTCTCTGAGCTTCTTTTACTCAACTCTAGCATTCTACTTGAGCCACAGTGCCACTTGCAGCTTTTTCTATGTAATACTGAGGAATCAAACCCAGGGCTTCATGCATACTAGGCAAGCACTCTACCATTAAGCTACATTCCCAGCCCCATCACAAATAAATTTTGGGTCCGGTCGTGGGCCTAAAGTCTGGGCCTGGGTACTGTCCCTCAGCTCTTCAGCTCAAGGCTAGCGCTCTACCATGTGAGCCACAGCATCACTTCTGGCTTTTTTTTTTCCTGCTTATGTGGTGCTGAGGAATTGAACCCAGGGCCTCATGAATGCAAGGCAAGTGCTCTACCACTGAGCCACCTTCCCAGCCCCACAAATTTTTTTACTGATGATTTCCCATGTTGGTAACATTCTTTTTTGAAAGATAATTTTATGGTTGTTGTTAGGGTATTATATAGAGGGGTTACTATTTTGTAAGTCTGATAATGAGTACATCCCTTTTTGTGGACAATGTCATCCCTTCCTTTGCTTTCCCCCAGTTTCCCACCTCCCATTCCTGCCCACAAGTTACACAGGTCATTTTACACATAGTATACACTAGGTATATGATCCCTTAATTTTAAACAAACAAACAAAAAAGCAGATGGGTGAAGACCAGTCTTCTGTATTTCTTTCTTCCTCCTCCTCCTCCTCCTCCTCCTGCTTCTGCTTCTGCTTCTTCTGCTTCTTCTTCTTCTTCCTCCTCTTTTGCCAGTCTTGAGGCTTGAACCTAGGGCCTGGGCACTGCCCCTGAGCTTCTTTTGATGAAGGCTAGCACTCGACATTTGAGCCACAACACTACTTCTGCCCTTTTCTGTTTATGTGGTACTGAGGAATTGAACCCAGAGCTTCATGCATGCTAGGAAGGCACTCTACCACTAAGCCACATTCCCAGCCCCAGTCTTCTGTATTTCCTTCAATCTGAGTAGGGGACATTGACCTACCTAACCAGGGACTTGAAGTCATGTCCTATCTTTTTGTTTTTACTGGTCTTGGGGCTTGAATTCAGGGTCTGTGCATTATCCCTGATCATTTTGCTCAAGGCTAGCACTCTATCATTTGAGCCACAGCTCCATTTCTGGCTATTGGTAGTTAATTGGAGATAAAAAGTCTCACAAACTTTCCTATCTGTGCTGACTTGGAACCGCATTTCTCAGATCTCAGCCTCCTCAGTAGCTAAGATTACAGGAGGATAATATACCACAGAAACAATAAAAGGAACAGCAACTAATATTCCCCCGCATATTATTACCACAAAAATAAACATTTTTTCCCACCAACTGTTTCAGGAGAACCATGAGGCAAGGAGCTTGTTAAAGCTAAGAGCAAAGTCAGACCCTGACAGACTGAGAAGATAATTTCTGAGTTTTGTGGAATAAAATGTCAGAGCCATTTTCATGAGAATCCATTGTTTTAATTTTGTCCTCCTTTGGTTAATTCTAGCAGCATGATGGAAACTTATTAGGAGTAGAATTGAGACAAACCATCCCCAGCCAGAGGCAAGTAATAGCCAGTGCATGGAGCATTATTTGAGTGAAGAGTAATTCAATTTGGCTTGCTTAGCTTTGTAGTGATGTCACTATCGACTCTAATCGCTAATCTTCTTTCAAGAACATGAGTACTCATCCCATTAGAACTTCATGTGATCACAGCTTCATTTCTCTGGAAACGATTCTGCTAGGACAGGAACTGAGAATTCTTTCTTCATGACCTCTGGTTGGGATTATGTTCTATGAGAACATTGAGTTTTACATTTCTCATTATACTGCCCTCATAGCTCCTGGGTTTGGAAGAGATCACTGTTGTTAACCTCTTTTATGACTTTCGCCCCCAGAGTATCAGGAATAAAGATGGATAAAAGAAATACACCCAAGGCTGTGAATGAGGCTTAATAGTAGAATGCTTGCCTAGCATGCATGAAGCCCTGGGTTCGATTCCTCAGTACCACATAAAGAGAAAAAGACAGAAGTGACGCTGTGGCTCAAGTGGTAAAGTGCTATCCTTGAGCAAAAGAAGCTCAGGTACAGTGTCCAGGCCGAGTTCAAGCCCAAGGACTGGCAAAAAACAACCAAAACACCATCCAAAGTAGAATGCTCAAATACCCTAAGATGTTTCCTTTTTCATAAAACCTATAGTCTTCTGCCAGGAGTATTACAGACAAATAAAGTCAGGGTAGCCAAGTGTAAATTATACAGTTATAAATAATGCTATGAGACAGAGTCTTTCCTTTAAGATTCTTTAATTTGCTAGAATAAAAAGATAGTAAAATAGGGGCTGGGAATGTGGCTTAGTGGTACAGTGCTTGCCTAGCATGTATGAAGCCCTGGGTTTGATTCCTCAGTAACAGAAAAAGCTGGAAGTGGTGGTATGGCTCAAGTGGTAGAGTGCTAGCCTTGAACAAAAAAGCTCAGGGATGGCATCCAGGCCCTGAGTTCAAGCCCTAAGACTGGCAAAAATAAAAATAAAGCCAAATGGGTTCTTTCCTTCTTGAAACTTTGCAAGCTTTGTGGCTAATGCCCACTGTAGGTAGGCTATAGAGCATCTCTGTCAAGATGTGACAGCCAAAAACAAGTGATGACTTTTCAGAGTGAGCTTGCTCAACCTGCCAGTCCCTACTATCTTGGCCTGGCCCACAGACAAGCTGCCCGACTGTTTGATCTGCAGCCCCAACAGCTTGTCATTTTGTGGAGGGTTCTATCTGCAGTTTAGTGGATGCTAGTTTGGGGAAATCTACTTGGAAGGTGTGTGTGTGTGTGTGTGTGTGTGTGTGTGTGTGTGTGTGTGTGTGTGTGTGTGTGTGTGTGTGTGTGTGTGTGTGTGTGTGTGTGTGTGTGTGTGTGTGTGTGTGTGTGTGTGTGTGTGTGTGTGTGTGTGTGAACAGTGGAGCTTGAACTTGGGACCTCCTCCTCTTGCTCGGCTTTTTGGATCCAGGCTGGAACTCTACCACTTGAGACACACCAGCCCGACTGTTTGATCTGCAGCCCCAACAGCTTGTCCACAGACAAGCTGCCCGACTGTTTGATCTGCAGCCCCAACAGCTTGTCATTTTGTGGAGGGTTCTATCTGCAGTTTAGTGGATGCTAGTTTGGGGAAATCTACTTGGAAGGTGTGTGTGTGTGTGTGTGTGTGTGTGTGTGTGTGTGTGTGTGTGTGTGTGTGTGTGTGTGTGTGTGTGTGTGTGTGTGTGTGTGTGTGTGTGTGTGTGTGTGTGTGTGTGTGTGTGTGTGAACAGTGGAGCTTGAACTTGGGACCTCCTCCTCTTGCTCGGCTTTTTGGATCCAGGCTGGAACTCTACCACTTGAGACACACCAGAACTTCTGACCTTTTTTTGGTTAGTTGAAGTTAAGAGTCTCACAGATGTGTCTGCCCAGGCTGATCTCAGCCTTCTGAGTAGCTAGGATTGCAGGCATGGACCAGTGCCAGACTTTAGCTCAAAATTTATTGCTGAGGGAAGTTTAATGCTATGGAAGGACTCTTCTCTGGAATTTTCTGCTAATACTGTGCCTAAGCCACTGTATTATTCAAAAGACATAGAACCAAGTAGTAGAACACTTGCTTGACAGAAGTAAGTTTCACAGTTTGATCCCCAGCACTGCAAGAAAGAGCATAGTACCATATTCAGAAAGTTTGAGCAGGACACTAGTGTCTTACACCTATAATACTAGCTACTCAGGAGGCTGAGATCTGAGGATCACAGTTCTACGTCAACTTAGGCAGAAAAGTCTGTGAGACACTTATCTCTAATTAACCACCACAAAATGGGAAATGGAGCTATAGCTCAGGTAGTAGAGCACTAGCCGTGAGCATAAAAGCTCAGGGACAGCACCCAGGCCCTGAGTCCAAGTCCCAGGACTGGCACACAAAAAAGGGAGCCCAGCACCATGGCTTATACCTATCATAGTAGGCTAAGCTGGGGGAGGATCTTGGTTCCAGGTCAGCCTAGGCAGAAAAGTCTACGAGACCTCTATCTCAACAGAAGAAACTAGGTAGGGTATTATGTGCCTGTGATCTCAGCAATGATGAGAAACCTAAACAAGATAGATTGGAGCCTAAGTGCACTCCTGAGCAAGAAGTAGAACCCTATCTCAGAAATAACCAGTGAAAAACAGGCTTCAAGAGCGGCTTAGCAATATGGTGCCAGCCTAGCAAGCATGAGGCTCTGAGATCACACCCAGTACTGAGAAAAATGAAACAAACAAAACAACCAACCAAGTTAAGAGTGCAACTCAAGTGGTAGAGTGCTTTCCTAACACGGATGAATTCCTGGGTTCAAACCTCAGTACCACAAATATAAACATTTAAATATATCAATATTCGCCTATTGGTGTTTCAGAGCTGGTCACCAGGATTCACTGTGACTCCTTTTGCTGGTCAGCAGCTTTCCTGTCACAACCTACCTGCAGACACAGATTCACTTGGCAGTGGCAGCTTCTTTAGCCCTCCAGCCCAAACCCTGGCCCAGAAGCACCTGGAAGGCCTGCCTCAGCTGCCAGTGACCTTTTATCTCAGGTCCAAATTGCTTATTTACCTTTCCTGGCTATTGGAGTCATTAAAAGAAATGTATTAGTTTGCTCTTTCAACTTCTCTATTCTCTAGAGTTTTGCTTCCTCCCTTGACAGGATAAAGAAGTTAAGCTGAGTGTTTTTGACTGATTAGTTACAGTTTTTCCTAAAGGGAAGAGGGTGTCAAAAAGGAAGGCCTGATCTAAAATAGAAAAGGAGACTATTATTTCTGTTTTTTCCTTTATATAATCATGCTGCTATCATGTCCTAAGATGTGATTTTTTTTGTATGAAAATAAACAGAGGGCTGGGAAGGTGGCTCAGTGGTAGAGTGCTTGCCTTGCATGCCAGAGGCCCTGGGTTCGATTCCTCAGCACCACATAAGCAAAAAGCAAAAAGCCAGAAGTAGTGCTGTGGCTCAAGTGGTAGAGTGCTAGCCTTGAGCTGAAGAGCTGAGGGACAGCGCCCAGGCCCAGAGTTCAGGCCCCACGACCAGACCCAAAAACATGCCTGTAATCCTAGCTACTCAGGAGGCTGAGATCTGAGGATCACAGTTCAAAGCCAGCCCGGGCAGGAAAGACTGTGAGACTCCTATCTCCAATAACCACCAGAAAACCAGAAGTGGCACTGTAGCTCAAGTGGTAGAGTGCTCGCCTTGAGCTGAAGAGCTGAGGGACAGCGCTCAGGCCCAGAGTTCAAGCCCCACGACCGACAAAAAAAAAAAAAAGAAATAAGCCCCAGTACTACAAATATAAACAAACATTTGTACATACACAATATTAGCCCATTGGTGTGGGCCCACACCAGGTGTGGAAGGCCCTGCCCTTCATGAATGTAATGATTTCTGCCTTCTAGGGGTAATACAGTTCACTTGGGCTGTCTGTGTGGAATAAATTACATATACTGGGTTAGGATAGAAGTTGCGCAGAGAGGAAAATGGTTAAATTGTAAGATGGTCAGGAAGGCTTCAAGGAGGTAGGAACTTAAAGGATGAGAATAGAAAACAGAAGGGAAGATTCTGAGTGGAGAGAAACTGGAAGTAGAGCAAGGCTGACACAGGCTGGAGGGGGCTGAAGAACTTGGTGTTAGGAGCTTGCTGGAGGAGAGAGGAGGCGTGGTGGAAGGGGTGAAGAAAGTGGATAACAATGAAAGTAAAGCCTGATCACAGAGCAGAGTCCAAACCAGAGTCCACTGCTGGCTTGGAGAGGCCTGACCCATGAAACTGTTTCTTGGGGGACATTTTTGTACACTTACGTTGAGGTGGCCAAAGGGTCAAAGCCATGGGAGGAGAGCTTTGTATGTCTTGGCTGGGTTTATTCTGGGTTTATTTCTAGGTTTTATTATATGGAATCCAATAGATTGGGGGTAGAATAGAAGAGAGATAATATGGGAGAAAGGTTTTGTAAATGGAGGTTTTTTTGTTTTTGTTTTTTGCCAGTCCTGGAGCTTGAGCTCTACCACTTGAGCCACAGTGCCACTTCCAGTTTTCGGGTGGTAAGGGTTTCACAGACTTTCCTGTCCGGGCTGGCTTTGAACCGTGACCCTCAGATCTCAGCCTCCTGAGTAGCTAGGATTACAGGTGTGAGTTACTGACACCCAGCTTTTTTTTTTTTTTTTTTTTTTTTTTTTTTTTTTTTTTTTTTTTGTCGGTCGTGGGGCTTGAACTCTGGGCCTGGGTGCTGTCCTGAGCTCTTAAGCTCCAGGCCAGCACTCTACCACTTGAGCCACAGTGTCACTTCCAGCTTTTTCTGAGTAGTTTATTGGCAATAAAGAGTTTCATGGAGCTGGGAACGTGGATTAGTGGTAGAGTGCTTGCCTAGCATGCATGAAGCCCTAGATTCAATTTCTTATCACTACATAAATAGAAAAAGCCAGAAATGATAATGTGGCTCTAGTGGTAGAGTGCTAGCCTTGAGCACAGAGAGGCTCAGGGACAGAGCTCAGGCCCTGAGTTAAAGCCCCAGGACCAGAAATAAAAGAAGGACTTTCCTGCCAGGGCTGGCTTCAAACCACTATCTTCAGATCTCAACTTCCTAAGTAGCTAGGATTACAGGCGTGAACCACCAGTGCCCAACTATAAATGGGTTTTTTGTTTTGGAGTTTGGTTTTAGTTTTTGACAGTTCTGAGGTTTGAAATTAGACCTTGTACTTGCTAGGCAGGTGCTTTGTCACTTGATCCCTTGGTTATTCTTTCTAAAATCCTTCTGATGAATTTATTCCCAGTATCTTTATTTTCATGGTTGTGTGTGTGTACTAGGGCTTGAACTCAGGGTTTTTTGCTCTTGCTTAGCTTTTTCTACTCAAGGCCTCCATGTCTAACTTTTGGCTGGTTAGTTGGAGATGAGAGTCTTATAGATTTGTTTGCCTAGGCTTGCTCATGGATGGTACTGACACTAACCCTCCCAACTCTCAGTCTCCTGATAGATACTAGGATTATGATGAACCACCTGTACCAGGCTTTTATGGGCAGTTTGGCCTTGGGTCAAGGGAAGATCTGAATTGTCACAGCCAAATTGTCCCCTCTTAACTTCAGGGGAGGCCTTGGCAGTACAAACTCGTGGGCTTTGCCCCAACTCTGACTTAAAACAGGTCTAATGGAGCCCAAAAGTGACAACAGTAAAACTGCAGCTTGGAATGAGAGGTGAATCTGGGGACCTCCTTCAGAAAATCAATTTAACATCATCTAAATCACTTGAAAATGTGTCAGTCTTATGACCCAGAAGTATCCCTAGAGGGAAAAATTCTCTTGACTGTAGACTTTACCATCCCTCTCAAAAGCATTCATAGCAGTCAGTAATAGCAAAAAAACAAAGCAAAACAAAACATAAAACAAAACAAACAAAACAAAACAAAAACTAGGTGTTCCTTTGGTAGAAGAACAGAGAAGAAAATGGCAGTGTTCACCTGGTGGGATTTTATACAGCTAGCAGAGACTAATGTCACAGCATCGTGTTGAGGTGAGGATAACAAACACAAGAATACATGCAGTGGGGGGGGGGGGGAGAGGGGGAGATGGGAAAGGATAGGAAGGGGAAACAAAGGAGGAGGCAACAATGCTTGATAAGAAATGTACTCATTATCTTACCCATGTAATTGTAACTCCTCTGTATGGTATTTTCATAATAATAATAAAAAAAGAATACATGCAGTGTGATTTATTCTACATAATGTTCAAAGTTATACAATGCAGCATATTATTATGTGATGCCTATTAATGTAGGAGAAATTAAGAAAAGTCGGAGAAGGATCAACACAAGTATAGAAGGGGGTAGGATGAGGAGGCGCATACAAGAGGGGTATTGTTCTTTAGTTTTTTTGCTCAAGGCTGGAGCTCTACCACTTGAACAACAGTTTCATTTTTGGCTTTTTTTTGTGGTTAACTGGAAATAAGAGTGAGTTTCACACACTTTCTTGCCCAGGCTGGCTTTGAACTCTGGTCCTCAGATCTCAGTCTCTTTAGTAGCTGGGATTACAGGCTTGAGTCACCAGTACCTGGCTTTATATGACCTTTTCTTTTCTTTTTTTTTTTTTTTTGGGGGGGGGGGGGGATCTGGTCGTGGGGCCTGAACTCTGGGCCTGGGCGCTGTCTCTCAGCTCTTCAGCTCAAGGCTAGCGCCCTACCATGTGAGCCACAGCGCCACTTCTGGCTTTTTTCTTTTTGTTTATGTGGTGCTGAGGAATCGAACCCAGAGCCTCATGCGTGCAAGGCAAGCGCTCTACCACTGAGCCACCTTCCCAGCCCATGACCTTTTCTTTAGCATACATTTACCATTAAATTTTGAAAAAATAGCAGAGGGGCCCTGCAAATAATGTGATTACAAAACCCTATCCTCATAATCCTGGAACTCCAAACACATCAACTATCTCTTTGTTTAATAGACCAATAAAATGAAAATGAAAAGGCCAAGGTTACAGACTAAGCAAATACAAACAGAAAAAAAATGACCTAAGAGCCACGAGTTTCTGTCTTCTGAATCACATTTGCCTTTCAGCATTTCTTCTTTTGTATATTTAGTATAAACATTTCTAGAGGATCCCATAAACCAGGAATAGCTTAGCCTGTGAGGACTGGATCATGAAGCACAATACAGGCCAGTTCCTGCCTCCCAAAGAAGATAATAAATCAACTAATAAAGACAAACAAAGACAGGTGTTGTGTAAAAAGGTACAGGATGGGAAAGGGAGATGAGGGAGAGAGATGGAGGGTGTGAGTCTACTTAAGGTTCATGGACATGTCAAAATGAAACCTCTTTGTACAACTAGTTGATGCTAGACTTAAAAAGGCAAAATTTTTTTTAAAATATCATTTTTAAACAAAACAGTTCTGGAGACCATGGCTCCTCAGGGAGGGGCACCAGAGGCAAGCCAACCTTTGGAGATGAACTTCACAGCAATGAAGATCGATGTATTGTTGGACGGTGGACTTATTATTTGTTTTGAACATTTTACAATATTCCTTACAGCATATATTAACACACTAAACCTTCACTTTGTAACAATTTAAATGGCATAAGTATTATCATTATCTCCATATTACAGAAGTTAAAGCTGACAGGCAAAGAAAGGTTGAATGACCAGGAAAAGGACACATTGCTCCTGAGTGCCCAGCCAATACTCATACTCTTCCATCCTGCTGTTCTTAAGAACTACACTCTGCTGCTCCTCATTCATTTTCTGGGAAAGTGACATTCTGGCTAAGACCTGAGATAAAAGGCTGTCTGGGAGGAGAAGGGGCAATAGGATGAGAGTTCTGGGCAGCAGATGACTGTATGCATCACCTGAAGGTTACTCAGAATGAATGTCAATATTTAGCCATGAAGAATGTGAAAGAACCTTCTAGTTGAGAACAGTCTTCCTTCACGGCTTTTCTTTCAGACTTAGTCTGAGAATTGACAGCTCTAAATGAGATGAGGTCTGTGGGAGCAGTCCTGGGAGGCAGGGAGGTTATGCTCCATGGTCATTTTCTCTGGGTGAGATGCAGGCCTTGGTGCCAGGAATCAGTGGGTTTGTTTCTAAAGGCTCATGGCAACCACTGCCAGGGCCCCTGGGAAAGTCCCCAGGCATCCAGGGCCCTGCAAGCTTGGCAGCCCCTGTGACTCCTCTTGGCCTGGGTTCCCAAATGGACCCTAAATGAATCAAAGGCAAAAACCCAAAACACGACTGAGCAAACAGCTGGCAAACTATTTTTAAAATCTAGCCTAAAGTGGTATATGTGTAAGCCCCAATGGATTTCTCTGGGGGATGGGGGGGGGGATTCTATCTTTCAAGTGGAAAAATTTCTAAGTCAAATAAGGTAATCTCTGTTTTGATTCTCAAGTCCAAGAGCAGGCCCCTGCTGGTCTACAGTAAGTGCTAATCCACTTTAAGCACAAACAAGGCTGAGCTGGGAGGGGGGGGATGGGGAGGGAAGATAAAGTCGGGGAGGGAGGTGTTGCAAGGCGATTTGAGGACCCCGGAGGGAAAAGTCAGGACTGCTGATATTTATCATGTGAATATGGTCAGTGAGTGTCTGGCTCTGTCCTACAGAGAAGAAATCAAAGATAAAAGCTATGGCTGCAGGAGCGAAGGAGAGAAAGGCTTCTGGAATCTGCCCATATGTCACCCAGCTTCTGAAAAAGAAAATAAAATTAGAGAACTCAGAAAGAGTAAAGAGAGAAATGGAGCAGGGTTCTAGAACAGAGAGGGAGGGGGAGGGCAGGCAGGGTGTGAGGCAGCCAGCCTGCCCAACCCTCTAGGGCCTGCTTGTCTGGCTCAGACTACTGCCTCCTTTTGTGATTCCACAGGCATCAGGCTTAGGCTTCAGGCGCCAAAGGATAGATAAAACATCTTGTCCCCAAGCCAGCAGCACTGTGTTCTCTGGGAGGAGGACATCATTTTTGCTGCTTCTAACAAACACCTTCCTTGCAACGCAGATTTACTTGTCTGGGTTCCCCCCCACCCCTGCCCCTGTCTAGGGCTTAAAGTTACAAATATGGACAGATACAGCTGGAGAAGGATTTCTTCTGTATTTCTCCCCCTCACAGGGCCCTTTGCAAATGTCATTGCTCCTGCCTCATACTTTTTGTCTAAAACAAAACCAAAAAGCAAGTTTTAAAGTACTGTAAAAAGGACCCTTAGCTACCTGAAAGATCAGATCTGCTGTAGCCATATCCCTTCCTACCACAACCTTCCTCTCAAAGACATCTCACCAAGTAATTGTTTTCGGTAGTTGAAAGGAGGGAGAAAGCCATGCTGTCAGATCCTGGGGTGGGGGATGAGATAGCAATAGAGAAGCCCTGGAGAAAAGGGAGAGCATCTGAAGGAAGCTTCTTATAGAAACACTTTGGAACTTTTCTACTATGAAGTGGCCCACAGAGGTGCTATAGAATATTCTGGAAAGAAGGCAGATCCATTAGAAAAGGAGGAAGTATATATTGGGGGTAAGAGATTGTCTGTAGCCATGCACTGATCACAATTTCACCAGGCAGCTCATGTTCAACTCTCATTTTTTAAAAGTCATTCTTGGGGAAAAGCACAAGAAGGGGTGACATTGTCCAAGAAATTTACTCATTACCTGATTTATGAAATAGTCACCACTCTGTACAACACCTTAATAGTAACAATAAAATTATATTTTTAAATGTTCTTCTTCAGATATTTAGCCCTGGTGGCTCTTACCTGTAATCCTAACTATTCAGGAGGCTGAGATCTGAGAATCACAGTTTAAAACCAGCCTAGGAAGAAAAATCTGTGACTCTTATCTCTAATTAATCACCAAAAATCCAAAAGTGGAGCTGTAATTCAAGTGGTTGAGCACTAGCCTTGAGTGAAAAAGTTAAGGGACAGCACTTAGGCCCTGAGTTCAAGCCTTAGTACTGGTGTGCACATACAAGCAAGCAAGCAAACATGTACGCATGTATGCATATACATACACACAGCAACCTTGCTCATATCGGATCCCTTTTGTTCTTGTTTCCATGACAAATGTATTCAGTGCCTTCCACCCAACATGATATCACACAGATTCTAGATATAACACTATGATATGACCACTTCTATAGACATTTAAAATATGGTGCCGAAGCATACACGCAATATTCCAGGTATTATCTTCTCATCCTAGAATATAAGGAAAAGTGCTCTCCTTGCTTTGCAAGGCATTATGCTAGGCATGTGTAAAATGCTGGAGATACAGAGATGAGTCAAACAAAAACAACCTGGTCCAAGATGATCTTTGTTCTTATCTCTGTACTGGATACTTTTAGTGATTTCTACATAGCTGACATTACAAGAGTTCCAAACAGGCCGGGCACTGGTGGTTCATGACTGTAATCCTAGCTACTCTTAGCTGAGATCTGATGATCACGGTTCAAAGTCAGCCCAGGCAGAAAAGTTCATGAGACACTTATCTCCAATAAACTACTTAAAAAACCAGTAGTGGTGCTGTGGCTCAAGTGGTAGAGTGCTAGCCTTGAGCTGAAGAGCTGAGGGATAGCGCTCAGGCCCAGAGTTCAAGCCCTATAACCAACCAAAAACAAAACAAAACAAAACAAAAAACAAAAAACACACAGTTCCAAACAGGAAAACACCCAAGGCTGGGAATGTGGACGGTGCCCAGGCCCTGAGTGCAAGCTCCAGGACTGGTAAGAAAAAAAAAGAAAGCACCCAAATTATCCACCATCAAATATGAATGGTTAAGTAAATTGTGGGCTATCCACATAATGGAATATTTTACAGAAATGGAAATAAACAACATAGAGCACTCAACAGTATGGATGAATCTAGTGAATGTGACTTAATTTAATCACACATTGGTAGCTCACACCTGTAAGCTATTCAGGAGGCTGAGATCTGAGGACTAGGGTTCAAAGCCAATCTGGAAAATCTGTGGGACTCTTATCTCCAATAAACTAAGAAAAAATTGGAAGTGGTACCGTGGCTCAAGTGGTAGAGCCCTAGCCTTGGGCAAAAGCAGCTCAGTGAGCAAGAGGACCTGAGTTCAAGCCCTAGTGATAGCATGAATACCCCAGGCTTAGGGTTAGAAATGGGCCAAAGAGGACTCTTGGAGGGACAATAACACTAGACATTTTGATAGAGTGAAGATTGTGTTATTAACACTATTCACCACTAAAGACCTTGTTGGGAAGAAGAAACAAAACTGCTCTGAGGTCTTCAAAACCCCAAATATCCCAATGGCATTTTTTTGTTTGTTTGTTTTTGCTGATTTTAGGGCCTGAACTCGGGGCCTGGGCATTCTCTGAGCTTTTTTGTTCAGGGCTAGTGCTCTACCACTTGAGCCATGCTTCACTTCCCATTTTCTAGCTGAGAATTAGAGATAAGATTCTCTTAGATGCCTGCCCAGTTTGGCTTCAAACTGAGATCCTCAGATCTCAGCCTCCTGAGTTGCTAAGATTACCGGTGTGAGCCACCAGCACCTGGCCCAATGGTTTTATTAATGTAGCTAAACAAGGTTGTCTTGTGTCAGGACAAGCATTATCTCCCAAATATAAGAGATCCCTCATCTCCCTCTCTATTATCTCTCCATGTTTGTTTGTTTGTTTGTTTGTCATTCCTGGGGCTTGAACTCAAGGCCTGAGCACTGCTCCTGAGCTTCTTTTTGCTCAAGGCTAGCACTCTATCACTTGTGCCATGGTGCCACTTCTGGCCCTTTCTGTTTATGTGGTACTGAGGAATCAAACCCAGGGCATGCACTCTACCATTAAACCACATTCCCAGCCCTTCTCCATGTTTGTTGTCTACTTTCCAAAGACTTTTTATTTATTTATGTATTTATGCATGCATGTATGAATTTTTGGCAGTCCTCAAGTGTGAACTAAAGACTTAATACTTTTTTTTTTTGGGGGGGGGGGTCTGGTCATGGAGCCTGAACTCTGGGCCTGGGCACTGTCCCTCAGCTCTTCAGCTCAAGGCTAGCGCTCTACCACTTGAGCCACAGCGCCACTTCTGGCTGTTTTGCTTATGTGGTGCTGAAGAATCGAACCCAGGGCCTCATGCATGCAAGGCAAGCGCTCTACCACTGAGCCACCTTCCCAGCCCCATACTTTTTTTTTTAAGACTTCATACTTATTAAGCAGGCATTCTACCATTTAAGCCTCACCTCTAGCCCCTTTTTATTCTGGTTATTTTTGAGATAAAGTCTCACTTTTTGTCCAGGATAACTAGACCACAATCTTCCCTGCTGTAGCTTAGATGATAGATAAACACTACCACACCCAGCTATTGGTTGACATGGAGGTCCTGGTATTGAGAACTTTTTGCCTGGGCTGGCTCTCAATCAGATCTTCCCAATCTCTGCTTCTCCAATACCTTAGATTATAGATGTAAGACAATAAGTTTGCTAGGTGCCACTGGCTCACACCTGTAACCGTAGCTACTCTGGAGGCTGAGATATGAAGACTGCAGTTTGAAGTCAGCCTACGCAGAAAAGTCAGTGAGATTCTTATCTCCAATTAATCAGCAAAAAGCTAGAGCCGGGCACTGGTAGCTCACGCCTGTAATACTAGCTACTCAGGAGGCTGAGATCTGAGGATCGCCGTTCAAAGCCAGCCCGGGCAGGAGAGACCGTGAGACTCCTATCTCCAATAAACCACCAGGAAACCGGAAGTGGCGCTGTAGCTCAAGTGGTAGAGCGCTCGCCTTGAGCTGAAGAGCTGAGGGACAGCGCCCAGACCCAGAGTTCAAGCCCCACGACCGACCAAAAAAAAAAAAAAAGCTAGAAGTGGAGTTGTGGCTCAAGTGGCAGAGTGCTAGCCTTGAGTGAAAAAGGGATGGTACCTAGGCCCTGAATTCAAGTCCCAGGATACACACACACACACACACACACACACACACACACACCACAATCTATGTATACCTGTCTCTCAATTCTTAAAATTTAACACAAATGAGATCATATTGTCATGCATATTGTGGGTTTTAAAAAATGTTTTAATGATTGCATACTGTCCAATATACAAATGTATTTAATAGGTCTTATGCTGAGGAATGTCTGAGTGTTTTCCAAAATTGTTATTACAATATTGTAGTGAACATATTTGCTCATGATTTGAGCATATTTTGCCAATATTTCCCTAGGGCAAATTACTAGTTAGGGAAATGCTGACTCAAGTATTCCAAATGTTGACAGACATTGTTAAATTGCCCTCTGGAAGAGGTGAACCTGTTTACACTCACAGCAGCAATGAATGAAAATACCTATTTTTTCACAAACTTTTAAGCACCAAACTTTGTTTCCAAATTGACAGATCAGAAAAAAATGAAATTTCATTTTTGCTTTACATTTGACTATAAGTGGAGACTGAGTATTTTTTCACCTGTTTATTGGCTATTTGTTATTTCTTGTAAACTGTTCTTTCTGCTTGTATGGAAATTACCATATTGAGTCTGGGTGTTTGAACCATTATCTGATTTCTCAGGGAAGTTGATAGATTTCACCTATGCCCAGGTAAGGTTTGCCTTAGCCAATCGGGGGTTTGAGCATCCCAGACAGTTCTAGGAAAGGGCCAGTTACCTATGCTTTTGTTCTGCTGGTGTTTGGCCGGCCAGCTCCCTTGAAGTACCACCACCTTCTCCTTTCTACCATCTGTGTAAAACATCCTCAAGCATCAGGAAAATTAGCCAGACACATGGCCACTTAACTGTTTGAGAAAGGACCACAGCACAAATCAATAAACTTTAACCTAGTACTTCTATTTTGACCAATTATTGTACTTTGGGAATCATTTCTAAAGGAAGAACTCCAAATATATGAAAAGGTTGTTTGCACAAACGTTCATTTACAGTGTTTAAATAGTGGGATCAGTAAATCCTCTTTTGTCCTATTATGAAATAATAAGACAAATAACTGTATAGTTATAAATACAAAAGCTGGTGAAAAAAATGATTCAAATCTGATGAAACTAGGGCTGGGGATATAGTTCAGTGGTAGAGCAGTTGATTAACATACATGAAGCCACCGGCTCAATTCCCAATAACACACACACACACACACACACACACACACACACACACACACACACACACACACACACACACACACACACACACACACACACACACTAGGACCTGGTACTGATGGCTCATGCTTCTAATTCTAGGTATTCAGAAGATTGAGATTAGAAGGCAGTCTGGTTAGATTCCTGACAAATCCATAAGACTTAATCTACAATTAACCAGCAAAAAGCCAGAAGTGGAGATGTGATTCAAGTTGTAGAGTGCCATCCTTTAGCAAAAAAGCTAAGCACGAGCTCAAGCCATAGGATTAGCACACACACATGCGCACACACACACAGAGTTATAAAACTAATATATTATTAATTTGCTGGAGTATATATAAGTACTTTTTTATGATCAAGCAATAGTTCAGGGCATTGCTTTGCTATGTTTTATTTATTTATCCTTTGGTAGATGGTAGCTTCCACTTTTTTTTTTGGGTGTTGGTCCTGGGGCTTGAACCCAGGAGCTAGCTGTCCCTGATCTCTTTTGCTCAAGACTAGCACACTACAATTTGAGCCAGAGCTCCATTTCAGGTTTTGGGGGACATAGTTTATTGGAGATAAGAGTCTTATGGACTTTCCTACCTGGGCTGGTTTCAAACAGTAGTTCTCAAATCTCAGCCTCCTAAGTAGCTGGGATTACAGGTGTGAGCCACTGACACCCTGCTCCACATTGTGTGTGTGTGGGGGGGGTGTGGGTGTGGTGCTAGGGCTTGAACTCAGAGCCTCATACTTTCACTTAGCTTTTTCTTTCATTACTGATACTCTGTCTCTTGAAAATGCCATCTGTTCCTTTTTGGTTATTTGGGAGATGGAGTCTTGCAAACTCTTCTGCCTCAGGCTGGTCTCAAAACAGGTCTCAGGAGGCTGATCTCAGGTGATCTCAGCCTCCTGAGTAGCTAGGATTATGGGCGTGAGCCACTGGTGCCTGGCCATGGAATATATCTATAAATATATAACAAGTATAATGTTTAACACAGTAAACATATATATCTCTTCAAATATTTATTTTTATAGGTGAATATAGTTTTTGCTTTTGTTTAAGAGACAGGATGTCACTATTTTGTCCAGGCTGGCATGAACTCCTGGCTCACAGAATTCATCTGTCTCAGCCTGCTTCATAGCTGGGAATATGAGTACACATGCCCAACTGAACAGTCTTTTCTTTCCTCTTTTTTTTTTTTTTCTTTTCTGCTCTTCTCCCTTCTCCTTTCCTCTTTTCTCCTTTTATCTTTTTTTTTGGAGGGTCCGGTTGTGGGGCTTGAACTCTGGGCCTGGGCGCTGTCCCTCAGCTCTTCAGCTCAAGGCTAGCGCTCTACCACTTGAGTCACAGCGCCACTTCTGGCTTTTCTCTTTTTGTTTATGTGGTGCTGAGGAATCGAACCCAGGGCCTCATGCATGCAAGGCAAGCGCTCTACCACTGAGCCACCTTCCCAGCCCCTCTCCTTTTATCTTTACTTTTACTTTTCTCTTCTTGCATTGCTGGGACTCAAACTCACAGCCTTACATAGGCTACATATAGATTGTACATATGAAAGATAACACCAGCCCATATTAAAGTGATAAAGCACATCAAAGAATGTTTGGAGGAATAGAACTAGTGATCCAGAAACAAACCCATACATGACAGTCAACTGAATTTTCAACAAGGTGCCACAACTATTCAGTGAGAGAAAATTCCTTCAACAAATAATAGTGGAACAGCTAGACAAATAATACAGGATGGTGAATTTACAAGAATCTATGAGACTCCATTTCCAGCACAACCAGCAAAAAGCAGGGTTGGAGGCAACACTCAAGTGGTGGAGCGCTAGCTGAGCAAGGAAGTCAAGTAAGTGTGAGATCTAATACTGTCAAAAAAAACCTCACGGTATATCATCAGTATGTATAATTTTTATTTTTTAATGTGTCAGCCAAAAAGCAAATGTAATAATAGTGTTTAAAAACTCAAAACACAAGGGCTGGGAAGGTGACTCAGTGGTAGAGTGCTTGCCTTGCATGCATGAGGCCCTGAGGTCGATTCCTCAGCACTACATAAGCAGAAAAAGCTGGAAGTCGCGCTGTGGCTCAAGTGGTAGAGTGCTAGCCTTGGGCTGAAGAGCTGAAGGACACTGCCCAGCCCAGAGTTCAGGCCCCATGACTGACAAAAAACAAAAACAAGAACAAAAACCACCACAAAACATGGGATAGGAATGTGGCTTGGTGATAGAGCGCTTGCCTAGCATTCATGAAGCCCTGGATTTGAATCCTCAGTACCACATAAACAGAAAAAGCTGGAAGTGGCACTATAGCTCAAGTGGTAGAGTGCTAGCTTGGGCACAGAGACGCTCAGGGACAGTGCCCAGACCCCACAACAGATAAAAAGACAATGGATACAAGGAAGTTAAAATATCCAAGTCTATATTTCTAGTTTCCTTGAACAAGAATATAAAACACATGTAAATCCCAAATAAATATATAATTTGCTGGGCGTTGGTGGCTCACACCTGTAATCCTAGCTACACAGGAGACTGAGATCTGAGGATTGTGGTTCAAAGCCACCCTGAGCAAGAAATTCCCCATGAGACGCTTACCTCCAACCATCCACTAGAAAACTAGAAGTGGCGCTGTGGCTCAAGTAGATTGTTTGCCTTGAGGTGAAGAGCTCAGGGACAGCGCCCAGGCCCAGAGTTCAAGCCTCACAACCAACAAAATAAATAAATATATAATTTTTATCGTTATTTTTATTTTTGCCAGTCCTGGGGCTTGAACTCAGGGCTTGGGCACTGTCTCTGAGCTGCTTTTGCTCAAGGATAGCACTCTACCACTTAAGCCACAATGCCACTTCCTGCTTTTTCTGTTTATGTGGTAGTAAGGATTCAAATTCAAGGTTTCATGCATGCTAGGCAAGCACTCTACCACTAAGCTATATTTCCAGCCTAATTGTTTTATTTTTTTAAAAAGAAATAACTAAACCCAGCATCAATGGCTCATGCCTGCAATCCTAGCTAATCAGGAGTCTGAGATCTGAGGATTCCAGTTCAAAGCCAGCTGGGGCAGGAAAGTTCATGAGATTCTTATCTCCAGTAAACTACTCAGAAAAGTAGGACGTAGCATTGTGGCTCAAGTCCTAGAGTGATCACCTTGAACAAAAGCTCAGGGACAGCAAGCATCCGGGCACCGAGTTCAAGTGTGTGTGTGTGTGGGGGGAATCCCATAAAAAACAACAAAAAATACTATAAGGAAGGAATATCTGTATTCATCATTTAGTTCCCAAAATAAGAAATTGCATAAGAACATATTTATTATTAAAGTTGTGATAGGTAACTTGGTTTCTTACAAAAAACTGGAGGGCTGGGGGTATAGCTCAGTGGTAGAGTACTTAACCTAGCATGTTCAAAGTCCTGTGTTCAATCCCAGGGATCACAAAACAAGATAAATCCCTCTGGGTATTATACAAATGTCTTCAGCCTTTCCCACATCCTGTGCTGCCAAGTGTGCCTTAAGAGGAATCTCAGGGTGGAAGCATGGCTGGAGGCCAAGGGGAGAGCCTGGCAGTATCATTGGTGGCAGCAGTAGACCTTGCAGGGTTAGAAGTCCATAGAGAGGGCAGAGTCTGCACATTCAGACCATGTGTGCGAGCTATTTATCAAGTGGCTTGGAAAACATAGTTCTCAAGGCTCAGAGTGTAGGCACCATGAACAAAGTGTGATTCCAAGTAGGATTTTCATACTAAAGCAATGCATTAGAGCAGTGTTGCCTCTGGAACAGAGTATCTCAGAACAGTACTGCTTAAACTGAAGATATGGCAGTACTCGAGTGTGGCTATTTGTGTGTATAATAAGTAGTTGTAGTTTGTATATCTAAAAAGCAAAACTTGGGGAGTGGGAAATGTGCCTTGTCTATGATGAGCACTTGTCTCTGATGCACAAGGACATAAGTTCAGTCTTAGACACTGCAAAAATAAAATTAAAACCCAGTGAAAACAAGATGATTTCAGAAGAATTAATAAAGAGAAGCATGGAACTGTCTGTCCCACAGAAGTTTCTGTAGTGGTGCTGACTCTTCAGAAGCGGGTCATTTGGTACTGGAGAGTTTCCCTATGGGAACTATGCCATAGAAAGTGCTGATCCTAGACAGGCTCTGGTGGCTCAAGCCTATAATCCTAGCTACTCAAGAAGTTGAGATCTGAAAATTGTGGTTTGAAGCCTAAAAATGAGAAGATTTATATAATCCTTATTTCTGATCCTAGTAGAATTAGCTTTCATCTTAAGTCATTTGAACCCAAACTTTGGCTCTAAAGAAGATCTGGTCTAGATTTGTTTCTTCTTGATTTATCTGCACAGAAAAGGTTCTCTTAAGGTTCATAGCAAGAGCTTCCTTCTCAGCCTTTCCACACCTTCCTCTCTATTGCTCTTTGATACCCCTCTTCCTCTTTTCTCCAGTCAAATCAACAGTTTCTTGCATTTTTTGCATTGTTAAATGCCCTTTCCTTCCTTCCTTCCTTCCTTCCTTCCTTCCTTCCTTCCTTCCTTTCTTTCTTTCTTTCTTTCTTTCTTTCTTTCTTTCTTTCTTTCTTTCTTTCTTTCTTTCTTTCTTTCTTTCTTTCTGTCTGTCTGTCTGTCTTCTTGATGGCTTTCTCTGACTGGTGAAGACTTGTGGAGTTTTGCTATCTTGAGTCATAACTACCTGTTTATTCAATCTCAACTTCACCTTTTTTTTTCTGGTCCTCGTGCTTGAACTCAGGGCCTGCACACTGTCCCTGAGCCTGTTTGTGTTCAAGGCTAGCACTCTACCACTTGAGCCACACATAGTACCACTCCTGGATATTTCTTTTTTTTTTTTTTGGTCCAGTCATGGGGCTTGAACTCTGGGCCTGGGTGCTGTCCCTCAGCTCTTCAGCTCAAGGCTAGCGCTCTGCCACTTGAGCCACAGTGCCACTTCCGGCTTTTTTCTTTTTTGCTTATGTGGTACTGAGGAATCGAACCCAGGGCCTCAGGCATGCAAGGCAAGCGCTCTACCACTGAGCCACCTTCCCAGCCCACTTCTGGATATTTCTGAGTTGTTTTTTTTTGTTTGTTTGTTTTTTGTGGGTTTTTTTTTTTTTTTTGGTCGGTAGTGGGGCTTGAACTCTAGGCTTGGGTGCTGTCCCTGTGCTCTTCAACTAAAGGCGAGTGTTCTATCACTTGAGCCACAGTGCCCCTTCTGGTTTTCTAGTGGTTTACTGAAGATAAGAGTCTCACTGACTTTCCTGCCCGAGCTGGCTTTGAACCGTGATCCTCAGATCTCAGCTTCTTGAATAGCTAGGATTACAGGCATGAACCACCAGTGCCTGGCCTGAGCTGTTTATTGGATATGAGAGTCTCATAGACTTTCCTGCCCAGGTTGGCTTTGAACTGCAATCCTCAGATCTCAGTCTTCTGAGTAGCTAGGATTAAGAGCATGAGCCAGCAGCACCCAACTAATTTTACCACTTTAATGGCACCACTGCTACATTAATGCTACCTGGGTTGAGAAATCTGGAGCATTTAGACAGTGATTAGATTATTCCTATGTGTGTTAGAACATTGTACATTTAACAAATCTCACTAATGCTAACTATGAAATAAACTATGAAATAATTTATCTTCAGGGCAGTTATCTATGAAATCAGCAATATAATGCCACTCAGGAGGGCTCTGAGCTTCCATTAGTGAAGAGTTCCCCAATTAATTATGCTTGTGACTTAAACAAAAGGATCTCTTTTCATTGACCACACATAATCATCAAGGTCTGTAATTTCCCTACTTCCTTCTGCTATCCCTTATATTCACTTGCCTTTTTTATGTCATTTATTAAAGTCAGGACCTTGAGCTCTTGCTTGGCTTTCTCTGCTCAAGGCTGGTGCTCTACCAATTGGAATGTACTTTTCGCTTCCTGCTTTTTTCTGGTTAATTGGAGATAAGAGTCACAGCCTAGACCTGGTAGCTCAGGCCTATAATCCTAGCTACTCAGGAAATTGAGATCTGAGGATCATGTTTGAAGCAAGCTGGGGCAGGAAAATCCATGAGACTTTTTTTTTTCCTTGTTGGTTGTGAACTCAGGGCCTGGGAGCTGTCCATAAGCCTTTTTGTGCTCAAAGCTAGAACCACTTTGAGCCACAGCACCACTTTGGGTTTTTGAGTCATTTGTTGGAGACAAGAGTCTCATGGGGACTTTTCTGTCTGGGACTGCCTTCGAACTGTGATCCTCAGATCTCAACTGCCTGAGTAGCTAGGATTAAGGGCCAGAGCCACCAGTGCCCAGCCCACGAGACTCGTATCTCCATTAACCACCAGAAAACCAAAAGTGGCACTGTGGCTCAAAGTGGTAAAGCACTAGCCTTGAGCAGAAAAAATTCAGGGACAGAGCCCATGCTCTGAGTTCAAACCTCACTATAGACCAAAAACAAAAAAAGAAGTCTCAGTCTGGCTTTGAACTTTGATCCTCAGATCTTGGCTTCCTAAGTATTTAGGAATACAGTTGTGAACCACTAACGCCTGGCTCACATGCCTTTTTGTCTCCTTTCCTTCTTCCCTGTCTTCTCTTTCCCTCTCAAGCATTCTTTTGTGTACTTGTATCCATTCCGTGTGTTTGTGTGTGTGTGTTCCCATCCTAGGGCTGAACTCAGGGACCTGGGTGCTGCCCCTGAGCTTTTTTGCTCAAAGCTAACATTCTACCACTTGAGCCACTGCTCCACTTCAGGCTTTTCTGGTCCTTAATCGGAGTCTCAAGAACTTTCCTGTCTGGGCTGGATTCAAACCCTGATCCTCAGATCTCAGCCTCCTGAGTACTGAGGGCTACAGGAATAAGTTACCAGTGTTGGGCTTTGTGTCAGTTTGTTTTTACTGGTGTGCTTTTTTATTTTTTTTTCTTTTAGACAGGGTCTCACTGTGCAGCCCAGGCTGGCCTTGAATTCCTGTTTCAGCTTTGAAACCACTGGAAAAACAAGCTTTAGACATCACTGGCTCCCGCTGTTTTGATGCAAATCAATTGCTCAAATTGAATTGTAACTAACACTAGAAGAAATTCAAAATGCAGACAAAAGGTGTATTGTACAGGGTAAGGTTGAAGCAACAGTTGCAAAATTAAACTCAGGTCTTTAAGAGGTCTTTAAGAGTATATAGCTATTTTAGTTTTTACACTAGTATCAGTGGAAGCCAATGACAGGTGATAACAAAGGTATCTAAATTTTTAGTTTTTTATTTCCAGCACTAGAATTTGAACTCACTCTATCACTTGAATTATATGCCTCTAGTCCAGGTTTTTGCTGGTTATTTTGGAGATGAGTCTCATAGACTTTTCTACTCAAGCTGGCTTTGAACCTCAATCTTCCAGATCTCAAGTCTCTCTAGGATTAGTCATGAGCCACAAGGACTTGGGTGATTAAAAATATGTGTGTACTTCTTCCTTTTCAGCCATGCTTCTCCACCATGTATGGTGGGGGCAACAGTTCAATAAATAAACTTCTTTTCCTGCCTGAAAAAAAAAATATGTGTGTGTGTGTGTGTGTGTGCTACATATTGTGTTTAAAGAATTTACTTGTAGCCAGGCGCCAGTGGCTCATGCCTGCAATCCTAGCTACTCAGGAGGCTGAGATCTGAGGATCCAGATCAAAGCCAGGCCAGGCAGGAAAGTCCATGAGACTCAAATCCAATACTACTCAGATAGAGCCTCAAATGGTACTGTGGCTCAAGAGGTAGAGTGCTAGCCTTAAGCACAGAGACGTTCAGGGACAAAGCTCAGGCCCTGAGTTCAAGCACCAGAACTGGCAAAAAAAAAAAAAAAATTACTTGTATGATTTTATTTACCTCTTGAAACAATCCTGTGAGGATACTATTATTTTCCCAGTTTTACAAGCTGAGGACACTGAGGTATAGAGGTGGTTGTCAAGAGGCATGATTTCAAATTCCCTACTTTAACCACTGGATTACGTAAGAAAGAGAAGTAGGTAAGCAAGTATGTACAGCTAATTCTAATCTGCTTGGCAGGAAGAACCCATCGTAGAGCTGGTAGCAAAGGGGTATATCAGGATTTAATGACCTAATCATTGAATTTAACTAATCCCTTCCTTTTGACTTCCCATTAATAAAACAACCTTCTAATTATACTCTGGCTTCCTCTATAGATTTTTCTTCTGGGAGATAATGCACTGACCAGCCCACACATGCATTGTGCTCCAGGTGACAGTTTTATTACCCATTCAAGTTAGTAAATTAGCACTCTCTACTTTTAATAAGAGGTCATAGATTTAAAAAATTAAGTCATGTATTTGAAGGGTTGGTTTGAAAAGCAAAAACTGAGAAATTAACAATTACGTCTCTTTTAACCTTTTCTGATGGCCTGTTTGAGTGCCCCTGGTTGTGGTGGTTTAAATCTGGGGAGGACCCTTTTCCTACCTTGTCTGTGGGAGCCCCTACCACTGCCCGAGGGCTCCCTTTTGTTTCCCTGTAAGCCTTCCTCAACCTCGCACCTGGTCCTTCAAGAATTTCCCCAATACACCGAATGACACACTTGGAGGGCTTGTCACCGGACAGGCTGCCTCTTCGGCATAAAGGGGCATCCATGGTAAGGAGGTGCAGGCCGTTCCTTAGTAATCACACCTGAAACCCGGTGTTCCTGTCATGGGCTGGCGCTCTTGGGGGTCACCAGCTCCCAGGGACACCTGCCTCCTGGTGACTCCCTAATTCTAGGCAGCTCACGTTTGATTCTCCCCCCTACAATTCCGCTCATGGGAATTTCACAGAGTAAAGTGTCATCAGGACACGTCCCCAAGACACAGAAGCGAGGCACAGGGCGAGGATCTCCCCCATGAAGCAGCATCCCGAACGGGGACTCGAGCCGCACAGGCTGGGGCGCGGCCTTCTTCGGGGACGGAGGAGGCCGGCCACAGCGCGGGCCCGCGCCTCGGGGTCCTTCTGGAAGACACTGCGGGGCCGAGGCGAGGACGAGCAGCCCGTCTGATTGGTTCGCTCCCCAGCCATTTTCGCCAGCCGGGCCGCAGTGAACGGGGCGGCACTGGATCAGGCTGGGCGAAGCAGCCCGCCGGGGCCAGCCAACATGGCCACTCTCACATGGCGGAGAGCCACCGCCTCCCCGCACTCAAGGACTCTTGAAAGCTGGGGCGAGGGGGGTCGTGGCGGAAAGACACCCCCCCCCCCCCGGCGGATCCGGGGCACAAAACCCCCGCCAGCCCCGCCGCTACCACTGGGGGTGAGGGGGGGCGACCTCGCCCACAGAGATCCCGGCCAACGGTCGGGAAGGGAGGTACCATGTCACGAAGCAGGGGAGCCGTACCCCGAAAGCCGAGTCCTCCCTTTCCTTCCACATCCACCGGCGGAGGACACAGAAATCCAATATACGACCATATCCGTTCCCCTTTTATGAAAATTACCTAAGAAGCTAACTCCTGGCCGGAAGGACAGGTGTCTCCGCTCCCTCTTCCGGGCTGCAGATTGGTTCAGCCCTGGCTCAGCTCGGCGCACTACTCTCTCCCTCCCTCTCCTCCCCCCCCCGCCCTCCCCCTCCTTCGCGAGCCTCCGAGCCCGCGCCGGTGGCGCATTGGCGCGCGGCGCCGAGGGGCGGGGCCCGAGCCGGGCGCGCGCAGGCGCTGCTCTATAAATACTGGGCCGCACCGCCCGCCGCTTCGTTCGCTCGGCGCCGTCTGCCCGCTGGGAGAGGAACCTCGCCTTTTGCCTTGCGCATTTCGCAGTCGTTGCCTGGCCGCTGCTTTTTCCTCCCCGACACCGCTTGACCGCCACTTGATCTTTCACCGCCAGCCAACATGAACGGGCAGCTCAACGGCTTCCACGAGGCGTTCATCGAGGAGGGCACGTTCCTCTTCACCTCCGAGTCTGTGGGGGAAGGCCACCCAGGTGAGGCGATGGAGGGTCTGGAGCGCGGTGAGGGGCCGGGGCGGCGGGCGGCGGCGGCGGCGGCGGGGACTCGGCCGGCTGGGGCGCGCTGGTGGCCCAGCCCGCGCCTCTCCGGGCAGTGGGCAAGGGCAGCGGCCGCGCGCCTTTCTCGTGGAGCCAGCCGGTGCCGAGCGCGTGGCCGCCGCTCCCCTCCCCCTTCCCCTCGGCCTCCCATCCGGCCGCGCGCTCCCGGAATGAGGAAGATTCCAGAAAACGAGAAGGGCGGGAGCCCGCGAGAGCCCCTGCCCTGCCCAGGGAGGAGACTATTTCCTTTTCTGAGTCTTGTAGTCCGGAGCCGTTCCAGTGGGCGACCCGCCCCGCGTGCTCGTGTCCGCCTTCGGGAGCGCGCGCCCCGCATTGCAGCTCGACCACGTGTTCGCCGCATGTGGCTGGCATCTGGGCGAGGGGGAGCCGTGGGCCTCCGCTGCCCGAGCTCCGGGTTTGAGCGACTGGGGACTCGTGCCCCGCAGTGTCCTCAGATCTTTATTGTCAGTGGCTCCGGGCACCCTCACACGGACATAGCCTTGCTTTGAGCGAACATGGCCTTGCCTTCAAGGTGACAGCTCCTCACTAAATATAGTACTGTGTGTTGGGGAAGGCAGGCCTTATATGGAGTTATGTGAAAAGGATGGGAAGCGCGAATTAAAGAGTAAGCTCCCATTGCACGAGGTTTCCATTTAAAGTCTCGATCTTAACCACCCTTACAGGAGGTTTTACTTCCCAGGGCTTTGTCCATTGAACCGCCATTATGGAGTTCAATTTACACGCACTGAAGCCATTCCCAGAAACTTTCAATCCCGGCTTGATCCCACCACTCAATAATATTTAGCTACTGCCCTTAGGTTCCCACAATTAACTAATCTTCATGATTTCAGGGTCTGCTTCTCTCTAGTTAGTGGGCTTTGCCTATAAGGAAATCTCACAAGCAACCTACTTGAAGGTCAGGTGTTTTTGTGGGCTTTTTTTTTTTTTTAAATGTGTGTGGTTGTAAGGCTTACCTCTCACCAGATGTTTGATCTGCCCTTCATTAATGTGATCATTTAAGCTCACAGGCTTTTGTGGCAGTTCTCAGATTTAAGTCTGATCTTCTGGCTTGACTGCAACGCACATTTTGTTGGATTCGGCTTTGGATGGCTGTAAAATTTTGGGGAGGGTATTTGTTCTTTCCTAATATTGGGTGACATGTATTGAAATTAAGAGCTTCAAGAACACATCGGTGAATTTTCCAGGCTGTTTAAGCAAGCTCCTATTCCTGAACAAGCAATAAAACCAAGTGATTACTATTTTTTTTGTTCATAAAAGTCCTAATTCTTTCAAAGTTTTTATCTTTAATTGACTTCTCTTGTTGCCTTATGTGGCATTTGACAAGATTAAGGACACTGATTTACATATGGCCCCAGTTCTTCCAAATCACAAGTTGCATTGGGGTTTGCTCAGTACATTTGTGGGGTGGAGTTACTGTCTCATGTAGAGGACATATATTATTGATTACAAAATTAGCAAAAATGTTTCTCCCTTTTTTTCTTCTTTTTTTTTTTTTGCCAGACATTGGGCCTGAGCTCAGGGCTGGGACACTGTCCTTGACCTTCTTTTGCTCAAAGCTAGCCACAGCACCACTTCTGGCCTTTTCTGTTTATGTGGTACTGAGGAATCGAACCCAGAGCTTCATGCATGCTAAGCAAGCACTCTACCACTAAGCCACATTCCTAGCCCTCCCATTTTTTTCCTGCTTATGTGGTGCTGAGGAATCGAACCCAGGCCTCATGCATGTAAGGCAAGCGCTGTACCACTGAGCCACTTGCTCAGTCCCTTTTTTTCTTTTTCTACAATAGCCCACTAATAAAATACTTGTTGAAACTTCAAAAAATATATTTTGAAATGATGGATAAAGAAAGACCTGGGCATTGTGCCTGAGCTCTTCAGCTCAATGTGAGCATTCTACCACTTGAGCCACAGGGCCACTTATGGTTTTCTCGTGGTTAATTGGAGATAAGAGTCTCACAGACTTTCCTGCCCTGGCTGGCTTTGAACCTTGATCCTCAGATCTCAGACTTCTAAGTAGCTAGGATATCAGGCATGAGTCACCATTCTGAGTTTATGTGGCTGGACTGCTAGAGGTAGAACTGAATTTTTTTTTTTTTTTTGCCAGTCCTGGCCCTTGTGCTCAAGGCTAGCATTCTACCGCTTGAGCCACAGCACTTCTTCCGACCTTTTCTGTTTATGTGGTGCTGAGGAATTGAACCCAGGGCTTCATGCATGCTAGGCAAGCACTCACCACTAAACCACACTCCCAGTCCAGAACTGAATTCTAAGTAATGTATACTGCTATATCCAATATTCTGGCAAACAGCTTCTGTTTAAAGCAGTGCTTTAATGAGCAGTTTAAATCTCCATGTTTTATGCTACTGAGTTGTTTAACTTCAAGTTGGTAAAGTTTGTTATAATCACAATAAGGTTAAAAACTTGAAGTAAGAGTTAATATAAGGAAAAGAACATAACAAGGTTCAGGTAAATAATGAGTTAATGAAATTAAGTCGATTTTTTTCCTACCCAGATAAGATTTGTGACCAGATCAGTGATGCTGTCCTGGATGCCCACCTTCAGCAGGATCCTGATGCCAAAGTGGCTTGTGGTAGGTTCAGGACATTGCTTAACTGGTAGAAAGGTTATATATTGAAAGGGTTTTGTTTTGTTTTTTTGCTATGAAAATAGCATTTGAATCTGAACCTCTCTTTTATTAGAAACTGTTGCTAAAACTGGAATGATTCTTCTTGCTGGGGAAATTACATCCAGAGCTGCTATTGACTACCAGAAAGTTGTTCGTGAAGCCATTAAACACATTGGATATGATGATTCTTCCAAAGGTGTGTTTTAAATCCTCCTCCCAGGCTCTTTATTTTTGCACATACAAATACAGCTGAAAACTGATCTACTGATCCTTAACTCCACTTCTGAAGGTTTACTGTGCTTTACCTAGCCATTTTCTAAAATGTCTGACATTCTTTCCTAATGTCAAAATGTTTTTTTTTTTAACTAAAAGGAAGCACTTTAACATTTTTCTTCAATATATTCAAATTTCTAACATTCCTTTTTTGGGGGGGAACGGGTCCATGAACTTTTGTGTCTAGTACTCTACCACTTGAGCCACAGCTCCACTTCTGGCTTTTTGTCATTAAGTAGAGATGTTTCTTATACACCTAGTTTCCATCTCTTGATCCTCAGATCTCAGGCTCCTGGGTAGCTAGGACTGATTACAGGTGTGAGCCATTGATGCCCACCTCTAGCATTCATATTAGTAAAATAAAAAAATTTTTTTTTTTGGTCCAGTCGTGGGGCTGGACTCTGGGCCTAAGCGCTGTCCCTCAGCTCTTCAGCTCAGGGCAAGCTCTCTACCACTGAGCCACCTTCCCAACCCCAGTAAAATAAATATTTGAGTACAAGCACTGTTTGATAGTGAAAAGCTATTTAGGTGCTTAGGTGGGTAGCATATACAGTATGGGTATATTGGACAAAGGGTCTCATGTCCTGGGTGGGGCAAGATTTCATACTATTAGAACAGTTGGCAATTTAAACCTTTGAAACTATATATCTATATCTATATCTATATATATATATATATACACACACACACACACACACACCTAAAATTTTCAAATCAGTATTCAGGGCAAGTGAAAAGATGGAAAGTGGAATCATGAATGGGCTTGGCTACTGTTATATTGTGAATTTTTTGGGTCTTTTTGTATTTCCTGAGACTTACTGTGTTTTGTTTATAGGGTTTGACTACAAGACTTGTAATGTGCTGGTTGCCTTGGAACAACAATCACCAGATATTGCTCAAGGTGTTCATCTTGACCGAAATGAGGAAGACATTGGTGCAGGAGACCAGGTATTGTAAGAAGCTGTTTGAATCTCTCTCCTCTAATACCAAATTCTGAAATTTGGGATCGATCACATGAATAATTTTCCCTTTTTTTAGGGACTGATGTTTGGTTATGCCACTGATGAAACTGAGGAGTGTATGCCTTTAACTATTGTCTTAGCACACAAGCTAAATGCCAAACTGGCTGAACTACGCCGCAATGGCACTTTGCCGTGGTTACGCCCAGATTCTAAAACTCAAGTAAGTAAAGATTGGTGAAGGTATAGTGTCTCACATTACACTGGCACAGAAAATCCATAAAGTTTTTTTAATTATGGTTGATATCTTGACTTAGGATAGAAAACTAAACTACTGTTTGGTGGATTACGTTCTGATGATTTATGTTGCTTTCAAGGTGACTGTGCAGTATATGCAAGATCGAGGTGCTGTGCTTCCCATCAGAGTCCACACAATTGTTATATCCGTTCAACATGATGAGGAAGTTTGTCTTGATGAAATGAGGGATGCCCTAAAGGAGAAAGTGATCAAAGCTGTTGTACCTGCAAAATATCTTGATGAGGATACAATCTATCACCTGCAGCCAAGTGGAAGATTTGTTATTGGTGGACCTCAGGTAATACCAAATTCAGTGTTCTTTGTTTTGGGTCATTGGTTACTTGGAAAATTTTGACTGTCACCTTTTTTTTTTTTTAACTAGGCTTTCTAATGTCAGCATGTGAATCTTCCATGACACAGAATAGGCAAACTAACTTAGAGCTGTTTATTGTGGGAAGGATTAAGCCTGGAGTGATTTAAATCCTGTAATTTCAGGGTGATGCTGGTTTGACTGGCCGGAAAATTATTGTGGACACTTACGGCGGTTGGGGAGCTCATGGAGGAGGTGCCTTTTCAGGAAAGGATTATACCAAGGTGGACCGTTCAGCTGCTTATGCTGCTCGTTGGGTGGCAAAATCTCTTGTTAAAGGAGGTCTGTGCAGAAGGGTTCTTGTTCAGGTATATATACTCTTCATTGTAACTGAAATAAAGTCATGTGTGTGGGAGGAGGGTATTTTCAATAATGTACATAGCTACATTTGTATCAATGTGTTACCTAAGAATGTTTTTCAGTTACTGACTTAAAATATTTGGGTCCTTTTAGGTCTCTTACGCTATTGGAGTATCTCATCCATTGTCTATCTCCATTTTCCATTATGGTACCTCTCAGAAGAGTGAGAGAGAACTATTAGAGATTGTGAAGAAGAATTTTGATCTTCGCCCTGGGGTCATTGTCAGGTAAAGATGGTAAAGCCTATTGCTAGTGAGAAGTAGAGAGTATGTGTATACATATTAAAATCCAAGGAGGTAAAGGTAGACTCCTCAAATGGGGAAGTACTTCCTAGAAGATGCTGTTTTAAATTGTTTTCAGAGGAGAGTTAGATGAGAAATACAAAATTGTATTGCTCTGTACCTTAAACTACCCTAGAAAGTTTACTATATTCGATATTGGGCTTTGTGAACAACACTTTTAGGTTTTCACATTAAGAAATTAACAGATAAGTGATTCGAATGTTCAAGGTTGTTACAAAGAAAATAACCATAGTCGGCAATGTGACCTTGGTAAGTATTCCATGAACTCAAAGTAATGACAAGTTTTCATATTTGTTAAGCCAGGGCCGGAAAACAAGAACTATAGTTACTAATAAGGACTGTGCAAGGAGTCTGGACACCAGGGAAGTAACATACTTTTGCCATGAACTTTTTTCCTAGCATACCTCAGAGAGAACTGAACTCATTTGCCAGAGTTCTTGAAAATTGAGTCTTGCTGTTTGTTTTGCTTCATTTTAATTAAATGCTTCATATTAAGTTACGGACTTATATATTCCAGGGATCTGGATCTGAAGAAGCCAATTTATCAGAGGACTGCAGCCTATGGCCACTTTGGTAGGGACAGCTTCCCATGGGAAGTGCCCAAAAAACTTAAATATTGAAAGTGTTAGCCTTTTTTCCCCAGACTTGTTGGCGTAGGTTACAGAGAAGCCTTCAAGCTCTGAGGGAAAGGGCCTTTATTCCTAAATTTTCCTGTCCTCTTTCAGCTCCTGATCAGTTGCAGTCACTCTAGTTAATGACATGAATTTTAGCTTTTGTGGGGGACTGTAAGTTGAGCTTGCTTATTCTGTCCCTAGGTGTTTTGTTCACCATTATAATGAATTTAGTGAGCATAGGTGAACCATGTAACTGCCTAGAAACAAACACCACTTGTAGTAAATAATGCTTCGAAATTTGTGCCCTATCACCCAGTTGCCCAACCCTCCAAAGTCTATTGCATTTACTTTCCCACCAAACACTGAAAATGTCCTTGTGATGTGCACGTAAAGTACTTGTAGTTCCATTATAGCCTGTCTGGCAATGCCATAGCCCTGTCAGCATGAATTTGTAATGTCTTGAGCTCTTATGAATGTGAAGCCCTTCCCCTTATCCTCCCTGTAATCTGATCCATTTCTAATTATGTAGCTCTTTGTCAGGGAGTGTTCCCTATCCAGTCAATCTTGCATGTAACGCAGGTTCCAGTTGGAGCTCTAGCCTGACCAAAAAAAAAAAAAGGCAGTTACCATCTCCCTGGTGCTTATGCTCTTAATTGCCACCTCTTTAACAGCACCAAATCAAAATCTCTCCACGTTTAGCTGTCTTTTGGAGGACGTACGTAATAAGGTTTTTATTTAGTAAACCAACCCTATGCATGGTTTCAGCACTAGCCAAACCTTACCAACTCCTAGTCTAGAAAAACAGGCACTTGGCACCCTTGTGATGTCATACAGAGAAGTCACAGGGCAGTACCTGAGGGTCTGTAGGTTGCACACTTTGGTACCAGATAACTTTTTTTTTCTTTATAAGAAAGACTGAGTACTCCACACTGCACAATAACTCCTCCCAGGGTTTTTAACTTTGTTTTATTTTCAAAACCAGGTCCAATGAGCTTTCTGAACAGCTGGTGTAGCTACAGAGAAACCAGCTTCCTTCAGAGAGCAGTGCTTTTGGCGGGGAGGAGGAAATCCCTTCATACTTGAACATTTTCTAATGCTTATTTATTGTATTCTGTGGTATGGCGTAAGTACAGAGAAGCCATCACCTCAGATGGCAGCTTTTTAAAAAAAAATTTTTTTTTCCTCAACACCATGATTCCTTTAACAACATGTGTCCAGCATTCCCAGGTAGGCCAAGGTGTCCTACAGAAAAACCTTGGGTTAGACCTACAGGGGGTCTGGCTGGTGGTGTTAACAGAAGGGAGGGCAGAGCTGGTGCAGTTGGCCATGGAGAAAGCTGACTTGGCTGGTGTGGTACAGAGAAGCCAGCTTGTTTACATGCTTATTCCATGACTGCTTGCCCTAAGCAGAAAGTGCCTTTCAGGATCTATTTTTGGAGGTTTATTACGTATGTCTGGTTCTCAATTCCAACAGTTTAATGAAGATCTAAATAAAAATGCTAGGTTCTACCCTAACTGTGTTCATTATTTTTTTAAGTGCTGTGGTTGTATGACTTTGAATATTATAATCAGTAATTTCAGAAAAATTTTCTCAATCCTCTTATCTCCTTATGGGTTTGCATTATAGACTTAATAAGGCTACCCCTACATGAAGAATAGTCTTTTTTTTTTTCTTTTTTTGTTGGTCATAGGATTTGAACTCCAGGCCTGGGCACTGTCCCTCAGCTCAATGCAAGCACTCTACCACTTGAGCTACAGCGCCACTTCCAGTTTTCTGGTGGCTTTATTGGAAATAAGAGTGTCATTCATGGTCTTTCCTGCCAGGGCTGGCTTTGAACAGTGATCCTCAGATCTCAGCCTCCTGAGTAGCTAGGATTATAGATGTGAGCCACCGGTGCCTAGCTAGAATAGGCTTTCTTTTTAAAAAAGCAAATTTAGAAGGGCTGGGGAAGTGGCTCAGTGGTAGAGTGCCTACCTTGCATGCATGAGACCCTGGGTTGGATTCTTTAGTACCACATAAGCAGAAAAGGTCAGAAATGGTGCTGTTGCTCAAGTGGTAGAGCACTAGCCTTGAGCTTAAGAGCTGAGGGACAGGGCCCAGGTCCAAAGTTTAGGCCCCATGACCTGACTCCCCCCCCCAAAAAATAATTTAGACATAATATTCTATACTCCAAAACACCATGGATTTTTGGTTTTTTTTTTTTTTTTTTTTTTGGCGGTTGTGGGGCTTGAACTCTGGGCCTGGGTGCTGTCCCTCAGCTCTTCAGCTCAAGGCAAGCGCTCTACCACTTGAGCTACAGCGCCACTTCCCACCATGGATTTTTGGAATTAAAGCTGATTGAGTTGGACTAAAAATATAAGTGCACTATAGTAATACAGCAAGTGAAACTGAAGGTGTATGGTACCATTTCTATGTCACATATAATCTGAAAAGTTGTTTTTATTACATAGACAATTTCAAAAGGAATTAAAACATGAAAATGACACTTTATGACAGCTTATATAGAAGTAAACTACATTGGCCTTGACCTAGGAACTAAAGAAAGAAATGAAGTCATTTGGCCTGTTTCTGGCAGTATGATGCCAAGTGGTATCAGGTAGCTCAACTTCTTTTTGTGACTGTCTTGAAGATTGAACTCAGGACCTTGTGATTTTTTTTTTTTTTCCCTCAAGGTTAGCACTCTACCACTGAGCTGCTACTCCACTTCCAGCGTTTTGATGGTTAACTGAAGATAATAGCCTTACAAACTTGCCAAGGCTAGTTTCAAATCTTTGTCCTCAGACTGTAGCCTCCTGAATAGCCAGGATTGCAGGCATGTTACCAGTGCCTTTGTGAACCTGCCTAATTAATGTTAGTTCTATGGAGGGTTACAAAAGGTTTTGAAATTTTTGTAATGAAAAGTTTGAAGGAATCTACAAATTAATGGGTAGCATATGCTTGTTGATGCAGGAGAATGTCAGTCTGGGCTCCATAGAATAACCATGTTGGCCAAGCAACGGTAATAAGGATTGGGTGAATGCATCTTAAATTTAAGGTGAGGTTAGGCCTACTGTTTGCTAGTCTAGACCCCCTTTTCTTGGGAAATGTTGGTGTGTAGGTGGAAGGTGGTTAGTATACTAACAAAGGAAAAGTCATGCACTCAGTGCTGCATTCCAAACCCTAGTATAAAGAAAGGTGCCGTGGGGCACCGGGTGGCTCAGGCCCGTAATCTTACTTGGGATGAAGCCAACCTGGGCAGACAAACCTAAAGACCCAAGCTCCAAATAAGCAAACAGCCTTAAGTAGGGATGTATGTGGCCATGAGTGAAAAAAAAATGTGAGGGTGCAAGGCCCTGAGTCAAACCTTAGTGTCCAGCATGGAGTTCCCAAATGGAAGATGTGCTTCTGTTAGCTTGGAAGACTAAGGTGTATGCTTTTACCATAAAGCAGAAAGGCTTCAAAACCCATGTAATTCAGGGTACCCTATGTGGCATGCCCATCAATAGTCCACACAATGCTTTGGATTAAGTTTCCTTAGTCCTAGCCTGTACTAATAAACATGATCCTGACTAGATCCCAGTATGAATGAAAACTAAAAGGATCCAAGTGGTAAAGATGAAAAAAGTATATACGGAAGGTTGATTCAGTGTTAGGTAAATGGAGCTAGGCACTGGTGGGTTACACCTACAATCCATGCTACTAAAGAGACTAAGATCTCAGAATTGTGGTTCTGAGCCCAGGCAGAAAAGTCCTCTAATCTCCATTTAACCAGCACAAAATGCTGATCACAAAAGCCAAGGCCTCAGTACCAGTATATAAAAAGAAAATGCAAGATAAAAAGTCAAGGTTGCTGTCACAGACATGGCTTGGTCAAAATACAGATCTAGGGGCTGGGAAGGTAGCTCAGCTGTAGAGTGCTTGCTTTGCATGCATGAGGCCCTGGGTTCGCCTCCTCAGCACTACATAAAAGGCCGGAAGTAGCATTGTGGCTCAAGAGTGCTAGCCTTGAGCTGAAGAGCTCAGGGACAATGCCCAGGCCTAGAGTTCAAGCCCCACATCGAAGCAAAAACAAAAAACCCAATATACTGATCTATCCAATCACCTAGATTTCTCTGTATTAAGATAACATTACCTTAGAGCTGGGAATGTGGCTTAGTGGTAGAGTGCTTAATGAAGCCTTGGGTTTGATTCTTCAGTACCACATAAACAGAAAACCAAAAGTGGCACTGTGGCTTTAGTGGTAGAGTGCTAGCTTTGAGCAAAAGAAGCTCTGACAGTGCCTAGGTCCAATTCAAGACCTGACTGGCAAAAAAAAAAGAAAAAAAAAAATATATATATATATACATGTATATATATGTGTGTGTGTGTGTGTGTGTGTGTGTGTGTATATATATATATATATATATATATATATATATATAAATAATCTTTGGTTTCAGTTATCTGAAAATTACAAGCAGTAGGGTAAGCTAAACAGACTTAAAAGTTCAAACCATTAAGCCCAGCTGGATTGTCTGGGTACATTATTTTACCCATTTAGTCTGTTCCTCAGCAGTGCAATGGGGCTAATGTTACTGAGGATTTATTTCTTAGCCTTTTTATTCTTTTTTTTTTTTTTTTGGTCAGTTATAGGGCTTGAACTCAGCCTGAGTGTTGTCCCTGAGCTCTTCAGCTCAAGGCCACCGCTCTACCACCAGCAATAGCACCACTTACGGTTTTCTGGTGGCTAATTGGAGACGAGTCTCAGGGATTTTCTGGCCTGGGCTGGCTTTGAATCACAATCCTCCTACCTCAACCTCCTGAGTAGCTAAGATTACAGGCATGAGCCACCAGCACCCACTCCTTTCTTTTAATTCTAAGAGGACATTCCACATTGCTTTTAACTTCATGGCCCCTTAGTCCTGCCTGGATTTTAAAATCTTTAGCCAGGCTCTCTGTAATCCCAACTACTCAGGAGGAACCAGAGATCAAGTGAACTGGTACACCCCAGCCCAGGCAAAAAATTACACTTCATCTCAATAAAAGCTGGGCAATGGTGGCACATGCCTGTAACCTAGCAACTTTATATCCAAGCTGGCTTGGATATAAACAAACATGAGAACCTATCAGAAAAATAAAGCAAAAATGGTTGGGGTTGAGGCTCAAATGGTAGAGTGCCTGACTGCCTAGCAAGCTTAAGGCCCAGAATTTAAAACCTAGTACAACGCCCCCTCCCCACCAAAAAAAAAAAAAAAAAAATTGCTTTATTTCCTTAGCTCTTACAAGCTATCAAAGAGCTTTGAGGGAAAAAAGCATTAAAAATAACTCTCAAATATATGTCCATTGCACAAATAATAGGCCTGTGGTTGGCTGTTTCTACATCTGCACTAAATATCTGGGCCCCTTTATAAATCTGGGTGGTTATGTTCAGCATCTGGCTCAGGAATATCAAGATTTGAATAATCTCCATTTGAAGGACTTGATTCTGTGACTGGCTCAAAGGGTCGCAAGTTTGCATATGTCACCTCTTGGGCCAGCTGCTCTAGGGAAGGACGGCCTAGGAGCAGATTTCGAAGTGAAATTCGAGTCATCAGGAAGCTGAAAAACAAGAAAAAGTCATTTAAAAAAGTTTAGCCAGTCTAAACTTTCAACTTAGTTCTAGTAAAATACTTAAGAAGCCAGGCACTGGTGGCTCATGCCTGTAATTCTAACTACTCAGGAGGCTGAGATCTGAGGATCGCAGTTCAAAACCAGCCCAGGCAGGAAAAGCCATGAAACTTTATCTCCAATAAACCATCAGAATACCGGAAATGGTGCTGTGATAGAGCACTTGGCTTGAGCTGAAGAGCTGAGTGACAGTGCCCAGGCCCAGAGTTCAAGTAGCAGGACAAAAAAAAAAAAACCTTGGAGGCACATGGTCCCTAGATCGGCCCCCCCGTAGTATGAGATGTCACCCTCAGTGACCTTTCCATATCCCAGCTGGAAGGGTACCCTGTTTGTGCAGTCTGGTAGATACAAGGGTAGGGCAGGAATAAATAAAAGGGAAGGTGAAGTAGAATAGTGGGTCGTCAGTCACCAGCCACTTACACTAAATCAGGGAGAGAAGTTCAAGGGGAAAGATCTAGAGCTAGACTGTCCTTTCCTGGGGTAGAGTATCTAGTGTTAACTTCACTAGCAAAAAGTTGCCAATCTGGGGCTGGGAAGGTGGCTCAGTGGTAGAGCGCTTGCCTTGCATGTATGAAGCCCTGGGTTCGATTCCTCAGCACCACATAAGCAAAAAGAAAAAGCCGGAAGTGGCGCTGTGGCTCAAGTGGTAGAGCGCTAGCCTTGAGCTGAAGAGCTGAGGGACAGCACCCAGCCCCAGAGTTCAGGCCCACGACTGGACCCCCCCCCCCCAAAAAAAAAAAAAGTTACCAATCTGGCAGAAATGATAAGTGCTGTGGGTGGGTGAAACTGACCTGCGTCGAAACACATACAGCTTTCGCAGCAAGAAACGCAAGAGTCTCTCATAGAAAGGGGTATTTCGCCGACGTTCAATCTCCTGGAGCCTTTGTTGGCGTCTAAGAAAGGTCTGAACCAGAGGTGTTGGCTCAGGGCCTCCTTTTATTTCCCCTTCCAACAGAGGCTGCAGCTCTGGAGGTAAAGGTCCTGTTTCTGCCCAGAAGACAGCAAAAGAATCACTGAGATAATCACTCCCTTAGAAGGCCCTTCTATCAAGTCCATTCTTCATTGGCAATATCTTCATTTGATAGACCAAGGGCTATCTCAACTTTCACATACTCACCAGTTCCATTTTCCACTTTCTCCTTTAATTCTTGCAGATAGGCCAGATCCTGCTCCAGTGCGACCTCTGTAGTGTTGACATAGACATACATGTAGCAGGAAGGACTAGGTGATATTGTATACACCTTATGGTATTCTCCAGCAGGCAACTGAGAAAGGGGAGGAAATGGATATATTTCACTCTCTAGCTTTTCCCTGGCCAGCCTCCCTACTCGTTTTCCTTCCATGTTTTTTCCTCATTGTGTTTTGGAGTCTGAAGAAACTGACCTTTGAAATTTTATGTAAAGTCCCCAAAGCAAGGGGTGTGTGTTTGTGTATTCAACCTCTGAGCTACATCCCTAACTGAAGCCCTTTTCCTTGTCTGTTTTTGTGGTATACC